>NW_027640573.1:0-600000 GCF_949752795.1 Hyperoodon ampullatus | reverse complement strand
CTCAGTCCCAAGTGTACCTCCTTATGCCACATCCAGCTGTCGTTGTAGATAGGGTCATTCCAGGTTTCATCAGAGACCCTGAAGGAATTGTAAAGAATTTCCCAGTTTTTTTGTTTTGTTTTTGAAATTCCTTTTTATAGTGGGTTTGAGCTGATTCTCGCTGCCATGTTTATGCCAGTCTAGACACACTTGATTCCCTTACGCAGACATATCAATACATAGGTTTTAAGATTTTTACTAGTCAGATATGTTCCTCTGCGGGAAATATGGGGTTTTGAGTCCCTTTCACTGAGGAAGGTGTAGGTCTTGTCTATTCCATAGTTGGTTTTTGGAACGGTACCTGTGCTTATATCAAACTCTGGTTTTATGCATCACCCCACCTCTCCTTCCCCCTTAAGCAGGCATAAGAGTGTTTTCTAAATGTGAGACACTGTTCTCTTTCCTAACTCAGTTCAAGTGTAACCATGTTTACAGGATCTTCATAAGTGATATCTTATGATAAGTTTCTTTTTCTGTGTGACTTATTTCACTTAGAATCATCGTACGTCAATCCACCCATTTTGCTGCTACTGGTCTTATGATATTGATTTCATGGCTGAGGGATATTCCATCGTACGTAATTACCACAATTTTTTGAACCATTTTTATATTTCCTGGGATATTTAAGGTGTACCCAAGTTGAGGTCCTTGTAAGCAGTGCAGCCCTAAATTTTGGGGTGGCTCTGTCTTATTGATTTTCAGTTTTCCCAAGGTATATTCCCTAGACTGGAAGTGCCCTTGGCTCTGTAGCTCTGTTCTTTACTTGTTTTAGGGAACACAATGTACTCCTCCAGAGAGGCAGTTGGCAATTTACATCCCGCCCATCAGCATAACAAGGCTCCCTGTTCTCCAGGGCCTGTCTTGCCTTTCTGGTTTTTACACATTTTGTGGATGTCCCTTTTGACCGGTGGGAAGTGATACTTCTTTGTAGTGCAGATTTGCATTGCCCGCTTGCTTGCTTGGGCAAAAAGGGCGTATGCGTTTTCTCCTGAATATATTCAGGAGAAAACGCATACGCCCTTTTTGGCCAAGTGCATCATTGTCGAAGTTGTGCCCCTCTTCCTGTGCTTTAAAGGCGATTCCAACGTACCTCTTAAAATCTGTTTCCTGCTATTCTGCCTCGCTTTCAAGTGCGCCTCGTTGCCTTCCCTCAACAGATTTTTGGACGATAGTTGTCCTTTATTACTCAGCCAGTTTGTGAATTGCTGTGCCCCTGAGCTCCATTTTTCAACTCGTTTTTGGTGAGGTGACCGCAACTCCGAAATTTTGGTTCAGGACCTATACTGGTTCCCGGAGAGTTGCTGAGACTTTGATTAATTCTTCTTCCTTCCGGGAAATTACGGTGATATGTGCCCGTCCAAATGCCTAACAGCTACTCTCTCATTTGTTCTCCCTCTTCCCTTTCATCCTCTGCAAAATTGGAAACCTGTGCGAACCAGGAGGTTAAAGGGGCTGTCTCTCCAAGTTGGGAAATTGATAGTAAAGCAGATGGAAAGTCAAACCGGAGCACCAGGAGAGGGACTATTCGTTGAGTTTTAGAAACCTTTCATATTCACAGTGTGTCCGTTCTCTAGGTTTCCCGTACATGTTATAACTGTAGTAATATTGCCTTCAACCTGGAGAGTTGGGACCCATGCAATGGGTGCCATGCATTATTGCTTCTAAGGGTCTGCATTTGCTTACCAAATCTCACCAATCCTCTCAGTCCCAAGTGTCCAGCCTTATGCCACATCCAGCTGTCGTTGTAGATAGGGTCATTCCAGGTTTCATCAGAGACCCTGCAGGAATTGTAAAGAATTTCCCAGTTTTTTTGTTTTGTTTTTGAAACTCCTTTTTATAGTGGGTTTGAGCTGATTCTCGCTGCCATGTTTATGCCAGTCTAGACACACTTGATTCCCTTACGGAGACATATCAATACATAGGTTTTAAGATTCTTACTAGTCAGATATATTCCTCTGCGGGAAATATGGGGTTTTGAGTCCCTTTCACTGAGGAAGGTGTAGGTCTTGTCTATGCCATAGTTGGTTTTTGGAACGGTACGTGTGCTTATATCAAACTCTGGTTTTATGCATCACCCCACCTCTCCTTTCCCTTAAGCAGGCATAAGAGTGTTTTCTAAATGTGAGACACTGTTCTATTTCCTAACTCAGTTCAAGTGTAGCCATGTTTACAGGATCTTCATAAGTGATATCTTATGATAAGTTTCTTTTTCTGTGTGACTTATTTCATTTAGAATCATCGTACCTGAATCCACCCATTTTGCTGCTACTGGTCTTATGACATTGATTTCATGGCTGAGGGATATTCCATCGTACGTAAGTACCACAATTTTTTGAACCATTTTTATATATCCTGGGATATTTAAGGTGTACCCAAGTTGATGTCCTTGTAAGCAGTGCAGCCCTAAATTTTGGGGTGGCTCTGTCTTATTGATTTTCAGTTTTCCCAAGGTATATTCCCTAGACTGGAAGTGCCCTTGGCTCTGTAGCTCTGTTCTTTACTTGTTTTAGGGAACACAATGTACTCCTCCAGAGAGGCAGTTGGCAATTTACATCCCGCCCATATGCATAACAAGGCTCCCTGTTCTCCAGGGCCTGTCTTGCCTTTCTGGTTTTTACACATTTTGTGGATATCCCTTTTGACCGGTGGGAAGTGATACTTCTTTGTAGTGCAGATTTGCATTGCCCGCTTGCTTGCTTGGCCAAAAAGGGCGTATGCGTTTTCTCCTGAATATATTAAGGAGAAAATGCATACGCCCTTTTTAGCCAAGTGCATCATTGTCGAAGTTGTGCCCCTCTTCCTGTGCTTTAAAGGCGATTCCAACGTACCTCTTGAAATCTGTTTCCTGCTATTCTGCCTCGCTTTCAAGTCCGCCTCGTTGCCTTCCCTCAAAAGATTTTTGGACGATAGTTGTCCTTTATTACTCGGCCAGTTTGTGAATTGCTGTACCCCTGAGCTCCATTTTTCAACTCGTTTTTTTGTGAGCTGACTGCAAGTCCAACATTTTGGTTCAGGACCTATGCTCATTCCCAGTGGGGGGCTGAGACTTTGGTTAATTCTTCTTCCTGCCGGGAAGTTAGAGTGATATGTGCCCGTCCAAATACCTAACAGCTACTCTCTCATTGGTTCTCCCTCTTCCCTTTCATCCTCTGCCAAATTGGCAACCTGTACGAACCAGGAGGTTAAAGGGGCAGTCTCTCCAATTTGGGAAGTTGATAGTAAAGCAGTTGGAAAGTCAAATCGGAGCACCAGGAGAGGGACTATTCGTTGAGCTTTAGAAACCTTTCGTATTCACAGTGTGTCCGTTCTCTAAGTTTTCTGAACATGTTATAGCTGTAGTAATATTCCCTTCAACCTGGAGAGTTGGGACCCATGGAATGGGTGTCAGGCCTTTGTGCTTTAAATGGTCTGCATTTGCTCACCCAATTTCACCAATCCTCTCAGTCCCAAGTTTCCAGCCTTATGCCACATCCAGCTGTCGTTGTAGATAGGGTCATTCCAGGTTTCATCAGAGACCCTGAAGGAATTGTAAAACATTTCCCTGTTTTTTTGTTTTGTTTTTGAAATTCCTTTTTATACTGGGTTTGAGCTGATTCTCGCTGCCATGTTTATGCCAGTCTAGACACACATGATTCCCTTACGGAGACATATCAATACATAGGTTTTAAGATTCTTACTATTCAGATATATTCCTCTGCGGGAAATATGGGGTTTTGAGTCCCTTTCACTGAGGAAGGTGTAGGTCTTGTCTATTCCATAGTTGGTTTTTGGAACGGTACCTGTGCTTATATCAAACTCTGGTTTTATGCATCACCCCACCTCTCCTTCCCCCTTAAGCAGGCATAAGAGTGTTTTCTAAATGTGAGACACTGTTCTCTTTCCTAACTCAGTTCAAGTGTAGCCATGTTTACAGGATCTTCATAAGTGATATCTTATGATAAGTTTCTTTTTCTGTGTGACTTATTTCACTTAGAATCATCGTACCTGAATCCACCCATTTTGCTGCTACTTGTCTTATGACATTGATTTCATGGCTGAGGGATATTCCATCGTACGTAAGTACCACAATTTTTTGAACCATTTTTATATTTCTTGGGATATTTAAGGTGTACCCAAGTTGATGCCCTTGTAAGCAGTGCAGCCCTAAATTTTGGGGTGGCTCTGTCTTATTGATTTTCAGTTTTCCCAATGTATATTCCCTAGACTGGAAGTGCCCTTGGCTCTGTAGCTCTCTTGTTTACTTGTTTTAGGGAACACAATGCCCTCCTCTGGAGAGGCAGTTGGCAATTTACATCCCGCCCATCAGCATAACAAGGCTCCCTGTTCTCCAGGGCCTGTCTTGCCTTTCTGGTTTTTACACATTTTGTGGATGTCCCTTTTGACCGGTGGGAAGTGATACTTCTTTGTAGTGCAGATTTGCATTGCCCGCTTGCTTGCTTGGGCAAAAAGGGCGTATGCGTTTTTTCCTGAATATATTCAGGAGAAAACGCATACGCCCTTTTTGGCCAAGTGCATCATTGTCGAAGTTGTGCCCCTCTTCCTGTGCTTTAAAGGCGATTCCAACGTACCTCTTGAAATCTGTTTCCTGCTATTCTGCCTCGCTTTCAAGTGCGCCTCGTTGCCTTCCCTCAGCAGATTTTTGGACAATAGTTGTCCTTTATTACTCGGCCAGTTTGTGAATTGCTGTGCCCCTGAGCTCCATTTTTCAACTCGTTTTTGGTGAGGTGACCGCAACTCCGAAATTTTGGTTCAGGACCTATACTGGTTCCCGGAGAGTTGCTGAGTCTTTGGTTAATTCTTCTTCCTTCCGGGAAATTACAGTGATATGTGCCCGTCCAAATGCCTAACAGCTACTCTCTCATTTGTTCTCCCTCTTCCCTTTCATCCTCTGCAAAATTGGAAACCTGTGCGAACCAGGAGGTTAAAGGGGCTGTCTCTCCAAGTTGGGAAATTGATAGTAAAGCAGATGGAAAGTCAAACCGGAGCACCAGGAGAGGGACTATTCGTTGAGTTTTAGAAACCTTTCGTATTCACAGTGTGTCCGTTCTCTAGGTTTCCCGTACATGTTATAACTGTAGTAATATTCCCTTCAACCTGGAGAGTTGGGACCCATGCAATGGGTGCCATGCATTATTGCTTTTAAGGGTCTGCATTTGCTTACCAAATCTCACCAATCCTCTCAGTCCCAAGTGTCCAGCCTTATGCCACATCCAGCTGTCGTTGTAGATAGGGTCATTCCAGGTTTCATCAGAGACCCTGAAGGAATTGTAAAGAATTTCCCAGTTTTTTTGTTTTGTTTTTGAAACTCCTTTTTATAGTGGGTTTGAGCTGATTCTCGCTGCCATGTTTATGCCAGTCTAGACACACTTGATTCCCTTACGGAGACATATCAATACATAGGTTTTAAGATTCTTACTAGTCAGATATATTCCTCTGCGGGAAATATGGGGTTTTGAGTCCCTTTCACTGAGGAAGGTGTAGGTCTTGTCTATGCCATAGTTGGTTTTTGGAACGGTACGTGTGCTTATATCAAACTCTGGTTTTATGCATCACCCCACCTCTCCTTTCCCTTAAGCAGGCATAAGAGTGTTTTCTAAATGTGAGACACTGTTCTCTTTCCTAACTCAGTTCAAGTGTAGCCATGTTTACAGGATCTTCATAAGTGATATCTTATGATAAGTTTCTTTTTCTGTGTGACTTATTTCATTTAGAATCATCGTACCTGAATCCACCCATTTTGCTGCTACTGGTCTTATGACATTGATTTCATGGCTGAGGGATATTCCATCGTACGTAAGTACCACAATTTTTTGAACCATTTTTATATTTCTTGGGATATATAAGTTGTACCCAAGTTGATGTCCTTGTAAGCAGTGCAGCCCTAAATTTTGGGGTGGCTCTGTCTTATTGATTTTCAGTTTTCCCAAGGTATATTCCCTAGACTGGAAGTGCCCTTGGCTCTGTAGCTCTGTTCTTTACTTGTTTTAGGGAACACAATGTACTCCTCCAGAGAGGCAGTTGGCAATTTACATGCCGCCCATCAGCACAACAAGGCTCCCTGTTCTCCAGGGCCTGTCTTGCCTTTCTGGTTTTTACACATTTTGTGGATATCCCTTTTGACCGGTGGGAAGTGATACTTCTTTGTAGTGCAGATTTGCATTGCCCGCTTGCTTGCTTGGCCAAAAAGGGCGTATGCGTTTTCTCCTGAATATATTAAGGAGAAAATGCATACGCCCTTTTTAGCCAAGTGCATCATTGTCGAAGTTGTGCCCCTCTTCCTGTGCTTTAAAGGCGATTCCAACGTACCTCTTGAAATCTGTTTCCTGCTATTCTGCCTCGCTTTCAAGTCCGCCTCGTTGCCTTCCCTCAAAAGATTTTTGGAAGATAGTTGTCCTTTATTACTCGGCCAGTTTGTGAATTGCTGTACCCCTGAGCTCAATTTTTCAACTCGTTTTTTTGTGAGCTGACTGCAAGTCCAACATTTTGGTTCAGGACCTATGCTCGTTCCCAGTGGGGGGCTGAGACTTTGGTTAATTCTTCTTCCTGCCGGGAAATTACAGTGATATGTGCCCGTCCAAATGCCTAACAGCTACTCTCTCATTGGTTCTCCCTCTTCCCTTTCATCCTCTGCCAAATTGGCAACCTGTGTGAACCAGGAGGTTAAAGGGGCTGTCTCTCCAAGTTGGGATGTTGATAGTAAAGCAGATGGAAAGTCAAACCGGAGCACTAGGAGAGGGGCTGTTCGTTGAGTTTTAGAAACCTTTCGTATTCACAGTGTGTCCGTTTCCTAGGTTTCCCGTACATGTTATAGCTGTAGTAATATTCCCTTCAACATGGAGAGTTGGGACTCATGGAATGGGTGCCATGCATTTGTGCTTTAAAGGGTCTGCATTTGCTCACCCAATCTCACCAATTGTCTCAGTCCCAAGTGTCCCTCCTTATGCCACATCCAGCTGTCGTTGTAGATAGGGTCATTCCAGGTTTCATCAGAGACCCTGAAGGAATTGAAAAGAATTGCCCAGTTTTTTTGTTTTGTTTTTGAAATTCCTTTTTATGGTGGGTTTGAGCTGATTCTCGCTGCCATGTTTATGCCATTCTAGACACACTTGATTCCCTTACGGAGACATATCAATACATAGGTTTTAAGATTCTTACTAGTCAGATATATTCCTCTGCGGGAAATATGGGGTTTTGAGTCCCTTTCACTGAGGAAGGTGTAGGCCTTGTCTATTCCATAGTTGGTTTTTGGAACGGTACCTGTGCTTATATCAAACTCTGGTTTTATGCATCATCCCACCTCTCCTTCCCCCTTAAGCAGGCATAAGAGTGTTTTCTAAATGTGAGACACTGTTCTCTTTCCTAACTCAGTTCAAGTGTAGCCATGTTTACAGGATCTTCATAAGTGATATCTTATGATAAGTTTCTTTTTCTGTGTGACTTATTTCACTTAGAATCATCGTACATGAATCCACCCATTTTGCTGCAACTGGTCTTATGACATTGATTTCATGGCTGAGGGATATTCCATCGTACGTAAATTCCACAATTTTTTGAACCATTTTTATATTTCCTGGGATATTTAAGGTGTACCCAAGTTGAGGTCCTTGTAAGCAGTGCAGCGCTAAATTTTGGGGTGGCTCTCTCTTATTGATTTTCAGTTTTCCCAAGGTATATTCCCTAGACTGGAAGTGCCCTTGGCTCTGTAGCTCTGTTGTTTCTTTGTTTTAGGGAACACAATGTACTCCTCCAGAGTGGCAGTTGGCAATTTACATCCCACCCATCAGCATAACAAGTCTCCCTGTTCTCCAGGGCCTGTCTTGCCTTTCTAGTTTTTACATATTTTGTGGATGTCCCTTTTCACCGGTGGGAAGTGATACTTCTTTGTAGTGCAGATTTGCATTCCCTGCTTGCTTGCTTGGCCAAAAATGGCGTATGCGATTTCTCCTGAATATATTCTTGAGAAAACGCATACGCCCTTTTTGGCCAAGTGCATCATTGTCGAAGTTGTGCCCCTCTTCCTGTGCTTTAAAGGCGATTCCAATGTACCTCTTGAAATCTGTTTCCTGCTATTTTGCCTCGCTTTCACGTCCACCTCGTTGCCTTCCCTCAACAGATTTTTGGACGATAGTTGTCCTTTATTACTCGGCCAGTTTGTGAATTCCTGTGCTCCTGAGCTCCATTTTTCAACTCGTTTTTGGTGAGCTGACCGCAAGTCCAACATTTTGGTTCAGGACCTATGCTGGTTCCCAGTGGGGGGCTGAGACTTTGGTTAATTCTTCTTCCTGCCGGGAAATTACAGTGATATGTGCCCGTCCAAATGCCTAACAGCTACTCTCTCATTGGTTCTCCCTCTTCCCTTTCATCCTCTGCCAAATTGGCAACCTGTGTGAACCAGGAGGTTAAAGGGGTGTCTCTCCAAGTTGGGAGGTTGATAGTAAAGCAGATGGAAAGTCAAACCGGAGCACCAGGAGAGGGACTATTCGTTGAGTTTTAGAAACATTTCGTATTCACAGTGTGTCCGTTCTCTAGGTTTCCCGTACATGTTATAGCTGTAATAATATTCCCTTCCACCTGGAGAGTTGGGACCCATGGAATGGGTGCCAGGCATTTGTGCTTTAAAGGGTCTGCATTTGCTCACCAAATCTCACCAATTGTCTCAGTCCCAAGTGTCCCTCCTTATGCCACATCCAGCTGTCATTGTAGATAGGGTCTTTCCAGGTTTCATCAGGGACCCTGAAGGAATTGTAAAGAATTTCCCAGTTTTTTTGTTTTGTTTTTGAAATTCCGTTTTATAGTGGGTTTGAGCTGATTCTCGCTGCCATGTTTATGCCAGTCTTGACACACTTGATTCCCTTACGGAGACATATCAATACATAGATTTTAAGATTCTTACTAGTCAGATATATTCCTCTGCGGGATATATGGTGTTTTGAGTCCCTTTCACTGAGGAAGGTGTAGGTCTTGTCTATTCCATAGTTGGTTTTTGGAACGGTACCTGTGCTTATATCAAACTCTGGTTTTATGCATCACCCCACCTCTCCTTCCCCCTTAAGAAGGCATAAGAGTGTTTTCTAAATGTGAGACACTGTTCTCTTTCCTAACTCAGTTCAAGTGTAGCCATGTTTACAGGATCTTCATAAGTGATATCTTATGATAAGTTTCTTTTTCTGTGTGACTTATTTCACTTAGAATCATCGTACCTGAATCCACCCGTTTTGCTGCTACTGGTCTTATGACATTGATTTCATGGCTGAGGGATATTCCATCATACGTAAGTACCACAATTTTTTGAACCATTTTTATATTTCCTGGGATATTTAAGGTGTACCCAAGTTGAGGTCCTTGTAAGCAGTGCAGCCCTAAATTTTGGGGTGGCTCTGTCTTATTGATTTTCAGTTATCCCGAGGTATATTCCCTAGACTGGAAGTGCCCTTGGCTCTGTAGCTCTGTTCTTTACTTGTTTTAGGGAACACAGTACACTCCTCCAGAGAGGCAGTTGGCAATTTACATCCCGCCCATCAGCATAACAAGGCTCCCTGTTCTCCAGGGCCTGTCTTGCCTTTCTGGTTTTTACACATTTTGTGGCTATCCCTTTTGACCGGTGGGAAGTGATACTTCTTTGTAGTGCAGATTTGCATTGCCCGCTTGCTTGCTTGGCCAAAAAGGGTGTATGCGTTTTCTCCTGAATATATTCAGGAGAAAACGCAAACGCACTTTATGGCCAAGTGCATCATTGTCGAAGTTGTGCCCCTCTTCCTGTGCCTTAAAGGCGATTCCAACGTACCTCTTGAAATCTGTTTCCTGCTATTCTGCCTCGCTTTCAAGTCCGCCTCGTTGTCTTCCCTCAACAGATTTTTGGACGATAGTTGTCCTTTATTACTCGGCCAGTTTGTGAATTGCTGTGCCCCTGAGCTCCATTTTTCAACTCACTTTTGGTGAGCTGACCGCAAGTCCAAAATTTTGGTTCAGGACCTATGCTTGTTCCCGATGGGTGGCTGAGACTTTGGTTAATTCTTCTTCCTGCCGGGAAATTACAGTGATATATGCCCGTTCAAATGCCTAGCAGCTACTCTCTCATTGGTTATCCCTCTTCCCTTTCATCCTCTGCCAAATTGGCAACCTGTGCGCACCAGGAGGTTAAAGGGGCTGTCTCTCCAAGTTCGGAGGTTGATAGTAAAGCAGATGGAAAGTCAAACCGGAGCACCAGGAGAGGGACTATTCGTTGAGTTTTAGAAACCTTTCGTATTCACAGTGTGTCAGTTCTCTAGGTTTCTCGTACATGTTATAGCTGTAGTAATATTCCCTTCAACCTGGAGAGTTGGGACCCATGGAATGGGTGCCAGGCATTTGTGCTTCAAAGGGTCTGCATTTGCTAACCCAATCTCACCAATCGTCTCAGTCCCAAGTGTCCCTCCTTATGCCACATCCAGCTGTCATTGTAGATAGGGTCATTCCAGGTTTCATCAGAGACCCTGAAGGAATTGTAAAGAATTTCCCAGTTTTTTTGTTTTGTTTTTGAAATTCCTTTTTATAGTGGGTTTGAGCTGATTCTCGCTGCCATGTTTATGCCAGTCTAGGCACACTTGATTCCCTTATGGAGACATAGCAATACATAGGTTTTAAGATTCTTACTAGTCAGATATATTCCTCTGCGGGAAATATGGTGTTTTGAGTCCCTTTCACTGAGGAAGGTGTAGGTATTGTCTATTCCATAGTTGTTTTTTGGAACGGTACCTGTGCTTATATCAAACTCTGGTTTTATGCATCACCCCACCTCTCCTTCCCCCTTAAGCAGGCATAAGAGTGTTTTCTAAATGTGAGACACTGTTCTCTTTCCTAACTCAGTTCAAGTGTAGCCCTGTTTACAGGATCTTCATAAGTGATATCTTATGATAAGTTTCTTTTTCTGTGTGACTTATTTCACTTAGAATCATCATACCTGAATCCACCCATTTTGCTGCTACTGGTCTTATGACATTGATTTCATGGCTGAGGGATATTCCATCGTACATAATTACCACAATTTTTGGAACCATTTTTATATTTCCTGGGATATTTAAGGTGTACCCAAGTTGAGGTCCTTGTAAGCAGTGCAGCCCTAAATTTTGGGGTGGCTCTGTCTTATTGATTTTCAGTTTTCCCAAGGTATATTCCCTAGACTGGAAGTGCCCTTGGCTCTGTAGCTCTGTTGTTTACTTGTTTTAGGGAACACAATTCACTCCTCCAGAGAGGCAGTTGGCAATTTACATCCCGCCCATCAGCATAACAAGGCACCCTGTTCTCCAGGGCCTGTCTTGCCTTTCTGGTTTTTACACATTTTGTGGATGTCCCTTTTGACCGGTGGGAACTGATACTTCTTGTAGTGCAGATTTGCATTGCCCGCTTGCTTGCTTGGCCAAAAAGGGCGTATGCGTTTTCTCCTGAATATATTCAGGAGAAAACGCATACGCCCTTTTTGGCCAAGTGCATCATTGTCGAAGTTGTGCCCCTCTTCCTGTGCTTTAAAGGCGATTCCAACGTACCTCTTGAAATCTGTTTCCTGCTATTCTGCCTCGCTTTCAAGTCCGCCTCGTTGCCTTCCCTCAACAGATTTTTGGACGATAGTTGTCCTTTATTACTCGGCCAGTTTGTGAATTGCTGTGCCCCTGAGCTCCATTTTTCAACTCGTTTTTGGTGAGCTGACCGTAAGTCCAAAATTTTGGTTCAAGACCTATGCTGCTTCCCGGTGGGTGGCTGAGACTTTGGTTAATTCTTCTTCCTGCCGGGAAATTAGAGTGATATGTGCCCGTTCAAATGCCTAACAGCTACTCTCTCATTGGTTCTCCCTTTTCCCTTTCATCCTCTGCCAAATTGGCAACCTGTGCAAACCAGGAGGTTCAAGGGGCTGTCTCTCCAATTTGGGAGGTTGATAGTAAAGCAGATGGAAAGTCAAACCCGTGCACCAGGGGAGGGACTATTCGTTGAGTTTTAGAAACCTTTCGTATTCACAGTGTGTCCGTTCTCTAGGTTTCCCGTACATGTTATAGCTGTAGTAATATTCCCTTCAACCTGGAGAGTTGGGACCCATGGAATGGGTGCCAGGCATTTGTGCTTCAAAGGGTCTGCATTTGCTCACCCAATCTCACCAATCGTCTCAGTCCCAAGTGTCCCTCCTTATGCCACATCCAGCTGTCATTGTAGATAGGGTCATTCCAGGTTTCATCGTAGAGCCTGAAGGAATTGTAAAGAATTTCCCTGTTTTTTTGTTTTGTTTTTGAAATTCCTTTTTATAGTGGGTTTGAGCTGATTCTCGCTGCCATGTTTATGCCAGTCTAGACAGACTTGACTCCCTTACGGAGACATATCAATACATAGATTTAAGATTCTTACTAGTCAGATATATTCCTCTGTGGGGAATATGGGGTTCTGAGTCCCTTTCACCGAGGAAGGTGTAGGTCTTTTCTATTCCATAGTTGGTTTTTGGAATGGTACCTGTGCTTATATCAAACTCTGGTTTTATGCATCACACCACCTCTCCTTCCTCCTTAAGCAGGCATAAGGGTGTTTTCTAAATGTGACACACTGTTCTCTTTCCTAACTCAGTTCAAGTGTAGCCATGTTTACAGGATCTTCATAAGTGATATCTTATGAAAAGTTTCTTTTTCTGTGTGACTTATTTCACTTAGAATCATCGTACCTGAATCCACCCATTTTGCTGCTACTGGTCTTATGACATTGATTTCATGGCTGAGGGATATTCCATCGTACATAAGTACCACAATTTTTTGAACCATTTTTATATTTAGTGGGATATTTAATGTGTACCCAAGTTGAGATCCTTGTAAGCAGTGCAGCCGTAAATTTTGGGGTGGCTCTGTCTTATTGATTTTCAGTTATCCCAAGGTATATTCCCTAGACTGGAACTGCCCTTGGCTCTGTAGCTCTGTTGTTTACTTGTTTTAGGGAGCACAATGCATTCCTCCAGAGAGGCAGTTGGCAATTTACATCCCGCCCATCAGCATAACAAGGCTCCCTGTTCTCCAGGGCCTGTCTTGCCTTTCTGGTTTTTACACATTTTGTGGATATCCCTTTTGACCGGTGGGAAATGATACTTCTTTGTAGTGCAGATTTGCATTGCCCGCTTGCTTGCTTGGCCAAAAAGGGCGTATGCGTTTTCTCCTGAATATATTCAGGAGAAAACGCATACGCCCTTTTTGGCCAAGTGCATCATTGTCGAAGTTGGGCACCTCTTCCTGTGCTTTAAAGGCGATTCCAACGTACCTCTTGAAATCTGTTTCCTGCTATTCTGCCTCGCTTTCAAGTCCGCCTCGTTGCCTTCCCTCATCAGATTTTTGGACGATAGTTGTCCTTTATTACTCGGCCACTTTGTGAATTGCTGTGCCCCTGAGCTCCATTTTTCAACTCGTTTTCTATGAGCTGACCGCAAGTCCAAAATTTTGGTTCAGGACCTATGCTGGTTCCCAGTGGGTGGCTGAGACGTTGGTTAATTCTTCTTCCTGCCATGAAATTACAGTGATATGTGCCCGTTTAAATGCCTAACAGCTACTCTCTCATTGGTTCTCCCTTTTCCCTTTCATCCTCTGCCAAATTGGAAACCTGTGCGAACCAGGAGGTTAAAGGGGCTGTCTCTCCAAGTTGGGAGGTTGATAGTAAAGCAGATGGAAAGTCAAACCGGAGCACCAGGAGAGGGACTATTCGTTGAGTTTTAGAAACCTTTCGTATTCACAGTGTGTCCGTTCTCTAGGTTTCCCGTATATGTTATAGCTGTAGTAATATTCCCTTCAACCTGGAGAGTTGGGACCCATGGAATGGGTGCCAGGCATTTGTGCTTTAATGGGTCTGCATTTGCTCACCCAATCTCACCAATTGTCTCAGTCCCAAGTGTCCCTCCTTATGCCACATCCAGCTGTCATTGTAGATAGGGTCATTCCAGGTTTCATCAGAGACCCTGAAGGAATTGTAAAGAATTTCCCAGTTTTTTTGTTTTGTTTTTGAAATTCCTTTTTATAGTGGGTTTGAGCTGATTCTCGCTGCCATGTTTATGCCAGTGTAGACACACTTGATTCCATTACGGAGACATATCAATACATAGGTTTTAAGATTCTTAGTAGTCAGAAATATTCCTCTGCGGGAAATATGGGGTTTTGAGTCCCTTTCACTGAAGTAGGTGCAGGTCATGTCTATTCCATAGTTGGTTTTTGGAACGGTACCTGTGCTTATATCAAACTCTGGTTTTATGCATCATCCCACCTCTCCTTCCCCCTTAAGCAGCCATAAGAGTGTTTTCTAAATGTGAGACACTGTTCTCTTTCCTAACTCAGTTCAAGTGTAGCCATGTTTACAGGATCTTCATAAGTGATATCTTATGATAAGTTTCTTTTTCTGTGTGACTTATTTCACTTAGAATCATCGTACCTGAATCCACCCATTTTGCTGCTACTGGTCTTATGACATTGTTTTCATGGCTGAGGGATATTCCATCATATGTAAGTACCACAATTTTTTGAAGCATTTTTATATTTCCTGGGATATTTAAGGTGTACCCAAGTTGAGGTCCTTGTAAGCAGTGCAGCCCTAAATTTTGGGGTGGCTCTGTCTTATTGATTTTCAGTTTTCCCAAGGTATATTCCCTAGACTGGAAGTGCCCTTGGCTCTGTAGCCCTGTTGTTTACTTGTTTTAGGGAACACAGTACACTCCTCCAGTGAGGCAGTTGGCAATTTACATCCCGCCCATCAGCATAACAAGGCTCCCTGTTCTCCAGGGCCTGTCTTGCCTTTCTGGTTTATACACATTTTGTGGATGTCCCTTTTGACCGGTGGGAAGTGATACTTCTTTGTAGTGCAGATTTGCATTGCCCGCTTGCTTGCTTGGCCAAAAATGGCGTATGCGTTTTCTCCTGAATATATTCAGGAGAAAACGCATACGCACTTTTTGGCCTAGTGCATCATTGTCGAAGTTGTGCCCCTCTTCCTGTGCTTTAAAGGCGATTCCAACGTACCTCTTGAAATCTGTTTCCTGCTATTCTGCCTCGCTTTCAAGTCCGCCTCGTTGCCTTCCCTCAACAGATTTTTGGACGATAGTTGTCCTTTATTACTCGGCCAGTTTGTGAATAGCTGTGCCCCTGAGCTCCATTTTTCAACTCGTTTTTGGTGAGCTGACCGCAAGTCCAAAATTTTGGTTCAGGACTTATGCTGGTTCGCGGTGGGTGGCTGAGACTTTGGTTAATTCTTCTTCCTCCTGGGAAATTACAGTGATTTGTGCCTGTTCAAATGCCTAACAGCTACTCTCTCATTGGTTCTCCCTCTTCCCTTTCATCCTCTGCCAAATTGGCAACCTGTGCGAACCAGGCGGTTAAAGGAGCTGTCTCTCCAAGTTGGGAGGTTGATAGTAAAGCAGATGGAAAGTCAAACCGGAGCACCAGGAGAGGGACTATTCATTGAGTTTTAGAAGCCTTTCGTATTCACAGTGTGTCCGTTCTCTAGGTTTCCCGTACATGTTATAGCTGTAGTAATATTCCCTTCAACCTGGAGAGTTGGGACCCATGGAATGGGTGCCAGGCATTTGTGCTTTAAAGGGTCTGCATTTGCTCACCCAATCTCACCAATTGTCTCAGTCCCCAGTGTCCCTACTTATGCCACATCCAGCTGTCATTGTAGATAGGGTCATTCCATGTTTCATCAGAGACCCTGAAGGAATTGTAAAGAATTTCCCAGTTTTTTTGTTTTGTTTTTGAAATTCCTTTTAATAGTGGGTTTGAGCTGATTTTTGCTGCCATGTTTATGCCAGTCTAGACACACTTGATTCCCTTATAGAGACATATCAATACATAGATTTTAAGATTCTTACTAGTCAGATATATTCCTCCGCGGGAAATAAGGAGTTTAGAGTCCCTTTCACTGAGGAAGGTGTAGGTATTGTCTATTCCATAGTTGGTTTTTGGAACGGTACCTGTGCTTATATCAAACTCTGGTTTTATGCATCACCCCACCTCTCCTTCCCCCTTAAGCAGGCATAAGTGTCTTTTCTAAATGTGAGACACTGTTCTCTTTCCTAACTCAGTTCAAGTGTAGCCCTGTTTACAGGATCTTCATAAGTGATATCTTATGATAAGTTTCTTTTTCTGTGTGACTTATTTCACTTAGAATCATCGTACCTGAATCCCCCCTTTTGGCTGCTACTGGTCTTATGACATTGATTTCATGGCTGAGGGATATTCCATCGTACATAAATACCACAATTTTTGGAACCATTTTTATATTTCCTGGGATATTTAAGGTGTACCCAAGTTGAGGTCCTTGTAAGCAGTGCAGCCCTAAATTTTGGGGTGGCTCTGTCTTATGGATTTTCAGTTTTCCCAAGGTATATTCCCTAGACTGGAAGTGCCCTTGGCTCTGTAGCTCTGTTGTTTACTTGTTTTAGGGAACACAATGCACTCCTCCAGAGAGGCAGTTGGCAATTTACATCCCGCCCATCAGCATAACAAGGCTCCCTGTTCTCCAGGGCCTGTCTTGCCTTTCTGGTTTTTACAGATTTTGTGGATGTCCCTTTTGACCGGTGGGAAGTGATACTTCTTTGTAGTGCAGATTTGCATTGCCCGCTTGCTTGCTTGGCCAAAAAGGGCATATGCGTTTTCTCCTGAATATATTCAGGAGAAAACGCATACGCCCTTTTTGGGCAAGTGCATCATTGTGGAAGTTGTGCCCCTCTTCCTGTGCTTTAAAGGCGATTCCATCGTACCTCTTGAAATCTGTTTCCTGCTATTCTGCCTCGCTTTCAAGTCCGCCTCGTTGCCTTCCCTCAACAGATTTTTGGACGATAGTTGTCCTTTATTACTATGCCAGTTTGTGAATTGCTGTGCCCGTGAGCTCCATTTTTCAACTCCTTTTTGGTGAGCTGACCGGAAGCCCAAAATTTTGGTTCAGGAACTATGCTGGTCCCCGGTGGGTGGCTGAGACTTTGGTTAATTCTTCTTTCTGCTGGGAAGTTAGAGTGATATGTGCCCGTCCAAATGCCTAACAGCTACTCTCAAATTGGTTCTCCCTCTTCCCTTTCATCCTCTGCCAAATTGGAAACCTGTGCGAACCAGGAGGTTAAAGGGGCTGTCTCTCCAAGTTGGGAGATTGATAGTAAAGCAGATGGAAAGTCAAACCGGAGCACCAGGAGAGGGACTATTCGTTGAGTTTTAGAAACCTTTCGTATTCACAGTGTGTCCGTTCTCTAGGTTTCCCGTACATGTTATAACTGTAGTAATATTCCCTTCAACCTGGAGAGTTGGGACCCATGGAATGGGTGCCATGCATTATTGCTTTAAGGGTCTGCATATGCTCACCCAATCTCACCAATCCTCTCAGTCCCAAGTGTCCAGCCTTATGCCACATCCAGCTGTCGTTGTAGATAGGGTCATTCCAGGTTTCATCACAGACCCTGAAGGAATTGTAAAGAATTTCCAGGTTTTTTTGTTTTATTTTTAAAATTCCTTTTTATAGTGGGTTTGAGCTGATTCTCGCTGTCATGTTTATGCCAGTCTAGACACAATTGATTCCCTTACGGAGACATATCTATACATAGGTTTTAAGATTCTTACTAGTCAGATATATTCCTCTGCGGGAAATATGGGGTTTTGAGTCCCTTTCACTGAGGAAGGTGTAGGTCTTGTCTATTCCATAGTTGGTTTTTGGTACGGTACCTGTACTTATATCAAACTCTGGTTTTATGCATCACCCCACCTCTCCTTCCCCCTTAAGCAGGCATAAGAGTGTTTTCTAAATGTGTGACACTGTTCTCTTTCCTAACTCAGTTCAAGTGTAGCCATGTTTACAGGATCTTCATAAGTGATATATTATGGTAAGTTTCTTTTTCTGTGTGACTTATTTCACTTAGAATCATCGTACCTGAATCCACCCATTTTGCTGCTACTGGTCTTATGACATTGATTTCATGGCTGAGGGATATTCCATCGTACGTAAGTACCACAATTTTTTGAACCATTTTTATATTTCCTGGGATATTTAATGTGTACCCAAGTTGAGGTCCTTGTAAGCAGTGCAGCCCTAAATTTTGGGGTGGCACTGTCTTATTGATTTTCAGTTTTCCCAAGGTATATTCCCTAGACTGGAAGTGCCCTTGGCTCTGTAGCTCTGTTCTTTACTTGTTTTAGGGAACACAATGCACTCCTCCAGAGAGGCAGTTGGCAATTTACATCCCGCCCATCAGCATAACAAGGCTCCCTGTTCTCCAGGGCCTGTCTTACCTTTCTGGTTTTTACACATTTTGTGGATGTCCCTTTTGACCGGTGGGAAGTGATACTTCTTTGTAGTGCAGATTTGCATTTCGCTCTTGCCTGCTTGGCCAAAAAGGGCGTATGCGTTTTCTCCTGAATATATTCAGGAGAAAATGCATACGCCCTTTTTGGCCAAGTGCATCATTGTCGAAGTTGTGCCCATCTTCCTCTGCTTTAAAGGCGATTCCAACGTACCTCTTGAAATCTGTTTCCTGCTATTCTGCCTCGCTTTCAAGTCCACATCGTTGCCTTCCCTCAACAGATTTTTGGACGATAGTTTTCCTTTAGTACTCGGCCAGTTTGTGAATTGCTGTGCCCCTGAGCTCCATTTTTAAACTCGTTTTTGGTGAGCTGACCGCAAGCCCAAAATTTTGGTTCAGGACCTATACTGGTTCGCGGTGGGTGGCTGAGACTTTGGTTAATTCTTCTTCCTGCCGGGAAATTACAGTGATATGTGCCCGTCCAAATGCCTAACAGCTACTCTCTCATTGGTTCTCCCTCTTCCCTTTCATCCTCTGCCAAATTGGAAACCTGTGCGAACCAGGAGGTTAAAGGGGCTGTCTCTCCAAGTTGGGAAGTTGATAGTAAAGCAGATTGAAAGTCAAACCGGAGCACCAGGAGAGGGACTATTCGTTGAGATTTAGAAACTTTTCGTATTCACAGTGTGTCCGTTCTCTAGGTTTCCCGTACATGTTATAGCTGTAGTAATATTCCCTACAAGCTGGAGAGTTGGGGCGCATGGAATGGGTGCCAGTCATTTGTGCTTTAAAGGGTCTGCATTTGCTCACCCATTTTATCCAATCCTCTCAGTCCCAAGTGTTCAGCCTTATGCCACATCCAGCTGTCGTTGTAGATAGGGTCATTCCAGGTTTCATCAGAGACCCTGAAGGAATTGTAAAGAATTTCCCAGTTTTTTTGTTTTGTTTTTGAAATTCCTTTTTATAGTGGGTTTGAGCTGATTCTCCCTTCCATGTTTATGCCAGCCTAGACACACTTGATTCCCTTACGGAGACATATCAATACATAGGTTTTAAGATTCTTACTAGTCAGATATATTCCTCTGCGGGAAATATGGGGTTTTGAGTCCCTTTCACTGAGGAAGGTGTAGGTCTTGTCTATTCCATAGTTGGTTTTTGGAACGGTACCTGTGCTTATATCAAACTCTGGTTTTATGCATCACCCCACCTCTCCTTCCCCCTTAAGCAGGCATAAGAGTGTTTTCTAAATGTGAGACACTGTTCTCTTTCCTAACTCAGTTCAAGTGTAGCCATGTTTACAGGATCTTCATAAGTGATATCTTATGATAAGTTTCTTTTTCTGTGTGACTTATTTCACTTAGAATCATCGTACCTGAATCCACCCATTTTGCTGCTACTGGTCTTATGACATTGATTTCATGGCTGAGGGATATTCCATCGTACGTAAGTACCACAATTTTTTGAACCATTTTTATATTTCCTGGGATATTTAATGTGTACCCAAGTTGAGGTCCTTGTAAGCAGTGCAGCCCTAAATTTTGGGGTGGCACTGTCTTATTGATTTTCAGTTTTCCCAAGGTATATTCCCTAGACTGGAAGTGCCCTTGGCTCTGTAGCTCTGTTCTTTACTTGTTTTAGGGAACACAATGCACTCCTCCAGAGAGGCAGTTGGCAATTTACATCCCGCCCATCAGCATAACAAGGCTCCCTGTTCTCCAGGGCCTGTCTTACCTTTCTGGTTTTTACACATTTTGTGGATGTCCCTTTTGACCGGTGGGAAGTGATACTTCTTTGTAGTGCAGATTTGCATTTCGCTCTTGCCTGCTTGGCCAAAAAGGGCGTATGCGTTTTCTCCTGAATATATTCAGGAGAAAATGCATACGCCCTTTTTGGCCAAGTGCATCATTGTCGAAGTTGTGCCCATCTTCCTCTGCTTTAAAGGCGATTCCAACGTACCTCTTGAAATCTGTTTCCTGCTATTCTGCCTCGCTTTCAAGTCCACATCGTTGCCTTCCCTCAACAGATTTTTGGACGATAGTTTTCCTTTAGTACTCGGCCAGTTTGTGAATTGCTGTGCCCCTGAGCTCCATTTTTAAACTCGTTTTTGGTGAGCTGACCGCAAGCCCAAAATTTTGGTTCAGGACCTATACTGGTTCGCGGTGGGTGGCTGAGACTTTGGTTAATTCTTCTTCCTGCCGGGAAATTACAGTGATATGTGCCCGTCCAAATGCCTAACAGCTACTCTCTCATTGGTTCTCCCTCTTCCCTTTCATCCTCTGCCAAATTGGAAACCTGTGCGAACCAGGAGGTTAAAGGGGCTGTCTCTCCAAGTTGGGAAGTTGATAGTAAAGCAGATTGAAAGTCAAACCGGAGCACCAGGAGAGGGACTATTCGTTGAGATTTAGAAACTTTTCGTATTCACAGTGTGTCCGTTCTCTAGGTTTCCCGTACATGTTATAGCTGTAGTAATATTCCCTACAAGCTGGAGAGTTGGGGCGCATGGAATGGGTGCCAGTCATTTGTGCTTTAAAGGGTCTGCATTTGCTCACCCATTTTATCCAATCCTCTCAGTCCCAAGTGTTCAGCCTTATGCCACATCCAGCTGTCGTTGTAGATAGGGTCATTCCAGGTTTCATCAGAGACCCTGAAGGAATTGTAAAGAATTTCCCAGTTTTTTTGTTTTGTTTTTGAAATTCCTTTTTATAGTGGGTTTGAGCTGATTCTCCCTTCCATGTTTATGCCAGCCTAGACACACTTGATTCCCTTACGGAGACATATCAATACATAGGTTTTAAGATTCTTACTAGTCAGATATATTCCTCTGCGGGAAATATGGGGTTTTGAGTCCCTTTCACTGAGGAAGGTGTAGGTCTTGTCTATTCCATAGTTGGTTTTTGGAACGGTACCTGTGCTTATATCAAACTCTGGTTTTATGCATCACCCCACCTCTCCTTCCCCCTTAAGCAGGCATAAGAGTGTTTTCTAAATGTGAGACACTGTTCTCTTTCCTAACTCAGTTCAAGTGTAGCCATGTTTACAGGATCTTCATAAGTGATATCTTATGATAAGTTTCTTTTTCTGTGTGACTTATTTCACTTAGAATCATCGTACCTGAATCCACCCATTTTGCTGCTACTGGTCTTATGACATTGATTTCATGGCTGAGGGATATTCCATCGTACGTAAGTACCACAATTTTTTGAACCATTTTTATATTTCCTGGGATATTTAAGGTGTACCCAAGTTGAGGTCCTTGTAAGCAGTGCAGGCCTAAATTTTGGGGTGGTTCTGTATTATTGATTTTCAGTTTTCCCAATGTATATTCCCAAGATTGGAAGTGCCCTTGGCTCTGTAGCTCTGTTCTTTACTTGTTTTAGGGAACACAGTGCACTCCTCCAGAGAGGCAGTTGGCAATTTACATCCCGCCCATCAGCATAACAAGGCTCCCTGTTCTCCAGGGCCTGTCTTTCCTTTCTGGTTTTTACACATTTTGTGGATGTCCCTTTTGAACAGTGGGAAGTGATTCTTCTTTGTAGTGCAGATTTGCATGCCCGCTTGCTTGCTTGGCCAGAAAGGGCGTATGCGTTTTCTCCTGAATATATTCAGGAGAAAACGCATACGCCCTTTTTGGCCAAGTGCATCATTGTCGAAGTTGTGCCCCTCTTCCTGTGCTTTAAAGGCGATTCCAATGTACTTCTGGAAATCTGTTTCGTGCAAATCTCCCTCATTTTCAAGTCCGCCTCATGGCTCCTCCTCAAAAGATTTTTGGAAGAGAGTAGTCCTCTATAACTCTGCAAGTTAGTGAATTGCTGTGCCCCTGAGCTCCATTTTTCAACTTGTGTTTTTGTGAGCTGACCGCAAACCAACAATTTTGCTTCAGGACCTATACTAGTTATGGGGGTGGGGCAGGCTGAGAGTTTGGTTAATTCTTCTTCATGACGGGAAATTAGAGTGACATGTGGCAGTCCAAATGCCTACAGCTACTCTCTCATTGGTTCTCCCTCTTCCCTTATATCCTCTGCACAATGTGCCAACTGTGCGAACCAGGAGGTTATAGGTGCTGACTCTCCAAGTTGGGAGATTGATATTAAAGCAGTTGGAATGTCAAGCTGCAGCACATGGAGGGAAAAAAATTAGTAGAGTTTTAGAAACCTTTCACCATCAGAGGGTGTCCATTCTCTAGGTTTCCCATACATGTTATAATTGTAGTGATATTCCCTTCTACCTGGAGAGTTGGGAACCATGGAATCAGTGGCAGGCATTATTGCTTTAAAGCGTCTGCATTTTCACACCCAATCTCACCAATCCTCTCAGTCCCAAGTGACCAGCCTTATGCCACATCCAGCTGTTGTTGTAGATAGCGTCATTCCAAGTTTCATCAGAACCCCTGAAGGTATTGTGTAAGAATTTCACGGTTTTTTTGTTTTGTTTTGAAATTCCTTTTTATAGTGGGTTTGAGCTGATTCTCACTGCCATGTTTATGTCATTCTAGACACACTTGGTTCCCTTATGGAGACATATCAATACATAGGTTTTAAGATCCTTACTAGTCAGATATATTTCTCTGTGGCGAATAGGGGTGTTGAGTCCCATTCACTGAGGAAGGAGTCGGGCTTGTCTCTTCTGTATTTGGATTATGGAAAGGTACCTGTGTTAATATCAAACTCTGGTTTTGTGTGTCTCCCTACCTCTCCTTCCCCCTTAAGCAAGCATAAGAGTGTTTTCTAAATCTGAGACTCTGTTCTCTTTCCTAATTCAGTTCATATGTAGCCAGGTTTACAGTCCCTTCATAAGTGATATCTTATATCAGAATGCACCATGGCCCTTGTCATAATAATGCTCCATGACCCCTGTCATCACAATGCTCCATTCCCTGGTTATCACAATGCTCCATGTCCCTTGTCCTAACAATTCTCCACGTACTTGTCATCACAATGCTACATGACACTTCTCATCACAAAGTTACATGCTCGTTTCATCACAATTCTCCATGCACTTGTCATTGCAATGTTCCATGACCCCTGTCATAGCAAGCTCCAAGTGTTTGTCATCACAATGCTTCACGACTTTATCATCAAAATTCTCAATGGCACTTTTCATCACAATGTTCCGTACCCTTGTCATCACAATGCTCCATGCCCTTGTCATCACAATGCTCCATGACCCCTGTCATCACAATGCTCCCTGACACCTGTCATCACAATGCTTCATGCCCCTTGTCATTACAGTGCTCCATGATGCTCATCATCACAATTACCCAAGGGCTTCTTATCACAATGCTCCACGGTTTTGCCATCACAATGCTCCATGCCCTGGTCATCTCAAAGCTCAATGTCCCTTGTCCTCACAATTCTCCACGTCCTTGTCATCACAATGCTCCATGGCACTTCTCATCACAATGTTATATGCTCTTGTCATAACAATACTCCATGCACTTGTCATCGCAATGCCCCATGACCCCTGTCATAGGAAGCTCCATGCACTTGTCATCACAATGTTTCACGACATGGACATTAAAATTATCAATGGCCCTTGTCATCTCAATGCTCCATGCGCTTATCATCACAATGCTCCTTTACCTTTGTCACAACAATCCTCCATGACACTTGGCATCACAATGCTCCGTGCTATTGTCATCACAATGGAACATGACATATGTCATCACAATGCTCCCTGACACCTGTCTTCACAATACTCCATGACCTTGTCATCACAATGCTCCATGCCCTTGTCATCACAATGTGCCATGCCCACTGTCATCAAAATAATCCATGAAACTTGTCAGACCAAAGCTCCATGCCACCTTTCATCACAATGCTCCATGAACCCTGTCATCACAGTGCACCATGCCCATCATCATAATGCTTCATGCTCTTGTCATCAAAATGAAATCAAAATGCTCCATGACCCCTGACATCACAATGTTACATAACGCCTCTCATCAAAATGTTCCATGACCCTTTTCATCAAATTGGTCCATGACAATGTCATCACAATGCTCCCTGCCCTTCTCATCACAATGCACCACGCCCTTGTCATCAAAATGCTCCATGACATTTGTCATCACAAAGCTCCATGACCCTTGGCATCACAATGCTCCATGCCATTGTCATCACAATACTCCATGAAACCTCTCATCACATTGTTCCATGCAATTGTCATCAAAAAGCTCCATGGTGCTTGTCATCACACTGCTCGATGCCCTTCTCATCACAATGCTCCATGCCCTTGTCATTACAATCCTCCATGACCCATGGATCACTGTGTTCCGTGCCCTTGTCATCACAATGCTCCATGCCCACTCTCATCACAATAATCCATGAAACTTTTCAGACAAATGTTCCATGCCCTTGTCATCACAATGCTCCATTACCCCTGTCATAACAATGCTCCATGACCCCTGCCATCACAACGTTCCACGGCCTTGTCATCACAAGGCTCCAAGACACCTGTAATCACAGTGCTACATGCCCTTGTCATCACAGAGCTCCATGATGCATGTCATCAGAATGCTCCATGCCCTTGCCATCACAATGCTCCATTACCCCTGTGATAACAATGCTCCATGATCCCTGCCATCACGATGTTCCATGGCCTTGTCATCACAAGGCTCCATGACCCTTCTCATCACAATGCTCCAAGACACCTGTAATCACAATGCTCCATGTCCCTTTTTATCTCAATGATCCATGAACCCTGTCATCACAATGCACCATGACCATCATCATAATGCTTCAGGCTATTGTCATCACAATGAAATCAAAATGCTCCATGACCTCTGTCATAACACTGCTCCAAACCCTTGTGATCACCATATTCCATAACACTTGTCATCACAATGCCCCATGATGCTCGTCATCACAATTATCTATGGTCTTCTCATCACAATGCTCCATGACCTTTGTCATCACAATGCTCAATACACTTGTCATCAAAATGCTCCCAGACACTTGTTCTCTGTATGCTCCTTGAACTCTGTCATGACAAGGCTCCATGCCTTTTTCATCACAATGATCCATGCCTTTTTCATCACAAGGCTCCAAGACACCTGTAATTACAATGCTCCATGCCCTTGTCATCACAAAGCTCAATGACGCATGTCATCAGACTGCTCCTTGGTCTTCTCATCACAATGCTCCATGCCCTTGTCATCACAATTTTCCAAGACACTCTAATCACAATGCTCCATGCCCCTTTTCATCAGTATGCTCCATGAGACTTGTCTCACAAGGCTCCATGGTTTTCTCATCACAATGCTCCAGCACCTTGTCATCACAATGCTTCACGACCTTGTCATGAAAATTTTCAATGGCACTTGTCATCATAATGCTCCAAGCCCTAGTCATCACAATGCTCCATTATATTTGTCATCACAATCCTCCATTACATTTGGCATCACAATGCTCCATGCCATTGTCATCGCAATGGACCAGGACATATGTCATCACAATGCTCCCTGACACCTGTCTTCACAATACTCCATGACCTTCTCATCACAATGCCCCATGCCCTTGTCATCACAATGCCCCATGCCCACTGTCATCACAATAATCTATTAAACTTGTCAGACCAATGCTCCATGCCCCTGTCATCACAATGCTCCATGCCCTTGTCATCACAATGCTCCATGACCCTTGTCATCACAATGCTCTGTGACTCCAGTCATCACAATGCTTCATAACATTTGTCATCACAGTGGTCCATGCCCACATCATCACAAGGCTCTGTGACCTTTGTAACCACAATACTCCATGAACGTTTCATCACAATGCTCCGTGACCCTTGTCATCACAATGCTCCATGCCTTTGTCAGAACAATGCTCCATGACCCTTGTCATCACAATGTGCCACGTAATTTTCATCACAACGGTCTACAACCTTGTCATCGTAATGCTCCATAAACCTTGTAATCACAATGCTCCATGCACTTCTCATCAAAATGCTCTCTCAACAGAGATATCACATTGTTCCATCACTAGTCATCACAATACTCCCTCACCCCTGTAATCACAATATTGCATGACCCCTGTCATCACAATGCTACATCCCCTTATCATCACAATGTTCCATAACACCTGTCATCAAAATGCTCCATGACCCTTTTCATCCCAAAGCTCCATGACCCCTGACATCACAATGTTCTATAACCCCTGTCATCAAAATGTTCCATTACACTTTTCATCAAATTGCTGCATGACCCTGTCATCAAAATGCTCCCTGCCCTTCTCATCACAATGCACCACGCCCTTGACATCAAAATGCTCCATGACTTTTGTCATCACAAAGCTCCTTAACCCTTGGAATCACAATGTTCCATGCACCGTCGCATCACATTGTTCCATGCCCTTGTCATCACAAAGCTCCATGACGCTTGTCAAAACAATGTTCGATGCCCTTCTCATCACAATGCTCCATGCCCTTGTCATTACAATCCTCCATGACCCATGGATCACAGTGTTCCGTGACCTTGTCATCACAATGCTCCATGCCCACTCTCATCACAATAATCCATGAAACTTTTCAGACCAATGCTCCATGCCCTTCTCATCACAATGCTCCATTACCCCTGTCATAACAATGCTCCATGACCCCTGCCATCACAATGTTCCACACCATTGTCATCACAAGGCTCCATGACCCTTGTCATCACAATGCTCCAAGACCCCTGTAATCACAATGCTCCATGCCCTTGTCATCACAAAGCTCAATGACACATGTCATCAGAATGCTCCATGGCCTTCTCATCACAATGCTCCTTGCCTTTGTCATCACAATGCTCCAAGACCCCTGTAATCACAATGCTCCATGCCCCTTTTCATCTCAATGCTCCATGAACGCTGTCATCACAATGCACCATGCCCATCACCATAATGCTTCAGGCTATTGTCATCACAATGAAATCAAAATGCTCCATGACCTCTGTCATCACAATGCTCCAAACCCTTGTGATAACAATGTTCCATAAAACTTATCATCACAACACCCCATGACGCTCATCATCAAAATTATCCATGGTCTTCTCATCACAATGCTCCATGAACTTTGTCATCACAATGCTCATTACACTTGTCATCACAATGCTCCGTGACACTTGCCGTCAGTATGCTCCTAGAACCCTGTCATGACAAGGCTCCATGCCTTTTTCATAACAATGATCCATGCCATTTTCATCACAATACTCCATGCCCTTGTCAGCACAAAGCTCCATGACGCATGTCATCAGAATGCTCCATGGCCTTCTCATCACAATGCTCCATGCCCTTGTCATCACAATGCTCCAAGACCCCTGTAATCACAATGCTCCATGCCCCTTTTCATCAGAATGTTCCATGAGAATTGTCATCACAAAGCTCCATGGACTTCCCATCACAATGCTCCAGGACCTTGTCATCACAGTGCTCAATTCCCTTCTCATTACAATGCTCCATGACCCGTGTCATCACAATACTCCATGAACATTTTCAGCCCAATGCTTCATGACCTTCTCATCACAATGCTCCATGACCCATATCATCACAATCCTCCATGACCACTGTCATCACCACACTCCATGACCCCTGACAACACAATGATCCGGGACTCTTGTCATCACAATGCTCCATTCCCTTGTCATCACAATGCTCCATGAACATTTTCAGCCCAATGCTCCATGACACTTGTCATCACAATGATCCATGCCCTTGTCATCCCAATGCTCCATGACCCCTGTAATCACAATGCTCCGTGACGCTTATCATCACAGTGCTCCATGACCCTTATCATCACAATTCTCCATGCCTGTGTCATCAAAATCCTACATGACCTTGTCATCACAATGCTCCATGAGCTTGTCATCACAATACTCCATTACCATTTTCATCACAATCCTCCATGAACCTTGGGATCACATTGCTCCATGCCCTTGTCATCACAATGCTCCATGCTCCTTGAAATCAAAATGGTCCATGACCTCTGTCATCACAATGCTCCAACCCCTTGTGATCACAATGTTCCATAACACTTGTCATCACAACACTCCATGATGACTGTCATGACAATACTCCATGCACTTGTCGTCACAATGCTCCATGACCTTTGTCATCACAATTCTCAATACACTTGTCATCACAATGCTCCCTGACACTTGTCGTCAGAATACGCCTTGAACACTGTCATGAAAAGGCTCCATGCCTTTTTCATCAGAATGCTCCATGCCCTTTTCATCACAACGCTCCAGGTCATTGTCATCACAATACTCCACAAACTTGTCATCAGAATGCTCCATGATCATTGTCTTCAGAATGCTCCATGACCCCTGTCATCACAATGCTCCATACCCCTTGTCATTACAGTGCTCTATGACGCTCGTCATCACAATTATCCATGGACTTCTCATCACAATGCTCCATGACCTTTGTAATCACAATTCTCAATACACTTGTCATCACAATGCTCCCTGATACTTGTCATCAGTTTGCTCATTGAACCCTGTCATGACAAGTCTCCATGCCTTTTTCATCACAATGATCCGTGCCCTTTTCATCACAATGCTCCATGCCATTGTCATCACAATACTACACAAGCTTGTCATCAGAATGCTCCGTGACACTTTTCATCTCAATGATCCATGACCCCTGTCATCACAATGCTCCATGACACCTGTCATCACAATGCTCCATGCCCCTTGTCATTACAGTGCTCCATGATGTTCGTCATCACAATTATCCATGGTCTTCTCATCACAGTGCTCCACGGTCTTGCCATCACAATGCTCCATGCCCTGGTCATCACAATGCTCCATGTCCCCAGTCATCACAATGCTCCATGACCCTGTCATCACAATGCTCCATACCGCTTGTCATTACAGTGCTCCATGACACTCGTAATCACAATTGTCCATGGTCTTCTCATCACAATGCTCCACGCCCTTGTCATCAAAATGCTCCATGACCCTTGTCATCACAATGCTCCATGACCACTGTCATAACAATGCTCCATGACCCCTGTCATCACAAGGCTCCATACCACTTGTCATTACAGTGCTACATGACGCTCCTCATCACAATTATCCATGGTCTTCTCATCACAATGCTCCACGGTCTTGCCATCACAGTGCTCCATGCCTTGGGCATCACAATGCTCCATGTCCCCGGTAATCACAATGCTCCATGACCACTGTCATCACAATGCTCTATACCCCTTGTCATTACAGTGCTCCATGACACTCGTCATCACAATTATCCATGATCTTCTCATCACAGTGCTCCACGATCTTGCCATCACAAGGCTCCATGCCCTGGTCATCACAATGCTCCATGTCCCCAGTCATCACAATGCTCCATGACCCCTGTCATCACAATGCTCCATACCCCTTGTCATTACAGTGTTCCATGACGCTCGTCATCACAATTATCCATGGTCTTCTCATCACAGTGCTCCACGGTCTTGCCATCACAATGCTCTATGCCCTGGTCATCACAATGCTCCATGTCCCCTGTCATCACAATTCTCCACGTTCTTGGCATCACTATGCTCCATGATACTTCTCATCACAGTGTTACATGTTTTGTCATCACAATTCTCTATGCACTTGTCATCGCAATGCTCCATGACCCCTGTCATAGCAAGCTCCATGTGATTGTCATCACAATGCTTCATGAACATGTCATCAAAATTCTCAATGGCCCTTGTTATCACAATGCTCCATGACCCTTGTCATCACAATGCTCCAAGCCCTTGTCATCAAAATGCTCCATTACCTTTGTCATCACAATCCTCCATGACACTTGGCATCACAATGCTACATTCCATTGTCATTGCAATAGACCATGACATATGTCATCACAATGCTCCCTGACACCCTTCTTCACAATACTCCATGACCTTCTCATCACAGTGCTCCATGCCCTTGTCATCACAATGCGCCATGCCCACTGTCATCACAATAATCCCTGAAACTTGTCAAACCAATGCAACATGCCACTGTCATCACAATGCTCCATGCCCTTTCATCACAATGCTCTATGACCCCTGTCATCAAAATGCTCCGTGACTCCAGTCATCACAATGCTTCATGACCTTTGTCATCACAATGGTCCATGCCCTCGTCATCACAAGGCTCTGTAACCTTTGTGACCACAACACTCCATGCACATTTCATCACAATGCTCGGTGACCCTTGTCATCACAATGCTCCATGCCTTTGTCAGCACATTACTCCATGACACATGGCATCAAATGTGCCATGCGCTTGTCATCACAATGCTCCACATCTTTGTCATCACAATGCTCCATAAACCTTGTCATCACAATGCTCCATGCGTTTGTCAGCACAATGTTCCATGACCCATGTCATCACAATGTGCCCTGCGTTTCTCATCACAATGCTCCACAGCCTTGTCATCACAATGCTCCATGCACCTCTCATCAAAATGCTCTCTCACCACTGATATCACAATGTTCCATCACTAGTCAACACAATACTCCCTCCACCCTGTCATCCCAATGTTCCATGAACCTTGTCACAACAATGCTACATGCTCTTATCATCACAATGCTCCATGACCCCTGACATCACAATGCTCCATGACCCTTTACATCACAATGCTCCATGACCCCTAACATCACAATGTTCCATAAACACTGTCATCAAAATGTTCCATGACCCTTTTCATCCAATTGCTCCATGACCCTGTCATCACAATGCTCCCTGCCCTTCTCATCACAATGCACCACGCCCTTGTCATCAAAATGCTCCATGGCCTATGTCATCACAAAGCTCCATGACCCTTGGAATCACAATGCTCCATGCCATTGTCATCACAAAGCTCCATGAAACCTCTCATCACATTGCTCCATGCTGTTGTCATCACAAAGCTCCATGACGCTTGTCATCACAATGCTCCATGCCCTTGTCATTGCAATCCTCCATGACACATGTATCACTGTGTTCCGTGCCCTTGTCATCACAGTGCTCCATGCTCACTCTCATCACAATAATCCATGAAACTTTTCAGACCAATGCTCCATGCCCTTGTCATCACAATGCTCCCTTACACCTGTCATAACAATGCTCCATGACCCCTGACATCACAATGTTCTACGGCCTTGTCATCACAAGACTCCATGGCCCTTGTCATCACAATGCTCCAAGATCCCTGTAATCACAATGCTCCATGCCCATGTCATCACAAAGCTCCCTGACGCATGTCATCAGAATGCTCCATGGCCTTCTCATCACAATACTCCATGCCCTTGTCATCACAATGCTCCAAGACCCTTGTTATTACAATGATCCATGACTCTTTTCATCTCAATGCTCCATGAACCCTGTCATCACAATGCACCATGCCCATCATCATAATGCTTCATGCTATTGTCATCACAATGAAATCAAAATTCTCCATGACCTCTCTCATCACAATGCTCCAAACCCTTGTGATCACAATGTTCCATAACACTTGTCATCACAACGCCCCATGACGCTGGTCATCACAATTATCCATGGACTTCTCATCACAATGCTCCATGACCTTTGTCATCACAATTCTCAATACACTTGTCATCACAATGCTCCCTGACACTTGTCATCAGTATGCTCATTGAACCCTGTCATGACAAGTCTCCATGCCTTTTTCATCACAATGATCCATGCCCTTTTCATCACAATGCTTCATGCCATTGTCATCACAATACTCCACAAGCTTGTCATCAGAATGCTCCGTGACCCTTGTCATCTCAATGATCCATGACCCCTGTCATCACAATGCTCCATGACACCTGTCATCACAATGCTCCATGCCCCTTGTCATTACAGTGCTCCATGATGTTCGTCATCACAATTATCCATGGTCTTCTCATCACAGTGCTCCACGGTCTTGCCATCACAATGCTCCATGCCCTGGTCATCACAATGCTCCATGTCCCCAGTCATCACAATGCTCCATGACCCCTGTCATCACAATGCTCCATACTGCTTGTCATTACAGTGCTCCATGACACTCGTAATCACAATTGTCCATGGTCTTCTCATCACAATGCTCGACGCCCTTGTCATCAAAATGCTCCATGACCCTTGTCATCACAATGCTCCATGACCACTGTCATAACAATGCTCCATGACCCCTGTCATCACAAGGCTCCATACCACTTGTCATTACAGTGCTCCATGACGCTCCTCATCACAATTATCCATGGTCTTCTCATCACAATGCTCCACGGTCTTGCCATCACAGTGCTCCATGCCTTGGGCATCACAATGCTCCATGTCCCCGGTCATCACAATGCTCCATGACCACTGTCATCACAATGCTCTTACCCCTTGTCATTACAGTGCTCCATGACCCTCGTCATTACAATTATCCATGGTCTTCTCATCACAATGCTCCACGATCTTGCCATCGCAATGCTCCATGCCCTGGTCATCACAATGCTCCATGTCCCCTGTCATCACAATTCTCCACGATCTTGGCATCACTATGCTCCATGACACTTCTCATCACAGTGTTACATGGTTTGTCATCACAATTCTCTATGCACTTGTCATCGCAATGCTCCATGACCCCGTCATAGCAAGCTCCCTGTGCTTGTCATCACAATACTCCATGCCCTTGTCGTCACAATTCTCCATGACCTTTGTCATCACAATGCTCCCTGACACTTGTCGTCAGAATGCTCCCTGAAAACTGTCATGAAAAGGCTCCATGTCTTTTTCATCACAATGCCCCATGCCATTTTCATCAAAATGTTCCATATCATTGTCATCAAAATACTCCACAAGCTTGTCATCAGAATGCTCCATGAACCTTGTCATCACAATGCTCCATGACCCCTGTCATCACAATGCTCCATACCCCTTGTCATTACAGTGCTCCATGACGCTCATCATCACAATTATCCATGGTCTTCTCATCACAATGCTCCACGGTCTTGCCATCACAATACTCCATGCCCTGGTCATCACAATGCTCCATGTCCCCTGTCATCACAATTCTCCACGTTCTTGGCATCACTGTGCTCCATGATGCTTTTCATCACAGTGTTACATGCTTTGTCATCACAATTCTCTATGCACTTGTCATCGCACTGCTCCATGATCCCTGTCACAGCAAGCTCCATGTGATTGTCATCACAATGCTTCATGAACATGTCATCAAAATTCTCAATGGCCCTTGTTATCACAATGCTCCATGACCCTTGTCATCACAATGCTCCAAGCGCTTGTCATCAAAATGCTCCATTACCTTTGTCATCACAATCCTCCATGACACTTGGCATCACAATGCTCCATTCCATTGTCATCGCAATGGACCACGACATATGTCATCACAATGCTCCCTGACACCCTTCTTCACAATACTCCATGACCTTCTCATCACAATGCTCCATGCCCTTGTCATCACAATGCGCCATGCCCACTGTCATCACAATAATCCCTGAAACTTGTCAAACCAATGCATCATTCCCCTGTCATCACAATGCTCCATGACTCCAGTCATCACAATGCTTCATGACCTTTGTCATTACAATGGTCCATGCCCTCGTCATCACAATGCTCTGTGACCTTTGTCACCACAGAGCTCCATGAACATTTCATCACAATGCTTGGTGACCCTTGTCCTCCCAATGATCAATGCCTTTGTTAGCACAATACTCCATGACCCATGGCATCACAATGTGCCATGCACTTGTCATCACAATGCTCCACATCTTTGTCATCACAATGCTCCATAAACCTTGTCATCACACTGCTCCATGCACTTCTCATCAAAATGCTCTCTCACCACTGATATCACAATGTTCAATCACTAGTCAACACAATACTCCCTCACCCCTGTCATCACAATATTCCATGACCCTTGTCACAACAATGCTACATGCCTTTATCATCACAATGCTCCATTCCCCTGACATCACAATGTTCCATAACCCCTGTCATCACAATGCTCCCTGCCCTTCACAACAGAATGCACCACACCCTTGTCATCAAAATGCTCCATGACCTTTGTCATCACAAAGCTCAATGACCCTTGTCATCACAATGCTGCATGCCATTGTCATCACAATGCTCCATGAACCCTCTCATCACATTGTTCCATGCCCTTGTCATCACAGGCTCCATGATGCTTTTCATCACAATGCTCGATGCCATTCTTATCACAATGCTCCATGCGCTTTTCATTACAATCCTCCATGACCCATGTATCACAGTGTTCCATGCCCTTGTCATCACAATGCTCCTTGCCCCCTCTCATCACAATAATCCATGAAACTTTTCAGACCAATGCTCCATGCCCTTGTCATCACAATGCTCCATTACCCCTGTCATAACAATGCTCCATGACCCCTGCCATCACAATGTTCCACAGCCTTGTCATCACAAGGCTCCATGACCCTTGTCATCACAATGCTCCAAGACCCCTGTAATCACAATGCTCCATGCCCTTGTCATCACAAAGCTCCATGACGCATGTCAACAGAATTCTCCATGGCCTTCTCATTCACGATGTTCCATGCCTTTGTCATCACAATGCTCCAAGACTCCTGTAATCGCAATGCTCCATGCCCCTTTTCATCTCAATGCTCCATGAACCCTGTCATCACAATGCACCATGCCCATCATCATAATGCTTCAGGCTATTGTCATCACAATGAAACCAAAATGCTCCATGACCTCTGTCATCACAATGCTCCAAATCCTTGTGATCAATATGTTCCATAACACTTATCATCACAACGCCCCATGACGCTGGTTATCACAATTATCCATGGTCTTCTCATCACAATGCTCCATGACCTTTGTCATCACAATACTCAATACCCTTGTCATCACAATGCTCCCTGACACTTGTTGTCAGTTTTCTCCTTGAACGCTGTCATGACAAGGCTCCATGCCTTTTTCATCACAATGATCCATGCCCTTTTCATCACAGTGCTCCAAGACCGCTGTAATCACAATGCTCCATGCCCTTGTCATCACAAAGCTCCATGATGCATGTCATCAGAACGCTCCATGGCCTTCTCATCCCAATGCTCCATGCCCTTGTCATCACAATGCTCCAAGACCCCTGTAATCACAATGCTCCATGGCACTTTTCATCAGAATGCTCCATGAGACTTGTCATCACAAGGCTCCATGGTCTTCTCATCACAGTGCTCCAGTACCTTGTCATCACAATGCTCCATGACCCCTGTCATCACAGTTCTCCATGGACATTTTCGGCCCAATGCTCCATGACCTTCTCATCACAATGCGCCACGACCCCTGTCATCACAATGCTCCATGACCACTGTCATCACAACGCTCCATGAACCCTGACAACACAATGATCCGGGACTCTTGTCATTAAAATGCTCCATGACCATTGTCATCACAATGATCCTTGCGCTTGTCATCCCAATGCTCCATGACCCCTGTAATCACTATGCTCCGTGATGCTTGTCATCACAGTGCTCCATGAACCTTGTCATCATAATGCTCCTTGCCTTTGTCAACAAAATGGTACATAATCTTGTCATCACAATTCTCCATGCGCTTGTCATCACAATCCTCCATGACCATTGGGATCACATTGCTTCATGCCCTTGCCATCTCTCTCTTGCCTTTCTGTATTTTTTTTTTTTTTTTTTTTTGCTGTATGCGGGCCTCTCACTGCTGTGGCCTCTCCCATTGCGGGGCACAGGCTCCGGACGCGCAGGCCCAGTGGCCATGGCTCTCGGGCCCAGCCGCTCCGCGGCACGTGGGATCCTCCCAGACCGGGGCACGAACCCGTGTCCCCTGCATCGGCAGGCAGACTCGCAACCACTGCGCCACCAGGGAAGCCCAACCTTTCTGGTTTTTACAGATATTCGGATGTCCCTTTTGACCAGTGGTAAGTGACAATTCTTTGTAGTGAGGATTTGTATTGTGCGCTTGCTTGATTGGCCAAAAAGGGTGTATGCGTTTTCTTCTGAATATATTCAGGAGAAAAGGCATACGCCCTTTTTGGCCAAGTGCATCTCTGTCCAAGTTGGGATGCTTTTCCTGTGCTTTAAAGGCGATTCCAATTTACCTGTTGAAATATGTTTTGTGCAATTCTGCCTCATTTTCAAGGCCGCTTCATTGCCTTCCCTCAACAGATTTTTGGAAGAGAGTAGTACTTTATAAGTCTGCAGGTTTGTGAATTGCTGTGCCCCTGAGCTCCAATTTTCAAATCCCATCTTTGTGAGCTGGCCGCAAATCCACAATTTTGCTTCAAGACCTATACTGGTTCCAGGGGTGGCTATATTGGTTCCCTGTGGGGGGCTGAGGCTTTGGTTAATTCTTCTTCTTGCCGGGAAATTAGAGTGACATGTGCGCGTCCAAATGCCTACATCTACTCTCTGATTGGTTCTCCCTCTTCCCTTTCATCCTCTGCACAATTAGCAAACTGTGTGAACCAGGAGGTTAAAGGGGCTGTCTCTCCAAGTTGGGAGGTTGATAGTAAAGCAGATGGAAAGTCAAACCGGAGCACCAGGAGAGGGACTATTCGTTGAGTTTTAGAAACCTTTCGTATTCACAGTGTGTCCGTTCTCTAGGTTTCCCGTACATGTTATAACTGTAGTAATATTCCCTTCAACCTGGAGAGTTGGGACCCATTGAATGTGTGCCATGCATTATTGCTTTAAAGGGTCTGCATTTGCTCACCCAATCTCACCAATCCTCTCAGTCCCAAGTGTCCAGCCTTATGCCAAATCCAGCTGTCGCTGTAGATAGGGTCATTCCAGGTTTCATCAGAGACCCTGAAGGAATTGTAAAGAATTTCCCAGTTGTTTTGTTTTATTTTTGAAATTCCTTTTTATAGTGGGTTTGAGCTGATTCTCGCTGCCATGTTTATGCCAGTCTAGACACACTTGATTCCCTTACGGAGACATATCAATACATAGGTTTTAAGATTCTTACTAGTCAGATATATTCCTCTGCGGGTAATATGGGGTTTTGAGTCCCTTTCACTGAGGAAGGTGTAGGTCTTGTCTATTCCATAGTTGGTTTTTGGAACGGTACCTGTGCTTATATCAAACTCTGGTTTTATGCATCACCCCACCTCTCCTTCCCCCTTAAGCAGGCATAAGAGTGTTTTCTAAATGTGAGACACTGTTCTCTTTCCTAACTCAGTTCAAGTGTAGCCATGTTTACAGGATCTTCATAAGTGATATCTTATGATAAGTTTCTTTTTCTGTGTGACTTATTTCACTTAGAATCATCGTACCTGAATCCACCCATTTTGCTGCTACTGGTCTTATGACATTGATTTCTTGGCTGAGGGATATTCCATCGTACGTAATTACCACAAATTTTTGAACCATTTTTATATTTCCTGGGATATTTAAGGTGTACCCAAGTTGAGGTCCTTGTAAGCAGTGCAGCCCTAAATTTTGGGGTTGCTCTGTCTTATTGATCTTCAGTTTTCCCAAGGTATATTCCCTAGACTGGAAGTGCCCTTGGCTCTGTAGCTCTGTTGTTTACTTGTTTTAGGGAACACAATGCACTCCTCCAGAGAGGCAGTTGGCAATTTACATCCCGCCCATCAGCATAACAAGGCTCACTGTTCTCCAGGGCCTGTCTTGCCTTTCTGGTTTTTACACATTTTGTGGATATCCCTTTTGACCAGTGGGAAGTGATACTTCTTTGTAGTGCAGATTTGCATTGCCCGCTTGCTTGCTTGGCCAAAAAGGGCGTATGCGTTTTCTCCTGAATATATTCAGGAGAAAACGCATACGCCGTTTTTGGCCAAGTGCATCATTTTCGTAGTTGTGCCCCTCTTCCTGTGCTTCAAAGGAGATTCCAACGTACCTCTTGAAATCTGTTTCCTGCTATTCTGCCTCGCTTTCAAATCCGCCTCATTGCCTTCCCTCAACAGATTTTTGGACGATAGTTGTCCTTTATTACTCGGCCAGTTTGTGATTTGCTGTGCCCCTTAGCTCCATTTTTCAACTCGTTTTTTGTGAGCTGACGACAAGTCCCAAATTTTGGTTCAGGAACTATGCTGGTTCCCGATGGGGGGCTGAGACTTTGGTTAATTCTTCTTCCTGCCCGGAAGTTAGAGTGATATGTGCCCGTCCAAATGCCTAACAGCTACTCTCTCATTGGTTCTCCCTCTTCCCTTTCATCCCCTGCCAAATTGGAAACCTGTGCGAACCAGGAGGTTAAAGGGGCTGTCTCTCCAAGTTGGGAGATTGATAGTAAAGCAGATGGAAAGTCAAACCGGAGCACCAGGAGAGGGACTATTCGTTGAGTTTTAGAAACCTTTCGTATTCACAGTGTGTCCGTTCTCTAGGTTTCCCGTACATGTTATAACTGTAGTAATATTCCCTTCAACCTGGAGAGTTGGGACCCATGGAATGGGTGCCATGCATTATTGCTTTAAAGGGTCTGCATTTGCTCACCCAATCTCACCAATCCTCTCAGTCCCAAGTGTCAAGCCTTATGCCACATCCAGCTGTCGTTGTAGATAGGGTCATTCCAGGTTTCATCAGAGACCCTGAAGGAATTGTAAAGAATTTCCCAGTTTTATTGTTTTGTTTTTGAAATTCCTTTTTATAGTGGGTTTGAGCTGATTCTCGCTGCCATGTTTATGCCAGCCTAGACACACTTGATTCCCTTATGGCGACATATCAATACATAGGTTTTAACATTCTTTCTAGTCAGATATATTCCTCTGCGAGAAATATGGGGTTTTGAGTCCCTTTCACTGAGGAAGCTGTAGGTCTTGTCTATTCCATAGTTGGTTTTAGGAACGGTACCTGTGCTTATATCAAACTCTGGTTTTATGCATCACCCCACCTCTCCTTCCCCCTTAAGCAGGCATAAGAGTGTTTTCTAAATGCGAGACAGTGTTCTCTTTCCTAACTCAGTTCAAGTGTAGCCATATTTACAGGATCTTCATAAGTGATATCTTATGATAAGTTTCTTTTTCTGTGTGACATATTTCACTTAGAATCATCGTACCTGAATCCACCCATTTTGCTGCTACTGGTCTTATGACATTGATTTCATGGCTGAGGGATATTCCATCGTACGTAAGTACCACAATTTTTTGAACCATTTTTATATTTCCTGGGATATTTAAGGTGTACCCAAGTTGAGGTGCTTGTAAGCAGTGCAGCCCTAAATTTTGGGGTAGCTCTGTCTTATCGATATTCAGTTTTCCCAAGGTATATTCCCTAGACTGCAAGAGCCCTTGGCTCTGTAGCTCGGTTGTTTCTTTGTTTTAGGGAATACAATGCACACCTCCAGAGAGGGAGTTGGCAATTTACATCCCGCCTATCAGCATAACAAGGCTCCCTGTTCTCCAGGGCCTGTCTTGCCTTTCTGGTTTTTACACATTTTGTGGATGTCCCTTTTGACCGGTGGGAAGTGATACTTCTTTGTAGTGCAGATTTGCATTGCCCGCTTGCTTGCTTGGCCAAAAAGGGCGTATGCGTTTTCTACTGAATATATTCAGGAGAAAACGCATACGCCCTTTTTGGCCAAGTGCATCATTGTCGAAGTTGTGCCCCTCTTCCTGTGCTTTAAAGGCGATTCCAACGTACCTCTTGAAATCTGTTTCCTGCTATTCTGCCTCGCTTTCAAGTCCGCCTCGCTGCCTTCACGCAACAGATATTTGGACGATAGTTGTCCTTTATTACTCTGAAAGTTTGTGAATTGCTGTGCCCCTGAGCTCCATTTTTCAACTCGTTTTTTGTGAGCTGACCGCATGTTCAAAATTTTGGTTCAGGACCTATGCTGGTTCCCAGTGGGTGGCTGAGACTTTGGTTAATTCTCCTTCCTTCCAGGAAATTAGAGTGATATGTGCCCGTACAAATGCCTAACAACTACTCTCTCATTGGTTCTCCCTGTTCCCTTTCATCCTCTGCCAAATTGGCAACCTGTGCGAACCAGGAGGTTAAAGGGGCTGACTCTCCAATTTGGGAGGTTGATAGTAAAGCAGATGGAAAGTCAAACAGGAGCACCAAGAGAGGGACTGTTCGTTGAATTTTAGAAACCTTTAGTATTCACAGTGTGTCCGTTCTGTAGGTTTCCCGTACATGTTATAGCTGTAGTAATATTCCCTTCAACCTGGAGAGTTGGGACCCTTGGAATGGGTACCAGGCATTTGTGCTTTAAAGGGTCTGCATTTGCTCACCAAATCTCACCTATCGTCTCAGTCCAAAGTGTCCAGCCTTATGCCACATCCAGCTGTCGTTGTAGATAGGGTCATTCCAGGTTTCATCAGAGACCCTGAAGGAATTGTAAAGAATTTCCCAGGTTTTTTGTTTTGTTTTTGAAATTCCTTTTTATAGTGGGTTTGAGCTGATTTTCGCTGCCATGTTTATGCTAGTCTAGACACACTTGATTCCCTTACGGAGATATATCAATACATAGGTTTTAAGATTCTTACTAGTCAGATATATTCCTCTGCGGGAAATATCGTGTTTTGAGTCCCTTTCACTGAGGAAGGTGTAGCTCTTGTCTATTCCATAGTTGGTTTTTGGAACGGTACCTGTGCTTATATGAAACTCTGGTTTTATGCATCACCCCACCTCTCTTTCCCCCTTAAGCCGGCATAAGAGTGTTTTCTAAATGTGAGACACTGTTCTCTTTCCTAACTCAGTTCAAGTGTAGCCATGTTTACAGGATCTTCATAAGTGATATCTTATGATAAGTTTCTTTTTCTCTGTGACTTATTTCACTTAGAATCATCGTACCTGAATCCACCCATTTTGCTGCTACTGGTCTTATGTCATTGATTTCATGGCTGAGGGATATTCCATCGTACGTAAGTACCACAATTTTTTGAACTATTTTTATATTTCCTGGGATATTTAAGGTGTACCCAAGTTGAGGTCCTTGTAAGCAGTGCAGCCCTAAATTTTGGGGTGGCTCTGTCTTATTGATTTTCAGTTTTCCCAAGGTATATTCCCTAGACTGGAAGTGCCCTTGGCTCTGTAGCTCTGTTCTTTACTTGTTTTAGGGAACACAATGAACTCCTCCAGAGAGGCAGTTGGCAATTTACATCCCGCCCATCAGCATAACAAGGCTCCCTGTTCTCCAGGGCCTGTCTTGCCGTTCTGGTTTTTACACATTTTGTGGATGGGCCTTTTGACCGGTGGGAAGTGATACTTCTTTGTAGTGCAGATTTGCATTGCCCGCTTGCTTGCTTGGCCAAAAAGGGCGTATGCGTTTTCTCCTGAATATATTCAGGAGAAAACACATACGCCCTTTTTGGTCAAGGGCATCATTGTCGAAGTTGTGGCCCTCTTCCTGTGCTTTAAAGGCTATTCCAACGTACCTCTTGAAATCTGTTTCCTGCTATTCTGCCTCGCTTTCAAGTCCGCCTCGTTGCCTTCCCTCAACAGATTTTTGGATGATAGTTGTCCTTTATTACTCGGCCAGTTTGTGAATTGCTGTGCCCCTGAGCTCCATTTTTCAACTCGTTTTTGGTGAGCTGACCGCAGGTCCAAAATTTTGGTTCAGGACCTATACTGTTTCCCGGTGGGTGGCTGAGACTTTGGTTAATTCTTCTTCCTGCCAGGAAATTACAGTGATATGTGCCCATCCAAATGCCTAACAACTACTCTCTCATTGGTTCTCCCTTTTCCCTTTCATCCTCTGCCAAATTGGCAAACTGTGTGAACCAGGAGGATAAAGGGGCTGTCCCTCCCAGTTGGGAGGTTGATAGTAAAGAGATGGAAAGTCAAAACAGAGCACCAGGAGAGGGAATATTCGTTGAGTTTTAGAAACCTTTAGTATTCACAGTGTGTCCGTTCTCTAGGTTTCCCGTACATGTTATAGCTGTAGTAATATTCCCTTCAACCTGGAGAGTTGGGACCCATGGAATGTGTGCCATGCACTATTGCTTTAAATGGTCTGCATTTGTTCACCCAATCTCACCAATCCTCTCAGTCCCAAGTGTCCAACCTTATGCCACATCCAGCTGTCGTTGTAGATAGGGTCATTCCAGGTTTCATCAGAGACCCTGAAGGAATTGTAAAGAATTTCCCAGTTTTTTTGTTTTGTTTTTGAAATTCCTTTTTATAGTGGGTTTGAGCTGATTCTCGCTGCCATGTTTATGCCAGTCTAGACACACTTGATTCCCTTACGGAGACATATCAATACATAGGTTTTAAGATTCTTACTAGTCAGATATATTCCTCTGCGGGAAATATGGGGTTTTGAGTCCCTTTCACTGAGGAAGGTGTAGGTCTTGTCTATTCCATAGTTGGTTTTTGGAATGGTACCTGTGCTTATATCAAACTCTGGTTTTATGCATCACCCCACCTCTCCTTCCCCCTTAAGCAGGCATAGGAGTATTTTCTAAATGCGAGAGAGTGTTCTCTTTCCTAACTCAGTTCAAGTGTAGCCATGTTTACAGGATATTCATAAGTGATATCTTATGATAAGTTTCTTTTTCTCTGTGACTTATTTCACTTAGAATCATCGTACCAGAATCCACCCATTTTGCTGATACTGGTCTTATGACATTGATTTCATGGCTGAGGGATATTCCATCGTATGTAAGTACCACAATTTTGTGAACCATTTTTATATTTCCTGGGATATTTAAGGTGTACCCAAGTTGAGGTCCTTGTAAGCAGTGCAGCCCTAAATTTTGGGGTGGCTCTGTCTTATTGATCTTCAGTTTTCCCAAGGTATATTCCCTAGACTTGAAGTGCCCTTGGCTCTGTAGCTCTGTTGTTTACTTGTTTTAGGGAACACAATGCACTCCTCCAGAGAGGCAGTTGGCAATTTACATCCCGCCCATCAGCATAACAAGGCTCCCTGTTCTCCAGGGCCTGTCTTGCCTTTCTGGTTTTTACACATTTTGTGGATGTCCCTTTTGACCGGTGGGAAGTGATACTTCTTTGTAGTGCAGATTTGCATTGCCCGCTTGCTTGCTTGGCCAAAAAGGGCGTATGCGTTTTCTCCTGTATATATTCAGGAGAAAACGCATACGCCCTTTTTGGGCAAGTGCATCATTGTCGAAGTTGTGCCCCTCTTCCTGTGCTTTAAAGGCGATTCCAACGTACCTCTTGAAATCTGTTTCCTGCTTTTCTGCCTCGTTTTCAAGTCGACCTCGTTGCCTTCCCTCAACTGATTTTTGGACGATAGTTGTCCTTTATTACTCGGCCAGTTTGTGAATTGCTGTGCCCCTCAGCTCCATTTTTCAACTCGTTTTTGGTGAGCTGACCGCAAGTCCAAAATTTTGGTTCAGGACCTATACTGGTTCCCAGTGGGGGGCTGAGACTTTGGTTAATTCTTCTGCCTGCCGGAAATTAGAGTGATATGTGCCCGTCCAAATGCCTAACAGCTACTCTCTCATTGGTTCTCCCTCTTCCCTTTCATCCTCTGCCAAATTGGCAACCTGTGCGAACCAGGAGGTTAAAGGGGCTGTCTCTCCAAGTTGGGAGGTTGATAGTAAAGCAGATGGAAAGTCAAACCGGAGCACCAGGAGAGGGACTATTCCTTGAGTTTTAGAAACCATTCGTATTCACAGTGTGTCCGTTCTCTAGGTTTCCCGTACATGTTATAACTGTAGTAATATTCCCTTCAACCTGGAGAGTTGGGACCCATGGAATGGGTGCCATGCATTATTGCTTTAAAGGGTCTGCATTTGTTCACCCAATCTCACCAATCCTCTCAGTCCCAAGTGTCCAGCCTTATGCCACATCCAGCTGTCGCTGTAGATAGGGTCATTCCAGGTTTCATCAGAGACCCTGAAGGAATTGTAAAGAATTTCCCAGTTGTTTTGTTTTATTTTTGAAATTCCTTTTTATAGTGGGTTTGAGCTGATTCTCGCTGCCATGTTTATGCCAGTCTAGACACACTTGATTCCCTTACGGAGACATATCAATACATAGGTTTTAAGATTCTTACTAGTCAGATATATTCCTCTGCGGGTAATATGGGGTTTTGAGTCCCTTTCACTGAGGAAGGTGTAGGTCTTGTCTATTCCATAGTTGGTTTTTGGAACGGTACCTGTGCTTATATCAAACTCTGGTTTTATGCATCACCCCACCTCTCCTTCCCCCTTAAGCAGGCATAAGAGTGTTTTCTAAATGTGAGACACTGTTCTCTTTCCTAACTCAGTTCAAGTGTAGCCATGTTTACAGGATCTTCATAAGTGATATCTTATGATAAGTTTCTTTTTCTGTGTGACTTATTTCACTTAGAATCATCGTACCTGAATCCACCCATTTTGCTGCTACTGGTCTTATGACATTGATTTCTTGGCTGAGGGATATTCCATCGTACGTAATTACCACAAATTTTTGAACCATTTTTATATTTCCTGGGATATTTAAGGTGTACCCAAGTTGAGGTCCTTGTAAGCAGTGCAGCCCTAAATTTTGGGGTTGCTCTGTCTTATTGATCTTCAGTTTTCCCAAGGTATATTCCCTAGACTGGAAGTGCCCTTGGCTCTGTAGCTCTGTTGTTTACTTGTTTTAGGGAACACAATGCACTCCTCCAGAGAGGCAGTTGGCAATTTACATCCCGCCCATCAGCATAACAAGGCTCACTGTTCTCCAGGGCCTGTCTTGCCTTTCTGGTTTTTACACATTTTGTGGATATCCCTTTTGACCAGTGGGAAGTGATACTTCTTTGTAGTGCAGATTTGCATTGCCCGCTTGCTTGCTTGGCCAAAAAGGGCGTATGCGTTTTCTCCTGAATATATTCAGGAGAAAACGCATACGCCGTTTTTGGCCAAGTGCATCATTTTCGTAGTTGTGCCCCTCTTCCTGTGCTTCAAAGGAGATTCCAACGTACCTCTTGAAATCTGTTTCCTGCTATTCTGCCTCGCTTTCAAATCCGCCTCATTGCCTTCCCTCAACAGATTTTTGGACGATAGTTGTCCTTTATTACTCGGCCAGTTTGTGATTTGCTGTGCCCCTTAGCTCCATTTTTCAACTCGTTTTTTGTGAGCTGACGACAAGTCCCAAATTTTGGTTCAGGAACTATGCTGGTTCCCGATGGGGGGCTGAGACTTTGGTTAATTCTTCTTCCTGCCCGGAAGTTAGAGTGATATGTGCCCGTCCAAATGCCTAACAGCTACTCTCTCATTGGTTCTCCCTCTTCCCTTTCATCCCCTGCCAAATTGGAAACCTGTGTGAACCAGGAGGTTAAAGGGGCTGTCTCTCCAAGTTGGGAGATTGATAGTAAAGCAGATGGAATGTCAAACCGGAGCACCAGGAGAGGGACTATTCGTTGAGTTTTAGAAACCTTTCGTATTCACAGTGTGTCCGTTCTCTAGGTTTCCCGTACATGTTATAACTGTAGTAATATTCCCTTCAACCTGGAGAGTTGGGACCCATGGAATGGGTGCCATGCATTATTGCTTTAAAGGGTCTGCATTTGCTCACCCAATCTCACCAATCCTCTCAGTCCCAAGTGTCAAGCCTTATGCCACATCCAGCTGTCGTTGTAGATAGGGTCATTCCAGGTTTCATCAGAGACCCTGAAGGAATTGTAAAGAATTTCCCAGTTTTATTGTTTTGTTTTTGAAATTCCTTTTTATAGTGGGTTTGAGCTGATTCTCGCTGCCATGTTTATGCCAGCCTAGACACACTTGATTCCCTTATGGCGACATATCAATACATAGGTTTTAACATTCTTTCTAGTCAGATATATTCCTCTGCGAGAAATATGGGGTTTTGAGTCCCTTTCACTGAGGAAGCTGTAGGTCTTGTCTATTCCATAGTTGGTTTTAGGAACGGTACCTGTGCTTATATCAAACTCTGGTTTTATGCATCACCCCACCTCTCCTTCCCCCTTAAGCAGGCATAAGAGTGTTTTCTAAATGCGAGACAGTGTTCTCTTTCCTAACTCAGTTCAAGTGTAGCCATATTTACAGGATCTTCATAAGTGATATCTTATGATAAGTTTCTTTTTCTGTGTGACATATTTCACTTAGAATCATCGTACCTGAATCCACCCATTTTGCTGCTACTGGTCTTATGACATTGATTTCATGGCTGAGGGATATTCCATCGTACGTAAGTACCACTTTTTTTTGAACCATTTTTATATTTCCTGGGATATTTAAGGTGTACCCAAGTTGAGGTGCTTGTAAGCAGTGCAGCCCTAAATTTTGGGGTAGCTCTGTCTTATCGATATTCAGTTTTCCCAAGGTATATTCCCTAGACTGCAAGAGCCCTTTGCTCTGTAGCTCGGTTGTTTCTTTGTTTTAGGGAATACAATGCACACCTCCAGAGAGGGAGTTGGCAATGTACATCCCGCCTATCAGCATAACAAGGCTCCCTGTTCTCCAGGGCCTGTCTTGCCTTTCTGGTTTTTACACATTTTGTGGATGTCCCTTTTGACCGGTGGGAAGTGATACTTCTTTGTAGTGCAGATTTGCATTGCCCGCTTGCTTGCTTGGCCAAAAAGGGCGTATGCGTTTTCTACTGAATATATTCAGGAGAAAACGCATACGCCCTTTTTGGCCAAGTGCATCATCGTCGAAGTTGTGCCCCTCTTCCTGTGCTTTAAAGGCGATTCCAACGTACCTCTTGAAATCTGTTTCCTGCTATTCTGCCTCGCTTTCAAGTCCGCCTCGCTGCCTTCACGCAACAGATATTTGGACGATAGTTGTCCTTTATTACTCTGAAAGTTTGTGAATTGCTGTGCCCCTGAGCTCCATTTTTCAACTCGTTTTTTGTGAGCTGACCGCATGTTCAAAATTTTGGTTCAGGACCTATGCTGGTTCCCAGTGGGTGGCTGAGACTTTGGTTAATTCTCCTTCCTTCCAGGAAATTAGAGTGATATGTGCCCGTACAAATGCCTAACAACTACTCTCTCATTGGTTCTCCCTGTTCCCTTTCATCCTCTGCCAAATTGGCAACCTGAGCGAACCAGGAGGTTAAAGGGGCTGACTCTCCAATTTGGGAGGTTGATAGTAAAGCAGATGGAAAGTCAAACAGGAGCACCAAGAGAGGGACTGTTCGTTGAATTTTAGAAACCTTTAGTATTCACAGTGTGTCCGTTCTGTAGGTTTCCCGTACATGTTATAGCTGTAGTAATATTCCCTTCAACCTGGAGAGTTGGGACCCTTGGAATGGGTACCAGGCAATTGTGCTTTAAAGGGTCTGCATTTGCTCACCAAATCTCACCTATCGTCTCAGTCCAAAGTGTCCAGCCTTATGCCACATCCAGCTGTCGTTGTAGATAGGGTCATTCCAGGTTTCATCAGAGACCCTGAAGGAATTGTAAAGAATTTCCCAGGTTTTTTGTTTTGTTTTTGAAATTCCTTTTTATAGTGGGTTTGAGCTGATTTTCGCTGCCATGTTTATGCTAGTCTAGACACACTTGATTCCCTTACGGAGATATATCAATACATAGGTTTTAAGATTCTTACTAGTCAGATATATTCCTCTGCGGGAAATATCGTGTTTTGAGTCCCTTTCACTGAGGAAGGTGTAGCTCTTGTCTATTCCATAGTTGGTTTTTGGAACGGTACCTGTGCTTATATGAAACTCTGGTTTTATGCATCACCCCACCTCTCTTTCCCCCTTAAGCCGGCATAAGAGTGTTTTCTAAATGTGAGACACTGTTCTCTTTCCTAACTCAGTTCAAGTGTAGCCATGTTTACAGGATCTTCATAAGTGATATCTTATGATAAGTTTCTTTTTCTCTGTGACTTATTTCACTTAGAATCATCGTACCTGAATCCACCCATTTTGCTGCTACTGGTCTTATGTCATTGATTTCATGGCTGAGGGATATTCCATCGTACGTAAGTACCACAATTTTTTGAACTATTTTTATATTTCCTGGGATATTTAAGGTGTACCCAAGTTGAGGTCCTTGTAAGCAGTGCAGCCCTAAATTTTGGGGTGGCTCTGTCTTATTGATTTTCAGTTTTCCCAAGGTATATTCCCTAGACTGGAAGTGCCCTTGGCTCTGTAGCTCTGTTCTTTACTTGTTTTAGGGAACACAATGAACTCCTCCAGAGAGGCAGTTGGCAATTTACATCCCGCCCATCAGCATAACAAGGCTCCCTGTTCTCCAGGGCCTGTCTTGCCGTTCTGGTTTTTACACATTTTGTGGATGGGCCTTTTGACCGGTGGGAAGTGATACTTCTTTGTAGTGCAGATTTGCATTGCCCGCTTGCTTGCTTGGCCAAAAAGGGCGTATGCGTTTTCTCCTGAATATATTCAGGAGAAAACGCATACGCCCTTTTTGGTCAAGGGCATCATTGTCGAAGTTGTGGCCCTCTTCCTGTGCTTTAAAGGCTATTCCAACGTACCTCTTGAAATCTGTTTCCTGCTATTCTGCCTCGCTTTCAAGTCCGCCTCGTTGCCTTCCCTCAACAGATTTTTGGATGATAGTTGTCCTTTATTACTCGGCCAGTTTGTGAATTGCTGTGCCCCTGAGCTCCATTTTTCAACTCGTTTTTGGTGAGCTGACCGCAGGTCCAAAATTTTGGTTCAGGACCTATACTGTTTCCCGGTGGGTGGCTGAGACTTTGGTTAATTCTTCTTCCTGCCGGGAAATTACAGTGATATGTGCCCATCCAAATGCCTAACAACTACTCTCTCATTGGTTCTCCCTTTTCCCTTTCATCCTCTGCCAAATTGGCAAACTGTGTGAACCAGGAGGATAAAGGGGCTGTCCCTCCCAGTTGGGAGGTTGATAGTAAAGAGATGGAAAGTCAAAACAGAGCACCAGGAGAGGGAATATTCGTTGAGTTTTAGAAACCTTTAGTATTCACAGTGTGTCCGTTCTCTAGGTTTCCCGTACATGTTATAGCTGTAGTAATATTCCCTTCAACCTGGAGAGTTGGGACCCATGGAATGTGTGCCATGCACTATTGCTTTAAATGGTCTGCATTTGTTCACCCAATCTCACCAATCCTCTCAGTCCCAAGTGTCCAACCTTATGCCACATCCAGCTGTCGTTGTAGATAGGGTCATCCCAGGTTTCATCAGAGACCCTGAAGGAATTGTAAAGAATTTCCCAGTTTTTTTGTTTTGTTTTTGAAATTCCTTTTTATAGTGGGTTTGAGCTGATTCTCGCTGCCATGTTTATGCCAGTCTAGACACACTTGATTCCCTTACGGAGACATATCAATACATAGGTTTTAAGATTCTTACTAGTCAGATATATTCCTCTGCGGGAAATATGGGGTTTTGAGTCCCTTTCACTGAGGAAGGTGTAGGTCTTGTCTATTCCATAGTTGGTTTTTGGAATGGTACCTGTGCTTATATCAAACTCTGGTTTTATGCATCACCCCACCTCTCCTTCCCCCTTAAGCAGGCATAGGAGTATTTTCTAAATGCGAGAGAGTGTTCTCTTTCCTAACTCAGTTCAAGTGTAGCCATGTTTACAGGATATTCATAAGTGATATCTTATGATAAGTTTCTTTTTCTCTGTGACTTATTTCACTTAGAATCATCGTACCAGAATCCACCCATTTTGCTGATACTGGTCTTATGACATTGATTTCATGGCTGAGGGATATTCCATCGTATGTAAGTACCACAATTTTGTGAACCATTTTTATATTTCCTGGGATATTTAAGGTGTACCCAAGTTGAGGTCCTTGTAAGCAGTGCAGCCCTAAATTTTGGGGTGGCTCTGTCTTATTGATCTTCAGTTTTCCCAAGGTATATTCCCTAGACTTGAAGTGCCCTTGGCTCTGTAGCTCTGTTGTTTACTTGTTTTAGGGAACACAATGCACTCCTCCAGAGAGGCAGTTGGCAATTTACATCCCGCCCATCAGCATAACAAGGCTCCCTGTTCTCCAGGGCCTGTCTTGCCTTTCTGGTTTTTACACATTTTGTGGATGTCCCTTTTGACCGGTGGGAAGTGATACTTCTTTGTAGTGCAGATTTGCATTGCCCGCTTGCTTGCTTGGCCAAAAAGGGCGTATGCGTTTTCTCCTGTATATATTCAGGAGAAAACGCATACGCCCTTTTTGGCCAAGTGCATCATTGTCGAAGTTGTGCCCCTCTTCCTGTGCTTTAAAGGCGATTCCAACGTACCTCTTGAAATCTGTTTCCTGCTTTTCTGCCTCGTTTTCAAGTCGACCTCGTTGCCTTCCCTCAACTGATTTTTGGACGATAGTTGTCCTTTATTACTCGGCCAGTTTGTGAATTGCTGTGCCCCTCAGCTCCATTTTTCAACTCGTTTTTGGTGAGCTGACCGCAAGTCCAAAATTTTGGTTCAGGACCTATACTGGTTCCCAGTGGGGGGCTGAGACTTTGGTTAATTCTTCTGCCTGCCGGAAATTAGAGTGATATGTGCCCGTCCAAATGCCTAACAGCTACTCTCTCATTGGTTCTCCCTCTTCCCTTTCATCCTCTGCCAAATTGGCAACCTGTGCGAACCAGGAGGTTAAAGGGGCTGTCTCTCCAAGTTGGGAGGTTGATAGTAAAGCAGATGGAAAGTCAAACCGTAGCACCAGGAGAGGGACTATTCCTTGAGTTTTAGAAACCTTTCGTATTCACAGTGTGTCCGTTCTCTAGGTTTCCCGTACATGTTATAACTGTAGTAATATTCCCTTCAACCTGGAGAGTTGGGACCCATGGAATGGGTGCCATGCATTATTGCTTTAAAGGGTCTGCATTTGTTCACCCAATCTCACCAATCCTCTCAGTCCCAAGTGTCAAGCCTTATGCCACATCCAGCTGTCGTTGTAGATAGGGTCATTCCAGGTTTCATCAGAGACCCTGAAGGAATTGTAAAGAATTTCCCAGTTTTTTTGTTTTGTTTTTGAAATTCCTTTTTATAGTGGGTTTGAGCTGATTCTCCCTGCCATGTTTATGCCAGTCTAGACACACTTGATTCCCTTACGGAGACATATCAATACATAGGTTTTAAGATTCTTACTAGTCAGATATATTCCTCTGCGGGAAATATGGGGTTTTGAGTCCCTTTAACTGAGGAACGTGTAGGTCTTGTCTATTCCATAGTTTGTTTTTGGAACGGTACCTGTGCTTATATCAAACTCTGGTTTTATGCATCACCCCACCTCTCCTTCCCCCTTAAGCAGGCATAAGAGTGTTTTCTAAATGTGAGACACTGTTCTCTTTCCTAACTCAGTTCAAGTGTAGCCATGTTTACAGGATCTTCATAAGTGATATCTTATGATAAGTTTCTTTTTCTCTGTGACTTATTTCACTTAGAATCATCGTACCAGAATCCACCCATTTTGCTGCTACTGGTCTTATGACATTGATTTCATGGCTGAGGTATATCCCATCGTACGTAAGTACCACAATTTTGTGAACCATTTTTATATTTCCTGGGATATTTAAGGTGTACCCAAGTTGAGGTCCTTGTAAGCAGTGCAGCCCTAAATTTTGGGGTGGCTCTGTCTTATTGATCTTCAGTTTTCCCAAGGTATATTCCCTAGACTGGAAGTGCCCTTGGCTCTGTAGCTCTTTTGTTTACTTGTTTTAGGGAACACAATGCACTCCTCCAGAGAGGCAGTTGGCAATTTACATCCCGCCCATCAGCATAACAAGGCTCCCTGTTCTCCAGTGCCTGACTTAGCTTTCTGGTTTTTACACATTTTGTGGATGTCCCTTTTGACCGGTGGGAAGTGATACTTCTTTGTAGTGCAGATTTGCATTGCCCGCTTGCTTGCTTGGCCAAAAAGGGCATATAAGTTTTCTCCTGTATATATTCAGGAGAAAACGCATACGCCCTTTTTGGGCAAGTGCATCATTGTCGAAGTTGTGCCCCTCTTCCTGTGCTTTAAAGGCGATTCCAACGTACCTCTTGAAATCTGTTTCCTGCTTTTCTGCCTCGTTTTCAAGTCGACCTCGTTGCCTTCCCTCAACTGATTTTTGGACGATAGTTGTCCTTTATTACTCGGCCAGTTTGTGAATTGCTGTGCCCCTCAGCTCCATTTTTCAACTCGTTTTTGGTGAGCTGACCGCAAGTCCAAAATTTTGGTTCAGGACCTATACTGGTTCCCAGTGGGGGGCTGAGACTTTGGTTAATTCTTCTGCCTGCCGGAAATTAGAGTGATATGTGCCCGTCCAAATGCCTAACAGCTACTCTCTCATTGGTTCTCCCTCTTCCCTTTCATCCTCTGCCAAATTGGCAACCTGTGCGAACCAGGAGGTTAAAGGGGCTGTCTCTCCAAGTTGGGAGGTTGATAGTAAAGCAGATGGAAAGTCAAACCGTAGCACCAGGAGAGGGACTATTCCTTGAGTTTTAGAAACCTTTCGTATTCACAGTGTGTCCGTTCTCTAGGTTTCCCGTACATGTTATAACTGTAGTAATATTCCCTTCAACCTGGAGAGTTGGGACCCATGGAATGGGTGCCATGCATTATTGCTTTAAAGGGTCTGCATTTGTTCACCCAATCTCACCAATCCTCTCAGTCCCAAGTGTCAAGCCTTATGCCACATCCAGCTGTCGTTGTAGATAGGGTCATTCCAGGTTTCATCAGAGACCCTGAAGGAATTGTAAAGAATTTCCCAGTTTTTTTGTTTTGTTTTTGAAATTCCTTTTTATAGTGGGTTTGAGCTGATTCTCCCTGCCATGTTTATGCCAGTCTAGACACACTTGATTCCCTTACGGAGACATATCAATACATAGGTTTTAAGATTCTTACTAGTCAGATATATTCCTCTGCGGGAAATATGGGGTTTTGAGTCCCTTTAACTGAGGAACGTGTAGGTCTTGTCTATTCCATAGTTTGTTTTTGGAACGGTACCTGTGCTTATATCAAACTCTGGTTTTATGCATCACCCCACCTCTCCTTCCCCCTTAAGCAGGCATAAGAGTGTTTTCTAAATGTGAGACACTGTTCTCTTTCCTAACTCAGTTCAAGTGTAGCCATGTTTACAGGATCTTCATAAGTGATATCTTATGATAAGTTTCTTTTTCTGTGTGACTTATTTCACTTAGAATCATCGTACCAGAATCCACCCATTTTGCTGCTACTGGTCTTATGACATTGATTTCATGGCTGAGGTATATCCCATCGTACGTAAGTACCACAATTTTGTGAACCATTTTTATATTTCCTGGGATATTTAAGGTGTACCCAAGTTGAGGTCCTTGTAAGCAGTGCAGCCCTAAATTTTGGGGTGGCTCTGTCTTATTGATCTTCAGTTTTCCCAAGGTATATTCCCTAGACTGGAAGTGCCCTTGGCTCTGTAGCTCTTTTGTTTACTTGTTTTAGGGAACACAATGCACTCCTCCAGAGAGGCAGTTGGCAATTTACATCCCGCCCATCAGCATAACAAGGCTCCCTGTTCTCCAGTGCCTGACTTAGCTTTCTGGTTTTTACACATTTTGTGGATGTCCCTTTTGACCGGTGGGAAGTGATACTTCTTTGTAGTGCAGATTTGCATTGCCCGCTTGCTTGCTTGGCCAAAAAGGGCATATAAGTTTTCTCCTGTATATATTCAGGAGAAAACGCATACGCCCTTTTTGGGCAAGTGCATCATTGTCGAAGTTGTGCCCCTCTTCCTGTGCTTTAAAGGCGATTCCAACGTACCTCTTGAAATCTGTTTCCTGCTTTTCTGCCTCGTTTTCAAGTCGACCTCGTTGCCTTCCCTCAACTGATTTTTGGACGATAGTTGTCCTTTATTACTCGGCCAGTTTGTGAATTGCTGTGCCCCTCAGCTCCATTTTTCAACTCGTTTTTGGTGAGCTGACCGCAAGTCCAAAATTTTGGTTCAGGACCTATACTGGTTCCCAGTGGGGGGCTGAGACTTTGGTTAATTCTTCTGCCTGCCGGAAATTAGAGTGATATGTGCCCGTCCAAATGCCTAACAGCTACTCTCTCATTGGTTCTCCCTCTTCCCTTTCATCCTCTGCCAAATTGGCAACCTGTGCGAACCAGGAGGTTAAAGGGGCTGTCTCTCCAAGTTGGGAGGTTGATAGTAAAGCAGATGGAAAGTCAAACCGTAGCACCAGGAGAGGGACTATTCCTTGAGTTTTAGAAACCTTTCGTATTCACAGTGTGTCCGTTCTCTAGGTTTCCCGTACATGTTATAACTGTAGTAATATTCCCTTCAACCTGGAGAGTTGGGACCCATGGAATGGGTGCCATGCATTATTGCTTTAAAGGGTCTGCATTTGTTCACCCAATCTCACCAATCCTCTCAGTCCCAAGTGTCAAGCCATATGCCACATCCACCTGTCGTTGTAGATAGGGTCATTCCAGGTTTCATCAGAGACCCTGAAGGAATTGTAAAGAATTTCCCAGTTTTTTTGTTTTGTTTTTGAAATTCCTTTTTATAGTGGGTTTGAGCTGATTCTCCCTGCCATGTTTATGCCAGTCTAGACACACTTGATTCCCTTACGGAGACATATCAATACATAGGTTTTAAGATTCTTACTAGTCTGATATATTCCTCTGCGGGAATTATGGGGTTTTGAGTCCCTTTCACTGAGGAAGGTGTAGGTCTTGTCTATTCCATAGTTGGTTTTTGGAACGGTACCTGTGCTTATATCAAACTCTGCTTTTATGCATCACTCCACCTCTCCTTCCCCCTTAAGCAGGCATAAGAGTGTTTTCTAAATGTGAGACTCTGTTCTCTTTCCTAACTCAGTTCAAGTGTAGCCATGTTTACAGGATCTGCATAAGTGATATCTTATGAGAAGTTTCTATTTCTCTGTGACTTATTTCACTTAGAATCATCGTACCTGAATCCACCCATTTTGTTGCTACTGGTTTATGACATTGATTTCATGGCTGAGGGATATTCCATCGTACGTAAGTACCACAATTTTTGAACCAATTTTATATTTCCTGGGATATTTAAGGTGTACCCAAGTTGAGGTCCTTGTAAGCAGTGCAGCCCCAAATTTTGGGGTGGCTCTGTCTTATTGATTTTCAGAGTTCCCAAGGTATATTCCCTAGACTGGAAGTGCCCTTGGCTCTGTAGCTCTGTTGTTTACTTGTTTTAGGGAACACAATGCACTCCTCCAGAGAGGCAGTTGGCAATTTACATCCCGCCCATCAGCATAAAAAGGCTCCCTGTTCTCCAGGGCCTGTCTTGCCTTTCCGGTTTTTACACATTTTGTGGATGACCCTTTTGAACGGTGGGAAAAGATACTTCTTTGTAGTGCAGATTTGCATTGCCCGCTTGCTTGCTTGGCCAAAAAGGGCGTATGCGTTTTCTCCTGAATATATTCAGGAGAAAACGCATACGCCCTTTTTGGCCAAGTGCATCATTGTCGAAGTTGTGCCCCTCTTTCTGTGCTTTAAAGGCGATTCCAACGTACCTCTTGAAATCTGTTTCCTGCTATTCTGCCTCGCTTTCAAGTCCGCCTCGTTGCCTTCCCTCAACAGATTTTTGGACGATAGTTGTCCTTTATTTCTCGGCCAGTTTGTGAATTGCTGTGCCCCTGATCTCCATTTTTCAACTCGTTTTAGGTGGCTGACCGCAAGTCCAAAATTTTGGTTCAGGACCTATACTGGTTCCCAGTGGGGGGCTGAGACTTTGGTTAATTCTTCTTCCTGCCGGGAAATTACAGTGATATGTGCCCGTCCAAATGCCTAACAGCTACTCTCTCATTGGTTCTCCCTCTTCCCTTTCATCCCCTGCCAAATTGGAAACCTGTGTGAACCAGGAGGTTAAAGGGGCTGTCTCTCCAAGTTGGGAGATTGATAGTAAAGCAGATGGAATGTCAAACCGGAGCACCAGGAGAGGGACTATTCGTTGAGTTTTAGAAACCTTTCGTATTCACAGTGTGTCCGTTCTCTAGGTTTCCCGTACATGTTATAACTGTAGTAATATTCCCTTCAACCTGGAGAGTTGGGACCCATGGAATGGGTGCCATGCATTATTGCTTTAAAGGGTCTGCATTTGCTCACCCAATCTCACCAATCCTCTCAGTCCCAAGTGTCAAGCCTTATGCCACATCCAGCTGTCGTTGTAGATAGGGTCATTCCAGGTTTCATCAGAGACCCTGAAGGAATTGTAAAGAATTTCCCAGTTTTATTGTTTTGTTTTTGAAATTCCTTTTTATAGTGGGTTTGAGCTGATTCTCGCTGCCATGTTTATGCCAGCCTAGACACACTTGATTCCCTTATGGCGACATATCAATACATAGGTTTTAACATTCTTTCTAGTCAGATATATTCCTCTGCGAGAAATATGGGGTTTTGAGTCCCTTTCACTGAGGAAGCTGTAGGTCTTGTCTATTCCATAGTTGGTTTTAGGAACGGTACCTGTGCTTATATCAAACTCTGGTTTTATGCATCACCCCACCTCTCCTTCCCCCTTAAGCAGGCATAAGAGTGTTTTCTAAATGCGAGACAGTGTTCTCTTTCCTAACTCAGTTCAAGTGTAGCCATATTTACAGGATCTTCATAAGTGATATCTTATGATAAGTTTCTTTTTCTGTGTGACATATTTCACTTAGAATCATCGTACCTGAATCCACCCATTTTGCTGCTACTGGTCTTATGACATTGATTTCATGGCTGAGGGATATTCCATCGTACGTAAGTACCACTTTTTTTTGAACCATTTTTATATTTCCTGGGATATTTAAGGTGTACCCAAGTTGAGGTGCTTGTAAGCAGTGCAGCCCTAAATTTTGGGGTAGCTCTGTCTTATCGATATTCAGTTTTCCCAAGGTATATTCCCTAGACTGCAAGAGCCCTTTGCTCTGTAGCTCGGTTGTTTCTTTGTTTTAGGGAATACAATGCACACCTCCAGAGAGGGAGTTGGCAATGTACATCCCGCCTATCAGCATAACAAGGCTCCCTGTTCTCCAGGGCCTGTCTTGCCTTTCTGGTTTTTACACATTTTGTGGATGTCCCTTTTGACCGGTGGGAAGTGATACTTCTTTGTAGTGCAGATTTGCATTGCCCGCTTGCTTGCTTGGCCAAAAAGGGCGTATGCGTTTTCTACTGAATATATTCAGGAGAAAACGCATACGCCCTTTTTGGCCAAGTGCATCATCGTCGAAGTTGTGCCCCTCTTCCTGTGCTTTAAAGGCGATTCCAACGTACCTCTTGAAATCTGTTTCCTGCTATTCTGCCTCGCTTTCAAGTCCGCCTCGCTGCCTTCACGCAACAGATATTTGGACGATAGTTGTCCTTTATTACTCTGAAAGTTTGTGAATTGCTGTGCCCCTGAGCTCCATTTTTCAACTCGTTTTTTGTGAGCTGACCGCATGTTCAAAATTTTGGTTCAGGACCTATGCTGGTTCCCAGTGGGTGGCTGAGACTTTGGTTAATTCTCCTTCCTTCCAGGAAATTAGAGTGATATGTGCCCGTACAAATGCCTAACAACTACTCTCTCATTGGTTCTCCCTGTTCCCTTTCATCCTCTGCCAAATTGGCAACCTGTGCGAACCAGGAGGTTAAAGGGGCTGACTCTCCAATTTGGGAGGTTGATAGTAAAGCAGATGGAAAGTCAAACAGGAGCACCAAGAGAGGGACTGTTCGTTGAATTTTAGAAACCTTTAGTATTCACAGTGTGTCCGTTCTGTAGGTTTCCCGTACATGTTATAGCTGTAGTAATATTCCCTTCAACCTGGAGAGTTGGGACCCTTGGAATGGGTACCAGGCAATTGTGCTTCAAAGGGTCTGCATTTGCTCACCAAATCTCACCTATCGTCTCAGTCCAAAGTGTCCAGCCTTATGCCACATCCAGCTGTCGTTGTAGATAGGGTCATTCCAGGTTTCATCAGAGACCCTGAAGGAATTGTAAAGAATTTCCCAGGTTTTTTGTTTTGTTTTTGAAATTCCTTTTTATAGTGGGTTTGAGCTGATTTTCGCTGCCATGTTTATGCTAGTCTAGACACACTTGATTCCCTTACGGAGATATATCAATACATAGGTTTTAAGATTCTTACTAGTCAGATATATTCCTCTGCGGGAAATATCGTGTTTTGAGTCCCTTTCACTGAGGAAGGTGTAGCTCTTGTCTATTCCATAGTTGGTTTTTGGAACGGTACCTGTGCTTATATGAAACTCTGGTTTTATGCATCACCCCACCTCTCTTTCCCCCTTAAGCCGGCATAAGAGTGTTTTCTAAATGTGAGACACTGTTCTCTTTCCTAACTCAGTTCAAGTGTAGCCATGTTTACAGGATCTTCATAAGTGATATCTTATGATAAGTTTCTTTTTCTCTGTGACTTATTTCACTTAGAATCATCGTACCTGAATCCACCCATTTTGCTGCTACTGGTCTTATGTCATTGATTTCATGGCTGAGGGATATTCCATCGTACGTAAGTACCACAATTTTTTGAACTATTTTTATATTTCCTGGGATATTTAAGGTGTACCCAAGTTGAGGTCCTTGTAAGCAGTGCAGCCCTAAATTTTGGGGTGGCTCTGTCTTATTGATTTTCAGTTTTCCCAAGGTATATTCCCTAGACTGGAAGTGCCCTTGGCTCTGTAGCTCTGTTCTTTACTTGTTTTAGGGAACACAATGAACTCCTCCAGAGAGGCAGTTGGCAATTTACATCCCGCCCATCAGCATAACAAGGCTCCCTGTTCTCCAGGGCCTGTCTTGCCGTTCTGGTTTTTACACATTTTGTGGATGGGCCTTTTGACCGGTGGGAAGTGATACTTCTTTGTAGTGCAGATTTGCATTGCCCGCTTGCTTGCTTGGCCAAAAAGGGCGTATGCGTTTTCTCCTGAATATATTCAGGAGAAAACGCATACGCCCTTTTTGGTCAAGGGCATCATTGTCGAAGTTGTGGCCCTCTTCCTGTGCTTTAAAGGCTATTCCAACGTACCTCTTGAAATCTGTTTCCTGCTATTCTGCCTCGCTTTCAAGTCCGCCTCGTTGCCTTCCCTCAACAGATTTTTGGATGATAGTTGTCCTTTATTACTCGGCCAGTTTGTGAATTGCTGTGCCCCTGAGCTCCATTTTTCAACTCGTTTTTGGTGAGCTGACCGCAGGTCCAAAATTTTGGTTCAGGACCTATACTGTTTCCCGGTGGGTGGCTGAGACTTTGGTTAATTCTTCTTCCTGCCGGGAAATTACAGTGATATGTGCCCATCCAAATGCCTAACAACTACTCTCTCATTGGTTCTCCCTTTTCCCTTTCATCCTCTGCCAAATTGGCAAACTGTGTGAACCAGGAGGATAAAGGGGCTGTCCCTCCCAGTTGGGAGGTTGATAGTAAAGAGATGGAAAGTCAAAACAGAGCACCAGGAGAGGGAATATTCGTTGAGTTTTAGAAACCTTTAGTATTCACAGTGTGTCCGTTCTCTAGGTTTCCCGTACATGTTATAGCTGTAGTAATATTCCCTTCAACCTGGAGAGTTGGGACCCATGGAATGTGTGCCATGCACTATTGCTTTAAATGGTCTGCATTTGTTCACCCAATCTCACCAATCCTCTCAGTCCCAAGTGTCCAACCTTATGCCACATCCAGCTGTCGTTGTAGATAGGGTAATTCCAGGTTTCATCAGAGACCCTGAAGGAATTGTAAAGAATTTCCCAGTTTTTTTGTTTTGTTTTTGAAATTCCTTTTTATAGTGGGTTTGAGCTGATTCTCGCTGCCATGTTTATGCCAGTCTAGACACACTTGATTCCCTTACGGAGACATATCAATACATAGGTTTTAAGATTCTTACTAGTCAGATATATTCCTCTGCGGGAAATATGGGGTTTTGAGTCCCTTTCACTGAGGAAGGTGTAGGTCTTGTCTATTCCATAGTTGGTTTTTGGAATGGTACCTGTGCTTATATCAAACTCTGGTTTTATGCATCACCCCACCTCTCCTTCCCCCTTAAGCAGGCATAGGAGTATTTTCTAAATGCGAGAGAGTGTTCTCTTTCCTAACTCAGTTCAAGTGTAGCCATGTTTACAGGATATTCATAAGTGATATCTTATGATAAGTTTCTTTTTCTCTGTGACTTATTTCACTTAGAATCATCGTACCAGAATCCACCCATTTTGCTGATACTGGTCTTATGACATTGATTTCATGGCTGAGGGATATTCCATCGTATGTAAGTACCACAATTTTGTGAACCATTTTTATATTTCCTGGGATATTTAAGGTGTACCCAAGTTGAGGTCCTTGTAAGCAGTGCAGCCCTAAATTTTGGGGTGGCTCTGTCTTATTGATCTTCAGTTTTCCCAAGGTATATTCCCTAGACTTGAAGTGCCCTTGGCTCTGTAGCTCTGTTGTTTACTTGTTTTAGGGAACACAATGCACTCCTCCAGAGAGGCAGTTGGCAATTTACATCCCGCCCATCAGCATAACAAGGCTCCCTGTTCTCCAGGGCCTGTCTTGCCTTTCTGGTTTTTACACATTTTGTGGATGTCCCTTTTGACCGGTGGGAAGTGATACTTCTTTGTAGTGCAGATTTGCATTGCCCGCTTGCTTGCTTGGCCAAAAAGGGCGTATGCGTTTTCTCCTGTATATATTCAGGAGAAAACGCATACGCCCTTTTTGGCCAAGTGCATCATTGTCGAAGTTGTGCCCCTCTTCCTGTGCTTTAAAGGCGATTCCAACGTACCTCTTGAAATCTGTTTCCTGCTTTTCTGCCTCGTTTTCAAGTCGACCTCGTTGCCTTCCCTCAACTGATTTTTGGACGATAGTTGTCCTTTATTACTCGGCCAGTTTGTGAATTGCTGTGCCCCTCAGCTCCATTTTTCAACTCGTTTTTGGTGAGCTGACCGCAAGTCCAAAATTTTGGTTCAGGACCTATACTGGTTCCCAGTGGGGGGCTGAGACTTTGGTTAATTCTTCTGCCTGCCGGAAATTAGAGTGATATGTGCCCGTCCAAATGCCTAACAGCTACTCTCTCATTGGTTCTCCCTCTTCCCTTTCATCCTCTGCCAAATTGGCAACCTGTGCGAACCAGGAGGTTAAAGGGGCTGTCTCTCCAAGTTGGGAGGTTGATAGTAAAGCAGATGGAAAGTCAAACCGTAGCACCAGGAGAGGGACTATTCCTTGAGTTTTAGAAACCTTTCGTATTCACAGTGTGTCCGTTCTCTAGGTTTCCCGTACATGTTATAACTGTAGTAATATTCCCTTCAACCTGGAGAGTTGGGACCCATGGAATGGGTGCCATGCATTATTGCTTTAAAGGGTCTGCATTTGTTCACCCAATCTCACCAATCCTCTCAGTCCCAAGTGTCAAGCCTTATGCCACATCCAGCTGTCGTTGTAGATAGGGTCATTCCAGGTTTCATCAGAGACCCTGAAGGAATTGTAAAGAATTTCCCAGTTTTTTTGTTTTGTTTTTGAAATTCCTTTTTATAGTGGGTTTGAGCTGATTCTCCCTGCCATGTTTATGCCAGTCTAGACACACTTGATTCCCTTACGGAGACATATCAATACATAGGTTTTAAGATTCTTACTAGTCAGATATATTCCTCTGCGGGAAATATGGGGTTTTGAGTCCCTTTAACTGAGGAACGTGTAGGTCTTGTCTATTCCATAGTTTGTTTTTGGAACGGTACCTGTGCTTATATCAAACTCTGGTTTTATGCATCACCCCACCTCTCCTTCCCCCTTAAGCAGGCATAAGAGTGTTTTCTAAATGTGAGACACTGTTCTCTTTCCTAACTCAGTTCAAGTGTAGCCATGTTTACAGGATCTTCATAAGTGATATCTTATGATAAGTTTCTTTTTCTCTGTGACTTATTTCACTTAGAATCATCGTACCAGAATCCACCCATTTTGCTGCTACTGGTCTTATGACATTGATTTCATGGCTGAGGTATATCCCATCGTACGTAAGTACCACAATTTTGTGAACCATTTTTATATTTCCTGGGATATTTAAGGTGTACCCAAGTTGAGGTCCTTGTAAGCAGTGCAGCCCTAAATTTTGGGGTGGCTCTGTCTTATTGATCTTCAGTTTTCCCAAGGTATATTCCCTAGACTGGAAGTGCCCTTGGCTCTGTAGCTCTTTTGTTTACTTGTTTTAGGGAACACAATGCACTCCTCCAGAGAGGCAGTTGGCAATTTACATCCCGCCCATCAGCATAACAAGGCTCCCTGTTCTCCAGTGCCTGACTTAGCTTTCTGGTTTTTACACATTTTGTGGATGTCCCTTTTGACCGGTGGGAAGTGATACTTCTTTGTAGTGCAGATTTGCATTGCCCGCTTGCTTGCTTGGCCAAAAAGGGCATATAAGTTTTCTCCTGTATATATTCAGGAGAAAACGCATACGCCCTTTTTGGGCAAGTGCATCATTGTCGAAGTTGTGCCCCTCTTCCTGTGCTTTAAAGGCGATTCCAACGTACCTCTTGAAATCTGTTTCCTGCTTTTCTGCCTCGTTTTCAAGTCGACCTCGTTGCCTTCCCTCAACTGATTTTTGGACGATAGTTGTCCTTTATTACTCGGCCAGTTTGTGAATTGCTGTGCCCCTCAGCTCCATTTTTCAACTCGTTTTTGGTGAGCTGACCGCAAGTCCAAAATTTTGGTTCAGGACCTATACTGGTTCCCAGTGGGGGGCTGAGACTTTGGTTAATTCTTCTGCCTGCCGGAAATTAGAGTGATATGTGCCCGTCCAAATGCCTAACAGCTACTCTCTCATTGGTTCTCCCTCTTCCCTTTCATCCTCTGCCAAATTGGCAACCTGTGCGAACCAGGAGGTTAAAGGGGCTGTCTCTCCAAGTTGGGAGGTTGATAGTAAAGCAGATGGAAAGTCAAACCGTAGCACCAGGAGAGGGACTATTCCTTGAGTTTTAGAAACCTTTCGTATTCACAGTGTGTCCGTTCTCTAGGTTTCCCGTACATGTTATAACTGTAGTAATATTCCCTTCAACCTGGAGAGTTGGGACCCATGGAATGGGTGCCATGCATTATTGCTTTAAAGGGTCTGCATTTGTTCACCCAATCTCACCAATCCTCTCAGTCCCAAGTGTCAAGCCTTATGCCACATCCAGCTGTCGTTGTAGATAGGGTCATTCCAGGTTTCATCAGAGACCCTGAAGGAATTGTAAAGAATTTCCCAGTTTTTTTGTTTTGTTTTTGAAATTCCTTTTTATAGTGGGTTTGAGCTGATTCTCCCTGCCATGTTTATGCCAGTCTAGACACACTTGATTCCCTTACGGAGACATATCAATACATAGGTTTTAAGATTCTTACTAGTCAGATATATTCCTCTGCGGGAAATATGGGGTTTTGAGTCCCTTTAACTGAGGAACGTGTAGGTCTTGTCTATTCCATAGTTTGTTTTTGGAACGGTACCTGTGCTTATATCAAACTCTGGTTTTATGCATCACCCCACCTCTCCTTCCCCCTTAAGCAGGCATAAGAGTGTTTTCTAAATGTGAGACACTGTTCTCTTTCCTAACTCAGTTCAAGTGTAGCCATGTTTACAGGATCTTCATAAGTGATATCTTATGATAAGTTTCTTTTTCTCTGTGACTTATTTCACTTAGAATCATCGTACCAGAATCCACCCATTTTGCTGCTACTGGTCTTATGACATTGATTTCATGGCTGAGGTATATCCCATCGTACGTAAGTACCACAATTTTGTGAACCATTTTTATATTTCCTGGGATATTTAAGGTGTACCCAAGTTGAGGTCCTTGTAAGCAGTGCAGCCCTAAATTTTGGGGTGGCTCTGTCTTATTGATCTTCAGTTTTCCCAAGGTATATTCCCTAGACTGGAAGTGCCCTTGGCTCTGTAGCTCTTTTGTTTACTTGTTTTAGGGAACACAATGCACTCCTCCAGAGAGGCAGTTGGCAATTTACATCCCGCCCATCAGCATAACAAGGCTCCCTGTTCTCCAGTGCCTGACTTAGCTTTCTGGTTTTTACACATTTTGTGGATGTCCCTTTTGACCGGTGGGAAGTGATACTTCTTTGTAGTGCAGATTTGCATTGCCCGCTTGCTTGCTTGGCCAAAAAGGGCATATAAGTTTTCTCCTGTATATATTCAGGAGAAAACGCATACGCCCTTTTTGGGCAAGTGCATCATTGTCGAAGTTGTGCCCCTCTTCCTGTGCTTTAAAGGCGATTCCAACGTACCTCTTGAAATCTGTTTCCTGCTTTTCTGCCTCGTTTTCAAGTCGACCTCGTTGCCTTCCCTCAACTGATTTTTGGACGATAGTTGTCCTTTATTACTCGGCCAGTTTGTGAATTGCTGTGCCCCTCAGCTCCATTTTTCAACTCGTTTTTGGTGAGCTGACCGCAAGTCCAAAATTTTGGTTCAGGACCTATACTGGTTCCCAGTGGGGGGCTGAGACTTTGGTTAATTCTTCTGCCTGCCGGAAATTAGAGTGATATGTGCCCGTCCAAATGCCTAACAGCTACTCTCTCATTGGTTCTCCCTCTTCCCTTTCATCCTCTGCCAAATTGGCAACCTGTGCGAACCAGGAGGTTAAAGGGGCTGTCTCTCCAAGTTGGGAGGTTGATAGTAAAGCAGATGGAAAGTCAAACCGTAGCACCAGGAGAGGGACTATTCCTTGAGTTTTAGAAACCTTTCGTATTCACAGTGTGTCCGTTCTCTAGGTTTCCCGTACATGTTATAACTGTAGTAATATTCCCTTCAACCTGGAGAGTTGGGACCCATGGAATGGGTGCCATGCATTATTGCTTTAAAGGGTCTGCATTTGTTCACCCAATCTCACCAATCCTCTCAGTCCCAAGTGTCAAGCCATATGCCACATCCACCTGTCGTTGTAGATAGGGTCATTCCAGGTTTCATCAGAGACCCTGAAGGAATTGTAAAGAATTTCCCAGTTTTTTTGTTTTGTTTTTGAAATTCCTTTTTATAGTGGGTTTGAGCTGATTCTCCCTGCCATGTTTATGCCAGTCTAGACACACTTGATTCCCTTACGGAGACATATCAATACATAGGTTTTAAGATTCTTACTAGTCTGATATATTCCTCTGCGGGAATTATGGGGTTTTGAGTCCCTTTCACTGAGGAAGGTGTAGGTCTTGTCTATTCCATAGTTGGTTTTTGGAACGGTACCTGTGCTTATATCAAACTCTGCTTTTATGCATCACTCCACCTCTCCTTCCCCCTTAAGCAGGCATAAGAGTGTTTTCTAAATGTGAGACTCTGTTCTCTTTCCTAACTCAGTTCAAGTGTAGCCATGTTTACAGGATCTGCATAAGTGATATCTTATGAGAAGTTTCTATTTCTCTGTGACTTATTTCACTTAGAATCATCGTACCTGAATCCACCCATTTTGTTGCTACTGGTTTATGACATTGATTTCATGGCTGAGGGATATTCCATCGTACGTAAGTACCACAATTTTTGAACCAATTTTATATTTCCTGGGATATTTAAGGTGTACCCAAGTTGAGGTCCTTGTAAGCAGTGCAGCCCCAAATTTTGGGGTGGCTCTGTCTTATTGATTTTCAGAGTTCCCAAGGTATATTCCCTAGACTGGAAGTGCCCTTGGCTCTGTAGCTCTGTTGTTTACTTGTTTTAGGGAACACAATGCACTCCTCCAGAGAGGCAGTTGGCAATTTACATCCCGCCCATCAGCATAAAAAGGCTCCCTGTTCTCCAGGGCCTGTCTTGCCTTTCCGGTTTTTACACATTTTGTGGATGACCCTTTTGAACGGTGGGAAAAGATACTTCTTTGTAGTGCAGATTTGCATTGCCCGCTTGCTTGCTTGGCCAAAAAGGGCGTATGCGTTTTCTCCTGAATATATTCAGGAGAAAACGCATACGCCCTTTTTGGCCAAGTGCATCATTGTCGAAGTTGTGCCCCTCTTTCTGTGCTTTAAAGGCGATTCCAACGTACCTCTTGAAATCTGTTTCCTGCTATTCTGCCTCGCTTTCAAGTCCGCCTCGTTGCCTTCCCTCAACAGATTTTTGGACGATAGTTGTCCTTTATTTCTCGGCCAGTTTGTGAATTGCTGTGCCCCTGATCTCCATTTTTCAACTCGTTTTAGGTGGCTGACCGCAAGTCCAAAATTTTGGTTCAGGACCTATACTGGTTCCCAGTGGGGGGCTGAGACTTTGGTTAATTCTTCTTCCTGCCGGGAAATTACTGTGATATGTGCCCGTCCAAATGCCTAACAGCTACTCTCTCATTGTTTCTCCCTCTTCCCTTTCATCCTCTGCCAAATTGGCAACCTGTGAGAACCAGGAGGTTAAAGGGGCTGTCTCTCCAAGTTGGGAGGTTGAAAGTAAAGCAGATGGAAAGTCAAACCGGAGCACCAGGAGAGAGACTATTCGTTGAGTTTTAGAAACCTTTCGTATTCACAGTGTGTCCGTTCTCTAGGTTTCCCGTACATGTAATAACTGTAGTAATATTCCCTTCAACCTGGAGAGTTGGGACCCATGGAATGGGTGCCATGCATTATTGCTTTAAAGGGTCTGCATTTGTTCACCCAATCTCACCAATCCTCTCAGTCCCAAGTGTCCAGCCTTATGCCACATCCAGCTGTCGTTGTAGATAGGGTCATTCCAGGTTTCATCAGAGACCCTGAAGGAATTGTAAAGAATTTCCCAGTTTTTTTGTTTTGTTTTTGAAATTCCTTTTTATAGTGGGTTTGAGCTGATTCTCGCTGCCATGTTTATGCCAGTCTAGACATACTTGATTCCCTTATGGAGACATATCAATACCTAGGTTTTAAGATTCTTACTAGTCTGATATATTCCTCTGCGGGAAATATGGGGTTTTGAGTCCCTTTCACTGAGGAAGGTGTAGGTCTTTTCTATTCCATAGTTGGTTTTTGGAACGGTACCTGTGCTTATATCAAACTCTGGTTTTATGCATCACTCCACCTCTCCTTCCCCCTTAAGTAGGCATAAGAGTGTTTTCTAAATGTGAGACTCTGTTCTCTTTCCTAACTCAGTTCACGTTTAGCCATGTTTACAGGATCTGCATAAGTGATATCTTATGATAAGTTTCTATTTCTCTGTGACTTATTTCACTTAGAATCATCGTACCTGAATCCACCCATTTTGCTGCTACTGGTTTATGACATTGATTTCATGGCTGAGGGATATTCCATCGTACGTAAGTACCACAATTTTTGACCCAATTTTATATTTCCAGGGATATTTAAGGTGTACCCAAGTTTAGGTCCTTGTAAGCAGTGCAGCCCTAAATTTTGGGGTGTCTCTGTCTTATTGATTTTCAGAATTCCCAAGGTATATTCCCTAGACTGGAAGTGCCCTTGGCTCTTTAGCTCTGTTCTTTACTTGTTTTAGGGAACACAATATACTCCTCCAGAGAGGCAAGTGGCAATTTACATCCCGCCCATCAGCATAACAAGGCTCCCTGTTCTCCAGGGCCTGTCTTGCCTTTCTGGTTTTTACACATTTTGTGGATGTCCCTTTTGGCCTATGGGAAGTGATACTTCTTTGTAGTGCAGATTTGCATTGCCCGCTTGCTTGCTTGGCCAAAAAGGGCGTATGCGTTTTCTCCTGAATATATTCAGGAGAAAACGCATACGCCCTCTTTGGCCAAGTGCATCATTTTCGTAGTTGTGCCCCTCTTCCTGTGCTTTAAAGGCGATTCCAACGTACCTCTTGAAATCTGTTTCCTGCTATTCTGCCTCGCTTTCAAGTCCGCCTCGTTGCCTTCCCTCAACAGATTTTTGGACGATAGTTGTCCTTTATTACTCTGCCAGTTTGTGATTTGCTGTGCCCCTTAGCTCCATTTTTCAACTCGTTTTTTGTGAGCTGACCGCAAGTCCAAAATTTTGGTTCAGGACCTATGCTGGTTCCCGATGGGGGGCTGAGACTTTGGTTAATTCTTCTTCCTGCCCGGAAGTTAGAGTGATATGTGCCCGTCCAAATGCCTAAGAGCTACTCTCTCATTGGTTCTCCCTCTTCCCTTTCATCCTCTGCCAAATTGGAAACCTGTGCGAACCAGGAGTTTAAAGAGGCTGTCTCTCCAAGTTGGGAGATTGATAGTAAAGCAGATGGAAAGTCAAACCGGAGCACCAGGAGAGGGACTATTTGTTGAGTTTTAGAAACCTTTAGTATTCACAGTGTGTCCTGTCTCTAGGTTTCCCGTACATGTTATAACTGTAGTAATATTCCCTTCAACCTGTAGAGTTGGGACCCATGGAATGGGTGCCATGCATTATTGCTTTAAAGGGTCTGCATTTGCTCACCCAATCTCACCAATCCTCTCAGTCCCAAGTGTCAAGCCTTATGCCACATCCAGCTGTCATTGTAGATAGGGTCATTCCAGGTTTCATCAGAGACCCTGAAGGAATTGTAAAGAATTTCCCAGTTTTATTGTTTTCTTTTTGAAATTCCTTTTTATAGTGGGTTTGAGCTTATTCTCGCTGCCATGTTTATGCCAGTCTAGACACACTTGATTCCCTTATGGCGACATATCAATACATAGGTTTTAAGATTCTTTCTAGTCAGATATATTCCTCTGCGGGAAATATGGGGTTTTGAGTCCCTTTCACTGAGGAAGGTGTAGGTCTTGTCTATTCCATAGTTGGTTTTTGGAACGGTACCTGTGCTTATATCAAACTCTGGTTTTATGCATCACCCCACCTCTCCTTCCCCCTTAAGCAGGCATAAGAGTGTTTTCTAAATGCGAGACAGTGTTCTCTTTCCTAACTCAGTTCAAGTGTAGCCATGTTTACGGAATCTTCATAAGTGATATCTTATGATAAGTTTCTTTTTCTCTGTGACTTATTTCACTTAGAATCATCGTACCTGAATCCACCCATTTTGCTGCTACTGGTCTTATGACATTGATTTCATGGCTGAGGGATATTCCATCGTACGTAAGTACCACTTTTTTTTGAACCATTTTTATATTTCCTGGGATATTTAAGGTGTACCCAAGTTGAGGTACTTGTAAGCGGTGCAGCCCTAAATTTTGGGGTAGCTCTGTCTTATCGATATTCAGTTTTCCCAAGGTATATTCCCTAGACTGCAAGAGCCCTTGGCTCTGTAGCTCTGTTGTTTCTTTGTTTTAGGGAACACAATGCACACCTCCAGAGAGGCAGTTGGCAATGTACATCCCGCCTATCAGCATAACAAGGCTCCCTGTACTCCAGGGCCTGTCTTGCCTTTCTGGTTTTTACACATTTTGTGGATGTCCCTTTTGACCAGTGGGAAGTGATACTTTTTGTAGTGCAGATTTGCATTGCACGCTTGCCTCTTGGCCAAGAAGGGCGTATGCGTTTTCTCCTGAATATATTCAGGAGAAAACGCATACGCCCTTTTTGGCCAAGTGCATCATTGTCGAAGTTGTGCCCCTCTTCCTGTGCTTTAAAGGCGATTCCAACGTACCTCTTGAAATCTGTTTCCTGCTATTCTGCCTCGCTTTCAAGTCCGCCTCGCTGCCTTCACTCAACAGATTTTTGGACGATAGTTGTCCTTTATTACTCTGAAAGTTTGTGAATTGCTGTGCCCCTCAGCTCCATTTTTCAACTCGTTTTTTGTGAGCTGACCGCATGTCCAAAACTTTGGTTCAGGACCTATGCTGGTTCCCAGTGGGTGGCTGAGACTTTGGTTAATTCTCCTTCCTTCCAGGAAATTAGAGTGATATGTGCCCGTACAAATGCCTAACAACTACTCTCTCATTGGTTCTCCCTGTTCCCTTTCATCCTCTGCCAAATTGGCAACCTGTGCGAACCAGGAGGTTAAAGGGGCTGTCTCTCCAATTTGGGAGGTTGATAGTAAAGCAGATGGAAAGTCAAACAGGAGCACCAAGAGAGGGACTATTCGTTGAGTTTTAGAAAACTTTCGTATTCACAGTGTGTCCGTTCTGTAGGTTTCCCGTACATGTTATAGCTGTAGTAATATTCCCATCAACCTGGAGAGTTGGGACTCTTGGAATGGGTGCCAGGCATTTGTGCTTTAAAAGGTCTTCATTTGCTCACCGAATCTCACCAATCGTCTCAGTCCAAAGTGTCCAGCCTTATGCCACATCCAGCTGTGGTTGTAGATAGGGTCATTCCAGGTTTCATCAGAGACCCTGAAGGAATTGTAAAGAATTTCTCAGGTTTTTTGTTTTGTTTTTGAAATTCCTTTTTATAGTGGGTTTGAGCTGATTTTCGCTGCCATGTTTATGCTAGTCTAGACACACTTGATTTCCTTACGGAGACATATCAATACATAGGTTTTAAGATTCTTACTACTCAGATATATTCCTCTGTGTGAAATATGGGGTTTTGAGTCCCTTTCACTGAGGAAGGTGTAGGTCTTGTCTATTCCATAGTTGGTTTTTGGAACGGTACCTGTGCTTATATCAAACTCTGGTTTTATGCATCACCCCACCTCTCCTTCCCCCTTAAGCAGGCATAAGAGTGTTTTCTAAGTGAGAGACACTGTTCTCTTTCCTAACTCAGTTCAAGTGTAGCCATGTTTACAGGATCTTCATAAGTGATATCTTATGATAAGTTGCTTTTTCTGTGTGACTTATTTCACTTAGAATCATCATACCTGAAGCCACCCATTTTGCTGCTACTGGTCACATGACATTGATTTCGTGGCTGAGGTATATCCCATCGTACGTAAGTACCACAATTTTTTGAACCATTTTTATATTTCCTGGGATATTTAAGGTGTACCCAAGTTGAGGTCCTTGTAAGCAGTGCAGCCCTAAATTTTGGGGTGACTCTGTCTTATTGATTTTCAGTTTTCCCAAGGTATATTCCCTAGACTGGAAGTGCACTTGGCTCTGTAGCTCTGTTCTTTACTTGTTTTAGGGAACACAATGTACTCCTCCTGAGAGGCAGTTGGCAATTTACATCCAGCCCATCAGCATAACAAGGCTCCCTGTTCTCCAGGGCCTGTCTTGCCTTTCTGGTGTTTACACATTTTGTGGATGTCCCTTTTGACCAGTGGGAAGTGATACTTCTTTGTAGTGCAGATTTGCATTGCCCGCTTGCTTGCTTGGCCAAAAAGGGCGTATGCGTTTTCTCCTGAATATATTCAGGAGAAAACGCATACGCCCTTTTTGGCCAAGTGCATCATTGTCGAAGTTGTGCCCCTCTTCCTGTGCTTTAAAGGCGATTCCAACGTACCTCTTGAAATCTGTTTCCTGCTATTCTGCCTCACTTTCAACTCCGCCTCATTGCCTTCCCTCAACAGATTTTTGGACGATAGTTGTCCTTTATTACTCGGCCAGTTTGTGCATTGCTGTGCCAATGACTCCATTTTTCAACTCGTTTTTGGTGAGCTGACCGCAAGTCCAAAATTTTGGATCAGGACCTATGCTGGTTCCCAGTGGGTGGCTGAGACTTTGGTTAATTCTTCTTCCTTTTGGGAAATTAGAGTGATATGTGCCCGTCCAAATGCCTAACAGCTACTCTCACATTGGTTCTCCCTCTTCCCTTTCATCCTCTGCCAAATTGGCAACCTGTGCGAACCAGGAGGTTAAAGGGGCTGTCTCTCCAAGTTGGGAGGTTGATAGTAAAGCAGATGGAAAGTCAAACCGGGGCACCAGGAGAGGGACTATTCATTGAGTTTTAGAATCCTTTCGTATTCACAGTGTGTCCGTTCTCTAGGTTTCCCATACATGTTATAGCTGTAGTAATATTCCCTTCAACCTGGAGAGTTGAGACCCATGGAATGGGTGCCAGGCATTTGTGCTTTAAAGGGTCTGCATTTGCTCACTCAATCTCACCAATCGTCTCAGTCCCAAGTGTCCCTCCTTATGCCACATCCAGCTGTCATTGTAGATAGGGTCATTCCAGGTTTCATCAGAGACCCTGAATGTATTGTAAAGAATTTCCCTGGTTTTTTGTTTTGTTTTTGAAATTACTTTTTATAGTGGGTTTGAGCTGATTCTCGCTGCCATGTTTATGCCAGTCTAGACACACCTGATTCCCTTACGGAGACATATCAATACATAGGTTTTAAGATTCTTACTAGTCAGATATATTCCTCTGAGGGAAATATGGGGTTTTTTGTCCCTTTCACTGAGGAAGGTGTAGGTCTTGTCTATTCCATAGTTGGTTTTTGGAACGGTATCTGTGCTTATATCAAACTCTGGTTTTATGCATCACCCCACCTCTCCTTCCCCCTTAAGCAGGCATAAGAGTGTTTTCTAAATGTGAGACACTGTTCTCTTTCCTAACTCAGTTCAAGTGTAGCCATGTTTACAGGATCTTCATAAGTGATATCTTATGATAAGTTTCTTTTTCTGTGTGACTTATTTCACTTAAAATCATCGTACCTGAATCCACCCATTTTGCTTCTACTGGTCTTATGACATTGATTTCATGGCTGAGGGATATTCCATCGTACGTAAGTACCACAATTTTTTGAACCATTTTTATATTTCCTGGGATATTTAAGGTGTACCCAAGTTGAGGTCCTTGTAAGCAGTGCAGCCCTAAATTTTGGGGTGGCTCTGTCTTATTGATTTTCAGTTTTCCCAAGGTATATTCCCTAGACTGGAAGTGCCCTTGGCTCTGTAGCTCTGTTCTTTTCTTGTTTTAGGGAACACAATGTACTCCTCCAGAGAAGCAGTTGGCAATTTACATCGCGCCCATCAGCATATCAAGGCTCCCTCTTCTACAGGGCCTGTCTTGCCTTTCTGGTTTTTACACATTTTGTGGATGTCCCTTTTGACCGGTGGGAAGTGATACTTCTTTGTAGTGCAGATTTGCATTGCCCGCTTGCTTGCTTGGCCAAAAAGGGCGTATGCGTTTTCTCCTGAATATATTCAGGAGAAAACGCATACGCCCTTTTTGGCCAAGGGCATCATTGTCGATGTTGTTCCCCTCTTCCTGTGCTTTAAATGCGATTCCTACGTAACTCTTGAAATCTGTTTCCTGCTATTCTGCATCACTTTCAAGTCCGCCACGTTGCCTTCCCTGAACAGATTTTTGGACGATAGTTGTCCTTTATTACTCGGCCAGTTTGTGAATTGCTGTGCCCTTGAGGTCCATTTTTCAACTCGTTTTTTGTGAGCTGAGCGCAAATCCAAAATTTTGGTTCAGGACCTAGGCTGGTTCCCGGTGGGGGGCTGAGACTTTGGTTAATTCTTCTTCCTGCTGGGAAGTTAGAGTGATATGTGCCCGCACAAATGCCTGACAGCTACTCTCTCATTGGTTCTCCCTCTTCCCTTTCATCTTCTGCCAAATTGGAAACCTGTGCGAACCAGGAGGTTAAAGGGGCTGTCTCTCCAAGTTGGGAGATTGATAGTAAAGCAGATGGAAAGTCAAAACGGAGCACCAGGATAGGGATTATTCGTTGAGTTTTAGAAAACTTTCATATTCACCCTCGGTCCATTCTCTAGGTTTCTCTTACATGTTATAGCTGTAGTAATATTCCCTTCAACCTGGAGACTTGGGACGCATGGAATGGGTGCCAGGCATTTGTGCTTTAAAGGGTCTGCATTTGCTCACCCAATCTCACCAATCCTCTCAGTCCCAAGTTTCCAGCCTTATGCCACACCCAGCTGTCGTTGTAGATAGGGTCATACCAGGTTTCATCAGAGACCCTGAAGGAATTGTAAAGAATTTCCCAGTTTTTTTGTTTTCTTTTTGAAATTCCTTTTTATAGTTGGTTTGAGCTGATTCTCGCTGCCATGTTTATGCCAGTCTAGACACACTTGATTCCCTTACGGAGACATATCAATACATAGGTTTTAAGATTCTTACTACTCAGATATATTCCTCTGCGGGAAAGATGGGGTTTTGAGTACCTTTCACTGAGGAAGGTGTAGGTCTTGTCTATTCCATAGTTGGTTTTTGGAACGGTACCTGTGCTTATATCAAACTCTGGTTCTATGCATCACCCCACCTCTCCTTCCCCCTTAAGCAGTATTAAGAGTGTTTTCTAAATGTGAGACAATGTTCTCTTTCCTAACTCAGTTCAAGTGTAGCCATGTTTACAGGATCTTCATAAGTGATATCTTATGATAAGTTTCTTTTTCTGTGTGACTTATTTCACTTAGAATCATCGTACCTGAATCCACCCATTTTGCTGCTACTGGTCTTACGACATTGATTTCATGGCTGAGGGATATTCCATCGTACGTAAGTACCACAATTTTTTGAACCATTTTTATATATCCTGGGATATTTAAGGTGTACCCAAGTTGAGGTCCTTGTAAGCATTGCAGCCCTAAATATTGGGGTGGCTGTGTCTTATTGATTTTCAGTTTTCCCAAGGTATATTCCCTAGACTGGAAATGCCCTTGGCTCTGTAGCTCTGTTGTTTACTTGTTTTAGGGAACACAATGCACTCCTCCAGAGAGGCAGTTGGCAATTTACATCCCGCCCAACAGCATAACAAGGCTCCCTGTTCTCCGGGGCCTGTCTTCCCTTTCAGGTTTTTACACACTTTGTGGATGTCCCTTTTGACCGGTGGGAAGTGATACTTCTTTGTAGTGCAGATTTGCATTGCCTGCTTGCTTGCTTGGCCAAAAAGGGCGTATGCGTTTTCTCCTGAATATATTCAGGAGAAAACACATACGCCCTTTTTGTCCAAGTGCATCATTGTCGAAGTTGTGCCCCTCTTCCTGTGCTTTAAAGGCGATTCCAACGTACCTCTTGAAATCTGTTTCCTGCTATTCTTCCTCGCTTTCAAGTCCGCCTCGTTGCCTTCACTCAACAGATTTTTGGACGATATTTGTCCTTTATTACTCAGCCAGTTTGTGAATTGCTGTGCCCCTGAGCTCCATTTTTCAACTCGTTTTTTGTGAGCTGACCGCAAGTCCAAAATTTAGGTTCAGGACCTATGCTGGTTCCCGGTGGGTGGCTGAGACTTTGGTTAATTCTTCTTCCTGCCGGGAAGTTAGAGTGATAAGTGCCCGTCCAAATGCCTAACAGCTGCTCTCTCATTGGTTCTCCCAATTCTCTGTCATCCTCTGTCAAATTGGCAACCTGTGCGAACCAGGAGGTTAAAGGAGCTGTCTCTCCAAGTTGGGAGGTTGATAGTAAAGCAGATGGAAAGTCAAACCGGAGCACCAGGAGAGGGACTATTCGTTGAGTTTTAGAAACCTTTCGTATTCACAGTGTGTCCGTTCTCTAGGTTTCCCGTACATGTTATAACTGTAGTTATATTCCCTTCAACCTGGAGAGTTGGGACCCATGGAATGTGTGCCATGCATTATTGCTTTAAATGGTCTGCATTTGTTCACCCAATCTCACCAATCCTCTCAGTCCCATGTGTCCAGACTTATGCCACATCCAGCTGTCGTTTTAGATAGGGTCATTCCAGGTTTCATCAGAGAACCTGAAGGAATTGTAAAGAATTTCCCAGTTTTTTTGTTTTGTTTTTGAAATTCCTTTTTATAGTGGGTTTGAGCTGATTCTCGCTGCCATGTTTATGCCAGTCTAGACACACTTGTTTCCCTTACGGAGACATATCAATACATAGGATTTAAGATTCTTACTAGTCAGATATATTCCTCTGCGGGAAATATGGGGTTTTGAGTCCCTTTCACTGAGGACGGTGTAGGTCTTGTCTATTCCATAGTTGGTTTTGGGAATGGTACCTGTGCTTATATCAAACTCTGGTTTTATGCATCACCCCACCTCTCCTTCCCCCTTAAGCAGGCATAAGAGTGTTTTCTAAATATGAGACACTGTTCTCTTTCCTAACTCAGTTCAAGTGTAGCCATGTTTACAGGATCTTCATAAATGATATCTTATGATAAGTTTCTTTTTCTCTGTGACTTTTTTCACTTAGAATCATCGTACCTGAATCCACCCATTTTGCTGCTACTGGTCTTATGACATTGATTTCATGGCTGAGGGATATTCCATCGTACGTAAGTACCACAATTTTTTGAACCATTTTTATATTTCCTGGGATATTTAAGGTGTACCCAAGTTGAGGTCCTTGTAAGCAGTGCAGCCCTAAATTTTGGGGTGGCTCTGTCTTATTGATTTTCATTTTTCCCAAGGTATATTCCCTACACTGGAAGGGCCCTTGACTCTGTAGCTCTGTTCTTTACTTGTTTTAGGGAACACAATGTACTCCTCCAGAGAGGCAGTTGGCAATTTACATCCCGCCCATCAGCATAACAAGGCTCCCTGTTCTCCAGGGCCTGTCTTGCCTTTCTGGTTTTTACACATTTTGTGGATGTCCCTTTTGACCGGTGGGAAGTGACACTTCTTTGTAGTGCAGATTTGCATTGCCCGCTTGCTTGCTTGGCCAAAAAGGGCGTATGCGTTTTCTCCTGAATATATTCAGGAGAAAACACATTCACCCTTTTTAGCCAAGTGCATCATTGTCGAAGTTGTGCCCCTCTTCCTGTGCTTTAAAGGCGATTCCAACGTACCTCTTGAAATCTGTTTCCTGCTATTCTGCCTCGCTTTCAAGTCCGCCTCGTTGCCTTCCCTCAACAGATTTTTGGACGATAGTTGTCTTTATTACTCGGCCAGTTTGTGAATTGCTGTACCCCTGAGCTCCATTTCTCAACTCGTTTTTGGTGAGCTGACCGCAAGTCCAAAATTTTGGTTCAGGACCTATGCTGGTTCCCGGTGGGGGGCTGAGACTTTGGTTAATTCTACTTCCTGCCGGGAAATTACAGTGATATGTGCCCGTCCAAATGCCTAACAGCTACTCTCTCATTGGTTCTCCCTCTTCCCTTTCATCCTCTGCCAAATTGGCAACCTGTGCGAACCAGGAGGTTAAAGGCGCTGTCTCTCCAAGTTGGGAGGTTGATAGTAAAGCAGGTGGAAAGTCAAACCGGAGCACCAGGGGAGGGACTATTCGTTGAGTTTTAGAAACCTTTCGTATTCACAGTGTGTCCGTTCTCTAGGTTTCCCGTACATGTTATAACTGTAGTAATATTCCCTTCAACCTGGAGAATTGGGACCCATGGAATGTGTGCCATGCATTATTGCTTAAAATGGTGTGCATTTGTTCACACAATCTCACCAAACCTCTCAGTCCCAAGTGTCCAGCCTTATGCCACATCCAGCTGTCGTTGTAGATAGGGTCATTCCAGGTTTCATCAGAGACGCTGAAGGAATTGTAAAGAATTTCCCAGTTTTTTTGTTGTGTTTTTGAAATTCCTTTTTATAGTGGGTTTGAGCTGATTCTCGATGCCATGTTTATGTCAGTCTAGACACAATTGATTCCCTTACGGAGACATATCAATACATAGGTTTTAAGATTCTTACTAGTCAGATATACTCCTCTGCGGGAAATATGGGGTTTTGAGTCCCTTTCACTGAGGAAGGTGTAGGTCTTGTCTATTCCATAGTTGGTTTTTGGAACGGTACCTGTGCTTATATCAAACTCTGGTTTTATGCATCACCCCACCTCTCCTTCCCCCTTAAGCAGGCATAAGCGTATTTTCTAAATGTGAGACACTGTTCTCTTTCCTAACTCAGTTCAAGTGTAGCCATGTTTACAGGATCTTTATAAGTGATATCTTATGATAAGTTTCTTTTTCTGTGGGACTTATTTCACTTAGAATCATCGTACCTGAATCCACCCATTTTGCTGCTACTGGTCTTATGACATTGATTTCATGGCTGAGGGATATTCCATCGTACGTAAGTACCACAATTTTTTGAACCATTTTTATATTTCCTGGGATATTTAAGGTGTACCCAAGTTGAGGTCCTTGTAAGCAGTGCAGCCCTAAATTTTGGGATGGCTATGTCTTTTTGATTTTCAGTTTTCCCAAGGTATATTCCATAGACTGGAAGTGCCCTTGGCTCTGTAGCTCTGTTGTTTACTTGTTTTAGGGAACACAATGTACTCCTCCAGAGAGGCAGTTGGCAATTTACATCCCGACCATCAGCATAACAAGGCTCACTGTTCTCCATGGCCTGTCTTGCCTTACTAGTTTTTACACATTTTGTGGATGTCCCTTTTGACCTGTGGGAAGTGATACTTCTTTGTAGTGCAGATTTGCATTGCCCGCTTGCTTGCTTGGCCAAAGAGGGCGTATGCGTTTTCTCCTGAATATATTCAGGAGAAAACGCATACGCCCTCTTTGGCCAAGTGCATCATTTTCGTAGTTGTGCCCCTCTTCCTGTGCTTTAAAGGCGATTCCAACGTACCTCTTGAAATCTGTTTCCTGCTATTCTGCCTCGCTTTCAAGTCCGCCTCGTTGCCTTCCCTCAACAGATTTTTGGACGATAGTTGTCCTTTATTACTCTGCCAGTTTGTGATTTGCTGTGCCCCTTAGCTCCATTTTTCAACTCGTTTTTTGTGAGCTGACCGCATGTCCAAAATTTTGGTTCAGGACCTATGCTGGTTCCCGATGGGGGGCTGAGACATTGGTTAATTCTTCTTCCTGCCCGGAAGTTAGAGTGATATGTGCCCGTCCAAATGCCTAACAGCTACTCTCTCATTGGTTCTCCCTCTTCCCTTTCATCCTCTGCCAAATTGGAAACCTGTGCGAACCAGGAGGTTAAAGAGGCTGTCTCTCCAAGTTGGGAGATTGATAGTAAAGCAGATGGAAAGTCAAACCGGAGCACCAGGAGAGGGACTATTTGTTGAGTTTTAGAAACCTTTCGTATTCACAGTGTGTCCGTTCTCTAGGTTTCCCGTACATGTTATAACTGTAGTAATATTCCCTTCAACCTGGAGTGTTGGGACCCATGGAATGGGTGCCATGCATTATTGCTTTAAAGGGTCTGCATTTGCTCACCCAATCTCACCAATCCTCTCAGTCCCAAGTGTCAAGCCTTATGCCACATCCAGCTGTCATTGTAGATAGGGTCATTCCAGATTTCATCAGAGACCCTGAAGGAATTGTAAAGAATTTCCCAGTTTTATTGTTTTGTTTTTGAAATTCCTTTTTATAGTGGGTTTGAGCTGATTCTCGCTGCCATGTTTATGCCAGTCTAGACAGACTTGATTCCCTTACGGAGACATATCAATACATAGGTTTTAAGATTCTTACTAGTCAGATATATTCCTCTGTGGGAAATATGGGGATTTGAGTCCCGTTCACTGAGGAAGGTGTAGGTCTTGTCTATTCCATAGTTGATTTTTGGAACGGTACCTGTGCTTATATCAAACTCTGGTTTTATGCATCACCCCACCTCTCCTTCCCCCTTAAGCAGGTATAAGAGTGTTTTCTAAATGTGAGACACTGTTCTCTTTCCTAACTCAGTTCAAGTGTAGCCATGTTTACAGGATCTTCATAAGTGATATCTTATGATAAGTTTCTTTTTCTCTGTGACTTATTTCACTTAGAATCATCGTACCTGAATCCACCCATTTTGCTGCTACTGGTCTTATGACATTGATTTCATGGCTGAGGGATATTCCATCGTACGTAATTACCACTTTTTTTTGAACCATTTTTATATTTCCTGGGATATTTAAGGTGTACCCAAGTTGAGGTACTTGTAAGCAGTGCAGCCCTAAATTTTGGGGTAGCTCTGTCTTATCGATATTCAGTTTTCACAAGGTATATTCCCTAGACTGCAAGAGCCCTTGGCTCTGTAGCTCTGTTGTTTCTTTGTTTTAGGGAACACAATGCACACCTCCAGAGAGGCAGTTGGCAATTTACATCCCGCCTATCAGCATAACAAGGCTCCCTGTACTCCAGGGCCTGTCTTGCCTTTCTGGTTTTTACACATTTTGTGGATGTCCCTTTTGACCAGTGGGAAGTGATACTTTTTGTAGTGCAGATTTGCATTGCCCGCTTGCTTGCTTGGCCAAAAAGGGCGTATGCGTTTTCTCCTGAATATATTCAGGAGAAAACGCATACGCCCTTTTTGGCCAAGTGCATCATTGTCGAAGTTGTGCCCCTCTTCCTGTGCTTTAAAGGCGATTCCAACGTACCTCTTGAAATCTGTTTCCTGCTATTCTGCCTCACTTTCAAGTCCGCCTCGCTGCCTTCACTCAACAGATTTTTGGACGATAGTTGTCCTTTATTACTCTGAAAGTTTGTGAATTGCTGTGCCCCTGAGCTCCATTTTTCAACTTGTTTTTTGTGAGCTGACCGCATGTCCAAAACTTTGGTTCAGGACCTATGCTGGTTCCCAGTGGGTGGCTGAGACTTTGGTTAATTCTCCTTCCTTCCAGGAAATTAGAGTGATATGTGCTGTACAAATGCCTAACAACTACTCTCTCATTGGTTCTCCCTGTTCCCTTTCATCCTCTGCCAAATTGGCAACCTGTGCGAACCAGGAGGTTAAAGGGGCTGTCTCTCCAATTTGGGTGGTTGATAGTAAAGCAGACGGAAATTCAAACCGGAGCACCAGGAGAGGGACTATTCGTTGAGTTTTAGAAACCTTTCGTATTCACAGTGTGTCCGTTCTCTAGGTTTCCCGCACATGTTATAGCTGTAGTAATATTCCCTTCAACCTGGAGAGTTCGGACCCATGGAATGGGTGCCATGCATTATTGCTTTAAAGGGTCTGCATTTGCTCACCCAATCTCACCAATCCTCTCAGTCCCAAGTGTCCCTCCTTATGCCACATCCAGCTGTCGTTGTAGATAGGGTCATTCCAGCTTTCATCAGAGACCCTGAAGGAATTGTAAAGAATTTCCCAGTTTTTTTGTTTTGTTTTTGAAATTCCTTTTTATAGTGGGTTTGAGCTGATTCTCGCTGCCATGTTTATGCCAGTCTAGAAAAACTTGATTCCCTTACGGAGACATATCAATACATAGGTTTTAAGATTCTTACTAGTCAGATATTTTCCTCTGCGGGAAATATGGGGTTTTGAGTCCCTTTCACTGAGGACGGTGTAGGTCTTGTCTATTCCATAGTTGGTTTTTGGAACGGTACCTGTGCTTATATCAAACTCTGGTTTTATGCATCACCCCACCTCTCCTTCCCCCTTAAGCAGGTATAAGAGTTTTTTCTAAATGTGAGACACTGTTCTCTTTCCTAACTCAGTTCAAGTGTAGCCATGTTTACAGGATCTTCATAAGTGATATCTTATGATAAGTTTCTTTTTCTCTGTGACTTATTTCACTTAGAATCATCGTACCTGAATCCACCCATTTTGCTGCTACTGGTCTTATGACATTGATTTCATGGCTGAGGGATATTCCATCGTACGTAAGTACCACAATTTTTTGAACCATGTTTATATTTTCTGGGATACTTAAGGTGTATCCAAGTTGAGGTCCTTGTATGCAGTGCAGCCCTACATTTTGGGGTGGCTCTGTCTTATTGATTTTCAGTTTTCCCAAGGTATATTCCCTAGACTGGTAGTGCCCTTGGCTCTGTAGCTCTGTTCTTTACTTGTTTTAGGGAACAGAATGCACTCCTCCAGAGAGGCAGTTGGCAATTTACATCCCGCCCATCAGCATAGCAAGGCTCCCTGTTCTCCAGGGCCTGTCTTGCCTTTCTTGTTCTTACACATTTTGTGGATGTCCCTTTTGACCGGTGGGAAGTGATACTTCTTTGTAGTGCAGATTTGCATTGCCCGCTTGCTTGCTTGGCCAAAAAGGGCGTATGCGTTTTCTCCTGAATATATTCAGGAGAAAACGCATACGCCCTTTTTGGCCAAGTGCATCATTGTCGAAGTTGTGCCCCTCTTCCTGTGCTTTAAAGGCGATTCCAACGTACCTCTTGAAATCTGTTTCCTGCTATTCTGCCTCGCTTTCAAGTCCGCCTCGTTGCCTTCCCTCAACAGATTTTTGGACGATAGTTGTCCTTTATTACTCGGCCAGTTTGTGAATTGCTGTGCCCCTGAGCTCCATTTTTCAACTCGTTTTTGGTGAGCTGACCGCAAGTCCAAAATTTTGATTCAGGACCTATACTGGTTCCCGGTGGGTGGCTGAGAATTTGGTTAATTCTTCTTCCTGCCGGGAAATTACAGTGATATGTGCCCGTCCAAATGCCTAACAGCTACTCTCTCATTGGTTCTCCCTCTTCCCTTTCATCCTCTGCCAAATTGGCAACCTGTGCGAACCAAGAGGTTAAAGGGGCTGTCTCTCCAAGTTGGGAGGTTGATAGTAAAGCAGACGGAAAGTCAAACCGGAGCACCAGGAGAGGGACTATTCGTTGAGTTTTAGAAACCTTTCGTATTCACAGTGTGTCCGTTCTCTAGGTTTCCCGCACATGTTATAGCTGTAGTAATATTCCCTTCAACCTGGAGAGTTCGGACCCATGGAATGGGTGCCATGCATTATTGCTTTAAAGGGTCTGCATTTGCTCACCCAATCTCACCAATCGTCTCAGTCCCAAGTGTCCCTCCTTATGCCACATCCAGCTGTCGTTGTAGATAGGGTCATTCCAGCTTTCATCAGAGACCCTGAAGGAATTGTAAAGAATTTCCCAGTTTTTTTGTATTGTTTTTGAAATTCCTTTTTATAGTGGGTTTGAGCTGATTCTCGCTGCCATGTTTATGCCAGTCTAGACACACTTGATTCCCTTACGGAGACATATCAATACATAGGTTTTAAGATTCTTACTAGTCAGATATTTTCCTCTGCGGGAAATATGGGGTTTTGAGTCCCTTTCACTGAGGACGGTGTAGGTCTTGTCTATTCCATAGTTGGTTTTTGGAACGGTACCTGTGCTTATATCAAACTCTGGTTTTATGCATCACCCCACCTCTCCTTCCCCCTTAAGCAGGTATAAGAGTGTTTTCTAAATGTGAGACACTGTTCTCTTTCCTAACTCAGTTCAAGTGTAGCCATGTTTACAGGATCTTCATAAGTGATATCTTATGATAAGTTTCTTTTTCTGTGTGACTTATTTCACTTAGAATCATCGTACCTGAATCCACCCATTTTGCTGCTACTGGTCTTATGACATTGATTTCATGGCTGAGGGATATTCCATCGTACGTAAGTACCACAATTTTTTGAACCATGTTTATATTTTCTGGGATACTTAAGGTGTATCCAAGTTGAGGTCCTTGTATGCAGTGCAGCCCTACATTTTGGGGTGGCTCTGTCTTATTGATTTTCAGTTTTCCCAAGGTATATTCCCTAGACTGGTAGTGCCCTTGGCTCTGTAGCTCTGTTCTTTACTTGTTTTAGGGAACAGAATGCACTCCTCCAGAGAGGCAGTTGGCAATTTACATCCCGCCCATCAGCATAACAAGGCTCCCTGTTCTCCAGGGCCTGTCTTGCCTTTCTTGTTCTTACACATTTTGTGGATGTCCCTTTTGACCGGTGGGAAGTGATACTTCTTTGTAGTGCAGATTTGCATTGCCCGCTTGCTTGCTTGGCCAAAAAGGGCGTATGCGTTTTCTCCTGAATATATTCAGGAGAAAACGCATACGCCCTTTTTGGCCAAGTGCATCATTGTCGAAGTTGTGCCCCTCTTCCTGTGCTTTAAAGGTGATTCCAACGTACCTCTTGAAATCTGTTTCCTGCTATTCTGCCTCGCTTTCAAGTCCGCCTCGTTGCCTTCCCTCAACAGATTTTTGGACGATAGTTGTCCTTTATTACTCGGCCAGTTTGTGAATTGCTGTGCCCCTGAGCTCCATTTTTCAACTCGTTTTTGGTGAGCTGACCGCAAGTCCAAAATTTTGGTTGAGGACCTATATTGGTTCCCCGTGGGTGGCTGAGAATTTGGTTAATTCTTCTTCCTGCCGGGAAATTACAGTGATATATGCCCGTCCAAATGCCTAACAGCTACTCTCTCATTGGTTCTCTGTCTTCCCTTTCATCCTCTGCCAAATTGGAAACCTGTGCGAACCAAGAGGTTAAAGGGGCTGTCTCTCCAAGTTGGGAGGTTGATAGTAAAGCAGACGGAAATTCAAACCGGAGCACCAGGAGAGGGACTATTCGTTGAGTTTTAGAAACCTTTCGTATTCACTGTGTGTCCGTTCTCTAGGTTTCCCGCACATGTTATAGCTGTAGTAATATTCCCTTCAACCTGGAGAGTTCGGACCCATGGAATGGGTGCCATGCATTATTGCTTTAAAGGGTCTGCATTTGCTCACCCAATCTCACCAATCGTCTCAGTCCCAAGTGTCCCTCCTTATGCCACATCCAGCTGTCGTTGTAGATAGGGTCATTCCAGCTTTCATCAGAGACCCTGAAGGAATTGTAAAGAATTTCCCAGTTTTTTTGTTTTGTTTTTGAAATTCCTTTTTATAGTGGGTTTGAGCTGATTCTCGCTGCCATGTTTATGCCAGTCTAGACAAACTTGATTCCCTTACGGAGACATATCAATACATAGGTTTTAAGATTCTTACTAGTCAGATATTTTCCTCTGCGGGAAATATGGGGTTTTGAGTCCCTTTCACTGAGGACGGTGTAGGTCTTGTCTATTCCATAGTTGGTTTTTGGAACGGTACCTGTGCTTATATCAAACTCTGGTTTTATGCATCACCCCACCTCTCCTTCCCCCTTAAGCAGGTATAAGAGTTTTTTCTAAATGTGAGACACTGTTCTCTTTCCTAACTCAGTTCAAGTGTAGCCATGTTTACAGGATCTTCATAAGTGATATCTTATGATAAGTTTCTTTTTCTCTGTGACTTATTTCACTTAGGATCATCGTACCTGAATCCACCCATTTTGCTGCTACTGGTCTTATGACATTGATTTCATGGCTGAGGGATATTCCATCGTACGTAAGTACCACAATTTTTTGAACCATGTTTATATTTTCTGGGATACTTAAGGTGTATCTAAGTTGAGGTCCTTGTATGCAGTGCAGCCCTAAATTTTGTGGTGGCTCTGTCTTATTGATTTTCAGTTTTCCCAAGGTATATTCCCTAGACTGGTAGTGCCCTTGGCTCTGTAGCTCTGTTCTTTACTTGCTTTAGGGAACAGAATGCACTCCTCCAGAGAGGCAGTTGGCAATTTACATCCCGCCCATCAGCATAGCAAGGCTCCCTGTTCTCCAGGGCCTGTCTTGCCTTTCTTGTTCTTACACATTTTGTGGATGTCCCTTTTGACCGGTGGGAAGTGATACTTCTTTGTAGTGCAGATTTGCATTGCCCGCTTGCTTGCTTGGCCAAAAAGGGCGTATGCGTTTTCTCCTGAATATATTCAGGAGAAAACGCATACGCCCTTTTTGGCCAAGTGCATCATTGTCGAAGTTGTGCCCCTCTTCCTGTGCTTTAAAGGCGATTCCAACGTACCTCTTGAAATCTGTTTCCTGCTATTCTGCCTCGCATTCAAGTCCGCCTCGTTGCCTTCCCTCAACAGATTTTTGGACGATAGTTGTCCTTTATTACTCGGCCAGTTTGTGAATTGCTGTGCCCCTGAGCTCCATTTTTCAACTCGTTTTTGGTGAGCTGACCGCAAGTCCAAAATTTTGGTTCAGGACCTATACTGGTTCCCGGTGGGTGGCTGAGAATTTGGTTAATTCTTCTTCCTGCCGGGAAATTACAGTGATATGTGCCCGTCCAAATGCCTAACAGCTACTCTCTCATTGGTTCTCCCTCTTCCCTTTCATCCTCTGCCAAATTGGCAACCTGTGCGAACCAAGAGGTTAAAGGGGCTGTCTCTCCAAGTTGGGAGGTTGATAGTAAAGCAGACGGAAAGTCAAACCGGAGCACCAGGAGAGAGACTATTCGTTGAGTTTTAGAAACCTTTCGTATTCACAGTGTGTCCGTTCTCTAGGTTTCCCGCACATGTTATAGCTGTAGTAATATTCCCTTCAACCTGGAGAGTTCGGACCCATGGAATGGGTGCCATGCATTATTGCTTTAAAGGGTCTGCATTTGCTCGCCAAATCTCACCAATCGTCTCAGTCCCAAGTGTCCCTCCTTATGCCACATCCAGCTGTCGTTGTAGATAGGTTCATTCCAGCTTTCATCAGAGACCCTGAAGGAATTGTAAAGAATTTCCCAGTTTTTTTGTTTTGTTTTTGAAATTCCTTTTTATAGTGGGTTTGAGCTGATTCTCGCTGCCATGTTTATGCCAGTCTAGACACACTTGATTCCCTTACGGAGACATATCAATACATAGGTTTTAAGATTCTTACTAGTCAGATATTTTCCTCTGCGGGAAATATGGGGTTTTGAGTCCCTTTCACTGAGGACGGTGTAGGTCTTGTCTATTCCATAGTTGGTTTTTGGAACGGTACCTGTGCTTATATCAAACTCTGGTTTTATGCATCACCCCACCTCTCCTTCCCCCTTAAGCAGGTATAAGAGTGTTTTCTAAATGTGAGACACTGTCCTCTTTCCTAACTCAGTTCAAGTGTAGCCATGTTTACAGGATCTTCATAAGTGATATCTTATGATAAGTTTCTTTTTCTGTGTGACTTATTTCACTTAGAATCATCGTACCTGAATCCACCCATTTTGCTGCTACTGGTCTTATGACATTGATTTCATGGCTGAGGGATATTCCATCGTACGTAAGTACCACAATTTTTTGAACCATGTTTATATTTTCTGGGATACTTAAGGTGTATCCAAGTTGAGGTCCTTGTATGCAGTGCAGCCCTACATTTTGGGGTGGCTCTGTCTTATTGATTTTCAGTTTTCCCGAGGTATATTCCGTAGACTGGTAGTGTCCTTGTCTCTGTAGCTCTGTTCTTTACTTGTTTTAGGGAACAGAATGCACTCCTCCAGAGAGGCAGTTGGCAATTTACATCCCGCCCATCAGCATAACAAGGCTCCCTGTTCTCCAGGGCCTGTCTTGCCTTTCTTGTTCTTACACATTTTGTGGATGTCCCTTTTGACCGGTGGGAAGTGATACTTCTTTGTAGTGCAGATTTGCATTGCCCGCTTGCTTCCTAGGCCAAAAAGGGCGTATGCGTTTTCTCCTGAATATATTCAGGAGAAAACGCATACGCCCTTTTTGGCCAAGTGCATCATTGTCGAAGTTTTGCCCCTCTTCCTGTGCTTTAAAGGCGATTCCAACGTACCTCTTGAAATCTGTTTCCTGCTATTCTGCCTCGCTTTCAAGTCCGCCTCGTTGCCTTCCCTCAACAGATTTTTGGACGATAGTTGTCCTTTATTACTCGGCCAGTTTGTGAATTGCTGTGCCCCTGAGCTCCATTTTTCAACTCGTTTTTGGTGAGCTGACCGCAAGTCCAAAATTTTGGTTCAGGACCTATACTGGTTCCCGGTGGGTGGCTGAGAATTTGGTTAATTCTTCTTCCTGCCGGGAAATTACAGTGATATGTGCCCGTCCAAATGCCTAACAGCTACTCTCTCATTGGTTCTCCCTCTTCCCTTTCATCCTCTGCCAAAATGGCAACCTGTGCGAACCAAGAGGTTAAAGGGGCTGTCTCTCCAAGTTGGGAGGTTGATAGTAAAGCAGACGGAAAGTCAAACCAGAGCACCAGGTGAGGGACTACTCGTTGAGTTTTAGAAACCTTCCGTATTCACAGTGTGTCCGTTCTCTAGGTTTCCCGCACATGTTATAGCTGTAGTAATATTCCCTTCAACCTGGAGAGTTCGGACCCATGGAATGGGTGCCATGCATTATTGCTTTAAAGGGTCTGCATTTGCTCACCCAATCTCACCAATCGTCTCAGTCCTAAGTGTCCCTCCTTATGCCACATCCAGCTGTCGTTGTAGATAGGGTCATTCCAGGTTGCATCAGAGACCCTGAAGGAATTGTAAAGAATTTCTCAGTTTTTTCTTTTGTTTTTGAAATTCCTTTTTATAGTGGGTTTGAGCTGATTCTCGCTGCCATGTTTATGCCAGTCTAGGCACACTTGATTCCCTTATAGAGACATATCAATACATAGGTTTTAAGATTCTTACTAGTCAGATATATTCCTCTGCGGGAAATATGGTGTTTTGAGTCCCTTTCACTGAGGACGGTGTAGGCCTTGTCTATTCCATAGTTGGTTTTTGGAAAGGTACCTGTGCGTATATCAAACTCTTCTTTTATGCATCACCCCACCTCTCCTTCCCCCTTAAACAGGCATAAGAGTGTTTTCTAAATGTGAGACACTGTTCTCTTTCCTAACTCAGTTCAAGTGCAGCCATGTTTACAGGACCTTCATAAGTGATATCTTATGATAAGTTTCTTTTTCTGTGTGACTTATTTCACTTAGAATCATCGTACCTGAAACCACCCATTTTGCTGCTACTGGTGTTATGACATTGATTTCATGGCTGAGGGATATTCCATCGTACGTAAGTACCACAATTTTTTGAACCATGTTTATATTTTCTGGGATACTTAAGGTGTATCCAAGTTGAGGTCCTTGTATGCAGTGCAGCCCTAAATTTTGGGGTGGCTCTGTCTTATTGATTTTCAGTTTTCCCAAGGTATATTCCCTAGACTGGTAGTGCCCTTGGCTCTGTAGCTCTGTTCTTTACTTGTTTTAGGGAACAGAATGCACTCCTCCAGAGAGGCAGTTGGCAATTTACATCCCGCCCATCAGCATAGCAAGGCTCCCTGTTCTCCAGGGCCTGTCTTGCCTTTCTTGTTCTTACACATTTTGTGGATGTCCCTTTTGACCGGTGGGAAGTGATACTTCTTTGTAGTGCAGATTTGCATTGCCCGCTTGCTTGCTTGGCCAAAAAGGGCGTATGCGTTTTCTCCTGAATATATTCAGGAGAAAACGCATACACCCTTTTTGGCCAAGTGCATCATTGTCGAAGTTGTGCCCCTCTTCCTGTGCTTTAAAGGCGATTCCAACGTACCTCTTGAAATCTGTTTCCTGCTATTCTGCCTCGCTTTCAAGTCCGCCTCGTTACCTTCCCTCAACAGATTTTTGGACGATAGTTGTCCTTTATTACTCGGCCAGTTTGTGAATTGCTGTGCCCCTGAGCTCCATTTTTCAACTCGTTTTTGGTGAGCTGACCGCAAGTCCAAAATTTTGGTTGAGGACCTATATTGTTTCCCCGTGGATGTCTGAGAATTTGGTTAATTCTTCTTCCTGCCGGGAAATTACAGTGATATATGCCCGTCCAAATGCCTAACAGCTACTCTCTCATTGGTTCTCCGTCTTCCCTTTCATCCTCTGCCAAATTGGAAACCTGTGCGAACCAAGAGGTTAAAGGGGCTGTCTCTCCAAGTTGGGAGGTTGATAGTAAAGCAGACGGAAATTCAAACCGGAGCACCAGGAGAGGGACTATTCGTTGAGTTTTAGAAACCTTTCGTATTCACAGTGTGTCCGTTCTCTAGGTTTCCCGCACATGTTATAGCTGTAGTAATATTCCCTTCAACCTGGAGAGTTCGGACCCATGGAATGGGTGCCATGCATTATTGCTTTAAAGGGTCTGCATTTGCTCACCCAATCTCACCAATCGTCTCAGTCCCAAGTGTCCCTCCTTATGCCACATCCAGCTGTCGTTGTAGATAGGGTCATTCCAGCTTTCATCAGAGACCCTGAAGGAATTGTAAAGAATTTCCCAGTTTTTTTGTTTTGTTTTTGAAATTCCTTTTTATAGTGGGTTTGAGCTGATTCTCGCTGCCATGTTTATGCCAGTCTAGACAAACTTGATTCCCTTACGGAGACATATCAATACATAGGTTTTAAGATTCTTACTAGTCAGATATTTTCCTCTGCGGGAAATATGGGGTTTTGAGTCCCTTTCACTGAGGACGGTGTAGGTCTTGTCTATTCCATAGTTGGTTTTTGGAACGGTACCTGTGCGTATATCAAACTCTGGTTTTATGCATCACCCCACCTCTCCTTCCCCCTTAAGCAGGTATAAGAGTTTTTTCTAAATGTGAGACAATGTTCTCTTTCCTAACTCAGTTCAAGTGTAGCCATGTTTACAGGATCTTCATAAGTGATATCTTATGATAAGTTTCTTTTTCTGTGTGACTTATTTCACTTAGAATCATCGTACCTGAATCCACCCATTTTGCTGCTACTGGTCTTATGTCATTGATTTCATGGCTGAGGGATATTCCATCGTATGTAAGTACCACAATTTTTTGAACCATGTTTATATTTTCTGGGATACTTAAGGTGTATCCAAGTTGAGGTCCTTGTATGCAGTGCAGCCCTAAATTTTGGGGTGGCTCTGTCTTATTGATTTTCAGTTTTCCCAAGGTATATTCCCTAGACTGGTAGTGCCCTTGGCTCTGTAGCTCTGTTCTTTACTTGTTTTAGGGAACAGAATGCACTCCTCCAGAGAGGCAGTTGGCAATTTACATCCCGCCCATCAGCATAGCAAGGCTCCCTGTTCTCCAGGGCCTGTCTTGCCTTTCTTGTTCTTACACATTTTGTGGATGTCCCTTTTGACCGGTGGGAAGTGATACTTCTTTGTAGTGCAGATTTGCATTGCCCGCTTGCTTGCTTGGCCAAAAAGGGCGTATGCGTTTTCTCCTGAATATATTCAGGAGAAAACGCATACGCCCTTTTTGGCCAAGTGCATCATTGTCGAAGTTGTGCCCCTCTTCCTGTGCTTTAAAGGCGATTCCAACGTACCTCTTGAAATCTGTTTCCTGCTATTCTGCCTCGCTTTCAAGTCCACCTCGTTGCCTTCCCTCAACAGATTTTTGGACGATAGTTGTCCTTTATTACTCGGCCAGTTTGTGAATTGCTGTGCCCCTGAGCTCCATTTTTCAACTCGTTTTTGCTGAGCTGACCGCAAGTCCAAAATTTTGGTTCAGGACCTATACTGGTTCCCGGTGGGTGGCTGAGAATTTGGTTAATTCTTCTTCCTGCCGGGAAATTACAGTGATATGTGCCCGTCCAAATGCCTAACAGCTACTCTCTCATTGGTTCTCCCTCTTCCCTTTCATCCTCTGCCAAATTGGCAACCTGTGCGAACCAAGAGGTTAAAGGGGCTGTCTCTCCAAGTTGGGAGGTTGATAGTAAAGCAGACGGAAAGTCAAACCGGAGCACCAGGAGAGGGACTATTCGTTGAGTTTTAGAAACCTTTCGTATTCACAGTGTGTCCGTTCTCTAGGTTTCCCGCACATGTTATAGCTGTAGTAATATTCCCTTCAACCTGGAGAGTTCGGACCCATGGAATGGGTGCCATGCATTATTGCTTTAAAGGGTCTGCATTTGCTCGCCAAATCTCACCAATCGTCTCAGTCCCAAGTGTCCCTCCTTATGCCACATCCAGCTGTCGTTGTAGATAGGGTCATTCCAGCTTTCATCAGAGACCCTGAAGGAATTGTAAAGAATTTCCCAGTTTTTTTGTTTTGTTTTTGAAATTCCTTTTTATAGTGGGTTTGAGCTGATTCTCGCTGCCATGTTTATGCCAGTCTAGACACACTTGATTCCCTTACGGAGACATATCAATACATAGGTTTTAAGATTCTTACTAGTCAGATATTTTCCTCTGCGGGAAATATGGGGTTTTGAGTCCCTTTCACTGAGGACGGTGTAGGTCTTGTCTATTCCATAGTTGGTTTTTGGAAAGGTACCTGTGCTTATATCAAACTCTGGTTTTATGCATCACCCCACCTCTCCTTCCCCCTTAAGCAGGTATAAGAGTGTTTTCTAAATGTGAGACACTGTTCTCTTTCCTAACTCAGTTCAAGTGTAGCCATGTTTACAGGATCTTCATAAGTGATATCTTATGATAAGTTTCTTTTTCTGTGTGACTTATTTCACTTAGAATCATCGTACCTGAATCCACCCATTTTGCTGCTACTGGTCTTATGACATTGATTTCATGGCTGAGGGATATTCCATCGTACGTAAGTACCACAATTTTTTGAACCATGTTTATATTTTCTGGGATACTTAAGGTGTATCCAAGTTGAGGTCCTTGTATGCAGTGCAGCCCTACATTTTGGGGTGGCTCTGTCTTATTGATTTTCAGTTTTCCCAAGGTATATTCCCTAGACTGGTAGTGCCCTTGGCTCTGTAGCTCTGTTCTTTACTTGTTTTAGGGAACAGAATGCACTCCTCCAGAGAGGCAGTTGGCAATTTACATCCCGCCCATCAGCATAACAAGGCTCCCTGTTCTCCAGGGCCTGTCTTGCCTTTCTTGTTCTTACACATTTTGTGGATGTCCCTTTTGACCGGTGGGAAGTGATACTTCTTTGTAGTGCAGATTTGCATTGCCCGCTTGCTTGCTTGGCCAAAAAGGGCGTATGCGTTTTCTCCTGAATATATTCAGGAGAAAACGCATACGCCCTTTTTGGCCAAGTGCATCATTGTCGAAGTTGTGCCCCTCTTCCTGTGCTTTAAAGGCGATTCCAACGTACCTCTTGAAATCTGTTTCCTGCTATTCTGCCTCGCTTTCAAGTCCACCTCGTTGCCTTCCCTCAACAGATTTTTGGACGATAGTTGTCCTTTATTACTCGGCCAGTTTGTGAATTGCTGTGCCCCTGAGCTCCATTTTTCAACTCGTTTTTGGTGAGCTGACCGCAAGTCCAAAATTTTGGTTCAGGACCTATACTGGTTCCCGGTGGGTGGCTGAGAATTTGGTTAATTCTTCTTCCTGCCGGGAAATTACAGTGATATGTGCCCGTCCAAATGCCTTACAGCTACTCTCTCATTGGTTCTCCCTCTTCCCTTTCATCCTCTGCCAAATTGGAAACCTGTGCGAACCAAGAGGTTAAAGGGGCTGTCTCTCCAAGTTGGGAGGTTGATAGTAAAGCAGACGGAAAGTCAAACCGGAGCACCAGGAGAGGGACTATTCGTTGAGTTTTAGAAACCTTTCGTATTCACAGTGTGTCCGTTCTCTAGGTTTCCCGCACATGTTATAGCTGTAGTAATATTCCCTTCAACCTGGAGAGTTCGGACCCATGGAATGGGTGCCATGCATTATTGCTTTAAAGGGTCTGCATTTGCTCGCCAAATCTCACCAATCGTCTCAGTCCCAAGTGTCCCTCCTTATGCCACATCCAGCTGTCGTTGTAGATAGGGTCATTCCAGCTTTCATCAGAGACCCTGAAGGAATTGTAAAGAATTTCCCAGTTTTTTTGTATTGTTTTTGAAATTCCTTTTTATAGTGGGTTTGAGCTGATTCTCGCTGCCATGTTTATGCCAGTCTAGACACACTTGATTCCCTTACGGAGACATATCAATACATAGGTTTTAAGATTCTTACTAGTCAGATATTTTCCTCTGCGGGAAATATGGGGTTTTGAGTCCCTTTCACTGAGGACGGTGTAGGTCTTGTCTATTCCATAGTTGGTTTTTGGAACGGTACCTGTGCTTATATCAAACTCTGGTTTTATGCATCACCCCACCTCTCCTTCCCCCTTAAGCAGGTATAAGAGTGTTTTCTAAATGTGAGACACTGTTCTCTTTCCTAACTCAGTTCAAGTGTAGCCATGTTTACAGGATCTTCATAAGTGATATCTTATGATAAGTTTCTTTTTCTGTGTGACTTATTTCACTTAGAATCATCGTACCTGAATCCACCCATTTTGCTGCTACTGGTCTTATGACATTGATTTCATGGCTGAGGGATATTCCATCGTACGTAAGTACCACAATTTTTTGAACCATGTTTATATTTTCTGGGATACTTAAGGTGTATCCAAGTTGAGGTCCTTGTATGCAGTGCAGCCCTACATTTTGGGGTGGCTCTGTCTTATTGATTTTCAGTTTTCCCGAGGTATATTCCGTAGACTGGTAGTGTCCTTGTCTCTGTAGCTCTGTTCTTTACTTGTTTTAGGGAACAGAATGCACTCCTCCAGAGAGGCAGTTGGCAATTTACATCCCGCCCATCAGCATAACAAGGCTCCCTGTTCTCCAGGGCCTGTCTTGCCTTTCTTGTTCTTACACATTTTGTGGATGTCCCTTTTGACCGGTGGGAAGTGATACTTCTTTGTAGTGCAGATTTGCATTGCCCGCTTGCTTGCTTGGCCAAAAAGGGCGTATGCGTTTTCTCCTGAATATATTCAGGAGAAAACACATACGCCCTTTTTGGCCAAGTGCATCATTGTCGAAGTTGTGCCCCTCTTCCTGTGCTTTAAAGGCAATTCCAACGTACCTCTTGAAATCTGTTTCCTGCTATTCTGCCTCGCTTTCAAGTCCGCCTCGTTGCCTTCCCTCAACAGATTTTTGGACGATAGTTGTCCTTTATTACTCGGCCAGTTTGTGAATTGCTGTGCCCCTGAGCTCCATTTTTCAACTCGTTTTTGGTGAGCTGACCGCAAGTCCAAAATTTTGGTTGAGGACCTATACTGGTTCCCGGTGGGTGGCGGAGTATTTGGTTAATTCTTCTTCCTGCCGGGAAATTACAGTGATATGTGCCCGTCCAAATGCCTAACAGCTACTCTCTCATTGGTTCTCCCTCTTCCCTTTCATCCTCTGCCAAATTGGCAACCTGTGCGAACCAAGAGGTTAAAGGGGCTGTCTCTCCAAGTTGGGAGGTTGATAGTAAAGCAGACGGAAAGTCAAACCGGAGCACCAGGAGAGGGACTATTCGTTGAGTTTTAGAAACCTTTCGTATTCACAGTGTGTCCGTTCTCTAGGTTTCCCGCACATGTTATAGCTGTAGTAATATTCCCTTCAACCTGGAGAGTTCGGACCCATGGAATGGGTGCCATGCATTATTGCTTTAAAGGGTCTGCATTTGCTCGCCAAATCTCACCAATCGTCTCAGTCCCAAGTGTCCCTCCTTATGCCACATCCAGCTGTCGTTGTAGATAGGGTCATTCCAGCTTTCATCAGAGACCCTGAAGGAATTGTAAAGAATTTCCCAGTTTTTTTGTTTTGTTTTTGAAATTCCTTTTTATAGTAGGTTTGAGCTGATTCTCGCTGCCATGTTTATGACAGTCTAGACACACTTGATTCCCTTACGGAGACATATCAATACATAGGTTTTAAGATTCTTACTAGTCAGATATTTTCCTCTGCGGGAAATATGGGGTTTTGAGTCCCTTTCACTGAGGACGGTGTAGGTCTTGTCTATTCCATAGTTGGTTTTTGGAACGGTACCTGTGCTTATATCAAACTCTGGTTTTATGCATCACCCCACCTCTCCTTCCCCCTTAAGCAGGTATAAGAGTTTTTTCTAAATGTGAGACACTGTTCTCTTTCCTAACTCAGTTCAAGTGTAGCCATGTTTACAGGATCTTCATAAGTGATATCTTATGATAAGTTTCTTTTTCTGTGTGACTTATTTCACTTAGAATCATCGTACCTGAATCCACCCATTTTGCTGCTACTGGTCTTATGACATTGATTTCATGGCTGAGGGATATTCCATCGTATGTAATTACCACAATTTTTTGAACCATGTTTATATTTTCTGGGATACTTAAGGTGTATCCAAGTTGAGGTCCTTGTATGCAGTGCAGCCCTAAATTTTGGGGTGGCTCTGTCTTATTGATTTTCGGTTTTCCCAAGGTATATTCCCTAGACTGGTAGTGCCCTTGGCTCTGTAGCTCTGTTCTTTACTTGTTTTAGGGAACAGAATGCACTCCTCCAGAGAGGCAGTTGGCAATTTACATCCCGCCCATCAGCATAGCAAGGCTCCCTGTTCTCCAGGGCCTGTCTTGCCTTTCTTGTTCTTACACATTTTGTGGATGTCCCTTTTGACCGGTGGGAAGTGATACTTCTTTGTAGTGCAGATTTGCATTGCCCGCTTGCTTGCTTGGCCAAAAAGGGCGTATGCGTTTTCTCCTGAATATATTCAGGAGAAAATGCATACGCCCTTTTTGGCCAAGTGCATCATTGTCGAAGTTGTGCCCCTCTTCCTGTGCTTTAAAGGCAATTCCAACGTACCTCTTGAAATCTGTTTCCTGCTATTCTGCCTCGCTTTCAAGTCCGCCTCGTTGCCTTCCCTCAACAGATTTTTGGACGATAGTTGTCCTTTATTACTCGGCCAGTTTGTGAATTGCTGTGCCCCTGAGCTCCATTTTTCAACTCGTTTTTGGTGAGCTGACCGCAAGTCCAAAATTTTGGTTCAGGACCTATACTGGTTCCCGGTGGGTGGCTGAGAATTTGGTTAATTCTTCTTCCTGCCGGGAAATTACAGTGATATGTGCCCGTCCAAATGCCTAACAGCTACTCTCTCATTGGTTCTCCCTCTTCCCTTTCATCCTCTGCCAAATTGGCAACCTGTGCGAACCAAGAGGTTAAAGGGGCTGTCTCTCCAAGTTGGGAGGTTGATAGTAAAGCAGACGGAAAGTCAAACCGGAGCACCAGGAGAGGGACTATTCGTTGAGTTTTAGAAACCTTCCGTATTCACAGTGTGTCCGTTCTCTAGGTTTCCCGCACATGTTATAGCTGTAGTAATATTCCCTTCAACCTGGAGAGTTCGGACCCATGGAATGGGTGCCATGCATTATTGCTTTAAAGGGTCTGCATTTGCTCACCCAATCTCACCAATCGTCTCAGTCCCAAGTGTCCCTTCTTATGCCACATCCAGCTGTCATTGTAGATAGGGTCATTCCAGGTTGCATCAGAGACCCTGAAGGAATTGTAAAGAATTTCTCAGTTTTTTCTTTTGTTTTTGAAATTCCTTTTTATAGTGGGTTTGAGCTGATTCTCGCTGCCATGTTTATGCCAGTCTAGGCACACTTGATTCCCTTATATGGACATATCAATACATAGGTTTTAAGATTCTTACTAGTCAGATATATTCCTCTGCGGGAAATATGGTGTTTTGAGTCCCTTTCACTGAGGACGGTGTAGGTCTTGTCTATTCCATAGTTGGTTTTTGGAAAGGTACCTGTGCGTATATCAAACTCTTCTTTTATGCATCACCCCACCTCTCCTTCCCCCTTAAACAGGCATAAGAGTGTTTTCTAAATGTGAGACACTGTTCTCTTTCCTAACTCAGTTCAAGTGCAGCCATGTTTACAGGACCTTCATAAGTGATATCTTATGATAAGTTTCTTTTTCTGTGTGACTTATTTCACTTAGAATCATCGTACCTGAATCCACCCATTTTGCTGCTACTTGTCTTATGACATTGATTTTATGGCTGAGGGATATTCCATCGTACGTAAGTACCACAATTTTTTGAACCATTTTTATATTTCCTGGGATATTTAAGGTGTACCCAAGTTGAGGTCCTTGTAAGCAGTTCAGCCCTAAATTTTGGGGTGGCTCTGTCTTATTGATTTTCAGTTTTCCCAAGGTATATTCCCTAGACTGGAAGTGCCCTTGGCTCTGTAGCTCTGTTCTTTACTTGTTTTAGGGAACAGAATGCACTCCTCCAGAGAGGCAGTTGGCAATTTACATCCCGCCCGTCAGCATAACAATGCTCCCTGTTCTCCAGGGCCTGTCTTGCCTTTCTGGTTCTTACACATTTTGTGGATGTCCCTTTTGACCGGTGGGAAGTGATACTTCTTTGTAGTGCAGATTTGCATTGCCCGCTTGCTTGCTTGGCCAAAAAGGGCGTATGCGTTTTCTCCTGAATATATTCAGGAGAAAACGCATACACCCTTTTTGGCCAAGTGCATCATTGTTGAAGTTGTGCCCCTCTTCCTGTGCATTAAAGGCGATTCCAACGTACCTCTTGAAATCTGTTTCCTGCTATTCTGCCTCGCTTTCAAGTCCGCCTCGTTGCCTTCCCTCAACAGATTTTTGGACGATAGTTGTCCTTTATTACTCGGCCAGTTTGTGAATTGCTGTGCCCCTGAGCTCCATTTTTCAACTCGATTTTGGTGAGCTGACCGCAAGTCCAAAATTTTGGTTGAGGACCTATACTGGTTCCCGGTGGGTGGCTGAGAATTTGGTTAATTCTTCTTCCTGCCTGGAAATTACAGTGATATGTGCCCGTCCAAATGCCTAACAGCTACTCTCTCATTGGTTCTCCCTCTTCCCTTTCATCCTCAGCCAAATTGGCAACCTGTGCGAACCAAGAGGTTAAAGGGGCTGTCTCTCCAAGTTGGGAGGTTGATAGTAAAGCAGACGGAAAGTCAAACCGGAGCACCAGGAGAGGGACTATTTGTTGAGTTTTAGAAACCTTTCGTATTCACAGTGTGTCCGTTCTCTAGGTTTCCCATACATATTATAGCTGTAGTAATATTCCCTTCAACCTGGAAAGTTCGGACCCATGGAATGGGTGCCATGCATTATTGCTTTAAAGGGTCTGCATTTGCTCACCCAATCTCACCAATCGTCTCAGTCCCAAATGTCCCTCCTTATGCCACATCCAGCTGTCGTTGTAGATAGGGTCATTCCAGCTTTCATCAGAGACCCTGAAGGAATTGTAAAGAATTTCCCAGTTTTTTTGTTTTGTTTTTGAAATTCCTTTTTATAGTGGGTTTGAGCTGATTCTCGCTGCCATGTTTATGCCAGTCTAGGCACACTTGATTCCCTTATATGGACATATCAATACATAGGTTTTAAGATTCTTACTAGTCAGATATATTCCTCTGCGGGAAATATGGTGTTTTGAGTCCCTTTCACTGAGGACGGTGTAGGTCTTGTCTATTCCATAGTTGGTTTTTGGAAAGGTACCTGTGCGTATATCAAACTCTTCTTTTATGCATCACCCCACCTCTCCTTCCCCCTTAAACAGGCATAAGAGTGTTTTCTAAATGTGAGACACTGTTCTCTTTCCTAACTCAGTTCAAGTGCAGCCATGTTTACAGGACCTTCATAAGTGATATCTTATGATAAGTTTCTTTTTCTGTGTGACTTATTTCACTTAGAATCATCGTACCTGAAACCACCCATTTTGCTGCTACTTGTCTTATGACATTGATTTTATGGCTGAGGGATATTCCATCGTACGTAAGTACCACAATTTTTTGAACCATTTTTATATTTCCTGGGATATTTAAGGTGTACCCAAGTTGAGGTCCTTGTAAGCAGTTCAGCCCTAAATTTTGGGGTGGCTCTGTCTTATTGATTTTCAGTTTTCCCAAGGTATATTCCCTAGACTGGAAGTGCCCTTGGCTCTGTAGCTCTGTTCTTTACTTGTTTTAGGGAACAGAATGCACTCCTCCAGAGAGGCAGTTGGCAATTTACATCCCGCCCGTCAGCATAACAATGCTCCCTGTTCTCCAGGGCCTGTCTTGCCTTTCTGGTTCTTACACATTTTGTGGATGTCCCTTTTGACCGGTGGGAAGTGATACTTCTTTGTAGTGCAGATTTGCATTGCCCGCTTGCTTGCTTGGCCAAAAAGGGCGTATGCGTTTTCTCCTGAATATATTCAGGAGAAAACGCATACGCCCTTTTTGGCCAAGTGCATCATTGTTGAAGTTGTGCCCCTCTTCCTGTGCATTAAAGGCGATTCCAACGTACCTCTTGAAATCTGTTTCCTGCTATTCTGCCTCGCTTTCAAGTCCGCCTCGTTGCCTTCCCTCAACAGATTTTTGGACGATACTTGTCCTTTATTACTCGGCCAGTTTGTGAATTGCTGTGCCCCTGAGCTCCATTTTTCAACTCGATTTTGGTGAGCTGACCGCAAGTCCAAAATTTTGGTTGAGGACCTATACTGGTTCCCGGTGGGTGGCTGAGAATTTGGTTAATTCTTCTTCCTGACTGGAAATTACAGTGATATGTGCCCGTCCAAATGCCTAACAGCTACTCTCTCATTGGTTCTCCCTCTTCCCTTTCATCCTCAGCCAAATTGGCAACCTGTGCGAACCAAGAGGTTAAAGGGGCTGTCTCTCCAAGTTGGGAGGTTGATAGTAAAGCAGACGGAAAGTCAAACCGGAGCACCAGGAGAGGGACTATTTGTTGAGTTTTAGAAACCTTTCGTATTCACAGTGTGTCCGTTCTCTAGGTTTCCCGTACATATTATAGCTGTAGTAATATTCCCTTCAACCTGGAAAGTTCGGACCCATGGAATGGGTGCCATGCATTATTGCTTTAAAGGGTCTGCATTTGCTCACCCAATCTCACCAATCGTCTCAGTCCCAAATGTCCCTCCTTATGCCACATCCAGCTGTCGTTGTAGATAGGGTCATTCCAGCTTTCATCAGAGACCCTGAAGGAATTGTAAAGAATTTCCCAGTTTTTTTGTTTTGTTTTTGAAATTCCTTTTTATAGTGGGTTTGAGCTGATTCTCGCTGCCATGTTTATGCCAGTCTAGACACACTTGATTCCCTTACGGAGACATATCAATACATAGGTTTTAAGATTCTTACTAGTCAGATATTTTCCTCTGCGGGAAATATGGGGTTTTGAGTCCCTTTCACTGAGGACGGTGTAGGTCTTGTCTATTCCATAGTTGGTTTTTGGAACGGTACCTGTGCTTATATCAAACTCTGGTTTTATGCATCACCCCACCTCTCCTTCCCCCTTAAGCAGGTATAAGAGTGTTTTCTAAATGTGAGACACTGTCCTCTTTCCTAACTCAGTTCAAGTGTAGCCATGTTTACAGGATCTTCATAAGTGATATCTTATGATAAGTTTCTTTTTCTGTGTGACTTATTTCACTTAGAATCATCGTACCTGAATCCACCCATTTTGCTGCTACTGGTCTTATGACATTGATTTCATGGCTGAGGGATATTCCATCGTACGTAAGTACCACAATTTTTTGAACCATGTTTATATTTTCTGGGATACTTAAGGTGTATCCAAGTTGAGGTCCTTGTATGCAGTGCAGCCCTACATTTTGGGGTGGCTCTGTCTTATTGATTTTCAGTTTTCCCAAGGTATATTCCCTAGACTGGTAGTGCCCTTGGCTCTGTAGCTCTGTTCTTTACTTGTTTTAGGGAACAGAATGCACTCCTCCAGAGAGGCAGTTGGCAATTTACATCCCGCCCATCAGCATAGCAAGGCTCCCTGTTCTCCAGGGCCTGTCTTGCCTTTCTTGTTCTTACACATTTTGTGGATGTCCCTTTTGACCGGTGGGAAGTGATACTTCTTTGTAGTGCAGATTTGCATTGCCCGCTTGCTTGCTTGGCCAAAAAGGGCGTATGCGTTTTCTCCTGAATATATTCAGGAGAAAACGCATACGCCCTTTTTGGCCAAGTGCATCATTGTCGAAGTTGTGCCCCTCTTCCTGTGCTTTAAAGGCGATTCCAACGTACCTCTTGAAATCTGTTTCCTGCTATTCTGCCTCGCTTTCAAGTCCGCCTCGTTGCCTTCCCTCAACAGATTTTTGGACGATAGTTGTCCTTTATTACTCGGCCAGTTTGTGAATTGCTGTGCCCCTGAGCTCCATTTTTCAACTCGTTTTTGGTGAGCTGACCGCAAGTCCAAAATTTTGGTTGAGGACCTATATTGGTTCCCCGTGGGTGGCTGAGAATTTGGTTAATTCTTCTTCCTGCCGGGAAATTACAGTGATATATGCCCGTCCAAATGCCTAACAGCTACTCTCTCATTGGTTCTCCGTCTTCCCTTTCATCCTCTGCCAAATTGGAAACCTGTGCGAACCAAGAGGTTAAAGGGGCTGTCTCTCCAAGTTGGGAGGTTGATAGTAAAGCAGACGGAAATTCAAACCAGAGCACCAGGAGAGGGACTATTCGTTGAGTTTTAGAAACCTTTCGTATTCACAGTGTGTCCGTTCTCTAGGTTTCCCGCACATGTTATAGCTGTAGTAATATTCCCTTCAACCTGGAGAGTTCGGACCCATGGAATGGGTGCCATGCATTATTGCTTTAAAGGGTCTGCATTTGCTCACCCAATCTCACCAATCGTCTCAGTCCCAAGTGTCCCTCCTTATGCCACATCCAGCTGTCGTTGTAGATAGGGTCATTCCAGCTTTCATCAGAGACCCTGAAGGAATTGTAAAGAATTTCCCAGTTTTTTTGTTTTGTTTTTGAAATTCCTTTTTATAGTGGGTTTGAGCTGATTCTCGCTGCCATGTTTATGCCAGTCTAGACAAACTTGATTCCCTTACGGAGACATATCAATACATAGGTTTTAAGATCCTTACTAGTCAGATATTTTCCTCTGCGGGAAATATGGGGTTTTGAGTCCCTTTCACTGAGGACGGTGTAGGTCTTGTCTATTCCATAGTTGGTTTTTGGAACGGTACCTGTGCTTATATCAAACTCTGGTTTTATGCATCACCCCACCTCTCCTTCCCCCTTAAGCAGGTATAAGAGTTTTTTCTAAATGTGAGACACTGTTCTCTTTCCTAACTCAGTTCAAGTGTAGCCATGTTTACAGGATCTTCATAAGTGATATCTTATGATAAGTTTCTTTTTCTGTGTGACTTATTTCACTTAGAATCATCGTACCTGAATCCACCCATTTTGCTGCTACTGGTCTTATGACATTGATTTCATGGCTGAGGGATATTCCATCGTACGTAAGTACCACAATTTTTTGAACCATGTTTATATTTTCTGGGATACTTAAGGTGTATCCAATTTGAGGTCCTTGTATGCAGTGCAGCCCTAAATATTGGGGTGGCTCTGTCTTATTGATTTTCAGTTTTCCCAAGGTATATTCCCTAGACTGGTAGTGCCCTTGGCTCTGTAGCTCTGTTCTTTACTTGTTTTAGGGAACAGAATGCACTCCTCCAGAGAGGCAGTTGGCAATTTACATCCCGCCCATCAGCATAGCAAGGCTCCCTGTTCTCCAGGGCCTGTCTTGCCTTTCTTGTTCTTACACATTTTGTGGATGTCCCTTTTGACCGGTGGGAAGTGATACTTCTTTGTAGTGCAGATTTGCATTGCCCGCTTGCTTGCTTGGCCAAAAAGGGCGTATGCGTTTTCTCCTGAATATATTCAGGAGAAAACGCATACGCCCTTTTTGGCCAAGTGCATCATTGTCGAAGTTGTGCCCCTCTTCCTGTGCTTTAAAGGCGATTCCAACGTACCTCTTGAAATCTGTTTCCTGCTATTCTGCCTCGCTTTCAAGTCCGCCTCGTTGCCTTCCCTCAACAGATTTTTGGACGATAGTTGTCCTTTATTACTCGGCCAGTTTGTGAATTGCTGTGCCCCTGAGCTCCATTTTTCAACTCGTTTTTGGTGAGCTGACCGCAAGTCCAAAATTTTGGTTCAGGACCTATACTGGTTCCCGGTGGGTGGCTGAGAATTTGGTTAATTCTTCTTCCTGCCGGGAAATTACAGTGATATGTGCCCGTCCAAATGCCTAACAGCTACTCTCTCATTGGTTCTCCCTCTTCCCTTTCATCCTCTGCCAAATTGGCAACCTGTGCGAACCAAGAGGTTAAAGGGGCTGTCTCTCCAAGTTGGGAGGTTGATAGTAAAGCAGACGGAAAGTCAAACCGGAGCACCAGGAGAGGGACTATTCGTTGAGTTTTAGAAACCTTTCGTATTCACAGTGTGTCCGTTCTCTAGGTTTCCCGCACATGTTATAGCTGTAGTAATATTCCCTTCAACCTGGAGAGTTCGGACCCATGGAATGGGTGCCATGCATTATTGCTTTAAAGGGTCTGCATTTGCTCGCCAAATCTCACCAATCGTCTCAGTCCCAAGTGTCCCTCCTTATGCCACATCCAGCTGTCGTTGTAGATAGGGTCATTCCAGCTTTCATCAGAGACCCTGAAGGAATTGTAAAGAATTTCCCAGTTTTTTTGTTTTGTTTTTGAAATTCCTTTTTATAGTGGGTTTGAGCTGATTCTCGCTGCCATGTTTATGCCAGTCTAGACACACTTGATTCCCTTACGGAGACATATCAATACATAGGTTTTAAGATTCTTACTAGTCAGATATTTTCCTCTGCGGGAAATATGGGGTTTTGAGTCCCTTTCACTGAGGACGGTGTAGGTCTTGTCTATTCCATAGTTGGTTTTTGGAACGGTACCTGTGCTTATATCAAACTCTGGTTTTATGCATCACCCCACCTCTCCTTCCCCCTTAAGCAGGTATAAGAGTTTTTTCTAAATGTGAGACACTGTTCTCTTTCCTAACTCAGTTCAAGTGTAGCCATGTTTACAGGATCTTCATAAGTGATATCTTATGATAAGTTTCTTTTTCTCTGTGACTTATTTCACTTAGAATCATCGTACCTGAATCCACCCATTTTGCTGCTACTGGTCTTATGACATTGATTTCATGGCTGAGGGATATTCCATCGTACGTAAGTACCACAATTTTTTGAACCATGTTTATATTTTCTGGGATACTTAAGGTGTATCCAAGTTGAGGTCCTTGTATGCAGTGCAGCCCTACATTTTGGGGTGGCTCTGTCTTATTGATTTTCAGTTTTCCCAAGGTATATTCCCTAGACTGGTAGTGCCCTTGGCTCTGTAGCTCTGTTCTTTACTTGTTTTAGGGAACAGAATGCACTCCTCCAGAGAGGCAGTTGGCAATTTACATCCCGCCCATCAGCATAACAAGGCTCCCTGTTCTCCAGGGCCTGTCTTGCCTTTCTTGTTCTTACACATTTTGTGGATGTCCCTTTTGACCGGTGGGAAGTGATACTTCTTTGTAGTGCAGATTTGCATTGCCCGCTTGCTTGCTTGGCCAAAAAGGGCGTATGCGTTTTCTCCTGAATATATTCAGGAGAAAACGCATACGCCCTTTTTGGCCAAGTGCATCATTGTCGAAGTTGTGCCCCTCTTCCTGTGCTTTAAAGGCGATTCCAACGTACCTCTTGAAATCTGTTTCCTGCTATTCTGCCTCGCTTTCAAGTCCACCTCGTTGCCTTCCCTCAACAGATTTTTGGACGATAGTTGTCCTTTATTACTCGGCCAGTTTGTGAATTGCTGTGCCCCTGAGCTCCATTTTTCAACTCGTTTTTGGTGAGCTGACCGCAAGTCCAAAATTTTGGTTCAGGACCTATACTGGTTCCCGGTGGGTGGCTGAGAATTTGGTTAATTCTTCTTCCTGCCGGGAAATTACAGTGATATGTGCCCGTCCAAATGCCTTACAGCTACTCTCTCATTGGTTCTCCCTCTTCCCTTTCATCCTCTGCCAAATTGGCAACCTGTGCGAACCAAGAGGTTAAAGGGGCTGTCTCTCCAAGTTGGGAGGTTGATAGTAAAGCAGACGGAAAGTCAAACCGGAGCACCAGGAGAGGGACTATTCGTTGAGTTTTAGAAACCTTTCGTATTCACAGTGTGTCCGTTCTCTAGGTTTCCCGCACATGTTATAGCTGTAGTAATATTCCCTTCAACCTGGAGAGTTCGGACCCATGGAATGGGTGCCATGCATTATTGCTTTAAAGGGTCTGCATTTGCTCGCCAAATCTCACCAATCGTCTCAGTCCCAAGTGTCCCTCCTTATGCCACATCCAGCTGTCGTTGTAGATAGGGTCATTCCAGCTTTCATCAGAGACCCTGAAGGAATTGTAAAGAATTTCCCAGTTTTTTTGTATTGTTTTTGAAATTCCTTTTTATAGTGGGTTTGAGCTGATTCTCGCTGCCATGTTTATGCCAGTCTAGACACACTTGATTCCCTTACGGAGACATATCAATACATAGGTTTTAAGATTCTTACTAGTCAGATATTTTCCTCTGCGGGAAATATGGGGTTTTGAGTCCCTTTCACTGAGGACGGTGTAGGTCTTGTCTATTCCATAGTTGGTTTTTGGAACGGTACCTGTGCTTATATCAAACTCTGGTTTTATGCATCACCCCACCTCTCCTTCCCCCTTAAGCAGGTATAAGAGTGTTTTCTAAATGTGAGACACTGTTCTCTTTCCTAACTCAGTTCAAGTGTAGCCATGTTTACAGGATCTTCATAAGTGATATCTTATGATAAGTTTCTTTTTCTGTGTGACTTATTTCACTTAGAATCATCGTACCTGAATCCACCCATTTTGCTGCTACTGGTCTTATGACATTGATTTCATGGCTGAGGGATATTCCATCGTACGTAAGTACCACAATTTTTTGAACCATGTTTATATTTTCTGGGATACTTAAGGTGTATCCAAGTTGAGGTCCTTGTATGCAGTGCAGCCCTACATTTTGGGGTGGCTCTGTCTTATTGATTTTCAGTTTTCCCAAGGTATATTCCCTAGACTGGTAGTGCCCTTGGCTCTGTAGCTCTGTTCTTTACTTGTTTTAGGGAACAGAATGCACTCCTCCAGAGAGGCAGTTGGCAATTTACATCCCGCCCATCAGCATAACAAGGCTCCCTGTTCTCCAGGGCCTGTCTTGCCTTTCTTGTTCTTACACATTTTGTGGATGTCCCTTTTGACCGGTGGGAAGTGATACTTCTTTGTAGTGCAGATTTGCATTGCCCGCTTGCTTGCTTGGCCAAAAAGGGCGTATGCGTTTTCTCCTGAATATATTCAGGAGAAAACGCATACGCCCTTTTTGGCCAAGTGCATCATTGTCGAAGTTGTGCCCCTCTTCCTGTGCTTTAAAGGCGATTCCAACGTACCTCTTGAAATCTGTTTCCTGCTATTCTGCCTCGCTTTCAAGTCCGCCTCGTTGCCTTCCCTCAACAGATTTTTGGACGATAGTTGTCCTTTATTACTCGGCCAGTTTGTGAATTGCTGTGCCCCTGAGCTCCATTTTTCAACTCGTTTTTGGTGAGCTGACCGCAAGTCCAAAATTTTGGTTCAGGACCTATACTGGTTCCCGGTGGGTGGCTGAGAATTTGGTTAATTCTTCTTCCTGCCGGGAAATTACAGTGATATGTGCCCGTCCAAATGCCTAACAGCTACTCTCTCATTGGTTCTCCCTCTTCCCTTTCATCCTCTGCCAAATTGGCAACCTGTGCGAACCAAGAGGTTAAAGGGGCTGTCTCTCCAAGTTGGGAGGTTGATAGTAAAGCAGACGGAAAGTCAAACCGGAGCACCAGGAGAGGGACTATTCGTTGAGTTTTAGAAACCTTTCGTATTCACAGTGTGTCCGTTCTCTAGGTTTCCCGCACATGTTATAGCTGTAGTAATATTCCCTTCAACCTGGAGAGTTCGGACCCATGGAATGGGTGCCATGCATTATTGCTTTAAAGGGTCTGCATTTGCTCGCCAAATCTCACCAATCGTCTCAGTCCCAAGTGTCCCTCCTTATGCCACATCCAGCTGTCGTTGTAGATAGGGTCATTCCAGCTTTCATCAGAGACCCTGAAGGAATTGTAAAGAATTTCCCAGTTTTTTTGTTTTGTTTTTGAAATTCCTTTTTATAGTGGGTTTGAGCTGATTCTCGCTGCCATGTTTATGCCAGTCTAGACACACTTGATTCCCTTACGGAGACATATCAATACATAGGTTTTAAGATTCTTACTAGTCAGATATTTTCCTCTGCGGGAAATATGGGGTTTTGAGTCCCTTTCACTGAGGACGGTGTAGGTCTTGTCTATTCCATAGTTGGTTTTTGGAACGGTACCTGTGCTTATATCAAACTCTGGTTTTATGCATCACCCCACCTCTCCTTCCCCCTTAAGCAGGTATAAGAGTTTTTTCTAAATATGAGACACTGTTCTCTTTCCTAACTCAGTTCAAGTGTAGCCATGTTTACAGGATCTTCATAAGTGATATCTTATGATAAGTTTCTTTTTCTCTGTGACTTATTTCACTTAGAATCATCGTACCTGAATCCACCCATTTTGCTGCTACTGGTCTTATGACATTGATTTCATGGCTGAGGGATATTCCATCGTACGTAAGTACCACAATTTTTTGAACCATGTTTATATTTTCTGGGATACTTAAGGTGTATCCAAGTTGAGGTCCTTGTATGCAGTGCAGCCCTACATTTTGGGGTGGCTCTGTCTTATTGATTTTCAGTTTTCCCAAGGTATATTCCCTAGACTGGTAGTGCCCTTGGCTCTGTAGCTCTGTTCTTTACTTGTTTTAGGGAACAGAATGCACTCCTCCAGAGAGGCAGTTGGCAATTTACATCCCGCCCATCAGCATAGCAAGGCTCCCTGTTCTCCAGGGCCTGTCTTGCCTTTCTTGTTCTTACACATTTTGTGGATGTCCCTTTTGACCGGTGGGAAGTGATACTTCTTTGTAGTGCAGATTTGCATTGCCCGCTTGCTTGCTTGGCCAAAAAGGGCGTATGCGTTTTCTCCTGAATATATTCAGGAGAAAACGCATACGCCCTTTTTGGCCAAGTGCATCATTGTCGAAGTTGTGCCCCTCTTCCTGTGCTTTAAAGGCGATTCCAACGTACCTCTTGAAATCTGTTTCCTGCTATTCTGCCTCGCTTTCAAGTCCGCCTCGTTGCCTTCCCTCAACAGATTTTTGGACGATAGTTGTCCTTTATTACTCGGCCAGTTTGTGAATTGCTGTGCCCCTGAGCTCCATTTTTCAACTCGTTTTTGGTGAGCTGACCGCAAGTCCAAAATTTTGGTTCAGGACCTATACTGGTTCCCGGTGGGTGGCTGAGAATTTGGTTAATTCTTCTTCCTGCCGGGAAATTACAGTGATATGTGCCCGTCCAAATGCCTAACAGCTACTCTCTCATTGGTTCTCCCTCTTCCCTTTCATCCTCTGCCAAATTGGCAACCTGTGCGAACCAAGAGGTTAAAGGGGCTGTCTCTCCAAGTTGGGAGGTTGATAGTAAAGCAGACGGAAAGTCAAACCGGAGCACCAGGAGAGGGACTATTCGTTGAGTTTTAGAAACCTTTCGTATTCACAGTGTGTCCGTTCTCTAGGTTTCCCGCATATGTTATAGCTGTAGTAATATTCCCTTCAACCTGGAGAGTTCGGACCCATGGAATGGGTGCCATGCATTATTGCTTTAAAGGGTCTGCATTTGCTCACCCAATCTCACCAATCGTCTCAGTCCCAAGTGTCCCTCCTTATGCCACATCCAGCTGTCGTTGTAGATAGGGTCATTCCAGCTTTCATCAGAGACCCTGAAGGAATTGTAAAGAATTTCCCAGTTTTTTTGTATTGTTTTTGAAATTCCTTTTTATAGTGGGTTTGAGCTGATTCTCGCTGCCATGTTTATGCCAGTCTAGACACACTTGATTTCCTTACGGAGACCTATCAATACATAGGTTTTAAGATTCTTACTAGTCAGATATTTTCCTCTGCGGGAAATATGGGGTTTTGAGTCCCTTTCACTGAGGACGGTGTAGGTCTTGTCTATTCCATAGTTGGTTTTTGGAACGGTACCTGTGCTTATATCAAACTCTGGTTTTATGCATCACCCCACCTCTCCTTCCCCTTAAGCAGGTATAAGAGTGTTTTCTAAATGTGAGACACTGTTCTCTTTCCTAACTCAGTTCAAGTGTAGCCATGTTTACAGGATCTTCATAAGTGATATCTTATGATAAGTTTCTTTTTCTGTGTGACTTATTTCACTTAGAATCATCGTACCTGAATCCACCCATTTTGCTGCTACTGGTCTTATGACATTGATTTCATGGCTGAGGGATATTCCATCGTACGTAAGTACCACAATTTTTTGAACCATGTTTATATTTTCTGGGATACTTAACGTGTATCCAAGTTGAGGTCCTTGTATGCAGTGCAGCCCTACATTTTGGGGTGGCTCTGTCTTATTGATTTTCAGTTTTCCCGAGGTATATTCCGTAGACTGGTAGTGTCCTTGTCTCTGTAGCTCTGTTCTTTACTTGTTTTAGGGAACAGAATGCACTCCTCCAGAGAGGCAGTTGGCAATTTACATCCCGCCCATCAGCATAACAAGGCTCCCTGTTCTCCAGGGCCTGTCTTGCCTTTCTTGTTCTTACACATTTTGTGGATGTCCCTTTTGACCGGTGGGAAGTGATACTTCTTTGTAGTGCAGATTTGCATTGCCCGCTTGCTTGCTTGGCCAAAAAGGGCGTATGCGTTTTCTCCTGAATATATTCAGGAGAAAACACATACGCCCTTTTTGGCCAAGTGCATCATTGTCGAAGTTGTGCCCCTCTTCCTGTGCTTTAAAGGCAATTCCAACGTACCTCTTGAAATCTGTTTCCTGCTATTCTGCCTCGCTTTCAAGTCCGCCTCGTTGCCTTCCCTCAACAGATTTTTGGACGATAGTTGTCCTTTATTACTCGGCCAGTTTGTGAATTGCTGTGCCCCTGAGCTCCATTTTTCAACTCGTTTTTGGTGAGCTGACCGCAAGTCCAAAATTTTGGTTCAGGACCTATACTGGTTCCCGGTGGGTGGCTGAGAATTTGGTTAATTCTTCTTCCTGCCGGGAAATTACAGTGATATGTGCCCGTCCAAATGCCTAACAGCTACTCTCTCATTGGTTCTCCCTCTTCCCTTTCATCCTCTGCCAAATTGGCAACCTGTGCGAACCAAGAGGTTAAAGGGGCTGTCTCTCCAAGTTGGGAGGTTGATAGTAAAGCAGACGGAAAGTCAAACCGGAGCACCAGGAGAGGGACTATTCGTTGAGTTTTAGAAACCTTTCGTATTCACAGTGTGTCCGTTCTCTAGGTTTCCCGCACATGTTATAGCTGTAGTAATATTCCCTTCAACCTGGAGAGTTCGGACCCATGGAATGGGTGCCATGCATTATTGCTTTAAAGGGTCTGCATTTGCTCACCCAATCTCACCAATCGTCTCAGTCCCAAGTGTCCCTCCTTATGCCACATCCAGCTGTCGTTGTAGATAGGGTCATTCCAGCTTTCATCAGAGACCCTGAAGGAATTGTAAAGAATTTCCCAGTTTTTTTGTTTTGTTTTTGAAATTCCTTTTTATAGTGGGTTTGAGCTGATTCTCGCTGCCATGTTTATGCCAGTCTAGACACACTTGATTCCCTTACGGAGACCTATCAATACATAGGTTTTAAGATTCTTACTAGTCAGATATTTTCCTCTGCGGGAAATATGGGGTTTTGAGTCCCTTTCACTGAGGACGGTGTAGGTCTTGTCTATTCCATAGTTGGTTTTTGGAACGGTACCTGTGCTTATATCAAACTCTGGTTTTATGCATCACCCCACCTCTCCTTCCCCCTTAAGCAGGTATAAGAGTGTTTTCTAAATGTGAGACACTGTTCTCTTTCCTAACTCAGTTCAAGTGTAGCCATGTTTACAGGATCTTCATAAGTGATATCTTATGATAAGTTTCTTTTTCTGTGTGACTTATTTCACTTAGAATCATCGTACCTGAATCCACCCATTTTGCTGCTACTGGTCTTATGACATTGATTTCATGGCTGAGGGATATTCCATCGTACGTAAGTACCACAATTTTTTGAACCATGTTTATATTTTCTGGGATACTTAACGTGTATCCAAGTTGAGGTCCTTGTATGCAGTGCAGCCCTACATTTTGGGGTGGCTCTGTCTTATTGATTTTCAGTTTTCCCGAGGTATATTCCGTAGACTGGTAGTGTCCTTGTCTCTGTAGCTCTGTTCTTTACTTGTTTTAGGGAACAGAATGCACTCCTCCAGAGAGGCAGTTGGCAATTTACATCCCGCCCATCAGCATAACAAGGCTCCCTGTTCTCCAGGGCCTGTCTTGCCTTTCTTGTTCTTACACATTTTGTGGATGTCCCTTTTGACCGGTGGGAAGTGATACTTCTTTGTAGTGCAGATTTGCATTGCCCGCTTGCTTGCTTGGCCAAAAAGGGCGTATGCGTTTTCTCCTGAATATATTCAGGAGAAAACACATACGCCCTTTTTGGCCAAGTGCATCATTGTCGAAGTTGTGCCCCTCTTCCTGTGCTTTAAAGGCAATTCCAACGTACCTCTTGAAATCTGTTTCCTGCTATTCTGCCTCGCTTTCAAGTCCGCCTCGTTGCCTTCCCTCAACAGATTTTTGGACGATAGTTGTCCTTTATTACTCGGCCAGTTTGTGAATTGCTGTGCCCCTGAGCTCCATTTTTCAACTCGTTTTTGGTGAGCTGACCGCAAGTCCAAAATTTTGGTTGAGGACCTATACTGGTTCCCGGTGGGTGGCTGAGAATTTGGTTAATTCTTCTTCCTGCCGGGAAATTACAGTGATATGTGCCCGTCCAAATGCCTAACAGCTACTCTCTCATTGGTTCTCCCTCTTCCCTTTCATCCTCTGCCAAATTGGCAACCTGTGCGAACCAAGAGGTTAAAGGGGCTGTCTCTCCAAGTTGGGAGGTTGATAGTAAAGCAGACGAAAAGTCAAACCGGAGCACCAGGAGAGGGACTATTCGTTGAGTTTTAGAAACCTTTCGTATTCACAGTGTGTCCGTTCTCTAGGTTTCCCGCACATGTTATAGCTGTAGTAATATTCCCTTCAACCTGGAGAGTTCGGACCCATGGAATGGGTGCCATGCATTATTGCTTTAAAGGGTCTGCATTTGCTCGCCAAATCTCACCAATCGTCTCAGTCCCAAGTGTCCCTCCTTATGCCACATCCAGCTGTCGTTGTAGATAGGGTCATTCCAGCTTTCATCAGAGACCCTGAAGGAATTGTAAAGAATTTCCCAGTTTTTTTGTTTTGTTTTTGAAATTCCTTTTTATAGTAGGTTTGAGCTGATTCTCGCTGCCATGTTTATGCCAGTCTAGACACACTTGATTCCCTTACGGAGACATATCAATACATAGGTTTTAAGATTCTTACTAGTCAGATATTTTCCTCTGCGGGAAATATGGGGTTTTGAGTCCCTTTCACTGAGGACGGTGTAGGTCTTGTCTATTCCATAGTTGGTTTTTGGAACGGTACCTGTGCTTATATCAAACTCTGGTTTTATGCATCACCCCACCTCTCCTTCCCCCTTAAGCAGGTATAAGAGTTTTTTCTAAATATGAGACACTGTTCTCTTTCCTAACTCAGTTCAAGTGTAGCCATGTTTACAGGATCTTCATAAGTGATATCTTATGATAAGTTTCTTTTTCTGTGTGACTTATTTCACTTAGAATCATCGTACCTGAATCCACCCATTTTGCTGCTACTGGTCTTATGACATTGATTTCATGGCTGAGGGATATTCCATCGTATGTAATTACCACAATTTTTTGAACCATGTTTATATTTTCTGGGATACTTAAGGTGTATCCAAGTTGAGGTCCTTGTATGCAGTGCAGCCCTAAATTTTGGGGTGGCTCTGTCTTATTGATTTTCGGTTTTCCCAAGGTATATTCCCTAGACTGGTAGTGCCCTTGGCTCTGTAGCTCTGTTCTTTACTTGTTTTAGGGAACAGAATGCACTCCTCCAGAGAGGCAGTTGGCAATTTACATCCCGCCCATCAGCATAGCAAGGCTCCCTGTTCTCCAGGGCCTGTCTTGCCTTTCTTGTTCTTACACATTTTGTGGATGTCCCTTTTGACCGGTGGGAAGTGATACTTCTTTGTAGTGCAGATTTGCATTGCCCGCTTGCTTGCTTGGCCAAAAAGGGCGTATGCGTTTTCTCCTGAATATATTCAGGAGAAAATGCATACGCCCTTTTTGGCCAAGTGCATCATTGTCGAAGTTGTGCCCCTCTTCCTGTGCTTTAAAGGCAATTCCAACGTACCTCTTGAAATCTGTTTCCTGCTATTCTGCCTCGCTTTCAAGTCCGCCTCGTTGCCTTCCCTCAACAGATTTTTGGACGATAGTTGTCCTTTATTACTCGGCCAGTTTGTTAATTGCTGTGCCCCTGAGCTCCATTTTTCAACTCGTTTTTGGTGAGCTGACCGCAAGTCCAAAATTTTGGTTCAGGACCTATACTGGTTCCCGGTGGGTGGCTGAGAATTTGGTTAATTCTTCTTCCTGCCGGGAAATTACAGTGATATGTGCCCGTCCAAATGCCTAACAGCTACTCTCTCATTGGTTCTCCCTCTTCCCTTTCATCCTCTGCCAAATTGGCAACCTGTGCGAACCAAGAGGTTAAAGGGGCTGTCTCTCCAAGTTGGGAGGTTGATAGTAAAGCAGACGGAAAGTCAAACCGGAGCACCAGGAGAGGGACTATTCGTTGAGTTTTAGAAACCTTCCGTATTCACAGTGTGTCCGTTCTCTAGGTTTCCCGCACATGTTATAGCTGTAGTAATATTCCCTTCAACCTGGAGAGTTCGGACCCATGGAAAGGGTGCCATGCATTATTGCTTTAAAGGGTCTGCATTTGCTCACCCAATCTCACCAATCGTCTCAGTCCCAAGTGTCCCTCCTTATGCCACATCCAGCTGTCATTGTAGATAGGGTCATTCCAGGTTGCATCAGAGACCCTGAAGGAATTGTAAAGAATTTCCCAGTTTTTTCTTTTGTTTTTGAAATTCCTTTTTATAGTGGGTTTGAGCTGATTCTCGCTGCCATGTTTATGCCAGTCTAGGCACACTTGATTCCCTTATATGGACATATCAATACATAGGTTTTAAGATTCTTACTAGTCAGATATATTCCTCTGCGGGAAATATGGTGTTTTGAGTCCCTTTCACTGAGGACGGTGTAGGTCTTGTCTATTCCATAGTTGGTTTTTGGAAAGGTACCTGTGCGTATATCAAACTCTTCTTTTATGCATCACCCCACCTCTCCTTCCCCCTTAAACAGGCATAAGAGTGTTTTCTAAATGTGAGACACTGTTCTCTTTCCTAACTCAGTTCAAGTGCAGCCATGTTTACAGGACCTTCATAAGTGATATCTTATGATAAGTTTCTTTTTCTGTGTGACTTATTTCACTTAGAATCATCGTACCTGAAACCACCCATTTTGCTGCTACTTGTCTTATGACATTGATTTTATGGCTGAGGGATATTCCATCGTACGTAAGTACCACAATTTTTTGAACCATTTTTATATTTCCTGGGATATTTAAGGTGTACCCAAGTTGAGGTCCTTGTAAGCAGTTCAGCCCTAAATTTTGGGGTGGCTCTGTCTTATTGATTTTCAGTTTTCCCAAGGTATATTCCCTAGACTGGAAGTGCCCTTGGCTCTGTAGCTCTGTTCTTTACTTGTTTTAGGGAACAGAATGCACTCCTCCAGAGAGGCAGTTGGCAATTTACATCCCGCCCGTCAGCATAACAATGCTCCCTGTTCTCCAGGGCCTGTCTTGCCTTTCTGGTTCTTACACATTTTGTGGATGTCCCTTTTGACCGGTGGGAAGTGATACTTCTTTGTAGTGCAGATTTGCATTGCCCGCTTGCTTGCTTGGCCAAAAAGGGCGTATGCGTTTTCTCCTGAATATATTCAGGAGAAAACGCATACACCCTTTTTGGCCAAGTGCATCATTGTTGAAGTTGTGCCCCTCTTCCTGTGCATTAAAGGCGATTCCAACGTACCTCTTGAAATCTGTTTCCTGCTATTCTGCCTCGCTTTCAAGTCCGCCTCGTTGCCTTCCCTCAACAGATTTTTGGACGATAGTTGTCCTTTATTACTCGGCCAGTTTGTGAATTGCTGTGCCCCTGAGCTCCATTTTTCAACTCGATTTTGGTGAGCTGACCGCAAGTCCAAAATTTTGGTTGAGGACCTATACTGGTTCCCGGTGGGTGGCTGAGAATTTGGTTAATTCTTCTTCCTGCCTGGAAATTACAGTGATATGTGCCCGTCCAAATGCCTAACAGCTACTCTCTCATTGGTTCTCCCTCTTCCCTTTCATCCTCAGCCAAATTGGCAACCTGTGCGAACCAAGAGGTTAAAGGGGCTGTCTCTCCAAGTTGGGAGGTTGATAGTAAAGCAGACGGAAAGTCAAACCGGAGCACCAGGAGAGGGACTATTTGTTGAGTTTTAGAAACCTTTCGTATTCACAGTGTGTCCGTTCTCTAGGTTTCCCATACATATTATAGCTGTAGTAATATTCCCTTCAACCTGGAAAGTTCGGACCCATGGAATGGGTGCCATGCATTATTGCTTTAAAGGGTCTGCATTTGCTCACCCAATCTCACCAATCGTCTCAGTCCCAAATGTCCCTCCTTATGCCACATCCAGCTGTCGTTGTAGATAGGGTCATTCCAGCTTTCATCAGAGACCCTGAAGGAATTGTAAAGAATTTCCCAGTTTTTTTGTTTTGTTTTTGAAATTCCTTTTTATAGTGGGTTTGAGCTGATTCTCGCTGCCATGTTTATGCCAGTCTAGGCACACTTGATTCCCTTATATGGACATATCAATACATAGGTTTTAAGATTCTTACTAGTCAGATATATTCCTCTGCGGGAAATATGGTGTTTTGAGTCCCTTTCACTGAGGACGGTGTAGGTCTTGTCTATTCCATAGTTGGTTTTTGGAAAGGTACCTGTGCGTATATCAAACTCTTCTTTTATGCATCACCCCACCTCTCCTTCCCCCTTAAACAGGCATAAGAGTGTTTTCTAAATGTGAGACACTGTTCTCTTTCCTAACTCAGTTCAAGTGCAGCCATGTTTACAGGACCTTCATAAGTGATATCTTATGATAAGTTTCTTTTTCTGTGTGACTTATTTCACTTAGAATCATCGTACCTGAAACCACCCATTTTGCTGCTACTTGTCTTATGACATTGATTTTATGGCTGAGGGATATTCCATCGTACGTAAGTACCACAATTTTTTGAACCATTTTTATATTTCCTGGGATATTTAAGGTGTACCCAAGTTGAGGTCCTTGTAAGCAGTTCAGCCCTAAATTTTGGGGTGGCTCTGTCTTATTGATTTTCAGTTTTCCCAAGGTATATTCCCTAGACTGGAAGTGCCCTTGGCTCTGTAGCTCTGTTCTTTACTTGTTTTAGGGAACAGAATGCACTCCTCCAGAGAGGCAGTTGGCAATTTACATCCCGCCCGTCAGCATAACAATGCTCCCTGTTCTCCAGGGCCTGTCTTGCCTTTCTGGTTCTTACACATTTTGTGGATGTCCCTTTTGACCGGTGGGAAGTGATACTTCTTTGTAGTGCAGATTTGCATTGCCCGCTTGCTTGCTTGGCCAAAAAGGGCGTATGCGTTTTCTCCTGAATATATTCAGGAGAAAACGCATACGCCCTTTTTGGCCAAGTGCATCATTGTTGAAGTTGTGCCCCTCTTCCTGTGCATTAAAGGCGATTCCAACGTACCTCTTGAAATCTGTTTCCTGCTATTCTGCCTCGCTTTCAAGTCCGCCTCGTTGCCTTCCCTCAACAGATTTTTGGACGATACTTGTCCTTTATTACTCGGCCAGTTTGTGAATTGCTGTGCCCCTGAGCTCCATTTTTCAACTCGATTTTGGTGAGCTGACCGCAAGTCCAAAATTTTGGTTGAGGACCTATACTGGTTCCCGGTGGGTGGCTGAGAATTTGGTTAATTCTTCTTCCTGACTGGAAATTACAGTGATATGTGCCCGTCCAAATGCCTAACAGCTACTCTCTCATTGGTTCTCCCTCTTCCCTTTCATCCTCAGCCAAATTGGCAACCTGTGCGAACCAAGAGGTTAAAGGGGCTGTCTCTCCAAGTTGGGAGGTTGATAGTAAAGCAGACGGAAAGTCAAACCGGAGCACCAGGAGAGGGACTATTTGTTGAGTTTTAGAAACCTTTCGTATTCACAGTGTGTCCGTTCTCTAGGTTTCCCGTACATATTATAGCTGTAGTAATATTCCCTTCAACCTGGAAAGTTCGGACCCATGGAATGGGTGCCATGCATTATTGCTTTAAAGGGTCTGCATTTGCTCACCCAATCTCACCAATCGTCTCAGTCCCAAATGTCCCTCCTTATGCCACATCCAGCTGTCGTTGTAGATAGGGTCATTCCAGCTTTCATCAGAGACCCTGAAGGAATTGTAAAGAATTTCCCAGTTTTTTTGTTTTGTTTTTGAAATTCCTTTTTATAGTGGGTTTGAGCTGATTCTCGCTGCCATGTTTATGCCAGTCTAGACACACTTGATTCCCTTACGGAGACATATCAATACATAGGTTTTAAGATTCTTACTAGTCAGATATTTTCCTCTGCGGGAAATATGGGGTTTTGAGTCCCTTTCACTGAGGACGGTGTAGGTCTTGTCTATTCCATAGTTGGTTTTAGGAACGGTACCTGTGCTTATATCAAACTCTGGTTTTATGCATCACCCCACCTCTCCTTCCCCCTTAAGCAGGTATAAGAGTGTTTTCTAAATGTGAGACACTGTCCTCTTTCCTAACTCAGTTCAAGTGTAGCCATGTTTACAGGATCTTCATAAGTGATATCTTATGATAAGTTTCTTTTTCTGTGTGACTTATTTCACTTAGAATCATCGTACCTGAATCCACCCATTTTGCTGCTACTGGTCTTATGACATTGATTTCATGGCTGAGGGATATTCCATCGTACGTAAGTACCACAATTTTTTGAACCATGTTTATATTTTCTGGGATACTTAAGGTGTATCCAAGTTGAGGTCCTTGTATGCAGTGCAGCCCTACATTTTGGGGTGGCTCTGTCTTATTGATTTTCAGTTTTCCCAAGGTATATTCCCTAGACTGGTAGTGCCCTTGGCTCTGTAGCTCTGTTCTTTACTTGTTTTAGGGAACAGAATGCACTCCTCCAGAGAGGCAGTTGGCAATTTACATCCCGCCCATCAGCATAGCAAGGCTCCCTGTTCTCCAGGGCCTGTCTTGCCTTTCTTGTTCTTACACATTTTGTGGATGTCCCTTTTGACCGGTGGGAAGTGATACTTCTTTGTAGTGCAGATTTGCATTGCCCGCTTGCTTGCTTGGCCAAAAAGGGCGTATGCGTTTTCTCCTGAATATATTCAGGAGAAAACGCATACGCCCTTTTTGGCCAAGTGCATCATTGTCGAAGTTGTGCCCCTCTTCCTGTGCTTTAAAGGCGATTCCAACGTACCTCTTGAAATCTGTTTCCTGCTATTCTGCCTCGCTTTCAAGTCCGCCTCGTTGCCTTCCCTCAACAGATTTTTGGACGATAGTTGTCCTTTATTACTCGGCCAGTTTGTGAATTGCTGTGCCCCTGAGCTCCATTTTTCAACTCGTTTTTGGTGAGCTGACCGCAAGTCCAAAATTTTGGTTGAGGACCTATATTGGTTCCCCGTGGGTGGCTGAGAATTTGGTTAATTCTTCTTCCTGCCGGGAAATTACAGTGATATATGCCCGTCCAAATGCCTAACAGCTACTCTCTCATTGGTTCTCCGTCTTCCCTTTCATCCTCTGCCAAATTGGAAACCTGTGCGAACCAAGAGGTTAAAGGGGCTGTCTCTCCAAGTTGGGAGGTTGATAGTAAAGCAGACGGAAATTCAAACCGGAGCACCAGGAGAGGGACTATTCGTTGAGTTTTAGAAACCTTTCGTATTCACAGTGTGTCCGTTCTCTAGGTTTCCCGCACATGTTATAGCTGTAGTAATATTCCCTTCAACCTGGAGAGTTCGGACCCATGGAATGGGTGCCATGCATTATTGCTTTAAAGGGTCTGCATTTGCTCACCCAATCTCACCAATCGTCTCAGTCCCAAGTGTCCCTCCTTATGCCACATCCAGCTGTCGTTGTAGATAGGGTCATTCCAGCTTTCATCAGAGACCCTGAAGGAATTGTAAAGAATTTCCCAGTTTTTTTGTTTTGTTTTTGAAATTCCTTTTTATAGTGGGTTTGAGCTGATTCTCGCTGCCATGTTTATGCCAGTCTAGGCACACTTGATTCCCTTATATGGACATATCAATACATAGGTTTTAAGATTCTTACTAGTCAGATATATTCCTCTGCGGGAAATATGGTGTTTTGAGTCCCTTTCACTGAGGACGGTGTAGGTCTTGTCTATTCCATAGTTGGTTTTTGGAAAGGTACCTGTGCGTATATCAAACTCTTCTTTTATGCATCACCCCACCTCTCCTTCCCCCTTAAACAGGCATAAGAGTGTTTTCTAAATGTGAGACACTGTTCTCTTTCCTAACTCAGTTCAAGTGCAGCCATGTTTACAGGACCTTCATAAGTGATATCTTATGATAAGTTTCTTTTTCTGTGTGACTTATTTCACTTAGAATCATCGTACCTGAAACCACCCATTTTGCTGCTACTTGTCTTATGACATTGATTTTATGGCTGAGGGATATTCCATCGTACGTAAGTACCACAATTTTTTGAACCATTTTTATATTTCCTGGGATATTTAAGGTGTACCCAAGTTGAGGTCCTTGTAAGCAGTTCAGCCCTAAATTTTGGGGTGGCTCTGTCTTATTGATTTTCAGTTTTCCCAAGGTATATTCCCTAGACTGGAAGTGCCCTTGGCTCTGTAGCTCTGTTCTTTACTTGTTTTAGGGAACAGAATGCACTCCTCCAGAGAGGCAGTTGGCAATTTACATCCCGCCCGTCAGCATAACAATGCTCCCTGTTCTCCAGGGCCTGTCTTGCCTTTCTGGTTCTTACACATTTTGTGGATGTCCCTTTTGACCGGTGGGAAGTGATACTTCTTTGTAGTGCAGATTTGCATTGCCCGCTTGCTTGCTTGGCCAAAAAGGGCGTATGCGTTTTCTCCTGAATATATTCAGGAGAAAACGCATACGCCCTTTTTGGCCAAGTGCATCATTGTTGAAGTTGTGCCCCTCTTCCTGTGCATTAAAGGCGATTCCAACGTACCTCTTGAAATCTGTTTCCTGCTATTCTGCCTCGCTTTCAAGTCCGCCTCGTTGCCTTCCCTCAACAGATTTTTGGACGATACTTGTCCTTTATTACTCGGCCAGTTTGTGAATTGCTGTGCCCCTGAGCTCCATTTTTCAACTCGATTTTGGTGAGCTGACCGCAAGTCCAAAATTTTGGTTGAGGACCTATACTGGTTCCCGGTGGGTGGCTGAGAATTTGGTTAATTCTTCTTCCTGACTGGAAATTACAGTGATATGTGCCCGTCCAAATGCCTAACAGCTACTCTCTCATTGGTTCTCCCTCTTCCCTTTCATCCTCAGCCAAATTGGCAACCTGTGCGAACCAAGAGGTTAAAGGGGCTGTCTCTCCAAGTTGGGAGGTTGATAGTAAAGCAGACGGAAAGTCAAACCGGAGCACCAGGAGAGGGACTATTTGTTGAGTTTTAGAAACCTTTCGTATTCACAGTGTGTCCGTTCTCTAGGTTTCCCGTACATATTATAGCTGTAGTAATATTCCCTTCAACCTGGAAAGTTCGGACCCATGGAATGGGTGCCATGCATTATTGCTTTAAAGGGTCTGCATTTGCTCACCCAATCTCACCAATCGTCTCAGTCCCAAATGTCCCTCCTTATGCCACATCCAGCTGTCGTTGTAGATAGGGTCATTCCAGCTTTCATCAGAGACCCTGAAGGAATTGTAAAGAATTTCCCAGTTTTTTTGTTTTGTTTTTGAAATTCCTTTTTATAGTGGGTTTGAGCTGATTCTCGCTGCCATGTTTATGCCAGTCTAGACACACTTGATTCCCTTACGGAGACATATCAATACATAGGTTTTAAGATTCTTACTAGTCAGATATTTTCCTCTGCGGGAAATATGGGGTTTTGAGTCCCTTTCACTGAGGACGGTGTAGGTCTTGTCTATTCCATAGTTGGTTTTTGGAACGGTACCTGTGCTTATATCAAACTCTGGTTTTATGCATCACCCCACCTCTCCTTCCCCCTTAAGCAGGTATAAGAGTGTTTTCTAAATGTGAGACACTGTCCTCTTTCCTAACTCAGTTCAAGTGTAGCCATGTTTACAGGATCTTCATAAGTGATATCTTATGATAAGTTTCTTTTTCTGTGTGACTTATTTCACTTAGAATCATCGTACCTGAATCCACCCATTTTGCTGCTACTGGTCTTATGACATTGATTTCATGGCTGAGGGATATTCCATCGTACGTAAGTACCACAATTTTTTGAACCATGTTTATATTTTCTGGGATACTTAAGGTGTATCCAAGTTGAGGTCCTTGTATGCAGTGCAGCCCTACATTTTGGGGTGGCTCTGTCTTATTGATTTTCAGTTTTCCCAAGGTATATTCCCTAGACTGGTAGTGCCCTTGGCTCTGTAGCTCTGTTCTTTACTTGTTTTAGGGAACAGAATGCACTCCTCCAGAGAGGCAGTTGGCAATTTACATCCCGCCCATCAGCATAGCAAGGCTCCCTGTTCTCCAGGGCCTGTCTTGCCTTTCTTGTTCTTACACATTTTGTGGATGTCCCTTTTGACCGGTGGGAAGTGATACTTCTTTGTAGTGCAGATTTGCATTGCCCGCTTGCTTGCTTGGCCAAAAAGGGCGTATGCGTTTTCTCCTGAATATATTCAGGAGAAAACGCATACGCCCTTTTTGGCCAAGTGCATCATTGTCGAAGTTGTGCCCCTCTTCCTGTGCTTTAAAGGCGATTCCAACGTACCTCTTGAAATCTGTTTCCTGCTATTCTGCCTCGCTTTCAAGTCCGCCTCGTTGCCTTCCCTCAACAGATTTTTGGACGATAGTTGTCCTTTATTACTCGGCCAGTTTGTGAATTGCTGTGCCCCTGAGCTCCATTTTTCAACTCGTTTTTGGTGAGCTGACCGCAAGTCCAAAATTTTGGTTGAGGACCTATATTGGTTCCCCGTGGGTGGCTGAGAATTTGGTTAATTCTTCTTCCTGCCGGGAAATTACAGTGATATATGCCCGTCCAAATGCCTAACAGCTACTCTCTCATTGGTTCTCCGTCTTCCCTTTCATCCTCTGCCAAATTGGAAACCTGTGCGAACCAAGAGGTTAAAGGGGCTGTCTCTCCAAGTTGGGAGGTTGATAGTAAAGCAGACGGAAATTCAAACCGGAGCACCAGGAGAGGGACTATTCGTTGAGTTTTAGAAACCTTTCGTATTCACAGTGTGTCCGTTCTCTAGGTTTCCCGCACATGTTATAGCTGTAGTAATATTCCCTTCAACCTGGAGAGTTCGGACCCATGGAATGGGTGCCATGCATTATTGCTTTAAAGGGTCTGCATTTGCTCACCCAATCTCACCAATCGTCTCAGTCCCAAGTGTCCCTCCTTATGCCACATCCAGCTGTCGTTGTAGATAGGGTCATTCCAGCTTTCATCAGAGACCCTGAAGGAATTGTAAAGAATTTCCCAGTTTTTTTGTTTTGTTTTTGAAATTCCTTTTTATAGTGGGTTTGAGCTGATTCTCGCTGCCATGTTTATGCCAGTCTAGACAAACTTGATTCCCTTACGGAGACATATCAATACATAGGTTTTAAGATTCTTACTAGTCAGATATTTTCCTCTGCGGGAAATATGGGGTTTTGAGTCCCTTTCACTGAGGACGGTGTAGGTCTTGTCTATTCCATAGTTGGTTTTTGGAACGGTACCTGTGCTTATATCAAACTCTGGTTTTATGCATCACCCCACCTCTCCTTCCCCCTTAAGCAGGTATAAGAGTTTTTTCTAAATGTGAGACACTGTTCTCTTTCCTAACTCAGTTCAAGTGTAGCCATGTTTACAGGATCTTCATAAGTGATATCTTATGATAAGTTTCTTTTTCTGTGTGACTTATTTCACTTAGAATCATCGTACCTGAATCCACCCATTTTGCTGCTACTGGTCTTATGACATTGATTTCATGGCTGAGGGATATTCCATCGTACGTAAGTACCACAATTTTTTGAACCATGTTTATATTTTCTGGGATACTTAAGGTGTATCCAAGTTGAGGTCCTTGTATGCAGTGCAGCCCTACATTTTGGGGTGGCTCTGTCTTATTGATTTTCAGTTTTCCCAAGGTATATTCCCTAGACTGGTAGTGCCCTTGGCTCTGTAGCTCTGTTCTTTACTTGTTTTAGGGAACAGAATGCACTCCTCCAGAGAGGCAGTTGGCAATTTACATCCCACCCATCAGCATAACAAGGCTCCCTGTTCTCCAGGGCCTGTCTTGCCTTTCTTGTTCTTACACATTTTGTGGATGTCCCTTTTGACCGGTGGGAAGTGATACTTCTTTGTAGTGCAGATTTGCATTGCCCGCTTGCTTGCTTGGCCAAAAAGGGCGTATGCGTTTTCTCCTGAATATATTCAGGAGAAAACGCATACGCCCTTTTTGGCCAAGTGCATCATTGTCGAAGTTGTGCCCCTCTTCCTGTGCTTTAAAGGCGATTCCAACGTACCTCTTGAAATCTGTTTCCTGCTATTCTGCCTCGCTTTCAAGTCCACCTCGTTGCCTTCCCTCAACAGATTTTTGGACGATAGTTGTCCTTTATTACTCGGCCAGTTTGTGAATTGCTGTGCCCCTGAGCTCCATTTTTCAACTCGTTTTTGGTGAGCTGACCGCAAGTCCAAAATTTTGGTTCAGGACCTATACTGGTTCCCGGTGGGTGGCTGAGAATTTGGTTAATTCTTCTTCCTGCCGGGAAATTACAGTGATATGTGCCCGTCCAAATGCCTAACAGCTACTCTCTCATTGGTTCTCCCTCTTCCCTTTCATCCTCTGCCAAATTGGCAACCTGTGCGAACCAAGAGGTTAAAGGGGCTGTCTCTCCAAATTGGGAGGTTGATAGTAAAGCAGACGGAAAGTCAAACCGGAGGACCAGGAGAGGGACTATTCGTTGAGTTTTAGAAACCTTTCGTATTCACAGTGTGTCCGTTCTCTAGGTTTCCCGCACATGTTATAGCTGTAGTAATATTCCCTTCAACCTGGAGAGTTCGGACCCATGGAATGGGTGCCATGCATTATTGCTTTAAAGGGTCTGCATTTGCTCGCCAAATCTCACCAATCGTCTCAGTCCCAAGTGTCCCTCCTTATGCCACATCCAGCTGTCGTTGTAGATAGGGTCATTCCAGCTTTCATCAGAGACCCTGAAGGAATTGTAAAGAATTTCCCAGTTTTTTTGTTTTGTTTTTGAAATTCCTTTTTATAGTGGGTTTGAGCTGATTCTCGCTGCCATGTTTATGCCAGTCTAGACACACTTGATTCCCTTACGGAGACATATCAATACATAGGTTTTAAGATTCTTACTAGTCAGATATTTTCCTCTGCGGGAAATATGGGGTTTTGAGTCCCTTTCACTGAGGACGGTGTAGGTCTTGACTATTCCATAGTTGGTTTTTGGAACGGTACCTGTGCTTATATCAAACTCTGGTTTTATGCATCACCCCACCTCTCCTTCCCCCTTAAGCAGGTATAAGAGTTTTTTCTAAATGTGAGACACTGTTCTCTTTCCTAACTCAGTTCAAGTGTAGCCATGTTTACAGGATCTTCATAAGTGATATCTTATGATAAGTTTCTTTTTCTCTGTGACTTATTTCACTTAGAATCATCGTACCTGAATCCACCCATTTTGCTGCTACTGGTCTTATGACATTGATTTCATGGCTGAGGGATATTCCATCATACGTAAGTACCACAATTTTTTGAACCATGTTTATATTTTCTGGGATACTTAAGGTGTATCCAAGTTGAGGTCCTTGTATGCAGTGCAGCCCTACATTTTGGGGTGGCTCTGTCTTATTGATTTTCAGTTTTCCCAAGGTATATTCCCTAGACTGGTAGTGCCCTTGGCTCTGTAGCTCTGTTCTTTACTTGTTTTAGGGAACAGAATGCACTCCTCCAGAGAGGCAGTTGGCAATTTACATCCCGCCCATCAGCATAGCAAGGCTCCCTGTTCTCCAGGGCCTGTCTTGCCTTTCTTGTTCTTACACATTTTGTGGATGTCCCTTTTGACCGGTGGGAAGTGATACTTCTTTGTAGTGCAGATTTGCATTGCCCGCTTGCTTGCTTGGCCAAAAAGGGCGTATGCGTTTTCTCCTGAATATATTCAGGAGAAAACGCATACGCCCTTTTTGGCCAAGTGCATCATTGTCGAAGTTGTGCCCCTCTTCCTGTGCTTTAAAGGCGATTCCAACGTACCTCTTGAAATCTGTTTCCTGCTATTCTGCCTCGCTTTCAAGTCCGCCTCGTTGCCTTCCCTCAACAGATTTTTGGACGATAGTTGTCCTTTATTACTCGGCCAGTTTGTGAATTGCTGTGCCCCTGAGCTCCATTTTTCAACTCGTTTTTGGTGAGCTGACCGCAAGTCCAAAATTTTGGTTCAGGACCTATACTGGTTCCGGGTGGGTGGCTGAGAATTTGGTTAATTCTTCTTCCTGCCGGGAAATTACAGTGATATGTGACCGTCCAAATGCCTAACAGCTACTCTCTCATTGGTTCTCCCTCTTCCCTTTCATCCTCTGCCAAATTGGCAACCTGTGCGAACCAAGAGGTTAAAGGGGCTGTCTCTCCAAGTTGGGAGGTTGATAGTAAAGCAGACGGAAAGTCAAACCGGAGCACCAGGAGAGGGACTATGCGTTGAGTTTTAGAAACCTTTCGTATTCACAGTGTGTCCGTTCTCTAGGTTTCCCGCACATGTTATAGCTGTAGTAATATTCCCTTCAACCTGGAGAGTTCGGACCCATGGAATGGGTGCCATGCATTATTGCTTTAAAGGGTCTGCATTTGCTCACCCAATCTCACCAACCGTCTCAGTCCCAAGTGTCCCTCCTTATGCCACAGCCAGCTGTCGTTGTAGATAGGGTCATTCCAGCTTTCATCAGAGACCCTGAAGGAATTGTAAAGAATTTCCCAGTTTTTTTGTTTTGTTTTTGAAATTCCTTTTTATAGTGGGTTTGAGCTGATTCTCGCTGCCATGTTTATGCCAGTCTAGACACACTTGATTCCCTTACGGAGACATATCAATACATAGGTTTTAAGATTCTTACTAGTCAGATATTTTCCTCTGCGGGAAATATGGGGTTTTGAGTCCCTTTCGCTGAGGACGGTGTAGGTCTTGTCTATTCCATAGTTGGTTTTTGGAACGGTACCTGTGCTTATATCAAACTCTGGTTTTATGCATCACCCCACCTCTCCTTCCCCCTTAAGCAGGTATAAGAGTGTTTTCTAAATGTGAGACACTGTTCTCTTTCCTAACTCAGTTCAAGTGTAGCCATGTTTACAGGATCTTCATTAGTGATATCTTATGATAAGTTTCTTTTTCTGTGTGACTTATTTCACTTAGAATCATCGTACCTGAATCCACCCATTTTGCTGCTACTGGTCTTATGACATTGATTTCATGGCTGAGGGATATTCCATCGTACGTAAGTACCACAATTTTTTGAACCATGTTTATATTTTCTGGGATACTTAAGGTGTATCCAAGTTGAGGCCCTTGTATGCAGTGCAGCCCTAAATTTTGGGGTGGCTCTGTCTTATTGATTTTCAGTTTTCCCAAGGTATATTCCCTAGACTGGAAGTGCCCTTGGCTCTGTAGCTCTGTTCTTTACTTGTTTTAGGGAACACAATGCACTCCTCCAGAGAGGCAGTTGGCAATTTACATCCCGCCCATCAGCATAACAAGGCTCCCTGTTCTCCAGGGCCTGTCTTGCCTTTCTTGTTCTTACACATTTTGTGGATGTCCCTTTTGACCGGTGGGAAGTGATACTTCTTTGTAGTGCAGATTTGCATTGCCCGCTTGCTTGCTTGGCCAAAAAGGGCGTATGCGTTTTCTCCTGAATATATTCAGGAGAAAACGCATACGCCCTTTTTGGCCAAGTGCATCATTGTCGAAGTTGTGCCCCTCTTCCTGTGCTTTAAAGGCGATTCCAACGTACCTCTTTGAAATCTGTTTCCTGCTATTCTGCCTCGCTTTCAAGTCCGCCTCGTTGCCTTCCCTCAACAGATTTTTGGACGATAGTTGTCCTTTATTACTCGGCCAGTTTGTGAATTGCTGTGCCCCTGAGCTCCATTTTTCAACTCGTTTTTTGTGAGCTGACCGCAAGTCCAAAATTTTGGTTCAGGACCTATACTGGTTCCCGGTGGGTGGCTGAGAATTTGGTTAATTCTTCTTCCTGCCGGGAAATTACAGTGATATGTGCCCGTCCAAATGCCTAACAGCTACTCTCTCATTGGTTCTCCCTCTTCCCTTTCATCCTCTGCCAAATTGGCAACCTGTGCGAACCAAGAGGTTAAAGGGGCTGTCTCTCCAAGTTGGGAGGTTGATAGTAAAGCAGACGGAAAGTCAAACCGGAGCACCAGGAGAGGGACTATGCGTTGAGTTTTAGGAACCTTTCGTATTCACAGTGTGTCCGTTCTCTAGGTTTCCCGCACTTGTTATAGCTGTAGTAATATTCCCTTCAACCTGGAGAGTTGGGACCCATGGAATGGGTGCCATGCATTATTGCTTTAAAGGGTCTGCATTTGCTCACCCAATCTCACCAATCGTCTCAGTCCCAAGTGTCCCTCCTTATGCCACATCCAGCTGTCGTTGTAGATAGGGTCATTCCAGCCTTCATCAGAGACCCTGAAGGAATTGCAAAGAATTTCCCAGTTTTTTTGTTTTGTTTTTGAAATTCCTTTTTATAGTGGGTTTGAGCTGATTCTCGCTGCCATGTTTATGCCAGTCTAGACACACTTGATTCCCTTATGGAGACATATCAATACATAGGTTTTAAGATTCTTACTAGTCAGATATTTTCCTCTGCGGGAAATATCGGGTTTTGAGTCCCTTTCGCTGAGGACGTTGTAGGTCTTGTCTATTCCATAGTTGGTTTTTGGAACGGTACCTGTGCTTATATCAAACTCTGGTTTTATGCATCACCCCACCTCTCCTTCCCCCTTAAGCAGGTATAAGAGTGTTTTCTAAATGTGAGACACTGTTCTCTTTCCTAACTCAGTTCAAGTGTAGCCATGTTTACAGGATCTTCATAAGTGATATCTTATGATAAGTTTCTTTTTCTGTGTGACTTATTTCACTTAGAATCATCGTACCTGAATCCACCCATTTTGCTGCTACTGGTCTTATGACATTGATTTCATGGCTGAGGGATATTCCATCGTACGTAAGTACCACAATTTTTTGAACCATGTTTATATTTTCTGGGATACTTAAGGTGTATCCAAGTTGAGGCCCTTGTATGCAGTGCAGCCCTAAATTTTGGGGTGGCTCTGTCTTATTGATTTTCAGTTTTCCCAAGGTATATTCCCTAGACTGGTAGTGCCCTTGGCTCTGTAGCTCTGTTCTTTACTTGTTTTAGGGAACAGAAGGCACTCCTCCAGAGAGGCAGTTGTCAATTTACATCCTGCCCATCAGCATAACAAGGCTCCCTGTTCTCCAGGGCCTGTCTTGCCTTTCTTGTTCTTACACATTTTGTGGATGTCCCTTTTGACCGGTGGGAAGTGATACTTCTTTGTAGTGCAGATTTGCATTGCCCGCTTGCTTGCTTGGCCAAAAAGGGCGTATGCGTTTTCTCCTGAATATATTCAGGAGAAAACGCATACGCCCTTTTTGGCCAAGTGCATCATTGTCGAAGTTGTGCCCCTCTTCCTGTGCTTTAAAGGCGATTCCAACTTACCTCTTGAAATCTCTTTCCTGCTATTCTGCCTCGCTTTCAAGTCCGCCTCGTTGCCTTGCCTCAACAGATTTTTGGACGATAGTTGTCCTTTATTACTCGGCCAGTTTGTGAATTGCTGTGCCCCTGAGCTCCATTTTTCAACTCGTTTTTGGTGAGCTGACAGCAAGTCCAAAATTTTGGTTCAGGACCTATACTGGTTCCCGGTGGGTGGCTGAGAATTTGGTTAATTCTTCTTCCTGCCGGGAAATTACAGTGATATGTGCCCGTCCAAATGCCTAACAGCTACTCTCTCATTGGTTCTCCCTCTTCCCTTTCATCCTCTGCCAAATTGGCAACCTGTGCGAACCAAGAGGTTAAAGGGGCTGTCTCTCCAAGTTGGGAGGTTGATAGTAAAGCAGACGGAAAGTCAAACCGGAGCACCAGGAGAGGGACTATGCGTTGAGTTTTAGAAACCTTTCGTATTCACAGTGTGTCCGTTCTCTAGGTTTCCCGCACATGTTATAGCTGTAGTAATATTCCCTTCAACCTGGAGAGTTCGGACCCATGGAATGGGTGCCATGCATTATTGCTTTAAAGGGTCTGCATTTGCTCACCCAATCTCACCAACCGTCTCAGTCCCAAGTGTCCCTCCTTATGCCACATCCAGCTGTCGTTGTAGATAGGGTCATTCCAGCTTTCATCAGAGACCCTGAAGGAATTGTAAAGAATTTCCCCGTTTTTTTGTTTTGTTTTTGAAATTCCTTTTTATAGTGGGTTTGAGCTGATTCTCGCTGCCATGTTTATGCCAGTCTAGACACACTTGTTTCCCTTACGGAGACATATCAATACATAGGTTTTAAGATTCTTACTAGTCAGATATTTTCCTCTGCGGGAAATATGGGGTTTTGAGTCCCTTTCGCTGAGGACGGTGTAGGTCTTGTCTATTCCATAGTTGGTTTTTGGAACGGTACCTGTGCTTATATCAAACTCTGGTTTTATGCATCACCCCACCTCTCCTTCCCCCTTAAGCAGGTATAAGAGTGTTTTCTAAATGTGAGACACTGTTCTCTTTCCTAACTCAGTTCAAGTGTAGCCATGTTTACAGGATCTTCATAAGTGATATCTTATGATAAGTTTCTTTTTCTGTGTGACTTATTTCACTTAGAATCATCGTACCTGAATCCACCCATTTTGCTGCTACTGGTCTTATGACATTGATTTCATGGCTGAGGGATATTCCATCGCACGTAAGTACCACAATTTTTTGAACCATGTTTATATTTTCTGGGATACTTAAGGTGTATCCAAGTTGAGGTCCTTGTATGCAGTGCAGCCCTAAATTTTGGGGTGGCTCTGTCTTATTGATTTTCAGTTTTCCCAAGGTATATTCCCTAGACTGGTAGTGCCCTTGGCTCTGTAGCTCTGTTCTTTACTTGTTTTAGGGAACACAATGCACTCCTCCAGAGAGGCAGTTGGCAATTTACATCCCGCCCATCAGCATAACAAGGCTCCCTGTTCTCCAGGGCCTGTCTTGCCTTTCTTGTTCTTACACATTTTGTGGATGTCCCTTTTGACCGGTAGGAAGTGATACTTCTTTGTAGTGCAGATTTGCATTGCCCGCTTGCTTGCTTGGCCAAAAAGGGCGTATGCGTTTTCTCCTGAATATATTCAGGAGAAAACGCATACGCCCTTTTTGGCCAAGTGCATCATTGTCGAAGTTGTGCCCCTCTTCCTGTGCTTTAAAGGCGATTCCAATGTACCTCTTGAAATCTGTTTCCTGCTATTCTGCCTCGCTTTCAAGTCCGCCTCGTTGCCTTCCCTCAACAGATTTTTGGACGATAGTTGTCCTTTATTACTCGGCCAGTTTGTGAATTGCTGTGCCCCTGAGCTCCATTTTTCAACTCGCTTTTGGTGAGCTGACCGCAAGTCCAAAATTTTGGTTCAGGACCTATACTGGTTCCCGGTGGGTGGCTGAGAATTTGGTTAATTCTTCTTCCTGCCGGGAAATTACAGTGATATGTGCCCGTCCAAATGCCTAACAGCTACTCTCTCATTGGTTCTCCCTCTTCCCTTTCATCCTCTGCCAAATTGGCAACCTGTGCGAACCAAGAGGTTAAAGGGGCTGTCTCTCCAAGTTGGGAGGTTGATAGTAAAGCAGACGGAAAGTCAAACTGGAGCACCAGGGGAGGGACTATGCGTTGAGTTTTAGAAACGTTTCGTATTCACAGTGTGTCCGTTCTCTAGGTTTCCCGCACATGTTATAGCTGTAGTAATATTCCCTTCAACCTGGAGAGTTCGGACCCATGGAATGGGTGCCATGCATTATTGCTTTAAAGGGTCTGCATTTGCTCACCCAATCTCACCAATCGTCTCAGTCCCAAGTGTCCCTCCTTATGCCACATCCAGCTGTCGTTGTAGATAGGGTCATTCCAGCTTTCATCAGAGACCCTGAAGGAATTGCAAAGAATTTCCCAGTTTTTTTGTTTTGTTTTTGAAATTCCTTTTTATAGTGGGTTTGAGCTGATTCTCGCTGCCATGTTTATGCCAGTCTAGACACACTTGATTCCCTTACGGAGACATATCAATACATAGGTTTTAAGATTCTTACTAGTCAGATATTTTCCTCTGCGGGAAATATGGGGTTTTGAGTCCCTTTCGCTGAGGACGGTGTAGGTCTTGTCTATTCCATAGTTGGTTTTTGGAACGGTACCTGTGCTTATATCAAACTCTGGTTTTATGCATCACCCCACCTCTCCTTCCCCCTTAAGCAGGTATAAGAGTGTTTTCTAAATGTGAGACACTGTTCTCTTTCCTAAGTCAGTTCAAGTGTAGCCATGTTTACAGGATCTTCATAAGTGATATCTTATGATAAGTTTCTTTTTCTGTGTGACTTATTTCACTTAGAATCATCGTACCTGAATCCACCCATTTTGCTGCTACTGGTCTTATGACATTGATTTCATGGCTGAGGGATATTCCATCGTACGTAAGTACCACAATTATTTGAACCATGTTTATATTTTCTGGGATACTTAAGGTGTATCCAAGTTGAGGCCCTTGTATGCAGTGCAGCCCTAAATTTTGGGGTGGCTCTGTCTTATTGATTTTCAGTTTTCCCAAGGTATATTCCCTAGACTGGTAGTGCCCTTGGCTCTGTAGCTCTGTTCTTTACTTGTTTTAGGGAACACAATGCACTCCTCCAGAGAGGCAGTTGGCAATTTATATCCCGCCCATCAGCATAACAAGGCTCCCTGTTCTCCAGGGCCTGTCTTGCCTTTCTTGTTCTTACACATTTTGTGGATGTCCCTTTTGAGCGGTGGGAAGTGATACTTCTTTGTAGTGCAGATTTGCATTGCCCGCTTGCTTGCTTGGCCAAAAAGGGCGTATGCGTTTTCTCCTGAATATATTCAGGAGAAAACGCATACGCCCTTTTTGGCCAAGTGCATCATTGGCGAAGTTGTGCCCCTCTTCCTGTGCTTTAAAGGCGATTCCAATGTACCTCTTGAAATCTGTTTCCTGCTATTCTGCCTCGCTTTCAAGTCCGCCTCGTTGCCTTCCCTCAACAGATTTTTGGACGATAGTTGTCCTTTATTACTCGGCCAGTTTGTGAATTGCTGTGCCCCTGAGCTCCATTTTTCAACTCGCTTTTGGTGAGCTGACCGCAAGTCCAAAATTTTTTTCAGGACCTATACTGGTTCCCGGTGGGTGGCTGAGAATTTGGTTAATTCTTCTTCCTGCCGGGAAATTACAGTGATATGTGCCCTTCCAAATGCCTAACAGCTACTCTCTCATTGGTTCTCCCTCTTCCCTTTCATCCTCTGCCAAATTGGCAACCTGTGCGAACGAAGAGGTTAAAGGGGCTGTCTCTCCAAGTTGGGAGGTTGATAGTAAAGCAGACGGAAAGTCAAACTGGAGCACCAGGGGAGGGACTATGCGTTGAGTTTTAGAAACGTTTCGTATTCACAGTGTGTCCGTTCTCTAGGTTTCCCGCACATGTTATAGCTGTAGTAATATTCCCTTCAACCTGGAGAGTTCGGACCCATGGAATGGGTGCCATGCATTATTGCTTTAAAGGGTCTGCATTTGCTCACCCAATCTCACCAATCGTCTTAGTCCCAAGTGTCCCTCCTTATGCCACATCCAGCTGTCGTTGTAGATAGGGTCATTCCAGCTTTCATCAGAGACCCTGAAGGAATTGCAAAGAATTTCCCAGTTTTTTTGTTTTGTTTTTGAAATTCCTTTTTATAGTGGGTTTGAGCTGATTCTCGCTGCCATGTTTATGCCAGTCTAGACACACTTGATTCCCTTACGGAGACATATCAATACATAGGTTTTAAGATTCTTACTAGTCAGATATTTTCCTCTGCGGGAAATATGGGGTTTTGAGTCCCTTTCGCTGAGGACGGTGTAGGTCTTGTCTATTCCATAGTTGGTTTTTGGAACGGTACCTGTGCTTATATCAAACTCTGGTTTTATGCATCACCCCACCTCTCCTTCCCCCTTAAGCAGGTATAAGAGTGTTTTCTAAATGTGAGACACTGTTCTCTTTCCTAACTCAGTTCAAGTGTAGCCATGTTTACAGGATCTTCATAAGTGATATCTTATGATAAGTTTCTTTTTCTGTGTGACTTATTTCACTTAGAATCATCGTACCTGAATCCACCCATTTTGCTGCTACTGGTCTTATGACATTGATTTCATGGCTGAGGGATATTCCATCGTACGTAAGTACCACAATTATTTGAACCATGTTTATATTTTCTGGGATACTTAAGGTGTATCCAAGTTGAGGCCCTTGTATGCAGTGCAGCCCTAAATTTTGGGGTGGCTCTGTCTTATTGATTTTCAGTTTTCCCAAGGTATATTCCCTAGACTGGTAGTGCACTTGGCTCTGTAGCTCTGTTCTTTACTTGTTTTAGGGAACAGAATGCACTCCTCCAGAGAGGCAGTTGGCAATTTATATCCCGCCCATCAGCATAACAAGGCTCCCTGTTCTCCAGGGCCTGTCTTGCCTTTCTTGTTCTTACACATTTTGTGGATGTCCCTTTTGAGCGGTGGGAAGTGATACTTCTTTGTAGTGCAGATTTGCATTGCCCGCTTGCTTGCTTGGCCAAAAAGGGCGTATGCGTTTTCTCCTGAATATATTCAGGAGAAAACGCATACGCCCTTTTTGGCCAAGTGCATCATTGGCGAAGTTGTGCCCCTCTTCCTGTGCTTTAAAGGCGATTCCAACGTACCTCTTGAAATCTGTTTCCTGCTATTCTGCCTCGCTTTCAAGTCCGCCTCGTTGCCTTCCCTCAACAGATTTTTGGACGATAGTTGTCCTTTATTACTCGGCCAGTTTGTGAATTGCTGTGCCCCTGAGCTCCATTTTTCAACTCGTTTTTGGTGAGCTGACCGCAAGTCCAAAATTTTGGTTCAGGACCTATACTGGTTCCCGGTGGGTGGCTGAGAATTTGGTTAATTCTTCTTCCTGCCGGGAAATTACAGTGATATGTGCCCGTCCAAATGCCTAACAGCTACTCTCTCATTGGTTCTCCCTCTTCCCTTTCATCCTCTGCCAAATTGGCAACCTGTGCGAACCAAGAGGTTAAAGGGGCTGTCTCTCCAAGTTGGGAGGTTGATAGTAAAGCAGACGGAAAGTCAAACCGGAGCACCAGGGGAGGGACTATGCGTTGAGTTTTAGAAACCTTTCGTATTCACAGTGTGTCCGTTCTCTAGGTTTCCCGCACATGTTATAGCTGTAGTAATATTCCCTTCAACCTGGAGAGTTCGGACCCATGGAATGGGTGCCATGCATTATTGCTTTAAAGGGTCTGCATTTGCTCACCCAATCTCACCAATCGTCTCAGTCCCAAGTGTCCCTCCTTATGCCACATCCAGCTGTCGTTGTAGATAGGGTCATTCCAGCTTTCATCAGAGACCCTGAAGGAATTGTAAAGAATTTCCCAGTTTTTTTGTTTTGTTTTTGAAATTCCTTTTTATAGTGGGTTTGAGCTGATTCTCGCTGCCATGTTTATGCCAGTCTAGACACACTTGATTCCCTTACGGAGACATATCAATACATAGGTTTTAAGATTCTTACTAGTCAGATATTTTCCTCTGCGGGAAATATGGGGTTTTGAGTCCCTTTCGCTGAGGACGGTGTAGGTCTTGTCTATTCCATAGTTGGTTTTTGGAACGGTACCTGTGCTTATATCAAACTCTGGTTTTATGCATCACCCCACCTCTCCTTCCCCCTTAAGCAGGTATAAGAGTGTTTTCTAAATGTGAGACACTGTTCTCTTTCCTAACTCAGTTCAAGTGTAGCCATGTTTACAGGATCTTCATAAGTGATATCTTATGATAAGTTTCTTTTTCTGTGTGACTTATTTCACTTAGAATCATCGTACCTGAATCCACCCATTTTGCTGCTACTGGTCTTATGACATTGATTTCATGGCTGAGGGATATTCCATCGTACGTAAGTACCACAATTTTTTGAACCATGTTTATATTTTCTGGGATACTTAAGGTGTATCCAAGTTGAGGCCCTTGTATGCAGTGCAGCCCTAAATTTTGGGGTGGCTCTGTCTTATTGATTTTCAGTTTTCCCAAGGTATATTCCCTAGACTGGTAGTGCCCTTGGCTCTGTAGCTCTGTTGTTTACTTGTTTTAGGGAACAGAATGCACTCCTCCAGAGAGGCAGTTGGCAATTTACATCCCGCCCATCAGCATAACAAGGCTCCCTGTTCTCCAGGGCCTGTCTTGCCTTTCTTGTTCTTACACATTTTGTGGATGTCCCTTTTGACCGGTGGGAAGTGATAGTTCTTTGTAATGCAGATTTGCATTGCCCGCTTGCTTGCTTGGCCAAAAAGGGCGTATGCGTTTTCTCCTGAATATATTCAGGAGAAAACGCATACGCCCTTTTTGGCCAAGTGCATCATTGTCGAAGTTGTGCCCCTCTTCCTGTGCTTTAAAGGCGATTCCAACGTACCTCTTGAAATCTGTTTCCTGCTATTCTGCCTCGCTTTCAAGTCCGCCTCGTTGCCTTCCCTCAACAGATTTTTGGACGATAGTTGTCCTTTATTACTCGGCCAGTTTGTGAATTGCTGTGCCCCTGAGCTCCATTTTTCAACTCGTTTTTGGTGAGCTGACAGCAAGTCCAAAATTTTGGTTCAGGACCTATACTGGTTCCCGGTGGGTGGCTGAGAATTTGGTTAATTCTTCTTCCTGCCGGGAAATTACAGTGATATGTGCCCGTCCAAATGCCTAACAGCTACTCTCTCATTGGTTCTCCCTCTTCCCTTTCATCCTCTGCCAAATTGGCAACCTGTGCGAACCAAGAGGTTAAAGGGGCTGTCTCTCCAAGTTGGGAGGTTGATAGTAAAGCAGACGGAAAGTCAAACCGGAGCACCAGGAGAGGGACTATGCGTTGAGTTTTAGAAACCTTTCGTATTCACAGTGTGTCCGTTCTCTAGGTTTCCCGCACATGTTATAGCTGTAGTAATATTCCCTTCAACCTGGAGAGTTCGGACCCATGGAATGGGTGCCATGCATTATTGCTTTAAAGGGTCTGCATTTGCTCACCCAATCTCACCAACCGTCTCAGTCCCAAGTGTCCCTCCTTATGCCACATCCAGCTGTCGTTGTAGATAGGGTCATTCCAGCTTTCATCAGAGACCCTGAAGGAATTGTAAAGAATTTCCCCGTTTTTTTGTTTTGTTTTTGAAATTCCTTTTTATAGTGGGTTTGAGCTGATTCTCGCTGCCATGTTTATGCCAGTCTAGACACACTTGTTTCCCTTACGGAGACATATCAATACATAGGTTTTAAGATTCTTACTACTCAGATATTTTCCTCTGCGGGAAATATGGGGTTTTGAGTCCCTTTCGCTGAGGACGGTGTAGGTCTTGTCTATTCCATAGTTGGTTTTTGGAACGGTACCTGTGCTTATATCAAACTCTGGTTTTATGCATCACCCCACCTCTCCTTCCCCCTTAAGCAGGTATAAGAGTGTTTTCTAAATGTGAGACACTGTTCTCTTTCCTAACTCAGTTCAAGTGTAGCCATGTTTACAGGATCTTCATAAGTGATATCTTATGATAAGTTTCTTTTTCTGTGTGACTTATTTCACTTAGAATCATCGTACCTGAATCCACCCATTTTGCTGCTACTGGTCTTATGACATTGATTTCATGGCTGAGGGATATTCCATCGCACGTAAGTACCACAATTTTTTGAACCATGTTTATATTTTCTGGGATACTTAAGGTGTATCCAAGTTGAGGTCCTTGTATGCAGTGCAGCCCTAAATTTTGGGGTGGCTCTGTCTTATTGATTTTCAGTTTTCCCAAGGTATATTCCCTAGACTGGTAGTGCCCTTGGCTCTGTAGCTCTGTTCTTTACTTGTTTTAGGGAACACAATGCACTCCTCCAGAGAGGCAGTTGGCAATTTACATCCCGCCCATCAGCATAACAAGGCTCCCTGTTCTCCAGGGCCTGTCTTGCCTTTCTTGTTCTTACACATTTTGTGGATGTCCCTTTTGACCGGTAGGAAGTGATACTTCTTTGTAGTGCAGATTTGCATTGCCCGCTTGCTTGCTTGGCCAAAAAGGGCGTATGCGTTTTCTCCTGAATATATTCAGGAGAAAACGCATACGCCCTTTTTGGCCAAGTGCATCATTGTCGAAGTTGTGCCCCTCTTCCTGTGCTTTAAAGGCGATTCCAATGTACCTCTTGAAATCTGTTTCCTGCTATTCTGCCTCGCTTTCAAGTCCGCCTCGTTGCCTTCCCTCAACAGATTTTTGGACGATAGTTGTCCTTTATTACTCGGCCAGTTTGTGAATTGCTGTGCCCCTGAGCTCCATTTTTCAACTCGCTTTTGGTGAGCTGACCGCAAGTCCAAAATTTTGGTTCAGGACCTATATTGGTTCCCAGTGGGTGGCTGAGAATTTGGTTAATTCTTCTTCCTGCCGGGAAATTACAGTGATATGTGCCCGTCCAAATGCCTAACAGCTACTCTCTCATTGGTTCTCCCTCTTCCCTTTCATCCTCTGCCAAATTGGCAACCTGTGCGAACCAAGAGGTTAAAGGGGCTGTCTCTCCAAGTTGGGAGGTTGATAGTAAAGCAGACGGAAAGTCAAACCGGAGCACCAGGGGAGGGACTATGCGTTGAGTTTTAGAAACCTTTCGTATTCACAGTGTGTCCGTTCTCTAGGTTTCCCGCACATGTTATAGCTGTAGTAATATTCCCTTCAACCTGGAGAGTTCGGACCCATGGAATGGGTGCCATGCATTATTGCTTTAAAGGGTCTGCATTTGCTCACCCAATCTCACCAATCGTCTCAGTCCCAAGTGTCCCTCCTTATGCCACATCCAGCTGTCGTTGTAGATAGGGTCATTCCAGCTTTCATCAGAGACCCTGAAGGAATTGCAAAGAATTTCCCAGTTTTTTTGTTTTGTTTTTGAAATTCCTTTTTATAGTGGGTTTGAGCTGATTCTCGCTGCCATGTTTATGCCAGTCTAGACACACTTGATTCCCTTACGGAGACATATCAATACATAGGTTTTAAGATTCTTACTAGTCAGATATTTTCCTCTGCGGGAAATATGGGGTTTTGAGTCCCTTTCGCTGAGGACGGTGTAGGTCTTGTCTATTCCATAGTTGGTTTTTGGAACGGTACCTGTGCTTATATCAAACTCTGGTTTTATGCATCACCCCACCTCTCCTTCCCCCTTAAGCAGGTATAAGAGTGTTTTCTAAATGTGAGACACTGTTCTCTTTCCTAACTCAGTTCAAGTGTAGCCATGTTTACAGGATCTTCATAAGTGATATCTTATGATAAGTTTCTTTTTCTGTGTGACTTATTTCACTTAGAATCATCGTACCTGAATCCACCCATTTTGCTGCTACTGGTCTTATGACATTGATTTCATGGCTGAGGGATATTCCATCGTACGTAAGTACCACAATTATTTGAACCATGTTTATATTTTCTGGGATACTTAAGGTGTATCCAAGTTGAGGCCCTTGTATGCAGTGCAGCCCTAAATTTTGGGGTGGCTCTGTCTTATTGATTTTCAGTTTTCCCAAGGTATATTCCCTAGACTGGTAGTGCCCTTGGCTCTGTAGCTCTGTTCTTTACTTGTTTTAGGGAACAGAATGCACTCCTCCAGAGAGGCAGTTGGCAATTTATATCCCGCCCATCAGCATAACAAGGCTCCCTGTTCTCCAGGGCCTGTCTTGCCTTTCTTGTTCTTACACATTTTGTGGATGTCCCTTTTGAGCGGTGGGAAGTGATACTTCTTTGTAGTGCAGATTTGCATTGCCCGCTTGCTTGCTTGGCCAAAAAGGGCGTATGCGTTTTCTCCTGAATATATTCAGGAGAAAACGCATACGCCCTTTTTGGCCAAGTGCATCATTGGCGAAGTTGTGCCCCTCTTCCTGTGCTTTAAAGGCGATTCCAACGTACCTCTTGAAATCTGTTTCCTGCTATTCTGCCTCGCTTTCAAGCCCGCCTCGTTGCCTTCCCTCAACAGATTTTTGGACGATAGTTGTCCTTTATTACTCGGCCAGTTTGTGAATTGCTGTGCCCCTGAGCTCCATTTTTCAACTCGTTTTTGGTGAGCTGACCGCAAGTCCAAAATTTTGGTTCAGGACCTATACTGGTTCCCGGTGGGTGGCTGAGAATTTGGTTAATTCTTCTTCCTGCCGGGAAATTACAGTGATATGTGCCCGTCCAAATGCCTAACAGCTACTCTCTCATTGGTTCTCCCTCTTCCCTTTCATCCTCTGCCAAATTGGCAACCTGTGCGAACCAAGAGGTTAAAGGGGCTGTCTCTCCAAGTTGGGAGGTTGATAGTAAAGCAGACGGAAAGTCAAACCGGAGCACCAGGGGAGGGACTATGCGTTGAGTTTTAGAAACCTTTCGTATTCACAGTGTGTCCGTTCTCTAGGTTTCCCGCACATGTTATAGCTGTAGTAATATTCCCTTCAACCTGGAGAGTTCGGACCCATGGAATGGGTGCCATGCATTATTGCTTTAAAGGGTCTGCATTTGCTCACCCAATCTCACCAATCGTCTCAGTCCCAAGTGTCCCTCCTTATGCCACATCCAGCTGTCGTTGTAGATAGGGTCATTCCAGCTTTCATCAGAGACCCTGAAGGAATTGCAAAGAATTTCCCAGTTTTTTTGTTTTGTTTTTGAAATTCCTTTTTATAGTGGGTTTGAGCTGATTCTCGCTGCCATGTTTATGCCAGTCTAGACACACTTGATTCCCTTACGGAGACATATCAATACATAGGTTTTAAGATTCTTACTAGTCAGATATTTTCCTCTGCGGGAAATATGGGGTTTTGAGTCCCTTTCGCTGAGGACGGTGTAGGTCTTGTCTATTCCATAGTTGGTTTTTGGAACGGTACCTGTGCTTATATCAAACTCTGGTTTTATGCATCACCCCACCTCTCCTTCCCCCTTAAGCAGGTATAAGAGTGTTTTCTAAATGTGAGACACTCTTCTCTTTCCTAACTCAGTTCAAGTGTAGCCATGTTTACAGGATCTTCATAAGTGATATCTTATGATAAGTTTCTTTTTCTGTGTGACTTATTTCACTTAGAATCATCGTACCTGAATCCACCCATTTTGCTGCTACTGGTCTTATGACATTGATTTCATGGCTGAGGGATATTCCATCGTACGTAAGTACCACAATTATTTGAACCATGTTTATATTTTCTGGGATACTTAAGGTGTATCCAAGTTGAGGCCCTTGTATGCAGTGCAGCCCTAAATTTTGGGGTGGCTCTGTCTTATTGATTTTCGGTTTTCCCAAGGTATATTCCCTAGACTGGTAGTGCCCTTGGCTCTGTAGCTCTGTTCTTTACTTGTTTTAGGGAACAGAATGCACTCCTCCAGAGAGGCAGTTGGCAATTTATATCCCGCCCATCAGCATAACAAGGCTCCCTGTTCTCCAGGGCCTGTCTTGCCTTTCTTGTTCTTACACATTTTGTGGATGTCCCTTTTGAGCGGTGGGAAGTGATACTTCTTTGTAGTGCAGATTTGCATTGCCCGCTTGCTTGCTTGGCCAAAAAGGGCGTATGCGTTTTCTCCTGAATATATTCAGGAGAAAACGCATACGCCCTTTTTGGCCAAGTGCATCATTGACGAAGTTGTGCCCCTCTTCCTGTGCTTTAAAGGCGATTCCAACGTACCTCTTGAAATCTGTTTCCTGCTATTCTGCCTCGCTTTCAAGCCCGCCTCGTTGCCTTCCCTCAACAGATTTTTGGACGATAGTTGTCCTTTATTACTCGGCCAGTTTGTGAATTGCTGTGCCCCTGAGCTCCATTTTTCAACTCGTTTTTGGTGAGCTGACCGCAAGTCCAAAATTTTGGTTCAGGACCTATACTGGTTCCCGGTGGGTGGCTGAGAATTTGGTTAATTCTTCTTCCTGCCGGGAAATTACAGTGATATGTGCCCGTCCAAATGCCTAACAGCTACTCTCTCATTGGTTCTCCCTCTTCCCTTTCATCCTCTGCCAAATTGGCAACCTGTGCGAACCAAGAGGTTAAAGGGGCTGTCTCTCCATGTTGGGAGGTTGATAGTAAAGCAGACGGAAAGTCAAACCGGAGCACCAGGGGAGGGACTATGCGTTGAGTTTTAGAAACCTTTCGTATTCACAGTGTGTCCGTTCTCTAGGTTTCCCGCACATGTTATAGCTGTAGTAATATTCCCTTCAACCTGGAGAGTTCGGACCCATGGAATGGGTGCCATGCATTATTGCTTTAAAGGGTCTGCATTTGCTCACCCAATCTCACCAATCGTCTCAGTCCCAAGTGTCCCTCCTTATGCCACATCCAGCTGTCGTTGTAGATAGGGTCATTCCAGCTTTCATCAGAGACCCTGAAGGAATTGTAAAGAATTTCCCAGTTTTTTTGTTTTGTTTTTGAAATTCCTTTTTATAGTGGGTTTGAGCTGATTCTCGCTGCCATGTTTATGCCAGTCTAGACACACTTGATTCCCTTACGGAGACATATCAATACATAGGTTTTAAGATTCTTACTAGTCAGATATTTTCCTCTGCGGGAAATATGGGGTTTTGAGTCCCTTTCGCTGAGGACGGTGTAGGTCTTGTCTATTACATAGTTGGTTTTTGGAACGGTACCTGTGCTTATATCAAACTCTGGTTTTATGCATCACCCCACCTCTCCTTCCTCCTTAAGCAGGTATAAGAGTGTTTTCTAAATGTGAGACACTCTTCTCTTTCCTAACTCAGTTCAAGTGTAGCCATGTTTACAGGATCTTCATAAGTGATATCTTATGATAAGTTTCTTTTTCTGTGTGACTTATTTCACTTAGAATCATCGTACCTGAATCCACCCATTTTGCTGCTACTGGTCTTATGACATTGATTTCATGGCTGAGGGATATTCCATCGCACGTAAGTACCACAATTTTTTGAACCATGTTTATATTTTCTGGGATACTTAAGGTGTATCCAAGTTGAGGTCCTTGTATGCAGTGCAGCCCTAAATTTTGGGGTGGCTCTGTCTTATTGATTTTCAGTTTTCCCAAGGTATATTCCCTAGACTGGTAGTGCCCTTGGCTCTGTAGCTCTGTTCTTTACTTGTTTTAGGGAACAGAATGCACTCCTCCAGAGAGGCAGTTGGCAATTTACATCCCGCCCATCAGCATAACAAGGCTCCCTGTTCTCCAGGGCCTGTCTTGCCTTTCTTGTTCTTACACATTTTGTGGATGTCCCTTTTGACCGGTAGGAAGTGATACTTCTTTGTAGTGCAGATTTGCATTGCCCGCTTGCTTGCTTGGCCAAAAAGGGCGTATGCGTTTTCTCCTGAATATATTCAGGAGAAAACGCATACGCCCTTTTTGGCCAAGTGCATCATTGTCGAAGTTGTGCCCCTCTTCCTGTGCTTTAAAGGCGATTCCAATGTACCTCTTGAAATCTGTTTCCTGCTATTCTGCCTCGCTTTCAAGTCCGCCTCGTTGCCTTCCCTCAACAGATTTTTGGACGATAGTTGTCCTTTATTACTCGGCCAGTTTGTGAATTGCTGTGCCCCTGAGCTCCATTTTTCAACTCGCTTTTGGTGAGCTGACCGCAAGTCCAAAATTTTGGTTCAGGACCTATATTGGTTCCCAGTGGGTGGCTGAGAATTTGGTTAATTCTTCTTCCTGCCGGGAAATTACAGTGATATGTGCCCGTCCAAATGCCTAACAGCTACTCTCTCATTGGTTCTCCCTCTTCCCTTTCATCCTCTGCCAAATTGGCAACCTGTGCGAACCAAGAGGTTAAAGGGGCTGTCTCTCCAAGTTGGGAGGTTGATAGTAAAGCAGACGGAAAGTCAAACCGGAGCACCAGGGGAGGGACTATGCGTTGAGTTTTAGAAACCTTTCGTATTCACAGTGTGTCCGTTCTCTAGGTTTCCCGCACATGTTATAGCTGTAGTAATATTCCCTTCAACCTGGAGAGTTCGGACCCATGGAATGGGTGCCATGCATTATTGCTTTAAAGGGTCTGCATTTGCTCACCCAATCTCACCAATCGTCTCAGTCCCAAGTGTCCCTCCTTATGCCACATCCAGCTGTCGTTGTAGATAGGGTCATTCCAGCTTTCATCAGAGACCCTGAAGGAATTGCAAAGAATTTCCCAGTTTTTTTGTTTTGTTTTTGAAATTCCTTTTTATAGTGGGTTTGAGCTGATTCTCGCTGCCATGTTTATGCCAGTCTAGACACACTTGATTCCCTTACGGAGACATATCAATACATAGGTTTTAAGATTCTTACTAGTCAGATATTTTCCTCTGCGGGAAATATGGGGTTTTGAGTCCCTTTCGCTGAGGACGGTGTAGGTCTTGTCTATTCCATAGTTGGTTTTTGGAACGGTACCTGTGCTTATATCAAACTCTGGTTTTATGCATCACCCCACCTCTCCTTCCCCCTTAAGCAGGTATAAGAGTGTTTTCTAAATGTGAGACACTGTTCTCTTTCCTAACTCAGTTCAAGTGTAGCCATGTTTACAGGATCTTCATAAGTGATATCTTATGATAAGTTTCTTTTTCTGTGTGACTTATTTCACTTAGAATCATCGTACCTGAATCCACCCATTTTGCTGCTACTGGTCTTATGACATTGATTTCATGGCTGAGGGATATTCCATCGTACGTAAGTACCACAATTATTTGAACCATGTTTATATTTTCTGGGATACTTAAGGTGTATCCAAGTTGAGGCCCTTGTATGCAGTGCAGCCCTAAATTTTGGGGTGGCTCTGTCTTATTGATTTTCAGTTTTCCCAAGGTATATTCCCTAGACTGGTAGTGCCCTTGGCTCTGTAGCTCTGTTCTTTACTTGTTTTAGGGAACAGAATGCACTCCTCCAGAGAGGCAGTTGGCAATTTATATCCCGCCCATCAGCATAACAAGGCTCCCTGTTCTCCAGGGCCTGTCTTGCCTTTCTTGTTCTTACACATTTTGTGGATGTCCCTTTTGAGCGGTGGGAAGTGATACTTCTTTGTAGTGCAGATTTGCATTGCCCGCTTGCTTGCTTGGCCAAAAAGGGCGTATGCGTTTTCTCCTGAATATATTCAGGAGAAAACGCATACGCCCTTTTTGGCCAAGTGCATCATTGGCGAAGTTGTGCCCCTCTTCCTGTGCTTTAAAGGCGATTCCAACGTACCTCTTGAAATCTGTTTCCTGCTATTCTGCCTCGCTTTCAAGCCCGCCTCGTTGCCTTCCCTCAACAGATTTTTGGACGATAGTTGTCCTTTATTACTCGGCCAGTTTGTGAATTGCTGTGCCCCTGAGCTCCATTTTTCAACTCGTTTTTGGTGAGCTGACCGCAAGTCCAAAATTTTGGTTCAGGACCTATACTGGTTCCCGGTGGGTGGCTGAGAATTTGGTTAATTCTTCTTCCTGCCGGGAAATTACAGTGATATGTGCCCGTCCAAATGCCTAACAGCTACTCTCTCATTGGTTCTCCCTCTTCCCTTTCATCCTCTGCCAAATTGGCAACCTGTGCGAACCAAGAGGTTAAAGGGGCTGTCTCTCCAAGTTGGGAGGTTGATAGTAAAGCAGACGGAAAGTCAAACCGGAGCACCAGGGGAGGGACTATGCGTTGAGTTTTAGAAACCTTTCGTATTCACAGTGTGTCCGTTCTCTAGGTTTCCCGCACATGTTATAGCTGTAGTAATATTCCCTTCAACCTGGAGAGTTCGGACCCATGGAATGGGTGCCATGCATTATTGCTTTAAAGGGTCTGCATTTGCTCACCCAATCTCACCAATCGTCTCAGTCCCAAGTGTCCCTCCTTATGCCACATCCAGCTGTCGTTGTAGATAGGGTCATTCCAGCTTTCATCAGAGACCCTGAAGGAATTGCAAAGAATTTCCCAGTTTTTTTGTTTTGTTTTTGAAATTCCTTTTTATAGTGGGTTTGAGCTGATTCTCGCTGCCATGTTTATGCCAGTCTAGACACACTTGATTCCCTTACGGAGACATATCAATACATAGGTTTTAAGATTCTTACTAGTCAGATATTTTCCTCTGCGGGAAATATGGGGTTTTGAGTCCCTTTCGCTGAGGACGGTGTAGGTCTTGTCTATTCCATAGTTGGTTTTTGGAACGGTACCTGTGCTTATATCAAACTCTGGTTTTATGCATCACCCCACCTCTCCTTCCCCCTTAAGCAGGTATAAGAGTGTTTTCTAAATGTGAGACACTCTTCTCTTTCCTAACTCAGTTCAAGTGTAGCCATGTTTACAGGATCTTCATAAGTGATATCTTATGATAAGTTTCTTTTTCTGTGTGACTTATTTCACTTAGAATCATCGTACCTGAATCCACCCATTTTGCTGCTACTGGTCTTATGACATTGATTTCATGGCTGAGGGATATTCCATCGTACGTAAGTACCACAATTATTTGAACCATGTTTATATTTTCTGGGATACTTAAGGTGTATCCAAGTTGAGGCCCTTGTATGCAGTGCAGCCCTAAATTTTGGGGTGGCTCTGTCTTATTGATTTTCGGTTTTCCCAAGGTATATTCCCTAGACTGGTAGTGCCCTTGGCTCTGTAGCTCTGTTCTTTACTTGTTTTAGGGAACAGAATGCACTCCTCCAGAGAGGCAGTTGGCAATTTATATCCCGCCCATCAGCATAACAAGGCTCCCTGTTCTCCAGGGCCTGTCTTGCCTTTCTTGTTCTTACACATTTTGTGGATGTCCCTTTTGAGCGGTGGGAAGTGATACTTCTTTGTAGTGCAGATTTGCATTGCCCGCTTGCTTGCTTGGCCAAAAAGGGCGTATGCGTTTTCTCCTGAATATATTCAGGAGAAAACGCATACGCCCTTTTTGGCCAAGTGCATCATTGACGAAGTTGTGCCCCTCTTCCTGTGCTTTAAAGGCGATTCCAACGTACCTCTTGAAATCTGTTTCCTGCTATTCTGCCTCGCTTTCAAGCCCGCCTCGTTGCCTTCCCTCAACAGATTTTTGGACGATAGTTGTCCTTTATTACTCGGCCAGTTTGTGAATTGCTGTGCCCCTGAGCTCCATTTTTCAACTCGTTTTTGGTGAGCTGACCGCAAGTCCAAAATTTTGGTTCAGGACCTATACTGGTTCCCGGTGGGTGGCTGAGAATTTGGTTAATTCTTCTTCCTGCCGGGAAATTACAGTGATATGTGCCCGTCCAAATGCCTAACAGCTACTCTCTCATTGGTTCTCCCTCTTCCCTTTCATCCTCTGCCAAATTGGCAACCTGTGCGAACCAAGAGGTTAAAGGGGCTGTCTCTCCATGTTGGGAGGTTGATAGTAAAGCAGACGGAAAGTCAAACCGGAGCACCAGGGGAGGGACTATGCGTTGAGTTTTAGAAACCTTTCGTATTCACAGTGTGTCCGTTCTCTAGGTTTCCCGCACATGTTATAGCTGTAGTAATATTCCCTTCAACCTGGAGAGTTCGGACCCATGGAATGGGTGCCATGCATTATTGCTTTAAAGGGTCTGCATTTGCTCACCCAATCTCACCAATCGTCTCAGTCCCAAGTGTCCCTCCTTATGCCACATCCAGCTGTCGTTGTAGATAGGGTCATTCCAGCTTTCATCAGAGACCCTGAAGGAATTGTAAAGAATTTCCCAGTTTTTTTGTTTTGTTTTTGAAATTCCTTTTTATAGTGGGTTTGAGCTGATTCTCGCTGCCATGTTTATGCCAGTCTAGACACACTTGATTCCCTTACGGAGACATATCAATACATAGGTTTTAAGATTCTTACTAGTCAGATATTTTCCTCTGCGGGAAATATGGGGTTTTGAGTCCCTTTCGCTGAGGACGGTGTAGGTCTTGTCTATTACATAGTTGGTTTTTGGAACGGTACCTGTGCTTATATCAAACTCTGGTTTTATGCATCACCCCACCTCTCCTTCCTCCTTAAGCAGGTATAAGAGTGTTTTCTAAATGTGAGACACTCTTCTCTTTCCTAACTCAGTTCAAGTGTAGCCATGTTTACAGGATCTTCATAAGTGATATCTTATGATAAGTTTCTTTTTCTGTGTGACTTATTTCACTTAGAATCATCGTACCTGAATCCACCCATTTTGCTGCTACTGGTCTTATGACATTGATTTCATGGCTGAGGGATATTCCATCGTACGTAAGTACCACAATTTTTTGAACCATGTTTATATTTTCTGGGATACTTAAGGTGTATCCAAGTTGAGGCCCTTGTATGCAGTGCAGCCCTAAATTTTGGGGTGGCTCTGTCTTATTGATTTTCAGTTTTCCCAAGGTATATTCCCTAGACTGGTAGTGCCCTTGGCTCTGTAGCTCTGTTGTTTACTTGTTTTAGGGAACAGAATGCACTCCTCCAGAGAGGCAGTTGGCAATTTACATCCCGCCCATCAGCATAACAAGGCTCCCTGTTCTCCAGGGCCTGTCTTGCCTTTCTTGTTCTTACACATTTTGTGGATGTCCCTTTTGACCGGTGGGAAGTGATACTTCTTTGTAATGCAGATTTGCATTGCCCGCTTGCTTGCTTGGCCAAAAAGGGCGTATGCGTTTTCTCCTGAATATATTCAGGAGAAAACGCATACGCCCTTTTTGGCCAAGTGCATCATTGTCGAAGTTGTGCCCCTCTTCCTGTGCTTTAAAGGCGATTCCAACGTACCTCTTGAAATCTGTTTCCTGCTATTCTGCCTCGCTTTCAAGTCCGCCTCGTTGCCTTCCCTCAACAGATTTTTGGACGATAGTTGTCCTTTATTACTCGGCCAGTTTGTGAATTGCTGTGCCCCTGAGCTCCATTTTTCAACTCGCTTTTGGTGAGCTGACCGCAAGTCCAAAATTTTGGTTCAGGACCTATACTGGTTCCCGGTGGGTGGCTGAGAATTTGGTTAATTCTTCTTCCTGCCGGGAAATTACAGTGATATGTGCCCGTCCAAATGCCTAACAGCTACTCTCTCATTGGTTCTCCCTCTTCCCTTTCATCCTCTGCCAAATTGGCAACCTGTGCGAACCAAGAGGTTAAAGGGGCTGTCTCTCCAAGTTGGGAGGTTGATAGTAAAGCAGACGGAAAGTCAAACCGGAGCACCAGGGGAGGGACTATGCGTTGAGTTTTAGAAACCTTTCGTATTCACAGTGTGTCCGTTCTCTTGGTTTCCCGCACACGTTATAGCTGTAGTAATATTCCCTTCAACCTGGAGAGTTCGGACCCATGGAATGGGTGCCATGCATTATTGTTTTAAAGGGTCTGCATTTGCTCACCCAATCTCACCAATCGTCTCAGTCCCAAGTGTCCCTCCTTATGCCACATCCAGCTGTCGTTGTAGATAGGGTCATTCCAGCCTTCATCAGAGACCCTGAAGGAATTGTAAAGAATTTCCCAGTTTTTTTGTTTTGTTTTTGAAATTCCTTTTTATAGTGGGTTTGAGCTGATTCTCGCTGCCATGTTTATGCCAGTCTAGACACACTTGATTCCCTTACGGAGACATATCAATACATAGGTTTTAAGATTCTTACTAGTCAGATATTTTCCTCTGCGGGAAATATGGGGTTTTGAGTCCCTTTCGCTGAGGACGGTGTAGGTCTTGTCTATTCCATAGTTGGTTTTTGGAACGGTACCTGTGCTTTTATCAAACTCTGGTTTTATTCATCACCCCACCTCTCCTTCCCCCTTAAGCAGGTATAAGAGTGTTTTCTAAATGTGAGACACTGTTCTCTTTCCTAACTCAGTTCAAGTGTAGCCATGTTTACAGGATCTTCATAAGTGATATCTTATGATAAGTTTCTTTTTCTGTGTGACTTATTTCACTTAGAATCATCGTACCTGAATCCACCCATTTTGCTGCTACTGGTCTTATGACATTGATTTCATGGCTGAGGGATATTCCATCGTACGTAAGTACCACAATTTTTTGAACCATGTTTATATTTTCTGGGATACTTAAGGTGTATCCAGGTTGAGGTCCTTGTATGCAGTGCAGCCCTAAATTTTGGGGTGGCTCTGTCTTATTGATTTTCAGTTTTCCCAAGGTATATTCCCTAGACTGGTAGTGCCCTTGGCTCTGTAGCTCTGTTCTTTACTTGTTTTAGGGAACAGAATGCACTCCTCCAGAGAGGCAGTTGGCAATTTACTTCCCGCCCATCAGCATAACAAGGCTCCCTGTTCTCCAGGGCCTGTCTTGCCTTTCTTGTTCTTACACATTTTGTGGATGTCCCTTTTGACCGGTGGGAAGTGATACTTCTTTGTAGTGCAGATTTGCATTGCCCGCTTGCTTGCTTGGCCAAAAAGGGCGTATGCGTTTTCTCCTGAATATATTCAGGAGAAAACGCATACGCCCTTTTTGGCCAAGTGCATCATTGTCGAAGTTGTGCCCCTCTTCCTGTGCTTTAAAGGCGATTCCAACGTACCTCTTGAAATCTGTTTCCTGCTATTCTGCCTCGCTTTCAAGTCCGCCTCGTTGCCTTCCCTCAACAGATTTTTGGACGATAGTTGTCCTTTATTACTCAGCCAGTTTGTGAATTGCTGTGCCCCTGAGCTCCATTTTTCAACTCGCTTTTGGTGAGCTGACCGCAAGTCCAAAATTTTGGTTCAGGACCTATACTGGTTCCCGGTGGGTGGCTGAGAATTTGGTTAATTCTTCTTCCTGCCGGGAAATTACAGTGATATGTGCCCGTCCAAATGCCTAACAGCTACTCTCTCATTGGTTCTCCCTCTTCCCTTTCATCCTCTGCCAAATTGGCAACCTGTGCGAACCAAGAGGTTAAAGGGGCTGTCTCTCCAAGTTGGGAGGTTGATAGTAAAGCAGACGGAAAGTCAAACCGGAGCACCAGGGGAGGGACTATGCGTTGAGTTTTAGAAACCTTTCGTATTCACAGTGTGTCCGTTCTCTAGGTTTCCCGCACACGTTATAGCTGTAGTAATATTTCCTTCAACCTGGAGAGTTCGGACCCATGGAATGGGTGCCATGCATTATTGCTTTAAAGGGTCTGCATTTGCTCACCCAATCTCACCAATCGTCTCAGTCCCAAGTGTCCCTCCTTATGCCACATCCAGCTGTCGTTGTAGATAGGGTCATTCCAGCCTTCATCAGAGACCCTGAAGGAATTGTAAAGAATTTCCCAGTTTTTTTGTTTTGTTTTTGAAATTCCTTTTTATAGTGGGTTTGAGCTGATTCTCGCTGCCATGTTTATGCCAGTCTAGACACACTTGATTCCCTTACGGAGACATATCAATACATAGGTTTTAAGATTCTTACTAGTCAGATATTTTCCTCTGCGGGAAATATGGGGTTTTGAGTCCCTTTCGCTGAGGACGGTGTAGGTCTTGTCTATTCCATAGTTGGTTTTTGGAACGGTACCTGTGCTTATATCAAACTCTGGTTTTATGCATCACCCCACCTCTCCTTCCCCCTTAAGCAGGTATAAGAGTGTTTTCTAAATGTGAGACACTGTTCTCTTTCCTAACTCAGTTCAAGTGTAGCCATGTTTACAGGATCTTCATAAGTGATATCTTATGATAAGTTTCTTTTTCTGTGTGACTTATTTCACTTAGAATCATCGTACCTGAATCCACCCATTTTGCTGCTACTGGTCTTATGACATTGATTTCATGGCTGAGGGATATTCCATCGTACGTAAGTACCACAATTTTTTGAACCATGTTTATATTTTCTGGGATACTTAAGGTGTATCCAAGTTGAGGCCCTTGTATGCAGTGCAGCCCTAAATTTTGGGGTGGCTCTGTCTTATTGATTTTCAGTTTTCCCAAGGTATATTCCCTAGACTGGAAGTGCCCTTGGCTCTGTAGCTCTGTTCTTTACTTGTTTTAGGGAACACAATGCACTCCTCCAGAGAGGCAGTTGGCAATTTACATCCCGCCCATCAGCATAACAAGGCTCCCTGTTCTCCAGGGCCTGTCTTGCCTTTCTTGTTCTTACACATTTTGTGGATGTCCCTTTTGAGCGGTGGGAAGTGATACTTCTTTGTAGTGCAGATTTGCATTGCCCGCTTGCTTGCTTGGCCAAAAAGGGCGTATGCGTTTTCTCCTGAATATATTCAGGAGAAAACGCATACGCCCTTTTTGGCCAAGTGCATCATTGTCGAAGTTGTGCCCCTCTTCCTGTGCTTTAAAGGCGATTCCAACGTACCTCTTGAAATCTGTTTCCTGCTATTCTGCCTCGCTTTCAAGTCCGCCTTGTTGCCTTCCCTCAACAGATTTTTGGACGATAGTTGTCCTTTATTACTCGGCCAGTTTGTGAATTGCTGTGCCCCTGAGCTCCATTTTTCAACTCGTTTTTTGTGAGCTGACCGCAAGTCCAAAATTTTGGTTCAGGACCTATACTGGTTCCCGGTGGGTGGCTGAGAATTTGGTTAATTCTTCTTCCTGCCGGGAAATTACAGTGATATGTGCCCGTCCAAATGCCTAACAGCTACTCTCTCATTGGTTCTCCCTCTTCCCTTTCATCCTCTGCCAAATTGGCAACCTGTGCGAACCAAGAGGTTAAAGGGGCTGTCTCTCCAAGTTGGGAGGTTGATAGTAAAGCAGACGGAAAGTCAAACCGGAGCACCAGGAGAGGGACTATTCGTTGAGTTTTAGAAACCTTTCGTATTCACAGTGTGTCCGTTCTCTAGGTTTCCCGCACTTGTTATAGCTGTAGTAATATTCCCTTCAACCTGGAGAGTTCGGACCCATGGAATGGGTGCCATGCATTATTGCTTTAAAGGGTCTGCATTTGCTCACCCAATCTCACCAATCGTCTCAGTCCCAAGTGTCCCTCCTTATGCCACATCCAGCTGTCGTTGTAGATAGGGTCATTCCAGCCTTCATCAGAGACCCTGAAGGAATTGCAAAGAATTTCCCAGTTTTTTTGTTTTGTTTTTGAAATTCCTTTTTATAGTGGGTTTGAGCTGATTCTCGCTGCCATGTTTATGCCAGTCTAGACACACTTGATTCCCTTATGGAGACATATCAATACATAGGTTTTAAGATTCTTACTAGTCAGATATTTTCCTCTGCGGGAAATATCGGGTTTTGAGTCCCTTTCGCTGAGGACGGTGTAGGTCTTGTCTATTCCATAGTTGGTTTTTGGAACGGTACCTGTGCTTTTATCAAACTCTGGATTTATTCATCACCCCACCTCTCCTTCCCCCTTAAGCAGGTATAAGAGTGTTTTCTAAATGTGAGACACTGTTCTCTTTCCTAACTCAGTTCAAGTGTAGCCATGTTTACAGGATCTTCATAAGTGATATCTTATGATAAGTTTCTTTTTCTGTGTGACTTATTTCACTTAGAATCATCGTACCTGAATCCACCCATTTTGCTGCTACTGGTCTTATGACATTGATTTCATTGCTGAGGGATATTCCATCGTACGTAAGTACCACAATTTTTTGAACCATGTTTATATTTTCTGGGATACTTAAGGTGTATCCAGGTTGAGGTCCTTGTATGCAGTGCAGCCCTAAATTTTGGGGTGGCTCTGTCTTATTGATTTTCAGTTTTCCCAAGGTATATTCCCTAGACTGGTAGTGCCCTTGGCTCTGTAGCTCTGTTCTTTACTTGTTTTAGGGAACAGAATGCACTCCTCCAGAGAGGCAGTTGGCAATTTACTTCCCGCCCATCAGCATAACAAGGCTCCCTGTTCTCCAGGGCCTGTCTTGCCTTTCTTGTTCTTACACATTTTGTGGATGTCCCTTTTGACCGGTGGGAAGTGATACTTCTTTGTAGTGCAGATTTGCATTGCCCGCTTGCTTGCTTGGCCAAAAAGGGCGTATGCGTTTTCTCCTGAATATATTCAGGAGAAAACACATACGCCCTTTTTGGCCAAGTGCATCATTGTCGAAGTTGTGCCCCTCTTCCTGTGCTTTAAAGGCGATTCCAACGTACCTCTTGAAATCTGTTTCCTGCTATTCTGCCTCGCTTTCAAGTCCGCCTCGTTGCCTTCCCTCAACAGATTTTTGGACGATAGTTGTCCTTTATTACTCAGCCAGTTTGTGAATTGCTGTGCCCCTGAGCTCCATTTTTCAACTCGCTTTTGGTGAGCTGACCGCAAGTCCAAAATTTTGGTTCAGGACCTATACTGGTTCCCGGTGGGTGGCTGAGAATTTGGTTAATTCTTCTTCCTGCCGGGAAATTACAGTGATATGTGCCCGTCCAAATGCCTAACAGCTACTCTCTCATTGGTTCTCCCTCTTCCCTTTCATCCTCTGCCAAATTGGCAACCTGTGCGAACCAAGAGGTTAAAGGGGCTGTCTCTCCAAGTTGGGAGGTTGATAGTAAAGCAGACGGAAAGTCAAACCGGAGCACCAGGGGAGGGACTATGCGTTGAGTTTTAGAAACCTTTCGTATTCACAGTGTGTCCGTTCTCTAGGTTTCCCGCACACGTTATCGCTGTAGTAATATTCCCTTCAACCTGGAGAGTTCGGACCCATGGAATGGGTGCCATGCATTATTGCTTTAAAGGGTCTGCATTTGCTCACCCAATCTCACCAATCGTCTCAGTCCCAAGTGTCCCTCCTTATGCCACATCCAGCTGTCGTTGTAGATAGGGTCATTCCAGCCTTCATCAGAGACCCTGAAGGAATTGTAAAGAATTTCCCAGTTTTTTTGTTTTGTTTTTGAAATTCCTTTTTATAGTGGGTTTGAGCTGATTCTCGCTGCCATGTTTATGCCAGTCTAGACACACTTGATTCCCTTACGGAGACATATCAATACATAGGTTTTAAGATTCTTACTAGTCAGATATTTTCCTCTGCGGGAAATATGGGGTTTTGAGTCCCTTTCGCTGAGGACGGTGTAGGTCTTGTCTATTCCATAGTTGGTTTTTGGAAAGGTACCTGTGCTTATATCAAACTCTGGTTTTATGCATCACCCCACCTCTCCTTCCCCCTTAAGCAGGTATAAGAGTGTTTTCTAAATGTGAGACACTGTTCTCTTTCCTAACTCAGTTCAAGTGTAGCCATGTTTACAGGATCTTCATAAGTGATATCTTATGATAAGTTTCTTTTTCTGTGTGACTTATTTCACTTAGAATCATCGTACCTGAATCCACCCATTTTGCTGCTACTGGTCTTATGACATTGATTTCATGGCTGAGGGATATTCCATCGTACGTAAGTACCACAATTTTTTGAACCATGTTTATATTTTCTGGGATACTTAAGGTGTATCCAAGTTGAGGCCCTTGTATGCAGTGCAGCCCTAAATTTTGGGGTGGCTCTGTCTTATTGATTTTCAGTTTTCCCAAGGTATATTCCCTAGACTGGAAGTGCCCTTGGCTCTGTAGCTCTGTTCTTTACTTGTTTTAGGGAACACAATGCACTCCTCCAGAGAGGCAGTTGGCAATTTACATCCCGCCCATCAGCATAACAAGGCTCCCTGTTCTCCAGGGCCTGTCTTGCCTTTCTTGTTCTTACACATTTTGTGGATGTCCCTTTTGACCGGTGGGAAGTGATACTTCTTTGTAGTGCAGATTTGCATTGCCCGCTTGCTTGCTTGGCCAAAAAGGGCGTATGCGTTTTCTCCTGAATATATTCAGGAGAAAACGCATACGCCCTTTTTGGCCAAGTGCATCATTGTCGAAGTTGTGCCCCTCTTCCTGTGCTTTAAAGGCGATTCCAACGTACCTCTTGAAATCTGTTTCCTGCTATTCTGCCTCGCTTTCAAGTCCGCCTCGTTGCCTTCCCTCAACAGATTTTTGGACGATAGTTGTCCTTTATTACTCGGCCAGTTTGTGAATTGCTGTGCCCCTGAGCTCCATTTTTCAACTCGTTTTTTGTGAGCTGACCGCAAGTCCAAAATTTTGGTTCAGGACCTATACTGGTTCCCGGTGGGTGGCTGAGAATTTGGTTAATTCTTCTTCCTGCCGGGAAATTACAGTGATATGTGCCCGTCCAAATGCCTAACAGCTACTCTCTCATTGGTTCTCCCTCTTCCCTTTCATCCTCTGCCAAATTGGCAACCTGTGCGAACCAAGAGGTTAAAGGGGCTGTCTCTCCAAGTTGGGAGGTTGATAGTAAAGCAGACGGAAAGTCAAACCGGAGCACCAGGAGAGGGACTATGCGTTGAGTTTTAGAAACCTTTCGTATTCACAGTGTGTCCGTTCTCTAGGTTTCCCGCACTTGTTATAGCTGTAGTAATATTCCCTTCAACCTGGAGAGTTCGGACCCATGGAATGGGTGCCATGCATTATTGCTTTAAAGGGTCTGCATTTGCTCACCCAATCTCACCAATCGTCTCAGTCCCAAGTGTCCCTCCTTATGCCACATCCAGCTGTCGTTGTAGATAGGGTCATTCCAGCCTTCATCAGAGACCCTGAAGGAATTGCAAAGAATTTCCCAGTTTTTTTGTTTTGTTTTTGAAATTCCTTTTTATAGTGGGTTTGAGCTGATTCTCGCTGCCATGTTTATGCCAGTCTAGACACACTTGATTCCCTTATGGAGACATATCAATACATAGGTTTTAAGATTCTTACTAGTCAGATATTTTCCTCTGCGGGAAATATCGGGTTTTGAGTCCCTTTCGCTGAGGACGTTGTAGGTCTTGTCTATTCCATAGATGGTTTTTGGAACGGTACCTGTGCTTATATCAAACTCTGGTTTTTTGCATCACCCCACCTCTCCTTCCCCCTTAAGCAGGTATAAGAGGGTTTTCTAAATGTGAGACACTGTTCTCTTTCCTAACTCAGTTCAAGTGTAGCCATGTTTACAGGATCTTCATAAGTGATATCTTATGATAAGTTTCTTTTTCTGTGTGACTTATTTCACTTAGAATCATCGTACCTGAATCCACCCATTTTGCTGCTACTGGTCTTATGACATTGATTTCATGGCTGAGGGATATTCCATCGTACGTAAGTACCACAATTTTTTGAACCATGTTTATATTTTCTGGGATACTTAAGGTGTATCCAGGTTGAGGTCCTTGTATGCAGTGCAGCCCTAAATTTTGGGGTGGCTCTGTCTTATTGATTTTCAGTTTTCCCAAGGTATATTCCCTAGACTGGTAGTGCCCTTGGCTCTGTAGCTCTGTTCTTTACTTGTTTTAGGGAACAGAATGCACTCCTCCAGAGAGGCAGTTGGCAATTTACTTCCCGCCCATCAGCATAACAAGGCTCCCTGTTCTCCAGGGCCTGTCTTGCCTTTCTTGTTCTTACACATTTTGTGGATGTCCCTTTTGACCGGTGGGAAGTGATACTTCTTTGTAGTGCAGATTTGCATTGCCCGCTTGCTTGCTTGGCCAAAAAGGGCGTATGCGTTTTCTCCTGAATATATTCAGGAGAAAACGCATACGCCCTTTTTGGCCAAGTGCATCATTGTCGAAGTTGTGCCCCTCTTCCTGTGCTTTAAAGGCGATTCCAACGTACCTCTTGAAATCTGTTTCCTGCTATTCTGCCTCGCTTTCAAGTCCGCCTCGTTGCCTTCCCTCAACAGATTTTTGGACGATAGTTGTCCTTTATTACTCAGCCAGTTTGTGAATTGCTGTGCCCCTGAGCTCCATTTTTCAACTCGCTTTTGGTGAGCTGACCGCAAGTCCAAAATTTTGGTTCAGGACCTATACTGGTTCCCGGTGGGTGGCTGAGAATTTGGTTAATTCTTCTTCCTGCCGGGAAATTACAGTGATATGTGCCCGTCCAAATGCCTAACAGCTACTCTCTCATTGGTTCTCCCTCTTCCCTTTCATCCTCTGCCAAATTGGCAACCTGTGCGAACCAAGAGGTTAAAGGGGCTGTCTCTCCAAGTTGGGAGGTTGATAGTATAGCAGACGGAAAGTCAAACCGGAGCACCAGGGGAGGGACTATGCGTTGAGTTTTAGAAACCTTTCGTATTCACAGTGTGTCCGTTCTCTAGGTTTCCCGCACACGTTATAGCTGTAGTAATATTCCCTTCAACCTGGAGAGTTCGGACCCATGGAATGGGTGCCATGCATTATTGCTTTAAAGGGTCTGCATTTGCTCACCCAATCTCACCAATCGTCTCAGTCCCAAGTGTCCCTCCTTATGCCACATCCAGCTGTCGTTGTAGATAGGGTCATTCCAGCCTTCATCAGAGACCCTGAAGGAATTGTAAAGAATTTCCCAGTTTTTTTGTTTTGTTTTTGAAATTCCTTTTTATAGTGGGTTTGAGCTGATTCTCGCTGCCATGTTTATGCCAGTCTAGCCACACTTGATTCCCTTACGGAGACATATCAATACATAGGTTTTAAGATTCTTACTAGTCAGATATTTTCCTCTGCGGGAAATATGGGGTTTTGAGTCCCTTTCGCTGAGGACGGTGTAGGTCTTGTCTATTCCATAGTTGGTTTTTGGAACGGTACCTGTGCTTATATCAAACTCTGGTTTTATGCATCACCCCACCTCTCCTTCCCCCTTAAGCAGGTATAAGAGTGTTTTCTAAATGTGAGACACTGTTCTCTTTCCTAACTCAGTTCAAGTGTAGCCATGTTTACAGGATCTTCATAAGTGATATCTTATGATAAGTTTCTTTTTCTGTGTGACTTATTTCACTTAGAATCATCGTACCTGAATCCACCCATTTTGCTGCTACTGGTCTTATGACATTGATTTCATGGCTGAGGGATATTCCATCGTACGTAAGTACCACAATTTTTTGAACCATGTTTATATTTTCTGGGATACTTAAGGTGTATCCAAGTTGAGGCCCTTGTATGCAGTGCAGCCCTAAATTTTGGGGTGGCTCTGTCTTATTGATTTTCAGTTTTCCCAAGGTATATTCCCTAGACTGGAAGTGCCCTTGGCTCTGTAGCTCTGTTCTTTACTTGTTTTAGGGAACACAATGCACTCCTCCAGAGAGGCAGTTGGCAATTTACATCCCGCCCATCAGCATAACAAGGCTCCCTGTTCTCCAGGGCCTGTCTTGCCTTTCTTGTTCTTACACATTTTGTGGATGTCCCTTTTGACCGGTGGGAAGTGATACTTCTTTGTAGTGCAGATTTGCATTGCCCGCTTGCTTGCTTGGCCAAAAAGGGCGTATGCGTTTTCTCCTGAATATATTCAGGAGAAAATGCATACGCCCTTTTTGGCCAAGTGCATCATTGTCGAAGTTGTGCCCCTCTTCCTGTGCTTTAAAGGCGATTCCAACGTACCTCTTGAAATCTATTTCCTGCTATTCTGCCTCGCTTTCAAGTCCGCCTCGTTGCCTTCCCTCAACAGATTTTTGGACGATAGTTGTCCTTTATTACTCGGCCAGTTTGTGAATTGCTGTGCCCCTGAGCTCCATTTTTCAACTCGTTTTTTGTGAGCTGACCGCAAGTCCAAAATTTTGGTTCAGGACCTATACTGGTTCCCGGTGGGTGGCTGAGAATTTGGTTAATTCTTCTTCCTGCCGGGAAATTACAGTGATATGTGCCCGTCCAAATGCCTAACAGCTACTCTCTCATTGGTTCTCCCTCTTCCCTTTCATCCTCTGCCAAATTGGCAACCTGTGCGAACCAAGAGGTTAAAGGGGCTGTCTCTCCAAGTTGGGAGGTTGATAGTAAAGCAGACGGAAAGTCAAACCGGAGCACCAGGAGAGGGACTATGCGTTGAGTTTTAGAAACCTTTCGTATTCACAGTGTGTCCGTTCTCTAGGTTTCCTGCACTTGTTATAGCTGTAGTAATATTCCCTTCAACCTGGAGAGTTCGGACCCATGGAATGGGTGCCATGCATTATTGCTTTAAAGGGTCTGCATTTGCTCACCCAATCTCACCAATCGTCTCAGTCCCAAGTGTCCCTCCTTATGCCACATCCAGCTGTCGTTGTAGATAGGGTCATTCCAGCCTTCATCAGAGACCCTGAAGGAATTGCAAAGAATTTCCCAGTTTTTTTGTTTTGTTTTTGAAATTCCTTTTTATAGTGGGTTTGAGCTGATTCTCGCTGCCATGTTTATGCCAGTCTAGACACACTTGATTCCCTTATGGAGACATATCAATACATAGGTTTTAAGATTCTTACTAGTCAGATATTTTCCTCTGTGGGAAATATCGGGTTTTGAGTCCCTTTCGCTGAGGACGGTGTAGGTCTTGTCTATTCCATAGTTGGTTTTTGGAACGGTACCTGTGCTTTTATCAAACTCTGGTTTTATTCATCACCCCACCTCTCCTTCCCCCTTAAGCAGGTATAAGAGTGTTTTCTAAATGTGAGACACTGTTCTCTTTCCTAACTCAGTTCAAGTGTAGCCATGTTTACAGGATCTTCATAAGTGATATCTTATGATAAGTTTCTTTTTCTGTGTGACTTATTTCACTTAGAATCATCGTACCTGAATCCACCCATTTTGCTGCTACTGGTCTTATGACATTGATTTCATGGCTGAGGGATATTCCATCGTACGTAAGTACCACAATTTTTTGAACCATGTTTATATTTTCTGGGATACTTAAGGTGTATCCAGGTTGAGGTCCTTGTATGCAGTGCAGCCCTAAATTTTGGGGTGGCTCTGTCTTATTGATTTTCAGTTTTCCCAAGGTATATTCCCTAGACTGGTAGTGCCCTTGGCTCTGTAGCTCTGTTCTTTACTTGTTTTAGGGAACAGAATGCACTCCTCCAGAGAGGCAGTTGGCAATTTACTTCCCGCCCATCAGCATAACAAGGCTCCCTGTTCTCCAGGGCCTGTCTTGCCTTTCTTGTTCTTACACATTTTGTGGATGTCCCTTTTGACCGGTGGGAAGTGATACTTCTTTGTAGTGCAGATTTGCATTGCCCGCTTGCTTGCTTGGCCAAAAAGGGCGTATGCGTTTTCTCCTGAATATATTCAGGGGAAAACGCATACGCCCTTTTTGGCCAAGTGCATCATTGTCGAAGTTGTGCCCCTCTTCCTGTGCTTTAAAGGCGATTCCAACGTACCTCTTGAAATCTGTTTCCTGCTATTCTGCCTCGCTTTCAAGTCCGCCTCATTGCCTTCCCTCAACAGATTTTTGGACGATAGTTGTCCTTTATTACTCAGCCAGTTTGTGAATTGCTGTGCCCCTGAGCTCCATTTTTCAACTCGCTTTTGGTGAGCTGACCGCAAGTCCAAAATTTTGGTTCAGGACCTATACTGGTTCCCGGTGGGTGGCTGAGAATTTGGTTAATTCTTCTTCCTGCCGGGAAATTACAGTGATATGTGCCCGTCCAAATGCCTAACAGCTACTCTCTCATTGGTTCTCCCTCTTCCCTTTCATCCTCTGCCAAATTGGCAACCTGTGCGAACCAAGAGGTTAAAGGGGCTGTCTCTCCAAGTTGGGAGGTTGATAGTAAAGCAGACGGAAAGTCAAACCGGAGCACCAGGGGAGGGACTATGCGTTGAGTTTTAGAAACCTTTCGTATTCACAGTGTGTCCGTTCTCTAGGTTTCCCGCACACGTTATAGCTGTAGTAATATTCCCTTCAACCTGGAGAGTTCGGACCCATGGAATGGGTGCCATGCATTATTGCTTTAAAGGGTCTGCATTTGCTCACCCAATCTCACCAATCGTCTCAGTCCCAAGTGTCCCTCCTTATGCCACATCCAGCTGTCGTTGTAGATAGGGTCATTCCAGCCTTCATCAGAGACCCTGAAGGAATTGTAAAGAATTTCCCAGTTTTTTTGTTTTGTTTTTGAAATTCCTTTTTATAGTGGGTTTGAGCTGATTCTCGCTGCCATGTTTATGCCAGTCTAGACACACTTGATTCCCTTACGGAGACATATCAATACATAGGTTTTAAGATTCTTACTAGTCAGATATTTTCCTCTGCGGGAAATATGGGGTTTTGAGTCCCTTTCGCTGAGGACGGTGTAGGTCTTGTCTATTCCATAGTTGGTTTTTGGAACGGTACCTGTGCTTATATCAAACTCTGGTTTTATGCATCACCCCACCTCTCCTTCCCCCTTAAGCAGGTATAAGAGTGTTTTCTAAATGTGAGACACTGTTCTCTTTCCTAACTCAGTTCAAGTGTAGCCATGTTTACAGGATCTTCATAAGTGATATCTTATGATAAGTTTCTTTTTCTGTGTGACTTATTTCACTTAGAATCATCGTACCTGAATCCACCCATTTTGCTGCTACTGGTCTTATGACATTGATTTCATGGCTGAGGGAGATTCCATCGTACGTAAGTACCACAATTTTTTGAACCATGTTTATATTTTCTGGGATACTTAAGGTGTATCCAAGTTGAGGCCCTTGTATGCAGTGCAGCCCTAAATTTTGGGGTGGCTCTGTCTTATTGATTTTCAGTTTTCCCAAGGTATATTCCCTAGACTGGAAGTGCCCTTGGCTCTGTAGCTCTGTTCTTTACTTGTTTTAGGGAACACAATGCACTCCTCCAGAGAGGCAGTTGGCAATTTACATCCCGCCCATCAGCATAACAAGGCTCCCTGTTCTCCAGGGCCTGTCTTGCCTTTCTTGTTCTTACACATTTTGTGGATGTCCCTTTTGACCGGTGGGAAGTGATACTTCTTTGTAGTGCAGATTTGCATTGCCCGCTTGCTTGCTTGGCCAAAAAGGGCGTATGCGTTTTCTCCTGAATATATTCAGGAGAAAACGCATACGCCCTTTTTGGCCAAGTGCATCATTGTCGAAGTTGTGCCCCTCTTCCTGTGCTTTAAAGGCGATTCCAACGTACCTCTTGAAATCTGTTTCCTGCTATTCTGCCTCGCTTTCAAGTCCGCCTCGTTGCCTTCCCTCAACAGATTTTTGGACGATAGTTGTCCTTTATTACTCGGCCAGTTTGTGAATTGCTGTGCCCCTGAGCTCCATTTTTCAACTCGTTTTTTGTGAGCTGACCGCAAGTCCAAAATTTTGGTTCAGGACCTATACTGGTTCCCGGTGGGTGGCTGAGAATTTGGTTAATTCTTCTTCCTGCCGGGAAATTACAGTGATATGTGCCCGTCCAAATGCCTAACAGCTACTCTCTCATTGGTTCTCCCTCTTCCCTTTCATCCTCTGCCAAATTGGCAACCTGTGCGAACCAAGAGGTTAAAGGGGCTGTCTCTCCAAGTTGGGAGGTTGATAGTAAAGCAGACGGAAAGTCAAACCGGAGCACCAGGAGAGGGACTATGCGTTGAGTTTTAGAAACCTTTCGTATTCACAGTGTGTCCGTTCTCTAGGTTTCCCGCACTTGTTATAGCTGTAGTAATATTCCCTTCAACCTGGAGAGTTCGGACCCATGGAATGGGTGCCATGCATTATTGCTTTAAAGGGTCTGCATTTGCTCACCCAATCTCACCAATCGTCTCAGTCCCAAGTGTCCCTCCTTATGCCACATCCAGCTGTCGTTGTAGATAGGGTCATTCCAGCCTTCATCAGAGACCCTGAAGGAATTGCAAAGAATTTCCCAGTTTTTTTGTTTTGTTTTTGAAATTCCTTTTTATAGTGGGTTTGAGCTGATTCTCGCTGCCATGTTTATGCCAGTCTAGACACACTTGATTCCCTTATGGAGACATATCAATACATAGGTTTTAAGATTCTTACTAGTCAGATATTTTCCTCTGCGGGAAATATCGGGTTTTGAGTCCCTTTCGCTGAGGACGTTGTAGGTCTTGTCTATTCCATAGTTGGTTTTTGGAACGGTACCTGTGCTTATATCAAACTCTGGTTTTATGCATCACCCCACCTCTCCTTCCCCCTTAAACAGGTATAAGAGTGTTTTCTAAATGTGAGACACTGTTCTCTTTCCTAACTCAGTTCAAGTGTAGCCATGTTTACAGGATCTTCATAAGTGATATCTTATGATAAGTTTCTTTTTCTGTGTGACTTATTTCACTTAGAATCATCGTACCTGAATCCACCCATTTTGCTGCTACTGGTCTTATGACATTGATTTCATGGCTGAGGGATATTCCATCGTACGTAAGTACCACAATTTTTTGAACCATGTTTATATTTTCTGGGATACTTAAGGTGTATCCAAGTTGAGGCCCTTGTATGCAGTGCAGCCCTAAATTTTGGGGTGGCTCTGTCTTATTGATTTTCAGTTTTCCCAAGGTATATTCCCTAGACTGGTAGTGCCCTTGGCTCTGTAGCTCTGTTCTTTACTTGTTTTAGGGAACAGAATGCACTCCTCCAGAGAGGCAGTTGGCAATTTACATCCCGCCCATCAGCATAACAAGGCTCCCTGTTCTCCAGGGCCTGTCTTGCCTTTCTTGTTCTTACACATTTTGTGGATGTCCCCTTTGACCGGTGGGAAGTGATACTTCTTTGTAGTGCAGATTTGCATTGCCCGCTTGCTTGCTTGGCCAAAAAGGGCGTATGCGTTTTCTCCTGAATATATTCAGGAGAAAACGCATACGCCCTTTTTGGCCAAGTGCATCATTGTCGAAGTTGTGCCCCTCTTCCTGTGCTTTAAAGGCGATTCCAACGTACCTCTTGAAATCTGTTTCCTGCTATTCTGCCTCGCTTTCAAGTCCGCCTCGTTGCCTTCCCTCAACAGATTTTTGGACGATAGTTGTCCTTTATTACTCGGCCAGTTTGTGAATTGCTGTGCCCCTGAGCTCCATTTTTCAACTCGTTTTTGGTGAGCTGACAGCAAGTCCAAAATTTTGGTTCAGGACCTATACTGGTTCCCGGTGGGTGGCTGAGAATTTGGTTAATTCTTCTTCCTGCCGGGAAATTACAGTGATATGTGCCCGTCCAAATGCCTAACAGCTACTCTCTCATTGGTTCTCCCTCTTCCCTTTCATCCTCTGCCAAATTGGCAACCTGTGCGAACCAAGAGGTTAAAGGGGCTGTCTCTCCAAGTTGGGAGGTTGATAGTAAAGCAGACGGAAAGTCAAACCGGAGCACCAGGAGAGGGACTATGCGTTGAGTTTTAGAAACCTTTCGTATTCACAGTGTGTCCGTTCTCTAGGTTTCCCACACATGTTATAGCTGTAGTAATATTCCCTTCAACCTGGAGAGTTCGGACCCATGGAATGGGTGCCATGCATTATTGCTTTAAAGGGTCTGCATTTGCTCACCCAATCTCACCAACCGTCTCAGTCCCAAGTGTCCCTCCTTATGCCACATCCAGCTGTCGTTGTAGATAGGGTCATTCCAGCTTTCATCAGAGACCCTGAAGGAATTGTAAAGAATTTCCCCGTTTTTTTGTTTTGTTTTTGAAATTCCTTTTTATAGTGGGTTTGAGCTGATTCTCGCTGCCATGTTTATGCCAGTCTAGACACACTTGTTTCCCTTACGGAGACATATCAATACATAGGTTTTAAGATTCTTACTAGTCAGATATTTTCCTCTGCGGGAAATATGGGGTTTTGAGTCCCTTTCGCTGAGGACGGTGTAGGTCTTGTCTATTCCATAGTTGGTTTTTGGAACGGTACCTGTGCTTATATCAAACTCTGGTTTTATGCATCACCCCACCTCTCCTTCCCCCTTAAGCAGGTATAAGAGTGTTTTCTAAATGTGAGACACTCTTCCCTTTCCTAACTCAGTTCAAGTGTAGCCATGTTTACAGGATCTTCATAAGTGATATCTTATGATAAGTTTCTTTTTCTGTGTGACTTATTTCACTTAGAATCATCGTACCTGAATCCACCCATTTTGCTGCTACTGGTCTTATGACATTGATTTCATGGCTGAGGGATATTCCATCGCACGTAAGTACCACAATTTTTTGAACCATGTTTATATTTTCTGGGATACTTAAGGTGTATCCAAGTTGAGGTCCTTGTATGCAGTGCAGCCCTAAATTTTGGGGTGGCTCTGTCTTATTGATTTTCAGTTTTCCCAAGGTATATTCCCTAGACTGGTAGTGCCCTTGGCTCTGTAGCTCTGTTCTTTACTTGTTTTAGGGAACACAATGCACTCCTCCAGAGAGGCAGTTGGCAATTTACATCCCGCCCATCAGCATAACAAGGCTCCCTGTTCTCCAGGGCCTGTCTTGCCTTTCTTGTTCTTACACATTTTGTGGATGTCCCTTTTGACCGGTAGGAAGTGATACTTCTTTGTAGTGCAGATTTGCATTGCCCGCTTGCTTGCTTGGCCAAAAAGGGCGTATGCGTTTTCTCCTGAATATATTCAGGAGAAAACGCATACGCCCTTTTTGGCCAAGTGCATCATTGTCGAAGTTGTGCCCCTCTTCCTGTGCTTTAAAGGCGATTCCAATGTACCTCTTGAAATCTGTTTCCTGCTATTCTGCCTCGCTTTCAAGTCCGCCTCGTTGCCTTCCCTCAACAGATTTTTGGACGATAGTTGTCCTTTATTACTCGGCCAGTTTGTGAATTGCTGTGCCCCTGAGCTCCATTTTTCAACTCGCTTTTGGTGAGCTGACCGCAAGTCCAAAATTTTGGTTCAGGACCTATACTGGTTCCCGGTGGGTGGCTGAGAATTTGGTTAATTCTTCTTCCTGCCGGGAAATTACAGTGATATGTGCCCGTCCAAATGCCTAACAGCTACTCTCTCATTGGTTCTCCCTCTTCCCTTTCATCCTCTGCCAAATTGGCAACCTGTGCGAACGAAGAGGTTAAAGGGGCTGTCTCTCCAAGTTGGGAGGTTGATAGTAAAGCAGACGGAAAGTCAAACCGGAGCACCAGGGGAGGGACTATGCGTTGAGTTTTAGAAACCTTTCGTATTCACAGTGTGTCCGTTCTCTAGGTTTCCCGCACATGTTATAGCTGTAGTAATATTCCCTTCAACCTGGAGAGTTGGAACCCATGGAATGGGTGCCATGCATTATTGCTTTAAAGGGTCTGCATTTGCTCACCCAATCTCACCAATCGTCTCAGTCCCAAGTGTCCCTCCTTATGCCACATCCAGCTGTTGTTGTAGATAGGGTCATTCCAGCTTTCATCAGAGACCCTGAAGGAATTGTAAAGAATTTCCCAGTTTTTTTGTTTTGTTTTTGAAATTCCTTTTTATAGTGGGTTTGAGCTGATTCTCGCTGCCATGTTTATGCCAGTCTAGACACACTTGATTCCCTTACGGAGACATATCAATACATAGGTTTTAAGATTCTTACTAGTCAGATATTTTCCTCTGCGGGAAATATGGGGTTTTGAGTCCCTTTCGCTGAGGACGGTGTAGGTCTTGTCTATTCCATAGTTGGTTTTTGGAACGGTACCTGTGCTTATATCAAACTCTGGTTTTATGCATCACCCCACCTCTCCTTCCCCCTTAAGCAGGTATAAGAGTGTTTTCTAAATGTGAGACACTCTTCTCTTTCCTAACTCAGTTCAAGTGTAGCCATGTTTACAGGATCTTCATAAGTGATATCTTATGATAAGTTTCTTTTTCTGTGTGACTTATTTCACTTAGAATCATCGTACCTGAATCCACCCATTTTGCTGCTACTGGTCTTATGACATTGATTTCATGGCTGAGGGATATTCCATCGTACGTAAGTACCACAATTTTTTGAACCATGTTTATATTTTCTGGGATACTTAAGGTGTATCCAAGTTGAGGCCCTTGTATGCAGTGCAGCCCTAAATTTTGGGGTGGCTCTGTCTTATTGATTTTCAGTTTTCCCAAGGTATATTCCCTAGACTGGTAGTGCCCTTGGCTCTGTAGCTCTGTTGTTTACTTGTTTTAGGGAACAGAATGCACTCCTCCAGAGAGGCAGTTGGCAATTTACATCCCGCCCATCAGCATAACAAGGCTCCCTGTTCTCCAGGGCCTGTCTTGCCTTTCTTGTTCTTACACATTTTGTGGATGTCCCTTTTGACCGGTGGGAAGTGATACTTCTTTGTAGTGCAGATTTGCATTGCCCGCTTGCTTGCTTGGCCAAAAAGGGCGTATGCGTTTTCTCCTGAATATATTCAGGAGAAAACGCATACGCCCTTTTTGGCCAAGTGCATCATTGTCGAAGCTGTGCCCCTCTTCCTGTGCTTTAAAGGCGATTCCAACGTACCTCTTGAAATCTGTTTCCTGCTATTCTGCCTCGCTTTCAAGTCCGCCTCGTTGCCTTCCCTCAACAGATTTTTGGACGATAGTTGTCCTTTATTACTCGGCCAGTTTGTGAATTGCTGTGCCCCTGAGCTCCATTTTTCAACTCGCTTTTGGTGAGCTGACCGCAAGTCCAAAATTTTGGTTCAGGACCTATACTGGTTCCCGGTGGGTGGCTGAGAATTTGGTTAATTCTTCTTCCTGCCGGGAAATTACAGTGATATGTGCCCGTCCAAATGCCTAACAGCTACTCTCTCATTGGTTCTCCCTCTTCCCTTTCATCCTCTGCCAAATTGGCAACCTGTGCGAACCAAGAGGTTAAAGGGGCTGTCTCTCCAAGTTGGGAGGTTGATAGTAAAGCAGACGGAAAGTCAAACCGGAGCACCAGGGGAGGGACTATGCGTTGAGTTTTAGAAACCTTTCGTATTCACAGTGTGTCCGTTCTCTAGGTTTCCCGCACACGTTATAGCTGTAGTAATATTCCCTTCAACCTGGAGAGTTCGGACCCATGGAATGGGTGCCATGCATTATTGCTTTAAAGGGTCTGCATTTGCTCACCCAATCTCACCAATCGTCTCAGTCCCAAGTGTCCCTCCTTATGCCACATCCAGCTGTCGTTGTAGATAGGGTCATTCCAGCCTTCATCAGAGACCCTGAAGGAATTGTAAAGAATTTCCCAGTTTTTTTGTTTTGTTTTTGAAATTCCTTTTTATAGTGGGTTTGAGCTGATTCTCGCTGCCATGTTTATGCCAGTCTAGACACACTTGATTCCCTTACAGAGACATATCAATACATAGGTTTTAAGATTCTTACTAGTCAGATATTTTCCTCTGCGGGAAATATGGGGTTTTGAGTCCCTTTCGCTGAGGACGGTGTAGGTCTTGTCTATTCCATAGTTGGTTTTTGGAACGGTACCTGTGCTTTTATCAAACTCTGGTTTTATTCATCACCCCACCTCTCCTTCCCCCTTAAGCAGGTATAAGAGTGTTTTCTAAATGTGAGACACTGTTCTCTTTCCTAACTCAGTTCAAGTGTAGCCATGTTTACAGGATCTTCATAAGTGATATCTTATGATAAGTTTCTTTTTCTGTGTGACTTATTTCACTTAGAATCATCGTACCTGAATCCACCCATTTTGCTGCTACTGGTCTTATGACATTGATTTCATGGCTGAGGGATATTCCATCGTACGTAAGTACCACAATTTTTTGAACCATGTTTATATTTTCTGGGATACTTAAGGTGTATCCAAGTTGAGGTCCTTGTATGCAGTGCAGCCCTAAATTTTGGGGTGGCTCTGTCTTATTGATTTTCAGTTTTCCCAAGGTATATTCCCTAGACTGGTAGTGCCCTTGGCTCTGTAGCTCTGTTCTTTACTTGTTTTAGGGAACAGAATGCACTCCTCCAGAGAGGCAGTTGGCAATTTACTTCCCGCCCATCAGCATAACAAGGCTCCCTGTTCTCCAGGGCCTGTCTTGCCTTTCTTGTTCTTACACATTTTGTGGATGTCCCTTTTGAGCGGTGGGAAGTGATACTTCTTTGTAGTGCAGATTTGCATTGCCCGCTTGCTTGCTTGGCCAAAAAGGGCGTATGCGTTTTCTCCTGAATATATTCAGGAGAAAACGCATACGCCCTTTTTGGCCAAGTGCATCATTGTCGAAGTTGTGCCCCTCTTCCTGTGCTTTAAAGGCGATTCCAACGTACCTCTTGAAATCTGTTTCCTGCTATTCTGCCTCGCTTTCAAGTCCGCCTCGTTGCCTTCCCTCAACAGATTTTTGGACGATAGTTGTCCTTTATTACTCGGCCAGTTTGTGAATTGCTGTGCCCCTGAGCTCCATTTTTCAACTCGTTTTTGGTGAGCTGACCGCAAGTCCAAAATTTTGGTTCAGGACCTATACTGGTTCCCGGTGGGTGGCTGAGAATTTGGTTAATTCTTCTTCCTGCCGGGAAATTACAGTGATATGTGCCCGTCCAAATGCCTAACAGCTACTCTCTCATTGGTTCTCCCTCTTCCCTTTCATCCTCTGCCAAATTGGCAACCTGTGCGAACCAAGAGGTTAAAGGGCCTGTCTCTCCAAGTTGGGAGGTTGATAGTAAAGCAGACGGAAAGTCAAACCGGAGCACCAGGAGAGGGACTATGCGTTGAGTTTTAGAAACCTTTCGTATTCACAGTGTGTCCGTTCTCTAGGTTTCCCGCACATGTTATAGCTGTAGTAATATTCCCTTCAACCTGGAGAGTTCGGACCCATGGAATGGGTGCCATGCATTATTGCTTTAAAGGGTCTGCATTTGCTCACCCAATCTCACCAACCGTCTCAGTCCCAAGTGTCCCTCCTTATGCCACATCCAGCTGTCGTTGTAGATAGGGTCATTCCAGCTTTCATCAGAGACCCTGAAGGAATTGTAAAGAATTTCCCAGTTTTTTTGTTTTGTTTTTGAAATTCCTTTTTATAGTGGGTTTGAGCTGATTCTCGCTGCCATGTTTATGCCAGTCTAGACACAGTTGATTCCCTTACGGAGACATATCAATACATAGGTTTTAAGATTCTTACTAGTCAGATATTTTCCTCTGCGGGAAATATGGGGTTTTGAGTCCCTTTCGCTGAGGACGGTGTAGGTCTTGTCTATTCCATAGTTGGTTTTTGGAACGGTACCTGTGCTTATATCAAACTCTGGTTTTATGCATCACCCCACCTCTCCTTCCCCCTTAAGCAGGTATAAGAGTGTTTTCTAAATGTGAGACACTGTCCTCTTTCCTAACTCAGTTCAAGTGTAGCCATGTTTACAGGATCTTCATAAGTGATATCTTATGATAAGTTTCTTTTTCTGTGTGACTTATTTCACTTAGAATCATCGTACCTGAATCCACCCATTTTGCTGCTACTGGTCTTATGACATTGATTTCATGGCTGAGGGATATTCCATCGTACGTAAGTACCACAATTTTTTGAACCATGTTTATATTTTCTGGGATACTTAAGGTGTATCCAAGTTGAGGTCCTTGTATGCAGTGCAGCCTTAAATTTTGGGGTGCCTCTGTCTTATTGATTTTCAGTTTTCCCAAGGTATATTCCCTAGACTGGTAGTGCCCTTGGCTCTGTAGCTCTGTTCTTTACTTGTTTTAGGGAACAGAATGCACTCCTCCAGAGAGGCAGTTGGCAATTTACATCCCGCCCATCAGCATAACAAGGCTCCCTGTTCTCCAGGGCCTGTCTTGCCTTTCTTGTTCTTACACATTTTGTGGATGTCCCTTTTGACCGGTGGGAAGTGATACTTCTTTGTAGTGCAGATTTGCATTGCCCGCTTGCTTGCTTGGCCAAAAAGGGCGTATGCGTTTTCTCCTGAATATATTCAGGAGAAAACGCATACGCCCTTTTTGGCCAAGTGCATCATTGTCGAAGTTGTGCCCCTCTTCCGGTGCTTTAAAGGCGATTCCAACGTACCTCTTGAAATCTGTTTCCTGCTATTCTGCCTCGCTTTCAAGTCCGCCTCGTTGCCTTCCCTCAACAGATTTTTGGACGATAGTTGTCCTTTATTACTCGGCCAGTTTGTGAATTGCTGTGCCCCTGAGCTCCATTTTTCAACTCGTTTTTGGTGAGCTGACCGCAAGTCCAAAATTTTGGTTCAGGACCTATACTGGTTCCCGGTGGGTGGCTGAGAATTTGGTTAATTCTTCTTCCTGCCGGGAAATTACAGTGATATGTGCCCGTCCAAATGCCTAACAGCTACTCTCTCATTGGTTCTCCCTCTTCCCTTTCATCCTCTGCCAAATTGGCAACCTGTGCGAACCAAGAGGTTAAAGGGGCTGTCTCTCCAAGTTGGGAGGTTGATAGTAAAGCAGACGGAAAGTCAAACCGGAGCACCAGGAGAGGGACTATGCGTTGAGTTTTAGAAACCTTTCGTATTCACAGTGTGTCCGTTCTCTAGGTTTCCCGCACATGTTATAGCTGTAGTAATATTCCCTTCAACCTGGAGAGTTCGGACCCATGGAATGGGTGCCATGCATTATTGCTTTAAAGGGTCTGCATTTGCTCACCCAATCTCACCAATCGTCTCAGTCCCAAGTGTCCCTCCTTATGCCACATCCAGCTGTCGTTGTAGATAGGGTCATTCCAGCTTTCATCAGAGACCCTGAAGGAATTGTAAAGAATTTCCCAGTTTTTTTGTTTTGTTTTTGAAATTCCTTTTTATAGTGGGTTTGAGCTGATTCTCGCTGCCATGTTTATGCCAGTCTAGACACACTTGATTCCCTTATGGAGACATATCAATACATAGGTTTTAAGATTCTTACTAGTCAGATATTTTCCTCTGCGGGAAATATGGGGTTTTGAGTCCCTTTCGCTGAGGATGGTGTAGGTCTTGTCTATTCCATAGTTGGTTTTTGGAACGGTACCTGTGCTTATATCAAACTCTGGTTTTATGCATCACCCCACCTCTCCTTCCCCCTTAAGCAGGTATAAGAGTGTTTTCTAAATGTGAGACACTGTTCTCTTTCCTAACTCAGTTCAAGTGTAGCCATGTTTACAGGATCTTCATAAGTGATATCTTATGATAAGTTTCTTTTTCTGTGTGACTTATTTCACTTAGAATCATCGTACCTGAATCCACCCATTTTGCTGCTACTGGTCTTATGACATTGATTTCATGGCTGAGGGATATTCCATCGTACGTAAGTACCACAATTTTTTGAACCATGTTTATATTTTCTGGGATACTTAAGGTGTATCCAAGTTGAGGTCCTTGTATGCAGTGCAGCCCTAAATTTTGGGGTGGCTCTGTCTTATTGATTTTCAGTTTTCCCAAGGTATATTGCCTAGGCTGGTAGTGCCCTTGGCTCTGTAGCTCTGTTCTTTACTTGTTTTAGGGAACAGAATGCACTCCTCCAGAGAGGCAGTTGGCAATTTACATCCCGCCCATCAGCATAACAAGGCTCCCTGTTCTCCAGGGCCTGTCTTGCCTTTCTTGTTCTTACACATTTTGTGGATGTCCCTTTTGACCGGTGGGAAGTGATACTTCTTTGTAGTGCAGATTTGCATTGCCCGCTTGCTTGCTTGGCCAAAAAGGGCGTATGCGTTTTCTCCTGAATATATTCAGGAGAAAACGCATACGCCCTTTTTGGCCAAGTGCATCATTGTCGAAGTTGTGCCCCTCTTCCTGTGCTTTAAAGGCGATTCCAACGTACCTCTTGAAATCTGTTTCCTGCTATTCTGCCTCGCTTTCAAGTCCGCCTCGTTGCCTTCCCTCAACAGATTTTTGGACGATAGTCGTCCTTTATTACTCGGCCAGTTTGTGAATTGCTGTGCCCCTGAGCTCCATTTTTCAACTCGTTTTTGGTGAGCTGACCGCAAGTCCAAAATTTTGGTTCAGGACCTATACTGGTTCCCGGTGGGTGGCTGAGAATTTGGTTAATTCTTCTTCCTGCCGGGAAATTACAGTGATATGTGCCCGTCCAAATGCCTAACAGCTACTCTCTCATTGGTTCTCCCTCTTCCCTTTCATCCTCTGCCAAATTGGCAACCTGTGCGAACCAAGAGGTTAAAGGGGCTGTCTCTCCAAGTTGGGAGGTTGATAGTAAAGCAGACGGAAAGTCAAACCGGAGCACCAGGAGAGGGACTATGCGTTGAGTTTTAGAAACCTTTCGTATTCACAGTGTGTCCGTTCTCTAGGTTTCCCGCACATGTTATAGCTGTAGTAATATTCCCTTCAACCTGGAGAGTTCGGACCCATGGAATGGGTGCCATGCATTATTGCTTTAAAGGGTCTGCATTTGCTCACCCAATCTCACCAATCGTCTCAGTCCCAAGTGTCCCTCCTTATGCCACATCCAGCTGTCGTTGTAGATAGGGTCATTCCAGCTTTCATCAGAGACCCTGAAGGAATTGTAAAGAATTTCCCAGTTTTTTTGTTTTGTTTTTGAAATTCCTTTTTATAGTGGGTTTGAGCTGATTCTCGCTGCCATGTTTATGCCAGTCTAGACACACTTGATTCCCTTACGGAGACATATCAATACATAGGTTTTAAGATTCTTACTAGTCAGATATTTTCCTCTGCGGGAAATATGGGGTTTTGAGTCCCTTTCGCTGAGGACGGTGTAGGTCTTGTCTATTCCATAGTTGGTTTTTGGAACGGTACCTGTGCTTATATCAAACTCTGGTTTTATGCATCACCCCACCTCTCCTTCCCCCTTAAGCAGGTATAAGAGTGTTTTCTAAATGTGAGACACTGTTCTCTTTCCTAACTCAGTTCAAGTGTAGCCATGTTTACAGGATCTTCATAAGTGATATCTTATGATAAGTTTCTTTTTCTGTGTGACTTATTTCACTTAGAATCATCGTACCTGAATCCACCCATTTTGCTGCTACTGGTCTTATGACATTGATTTCATGGCTGAGGGATATTCCATCGTACGTAAGTACCACAATTTTTTGAACCATGTTTATATTTTCTGGGATACTTAAGGTGTATCCAAGTTGAGGTCCTTGTATGCAGTGCAGCCCTAAATTTTGGGGTGGCTCTGTCTTATTGATTTTCAGTTTTCCCAAGGTATATTGCCTAGGCTGGTAGTGCCCTTGGCTCTGTAGCTCTGTTCTTTACTTGTTTTAGGGAACAGAATGCACTCCTCCAGAGAGGCAGTTGGCAATTTACATCCCGCCCATCAGCATAACAAGGCTCCCTGTTCTCCAGGGCCTGTCTTGCCTTTCTTGTTCTTACACATTTTGTGGATGTCCCTTTTGACCGGTGGGAAGTGATACTTCTTTGTAGTGCAGATTTGCATTGCCCGCTTGCTTGCTTGGCCAAAAAGGGCGTATGCGTTTTCTCCTGAATATATTCAGGAGAAAACGCATACGCCCTTTTTGGCCAAGTGCATCATTGTCGAAGTTGTGCCCCTCTTCCTGTGCTTTAAAGGCGATTCCAACGTACCTCTTGAAATCTGTTTCCTGCTATTCTGCCTCGCTTTCAAGTCCGCCTCGTTGCCTTCCCTCAACAGATTTTTGGACGATAGTCGTCCTTTATTACTCGGCCAGTTTGTGAATTGCTGTGCCCCTGAGCTCCATTTTTCAACTCGTTTTTGGTGAGCTGACCGCAAGTCCAAAATTTTGGTTCAGGACCTATACTGGTTCCCGGTGGGTGGCTGAGAATTTGGTTAATTCTTCTTCCTGCCGGGAAATTACAGTGATATGTGCCCGTCCAAATGCCTAACAGCTACTCTCTCATTGGTTCTCCCTCTTCCCTTTCATCCTCTGCCAAATTGGCAACCTGTGCGAACCAAGAGGTTAAAGGGGCTGTCTCTCCAAGTTGGGAGGTTGATAGTAAAGCAGACGGAAAGTCAAACCGGAGCACCAGGAGAGGGACTATGCGTTGAGTTTTAGAAACCTTTCGTATTCACAGTGTGTCCGTTCTCTAGGTTTCCCGCACATGTTATAGCTGTAGTAATATTCCCTTCAACCTGGAGAGTTCGGACCCATGGAATGGGTGCCATGCATTATTGCTTTAAAGGGTCTGCATTTGCTCACCCAATCTCACCAATCGTCTCAGTCCCAAGTGTCCCTCCTTATGCCACATCCAGCTGTCGTTGTAGATAGGGTCATTCCAGCTTTCATCAGAGACCCTGAAGGAATTGTAAAGAATTTCCCAGTTTTTTTGTTTTGTTTTTGAAATTCCTTTTTATAGTGGGTTTGAGCTGATTCTCGCTGCCATGTTTATGCCAGTCTAGACACACTTGATTCCCTTATGGAGACATATCAATACATAGGTTTTAAGATTCTTACTAGTCAGATATTTTCCTCTGCGGGAAATATGGGGTTTTGAGTCCCTTTCGCTGAGGACGGTGTAGGTCTTGTCTATTCCATAGTTGGTTTTTGGAACGGTACCTGTGCTTATATCAAACTCTGGTTTTATTCATCACCCCACCTCTCCTTCCCCCTTAAGCAGGTATAAGAGTGTTTTCTAAATGTGAGACACTGTTCTCTTTCCTAACTCAGTTCAAGTGTAGCCATGTTTACAGGATCTTCATAAGTGATATCTTATGATAAGTTTCTTTTTCTGTGTGACTTATTTCACTTAGAATCATCGTACCTGAATCCACCCATTTTGCTGCTACTGGTCTTATGACATTGATTTCATGGCTGAGGGATATTCCATCGTACGTAAGTACCACAATTTTTTGAACCATGTTTATATTTTCTGGGATACTTAAGGTGTATCCAAGTTGAGGTCCTTGTATGCAGTGCAGCCCTAAATTTTGGGGTGGCTCTGTCTTATTGATTTTTCAGTTTTCCCAAGGTATATTCCCTAGGCTGGTAGTGCCCTTGGCTCTGTAGCTCTGTTCTTTACTTGTTTTAGGGAACAGAATGCCCTCCTCCAGAGAGGCAGTTGGCAATTTACATCCCGCCCATCAGCATAACAAGGCTCCCTGTTCTCCAGGGCCTGTCTTGCCTTTCTTGTTCTTACACATTTTGTGGATGTCCCTTTTGACCGGTGGGAAGTGATACTTCTTTGTAGTGCAGATTTGCATTGCCCGCTTGCTTGCTTGGCCAAAAAGGGCGTATGCGTTTTCTCCTGAATATATTCAGGAGAAAACGCATACGCCCTTTTTGGCCAAGTGCATCATTGTCGAAGTTGTGCCCCTCTTCCTGTGCTTTAAAGGCGATTCCAACGTACCTCTTGAAATCTGTTTCCTGCTATTCTGCCTCGCTTTCAAGTCTGCCTCGTTGCCTTCCCTCAACAGATTTTTGGACGATAGTTGTCCTTTATTACTCGGCCAGTTTGTGAATTGCTGTGCCCCTGAGCTCCATTTTTCAACTCGTTTTTGGTGAGCTGACCGCAAGTCCAAAATTTTGGTTCAGGACCTATACTGGTTCCCGGTGGGTGGCTGAGAATTTGGTTAATTCTTCTTCCTGCCGGGAAATTACAGTGATATGTGCCCGTCCAAATGCCTAACAGCTACTCTCTCATTGGTTCTCCCTCTTCCCTTTCATCCTCTGCCAAATTGGCAACCTGTGCGAACCAAGAGGTTAAAGGGGCTGTCTCTCCAAGTTGGGAGGTTGATAGTAAAGCAGACGGAAAGTCAAACTGGAGCACCAGGAGAGGGACTATGCGTTGAGTTTTAGAAACCTTTCGTATTCACAGTGTAACCGTTCTCTAGGTTTCCCGCACATGTTATAGCTGTAGTAATATTCCCTTCAACCTGGAGAGTTCGGACCCATGGAATGGGTGCCATGCATTATTGCTTTAAAGGGTCTGCATTTGCTCACCCAATCTCACCAATCGTCTCAGTCCCAAGTGTCCCTCCTTATGCCACATCCAGCTGTCGTTGTAGATAGGGTCATTCCAGCTTTCATCAGAGACCCTGAAGGAATTGTAAAGAATTTCCCAGTTTTTTTGTTTTGTTTTTGAAATTCCTTTTTATAGTGGGTTTGAGCTGATTCTCGCTGCCATGTTTATGCAAGTCTAGACACACTTGATTCCCTTACGGAGACATATCAATACATAGGTTTTAAGATTCTTACTAGTCAGATATTTTCCTCTGAGGAAAATATGGGGTTTTGAGTCCCTTTCGCTGAGGACGGTGTAGGTCTTGTCTATTCCATAGTTGGTTTTTGGAACGGTACCTGTGCTTATATCAAACTCTGGTTTTATGCATCACCCCACCTCTCCTTCCCCCTTAAGCAGGTATAAGAGTGTTTTCTAAATGTGAGACACTGTTCTCTTTCCTAACTCAGTTCAAGTGTAGCCATGTTTACAGGATCTTCATAAGTGATATCTTATGATAAGTTTCTTTTTCTGTGTGACTTATTTCACTTAGAATCATCGTACCTGAATCCACCCATTTTGCTGCTACTGGTCTTATGACATTGATTTCATGGCTGAGGGATATTCCATCGTACGTAAGTACCACAATTTTTTGAACCATGTTTATATTTTCTGGGATACTTAAGGTGTATCCAAGTTGAGGTCCTTGTATGCAGTGCAGCCCTAAATTTTGGGGTGGCTCTGTCTTATTGATTTTCAGTTTTCCCAAGGTATATTCCCTAGGCTGGTAGTGCCCTTGGCTCTGTAGCTCTGTTCTTTACTTGTTTTAGGGAACAGAATGCACTCCTCCAGAGAGGCAGTTGGCAATTTACATCCCGCCCATCAGCATAACAAGGCTCCCTGTTCTCCAGGGCCTGTCTTGCCTTTCTTGTTCTTACACATTTTGTGGATGTCCCTTTTGACCGGTTGGAAGTGATACTTCTTTGTAGTGCAGATTTGCATTGCCCGCTTGCTTGCTTGGCCAAAAAGGGCGTATGCGTTTTCTCCTGAATATATTCAGGAGAAAACGCATACGCCCTTTTTGGCCAAGTGCATCATTGTCGAAGTTGTGCCCCTCTTCCTGTGCTTTAAAGGCGATTCCAACGTACCTCTTGAAATCTGTTTCCTGCTATTCTGCCTCGCTTTCAAGTCCGCCTCGTTGCCTTCCCTCAACAGATTTTTGGACGATAGTTGTCCTTTATTACTCGGCCAGTTTGTGAATTGCTGTGCCCCTGAGCTCCATTTTTCAACTCGTTTTTGGTGAGCTGACCGCAAGTCCAAAATTTTGGTTCAGGACCTATACTGGTTCCCGGTGGGTGGCTGAGAATTTGGTTAATTCTTCTTCCTGCCGGGAAATTACAGTGATATGTGCCCGTCCAAATGCCTAACAGCTACTCTCTCATTGGTTCTCCCTCTTCCCTTTCATCCTCTGCCAAATTGGCAACCTGTGCGAACCAAGAGGTTAAAGGGGCTGTCTCTCCAAGTTGGGAGGTTGATAGTAAAGCAGACGGAAAGTCAAACCGGAGCACCAGGAGAGGGACTATGCGTTGAGTTTTAGAAACCTTTCGTATTCACAGTGTGTCCGTTCTCTAGGTTTCCCGCACATGTTATAGCTGTAGTAATATTCCCTTCAACCTGGAGAGTTCGGACCCATGGAATGGGTGCCATGCATTATTGCTTTAAAGGGTCTGCATTTGCTCACCCAATCTCACCAATCGTCTCAGTCCCAAGTGTCCCTCCTTATGCCACATCCAGCTGTCGTTGTAGATAGGGTCATTCCAGCTTTCATCAGAGACCCTGAAGGAATTGTAAAGAATTTCCCAGTTTTTTTGTTTTGTTTTTGAAATTCCTTTTTATAGTGGGTTTGAGCTGATTCTCGCTGCCATGTTTATGCCAGTCTAGACACACTTGATTCCCTTACGGAGACATATCAATACATAGGTTTTAAGATTCTTACTAGTCAGATATTTTCCTCTGTGGGAAATATGGGGTTTTGAGTCCCTTTCGCTGAGGACGGTGTAGGTCTTGTCTATTCCATAGTTGGTTTTTGGAACGGTACCTGTGCTTATATCAAACTCTGGTTTTATGCATCACCCCACCTCTCCTTCCCCCTTAAGCAGGTATAAGAGTGTTTTCTAAATGTGAGACACTGTTCTCTTTCCTAACTCAGTTCAAGTGTAGCCATGTTTACAGGATCTTCATAAGTGATATCTTATGATAAGTTTCTTTTTCTGTGTGACTTATTTCACTTAGAATCATCGTACCTGAATCCACCCATTTTGCTGCTACTGGTCTTATGACATTGATTTCATGGCTGAGGGATATTCCATCGTACGTAAGTACCACAATTTTTTGAACCATGTTTATATTTTCTGGGATACTTAAGGTGTATCCAAGTTGAGGTCCTTGTATGCAGTGCAGCCCTAAATTTTGGGGTGGCTCTGTCTTATTGATTTTCAGTTTTCCCAAGGTATATTCCCTAGACTGGTAGTGCCCTTGGCTCTGTAGCTCTGTTCTTTACTTGTTTTAGGGAACAGAATGCACTCCTCCAGAGAGGCAGTTGGCAATTTACATCCCGCCCATCAGCATAACAAGGCTCCCTGTTCTCCAGGGCCTGTCTTGCCTTTCTTGTTCTTACACATTTTGTGGATGTCCCTTTTGACCGGTGGGAAGTGATACTTCTTTGTAGTGCAGATTTGCATTGCCCGCTTGCTTGCTTGGCCAAAAAGGGCGTATGCATTTTCTCCTGAATATATTCAGGAGAAAACGCATACACCCTTTTTGGCCAAGTGCATCATTGTCGAAGTTGTGCCCCTCTTCCTGTGCTTTAAAGGCGATTCCAACGTACCTCTTGAAATCTGTTTCCTGCTATTCTGCCTCGCTTTCAAGTCCGCCTCGTTGCCTTCCCTCAACAGATTTTTGGACGATAGTTGTCCTTTATTACTCGGCCAGTTTGTGAATTGCTGTGCCCCTGAGCTCCATTTTTCAACTCGTTTTTGGTGAGCTGACCGCAAGTCCAAAATTTTGGTTCAGGACCTATACTGGTTCCCGGTGGGTGGCTGAGAATTTGGTTAATTCTTCTTCCTGCCGGGAAATTACAGTGATATGTGCCCGTCCAAATGCCTAACAGCTACTCTCTCATTGGTTCTCCCTCTTCCCTTTCATCCTCTGCCAAATTGGCAACCTGTGCGAACCAAGAGGTTAAAGGGGCTGTCTCTCCAAGTTGGGAGGTTGATAGTAAAGCAAACGGAAAGTCAAACCGGAGCACCAGGAGAGGGACTATGCGTTGATTTTTAGAAACCTTTCGTATTCACAGTGTGTCCGTTCTCTAGGTTTCCCGCACATGTTATAGCTGTAGTAATATTCCCTTCAACCTGGAGAGTTCGGACCCATGGAATGGGTGCCATGCATTATTGCTTTAAAGGGTCTGCATTTGCTCACCCAATCTCACCAATCGTCTCAGTCCCAAGTGTCCCTCCTTATGCCACATCCAGCTGTCATTGTAGATAGGGTCATTCCAGCCTTCATCAGAGACCCTGAAGGAATTGTAAAGAATTTCCCAGTTTTTTTGTTTTGTTTTTGAAATTCCTTTTTATAGTGGGTTTGAGCTGATTCTCGCTGCCATGTTTATGCCAGTCTAGACACACTTGATTCCCTTATGGAGACATATCAATACATAGGTTTTAAGATTCTTACTAGTCAGATATTTTCCTCTGCGGGAAATATGGGGTTTTGAGTCCCTTTCGCTGAGGACGGTGTAGGCCTTGTCTATTCCATAGTTGGTTTTTGGAACGGTACCTGTGCTTATATCAAACTCTGGTTTTATGCATCACCCCACCTCTCCTTCCCCCTTAAGCAGGTATAAGAGTGTTTTCTAAATGTGAGACACTGTTCTCTTTCCTAACTCAGTTCAAGTGTAGCCATGTTTACAGGATCTTCATAAGTGATATCTTATGATAAGTTTCTTTTTCTGTGTGACTTATTTCACTTAGAATCATCGTACCTGAATCCACCCATTTTGCTGCTACTGGTCTTATGACATTGATTTCATGGCTGAGGGATATTCCATCGTACGTAAGTACCACAATTTTTTGAACCATGTTTATATTTTCTGGGATACTTAAGGTGTATCCAAGTTGAGGTCCTTGTATGCAGTGCAGCCCTAAATTTTGGGGTGGCTCTGTCTTATTGATTTTCAGTTTTCCCAAGGTATATTCCCTAGACTGGTAGTGCCCTTGGCTCTGTAGCTCTGTTCTTTACTTGTTTTAGGGAACAGAATGCACTCCTCCAGAGACGCAGTTGGCAATTTACATCCCGCCCATCAGCATAACAAGGCTCCCTGTTCTCCAGGGCCTGTCTTGCCTTTCTTGTTCTTACACATTTTGTGGATGTCCCTTTTGACCGGTGGGAAGTGATACTTCTTTGTAGTGCAGATTTGCATTGCCCGCTTGCTTGCTTGGCCAAAAAGGGCGTATGCATTTTCTCCTGAATATATTCAGGAGAAAACGCATATGCCCTTTTTGGCCAAGTGCATCATTGTCGAAGTTGTGCCCCTCTTCCTGTGCTTTAAAGGCGATTCCAACGTACCTCTTGAAATCTGTTTCCTGCTATTCTGCCTCGCTTTCAAGTCCGCCTCGTTGCCTTCCCTCAACAGATTTTTGGACGATAGTTGTCCTTTATTACTCGGCCAGTTTGTGAATTGCTGTGCCCCTGAGCTCCATTTTTCAACTCGGTTTTGGTGAGCTGACCGCAAGTCCAAAATTTTGGTTCAGGACCTATACTGGTTCCCGGTGGGTGGCTGAGAATTTGGTTAATTCTTCTTCCTGCCGGGAAATTACAGTGATATGTGCCCGTCCAAATGCCTAACAGCTACTCTCTCATTGGTTCTCCCTCTTCCCTTTCATCCTCTGCCAAATTGGCAACCTGTGCGAACCAAGAGGTTAAAGGGGCTGTCTCTCCAAGTTGGGAGGTTGATAGTAAAGCAGACGGAAAGTCAAACCGGAGCACCAGGAGAGGAACTATGCGTTGAGTTTTAGAAACCTTTCGTATTCACAGTGTGTCCGTTCTCTAGGTTTCCCGCACTTGTTATAGCTGTAGTAATATTCCCTTCAACCTGGAGAGTTCGGACCCATGGAATGGGTGCCATGCATTATTGCTTTAAAGGGTCTGCATTTGCTCACCCAATCTCACCAATCGTCTCAGTCCCAAGTGTCCCTCCTTATGCCACATCCAGCTGTCGTTGTAGATAGGGTCATTCCAGCCTTCATCAGAGACCCTGAAGGAATTGTAAAGAATTTCCCAGTTTTTTTGTTTTGTTTTTGAAATTCCTTTTTATAGTGGGTTTGAGCTGATTCTCGCTGCCATGTTTATGCCAGTCTAGACACACTTGATTCCCTTATGGAGACATATCAATACATAGGTTTTAAGATTCTTACTAGTCAGATATTTTCCTCTGCGGAATATATGGGGTTTTGAGTCCCTTTCGCTGAGGACGGTGTAGGTCTTGTCTATTCCATAGTTGGTTTTTGGAACGGTACCTGTGCTTATATCAAACTCTGGTTTTATGCATCACCCCACCTATCCTTCCCCCTTAAGCAGGTATAAGAGTGTTTTCTAAATGTGAGACACTGTTCTCTTTCCTAACTCAGTTCAAGTGTAGCCATGTTTACAGGATCTTCATAGGTGATATCTTATGATAAGTTTCTTTTTCTGTGTGACTTATTTCACTTAGAATCTTCGTACCTGAATCCACCCATTTTGCTGCTACTGGTCTTATGACATTGATTTCATGGCTGAGGGATATTCCATCGTACGTAAGTACCACAATTTTTTGAACCATGTTTATATTTTCTGGGATACTTAAGGTGTATCCAAGTTGAGGCCCTTGTATGCAGTGCAGCCCTAAATTTTGAGGTGGCTCTGTCTTATTGATTTTCAGTTTTCCCAAGGTATATTCCCTAGACTGGTAGTGCCCTTGGCTCTGTAGCTCTGTTCTTTACTTGTTTTAGGGAACAGAATGCACTCCTCCAGAGAGGCAGTTGGCAATTTACATCCCGCCCATCAGCATAACAAGGCTCCCTGTTCTCCAGGGCCTGTCTTGCCTTTCTTGTTCTTACACATTTTGTGGATGTCCCTTTTGACCGGTGGGAAGTGATACTTCTTTGTAGTGCAGATTTGCATTGCCCGCTTGCTTGCTTGGCCAAAAAGGGCGTATGCGTTTTCTCCTGAATATATTCAGGAGAAAACGCATACGCCCTTTTTGGCCAAGTGCATCATTGTCGAAGTTGTGCCCCTCTTCCTGTGCTTTAAAGGCGATTCCAACGTACCTCTTGAAATCTGTTTCCTGCTATTCTGCCTCGCTTTCAAGTCCGCCTCGTTGCCTTCCCTCAACAGATTTTTGGACGATAGTTGTCCTTTATTACTCGGCCAGTTTGTGAATTGCTGTGCCCCTGAGCTCCATTTTTCAACTCGTTTTTGGTGAGCTGACCGCAAGTCCAAAATTTTGGTTCAGGACCTATACTGGTTCCCGGTGGGTGGCTGAGAATTTGGTTAATTCTTCTTCCTGCCGGGAAATTACAGTGATATGTGCCCGTCCAAATGCCTAACAGCTACTCTCTCATTGGTTCTCCCTCTTCCCTTTCATCCTCTGCCAAATTGGCAACCTGTGCGAACCAAGAGGTTAAAGGGGCTGTCTCTCCAAGTTGGGAGGTTGACAGTAAAGCAGACGGAAAGTCAAACCGGAGCACCAGGAGAGGGACTATGCGTTGAGTTTTAGAAACCTTTCGTATTCACAGTGTGTCCGTTCTCTAGGTTTCCCGCACATGTTATAGCTGTAGTAATATTCCCTTCAACCTGGAGAGTTCGGGCCCATGGAATGGGTGCCATGCATTTTTGCTTTAAAGGGTCTGCATTTGCTCACCCAATCTCACCAATCGTCTCAGTCCCAAGTGTCCCTCCTTATGCCACATCCAGCTGTCGTTGTAGATAGGGTCATTCCAGCCTTCATCAGAGACCCTGAAGGAATTGCAAAGAATTTCCCAGTTTTTTTGTTTTGTTTTTGAAATTCCTTTTTATAGTGGGTTTGAGCTGATTCTCGCTGCCATGTTTATGCCAGTCTAGACACACTTGATTCCCTTATGGAGACATATCAATACATAGGTTTTAAGATTCTTACTAGTCAGATATTTTCCTCTGCGGGAAATATGGGGTTTTGAGTCCCTTTCGCTGAGGACGGTGTAGGTCTTGTCTATTCCATAGTTGGTTTTTGGAACGGTACCTGTGCTTATATCAAACTCTGGTTTTATGCATCACCCCACCTCTCCTTCCCCCTTAAGCAGGTATAAGAGTGTTTTCTAAATGTGAGACACTGTTCTCTTTCCTAACTCAGTTCAAGTGTAGCCATGTTTACAGGATCTTCATAAGTGATATCTTATGATAAGTTTCTTTTTCTGTGTGACTTATTTCACTTAGAATCATCGTACCTGAATCCACCCATTTTGCTGCTACTGGTCTTATGACATTGATTTCATGGCTGAGGGATATTCCATCGTACGTAAGTACCACAATTTTTTGAACCATGTTTATATTTTCTGGGATACTTAAGGTGTATCCAAGTTGAGGTCCTTGTATGCAGTGCAGCCCTAAATTTTGGGGTGGCTCTGTCTTATTGATTTTCAGTTTTCCCAAGGTATATTCCCTAGACTGGTAGTGCCCTTGGCTCTGTAGCTCTGTTCTTTACTTGTTTTAGGGAACAGAATGCACTCCTCCAGAGAGGCAGTTGGCAATTTACATCCCGCCCATCAGCATAACAAGGCTCCCTGTTCTCCAGGGCCTGTCTTGCCTTTCTTGTTCTTACACATTTTGTGGATGTCCCTTTTGACCGGTGGGAAGTGATACTTCTTTGTAGTGCAGATTTGCATTGCCCGCTTGCTTGCTTGGCCAAAAAGGGCGTATGCGTTTTCTCCTGAATATATTCAGGAGAAAACGCATACGCCCTTTTTGGCCAAGTGCATCATTGTCGAAGTTGTGCCCCTCTTCCTGTGCTTTAAAGGCGATTCCATCGTACCTCTTGAAATCTGTTTCCTGCTATTCTGCCTCGCTTTCAAGTCCGCCTCGTTGCCTTCCCTCAACAGATTTTTGGACGATAGTTGTCCTTTATTACTCGGCCAGTTTGTGAATTGCTGTGCCCCTGAGCTCCATTTTTCAACTCGGTTTTGGTGAGCTGACCGCAAGTCCAAAATTTTGGTTCAGGACCTATACTGGTTCCCGGAGGGTGGCTGAGAATTTGGTTAATTCTTCTTCCTTCCGGGAAATTACAGTGATATGTGCCCGTCCAAATGCCTAACAGCTACTCTCTCATTGGTTCTCCCTCTTCCCTTTCATCCTCTGCCAAATTGGCAACCTGTGCGAACCAAGAGGTTAAAGGGGCTGTCTCTCCAAGTTGGGAGGTTGATAGTAAAGCAGACGGTAAGTCAAACCGGAGCACCAGGAGAGGGACTATGCGTTGAGTTTTAGAAACCTTTCGTATTCACAGTGTGTCCGTTCTCTAGGTTTCCCGCACATGTTATAGCTGTAGTAATATTCCCTTCAACCTGGAGAGTTCGGACCCATGGAATGGGTGCCATGCATTATTGCTTTAAAGGGTCTGCATTTGCTCACCCAATCTCACCAATCGTCTCAGTCCCAAGTGTCCCTCCTTATGCCACATCCAGCTGTCGTTGTAGATAGGGTCATTCCAGCCTTCATCAGAGACCCTGAAGGAATTGTAAAGAATTTCCCAGTTTTTTTGTTTTGTTTTTGAAATTCCTTTTTATAGTGGGTTTGAGCTGATTCTCGCTGCCATGTTTATGCCAGTCTAGACACACTTGATTCCCTTATGGAGACATATCAATACATAGGTTTTAAGATTCTTACTAGTCAGATATTTTCCTCTGCGGGAAATATGGGGTTTTGAGTCCCTTTCGCTGAGGACGGTGTAGGTCTTGTCTATTCCATAGTTGGTTTTTGGAACGGTACCTGTGCTTATATCAAACTCTGGTTTTATGCATCACCCCACCTCTCCTTCCCCCTTAAGCAGGTATAAGAGTGTTTTCTAAATGTGAGACACTGTTCTCTTTCCTAACTCAGTTCAAGTGTAGCCATGTTTACAGGATCTTCATAGGTGATATCTTATGATAAGTTTCTTTTTCTGTGTGACTTATTTCACTTAGAATCATCGTACCTGAATCCACCCATTTTGCTGCTACTGGTCTTATGACATTGATTTCATGGCTGAGGGATATTCCATCGTACGTAAGTACCACAATTTTTTGAACCATGTTTATATTTTCTGGGATACTTAAGGTGTATCCAAGTTGAGGCCCTTGTATGCAGTGCAGCCCTAAATTTTGGGGTGGCTCTGTCTTATTGATTTTCAGTTTTCCCAAGGTATATTCCCTAGACTGGTAGTGCCCTTGGCTCTGTAGCTCTGTTCTTTACTTGTTTTAGGGAACAGAATGCACTCCTCCAGAGAGGCAGTTGTCAATTTACATCCCGCCCATCAGCATAATAAGGCTCCCTGTTCTCCAGGGCCTGTCTTGCCTTTCTTGTTCTTACACATTTTGTGGATGTCCCTTTTGACCGGTGGGAAGTGATACTTCTTTGTAGTGCAGATTTGCATTGCCCGCTTGCTTGCTTGGCCAAAAAGGGCGTATGCGTTTTCTCCTGAATATATTCAGGAGAAAACGCATACGCCCTTTTTGGCCAAGTGCATCATTGTCGAAGTTGTGCCCCTCTTCCTGTGCTTTAAAGGCGATTCCAACGTACCTCTTGAAATCTGTTTCCTGCTATTCTGCCTCGCTTTCAAGTCCGCCTCGTTGCCTTCCCTCAACAGATTTTTGGACGATAGTTGTCCTTTATTACTCGGCCAGTTTGTGAATTGCTGTGCCCCTGAGCTCCATTTTTCAACTCGCTTTTGGTGAGCTGACCGCAAGTCCAAAATTTTGGTTCAGGACCTATACTGGTTCCCGGTGGGTGGCTGAGAATTTGGTTAATTCTTCTTCCTGCCGGGAAATTACAGGGATATGTGCCCGTCCAAATGCCTAACAGCTACTCTCTCATTGGTTCTCCCTCTTCCCTTTCATCCTCTGCCAAATTGGCAACCTGTGCGAACCAAGAGGTTAAAGGGGCTGTCTCTCCAAGTTGGGAGGTTGATAGTAAAGCAGACGGAAAGTCAAACCGGAGCACCAGGGGAGGGACTATGCGTTGAGTTTTAGAAACCTTTCGTATTCACAGTGTGTCCGTTCTCTAGGTTTCCCGCACTTGTTATAGCTGTAGTAATATTCCCTTCAACCTGGAGAGTTCGGACCCATGGAATGGGTGCCATGCATTATTGCTTTAAAGGGTCTGCATTTGCTCACCCAATCTCACCAATCGTCTCAGTCCCAAGTGTCCCTCCTTATGCCACATCCAGCTGTCGTTGTAGATAGGGTCATTCCAGCCTTCATCAGAGACCCTGAAGGAATTGCAAAGAATTTCCCAGTTTTTTTGTTTTGTTTTTGAAATTCCTTTTTATAGTGGGTTTGAGCTGATTCTCGCTGCCATGTTTATGCCAGTCTAGACACACTTGATTCCCTTACGGAGACATATCAATACATAGGTTTTAAGATTCTTACCAGTCAGATATTTTCCTCTGCGGGAAATATGGGGTTTTGAGTCCCTTTCGCTGAGGACGGTGTAGGTCTTGTCTATTCCATAGTTGGTTTTTGGAACGGTACCTGTGCTTATATCAAACTCTGGTTTTATGCATCACCCCACCTCTCCTTCCCCCTTAAGCAGGTATAAGAGTGTTTTCTAAATGTGAGACACTGTTCTCTTTCCTAACTCAGTTCAAGTGTAGCCATGTTTACAGGATCTTCATAAGTGATATCTTATGATAAGTTTCTTTTTCTGTGTGACTTATTTCACTTAGAATCATCGTACCTGAATCCACCCATTTTGCTGCTACTGGTCTTATGACATTGATTTCATGGCTGAGGGATATTCCATCGTACGTAAGTACCACAATTTTTTGAACCATGTTTATATTTTCTGGGATACTTAAGGTGTATCCAAGTTCAGGTCCTTGTATGCAGTGCAGCCCTAAATTTTGGGGTGGCTCTGTCTTATTGATTTTCAGTTTTCCCAAGGTATATTCCCTAGACTGGTAGTGCCCTTGGCTCTGTAGCTCTGTTCTTTACTTGTTTTAGGGAACAGAATGCACTCCTCCAGAGAGGCAGTTGGCAATTTACATCCCGCCCATCAGCATAACAAGGCTCCCTGTTCTCCAGGGCCTGTCTTGCCTTTCTTGTTCTTACACATTTTGTGGATGTCCCTTTTGACCGGTGGGAAGTGATACTTCTTTGTAGTGCAGATTTGCATTGCCCGCTTGCTTGCTTGGCCAAAAAGGGCGTATGCGTTTTCTCCTGAATATATTCAGGAGAAAACGCATACGCCCTTTTTGGCCAAGTGCATCATTGTCGAAGTTGTGCCCCTCTTCCTGTGCTTTAAAGGCGATTCCAACGTACCTCTTGAAATCTGTTTCCTGCTATTCTGCCTCGCTTTCAAGTCCGCCTCGTTTCCTTCCCTCAACAGATTTTTGGACGATAGTTGTCCTTTATTACTCGGCCAGTTTGTGAATTGCTGTGCCCCTGAGCTCCATTTTTCAACTCGTTTTTGGTGAGCTGACCGCAAGTCCAAAATTTTGGTTCAGGACCTATACTGGTTCCCGGTGGGTGGCTGAGAATTTGGTTAATTCTTCTTCCTGCCAGGAAATTACAGTGATATGTGCCCGTCCAAATGCCTAACAGCTACTCTCTCATTGGTTCTCCCTCTTCCCTTTCATCCTCTGCCAAATTGGCAACCTGTGCGAACCAAGAGGTTAAAGGGGCTGTCTCTCCAAGTTGGGAGGTTGATAGTAAAGCAGACGGAAAGTCAAACCGGAGCACCAGGAGAGGGACTATGCGTTGATTTTTAGAAACCTTTCGTATTCACAGTGTGTCCGTTCTCTAGGTTTCCCGCACATGTTATAGCTGTAGTAATATTCCCTTCAACCTGGAGAGTTCGGACCCATGGAATGGGTGCCATGCATTTTTGCTTTAAAGGGTCTGCATTTGCTCACCCAATCTCACCAATCGTCTCAGTCCCAAGTGTCCCTCCTTATGCCACATCCAGCTGTCGTTGTAGATAGGGTCATTCCAGCCTTCATCAGAGACCCTGAAGGAATTGTAAAGAATTTCCCAGTTTTTTTGTTTTGTTTTTGAAATTCCTTTTTATAGTGGGTTTGAGCTGATTCTCGCTGCCATGTTTATGCCAGTCTAGACACACTTGATTCCCTTATGGAGACATATCAATACATAGGTTTTAAGATTCTTACTAGTCAGATATTTTCCTCTGCGGGAAATATGGGGTTTTGAGTCCCTTTCGCTGAGGACGGTGTAGGTCTTGTCTATTCCATAGTTGGTTTTTGGAACGGTACCTGTGCTTATATCAAACTCTGGTTTTATGCATCACCCCACCTCTCCTTCCCCCTTAAGCAGGTATAAGAGTGTTTTCTAAATGTGAGACACTGTTCTCTTTCCTAACTCAGTTCAAGTGTAGCCATGTTTACAGGATCTTCATAGGTGATATCTTATGATAAGTTTCTTTTTCTGTGTGACTTATTTCACTTAGAATCATCGTACCTGAATCCACCCATTTTGCTGCTACTGGTCTTATGACATTGATTTCATGGCTGAGGGATATTCCATCGTACGTAAGTACCACAATTTTTTGAACCATGTTTATATTTTCTGGGATACTTAAGGTGTATCCAAGTTGAGGCCCTTGTATGCAGTGCAGCCCTAAATTTTGGGGTGGCTCTGTCTTATTGATTTTCAGTTTTCCCAAGGTATATTCCCTAGACTGGTAGTGCCCTTGGCTCTGTAGCTCTGTTCTTTACTTGTTTTAGGGAACAGAATGCACTCCTCCAGAGAGGCAGTTGGCAATTTACATCCCGCCCATCAGCATAACAAGGCTCCCTGTTCTCCAGGGCCTGTCTTGCCTTTCTTGTTCTTACACATTTTGTGGATGTCCCTTTTGACCGGTGGGAAGTGATACTTCTTTGTAGTGCAGATTTGCATTGCCCGCTTGCTTGCTTGGCCAAAAAGGGCGTATGCGTTTTCTCCTGAATATATTCAGGAGAAAACGCATACGCCCTTTTTGGCCAAGTTCATCATTGTCGAAGTTGTGCCCCTCTTCCTGTGCTTTAAAGGCGATTCCAACGTACCTCTTGAAATCTGTTTCCTGCTATTCTGCCTCGCTTTAAAGTCCGCCTCGTTGCCTTCCCTCAACAGATTTTTGGATGATACTTGGCCTTTATTACTCGGCCAGTTTGTGAATTGCTGTGCCCCTGAGCTCCATTTTTCAACTCGTTTTTGGTGAGCTGACCGCAAGTCCAAAATTTTGGTTCAGGACCTATACTGGTTCCCGGTGGGTGGCTGAGAATTTGGTTAATTCTTCTTCCTGCCGGGAAATTACAGTGATATGTGCCCGTCCAAATGCCTAACAGCTACTCTCTCATTGGTTCTCCCTCTTCCCTTTCATCCTCTGCCAAATTGGCAACCTGTGCGAACCAAGAGGTTAAAGGGGCTGTCTCTCCAAGTTGGGAGGTTGATAGTAAAGCAGACGGAAAGTCAAACCGGAGCACCAGGAGAGGGACTATTCGTTGAGTTTTAGAAACCTTTCGTATTCACAGTGTGTCCGTTCTCTAGGTTTCCCGCACATGTTATAGCTGTAGTAATATTCCCTTCAACCTGGAGAGTTCGGACCCATGGAATGGGTGCCATGCATTATTGCTTTAAAGGGTCTGCATTTGCTCACCCAATCTCACCAACCGTCTCAGTCCCAAGTGTCCCTCCTTATGCCACATCCAGCTGTCGTTGTAGATAGGGTCATTCCAGCTTTCATCAGAGACCCTGAAGGAATTGTAAAGAATTTCCCAGTTTTTTTGTTTTGTTTTTGAAATTCCTTTTTATAGTGGGTTTGAGCTGATTCTCGCTGCCATGTTTATGCCAGTCTAGACACAGTTGATTCCCTTACGGAGACATATCAATACATAGGTTTTAAGATTCTTACTAGTCAGATATTTTCCTCTGCGGGAAATATGGGGTTTTGAGTCCCTTTCGCTGAGGACGGTGTAGGTCTTGTCTATTCCATAGTTGGTTTTTGGAACGGTACCTGTGCTTATATCAAACTCTGGTTTTATGCATCACCCCACCTCTCCTTCCCCCTTAAGCAGGTATAAGAGTGTTTTCTAAATGTGAGACACTGTTCTCTTTCCTAACTCAGTTCAAGTGTAGCCATGTTTACAGGATCTTCATAAGTGATATCTTATGATAAGTTTCTTTTTCTGTGTGACTTATTTCACTTAGAATCATCGTACCTGAATCCACCCATTTTGCTGCTACTGGTCTTATGACATTGATTTCATGGCTGAGGGATATTCCATCGTACGTAAGTACCACAATTTTTTGAACCATGTTTATATTTTCTGGGATACTTAAGGTGTATCCAAGTTGAGGTCCTTGTATGCAGTGCAGCCCTAAATTTTGGGGTGGCTCTGTCTTATTGATTTTCAGTTTTCCCAAGGTATATTCCCTAGACTGGTAGTGCCCTTGGCTCTGTAGCTCTGTTCTTTACTTGTTTTAGGGAACAGAATGCACTCCTCCAGAGAGGCAGTTGGCAATTTACATCCCGCCCATCAGCATAACAAGGCTCCCTGTTCTCCAGGGCCTGTCTTGCCTTTCTTGTTCTTACACATTTTGTGGATGTCCCTTTTGACCGGTGGGAAGTGATACTTCTTTGTAGTGCAGATTTGCATTGCCCGCTTGCTTGCTTGGCCAAAAAGGGCGTATGCGTTTTCTCCTGAATATATTCAGGAGAAAACGCATACGCCCTTTTTGGCCAAGTGCATCATTGTCGAAGTTGTGCCCCTCTTCCTGTGCTTTAAAGGCGATTCCAACGTACCTCTTGAAATCTGTTTCCTGCTATTCTGCCTCGCTTTCAAGTCCGCCTCGTTGCCTTCCCTCAACAGATTTTTGGACGATAGTTGTCCTTTATTACTCGGCCAGTTTGTGAATTGCTGTGCCCCTGAGCTCCATTTTTCAACTCGTTTTTGGTGAGCTGACCGCAAGTCCAAAATTTTGGTTCAGGACCTATACTGGTTCCCGGTGGGTGGCTGAGAATTTGGTTAATTCTTCTTCCTGCCGGGAAATTACAGGGATATGTGCCCGTCCAAATGCCTAACAGCTACTCTCTCATTGGTTCTCCCTCTTCCCTTTCATCCTCTGCCAAATTGGCAACCTGTGCGAACCAAGAGGTTAAAGGGGCTGTCTCTCCAAGTTGGGAGGTTGATAGTAAAGCAGACGGAAAGTCAAACCGGAGCACCAGGAGAGGGACTATTCATTGAGTTTTAGAAACCTTTCGTATTCACAGTGTGTCCGTTCTCTAGGTTTCCCGCACATGTTATAGCTGTAGTAATATTCCCTTCAACCTGGAGAGTTCGGACCCATGGAATGGGAGCCATGCATTATTGCTTTAAAGGGTCTGCATTTGCTCACTCAATCTCACCAATCGTCTCAGTCCCAAGTGTCCCTCCTTATGCCATATCCAGCTGTCGTTGTAGATAGGGTCATTCCAGCTTTCATCAGAGACCTTGAAGGAATTGTAAAGAATTTCCCAGTTTTTTTGTTTTGTTTTTGAAATTCCTTTTTATAGTGGGTTTGAGCTGATTCTCGCTGCCATGTTTATGCCAGTCTAGACCCACTTGATTCCCTTACGGAGACATATTAATACATAGGTTTTAAGATTCTTACTAGTCAGATATTTTCCTCTGCGGGAAATATGGGGTTTTGAGTCCCTTTCGCTGAGGACGGTGTAGGTCTTGTCTATTCCATAGTTGGTTTTTGGAACGGTACCTGTGCTTATATCAAACTCTGGTTTTATGCATCACCCCACCTCTCCTTCCCCCTTAAGCAGGTATAAGAGTGTTTTCTAAATGTGAGACACTGTTCTCTTTCCTAACGCAGTTCAAGTGTAGCCATGTTTACAGGATCTTCATAAGTGATATCTTATGATAAGTTTTTTTTCTGTGTGACTTATTTCACTTAGAATCATCGTACCTGAATCCACCCATTTTGCTGCTACTGGTCTTATGACATTGATTTCATGGCTGAGGGATATTCCATCGTACGTAAGTACCACAATTTTTTGAACCATGTTTATATTTTCTGGGATATTTAAGGTGTATCCAAGTTGAGGTCCTTGTATGCAGTGCAGCCCTAAATTTTGGGGTGGCTCTGTCTTATTGATTTTCAGTTTTCCCAAGGTATATTCCCTAGACTGGTAGTGCCCTTGGCTCTGTAGCTCTGTTCTTTACTTGTTTTAGGGAACAGAATGCACTCCTCCAGAGAGGCAGTTGGCAATTTACATCCCGCCCATCAGCATAACAAGGCTCCCTGTTCTCCAGGGCCTGTCTTGCCTTTCTTGTTCTTACACATTTTGTGGATGTCCCTTTTGACCGGTGGGAAGTGATACTTCTTTGTAGTGCAGATTTGCATTGCCCGCTTGCTTGCTTGGCCAAAAAGGGCGTATGCGTTTTCTCCTGAATATATTCAGGAGAAAACGCATACGCCCTTTTTGGCCAAGTGCATCATTGTCGAAGTTGTGCCCCTCTTCCTGTGCTTTAAAGGCGATTCCAACGTACCTCTTGAAATCTGTTTCCTGCTATTCTGCCTCGCTTTCAAGTCCGCCTCGTTGCCTTCCCTCAACAGATTTTTGGACGATAGTTGTCCTTTATTACTCGGCCTGTTTGTGAATGGCTGTGCCCCTGAGCTCCATTTTTAAACTCGTTTTTGGTGAGCTGACCGCAAGTCCAAAATTTTGGTTCAGGACCTATACTGGTTCCCGGTGGGTGGCTGAGAATTTGGTTAATTCTTCTTCCTGCCGGGAAATTACAGTGATATGTGCCCGTGCAAATGCCTAACAGCTACTCTCTCATTGGTTCTCCCTCTTCCCTTTCATCCTCTGCCAAATTGGCAACCTGTGCGAACCAAGAGGTTAAAGGGGCTGTCTCTCCAAGTTGGGAGGTTGATAGTAAAGCAGACGGAAAGTCAAACTGGAGCACCAGGAGAGGGACTATTCGTTGAGTTTTAGAAACCTTTCGTATTCACAGTGTGTCCGTTCTCTAGGTTTCCCGCACATGTTATAGCTGTAGTAATATTCCCTTCAACCTGGAGAGTTCGGACCCATGGAATGGGTGCCATGCATTATTGCTTTAAAGGGTCTGCATTTGCTCACCCAATCTCACCAATCGTCTCAGTCCCAAGTGTCCCTCCTTATGCCACATCCAGCTGTCATTGTAGATAGGGTCATTCCAGCCTTCATCAGAGACCCTGAAGGAATTGTAAAGAATTTCCCAGTTTTTTTGTTTTGTTTTTGAAATTCCTTTTTATAGTGGGTTTGAGCTGATTCTCGCTGCCATGTTTATGCCAGTCTAGACACACTTGATTCCCTTACGGAGACATATCAATACATAGGTTTTAAGATTCTTACTAGTCAGATATTTTCCTCTGCGGGAAATATGGGGTTTTGAGTCCCTTTCGCTGAGGACGGTGTAGGTCTTGTCTATTCCATAGTTGGTTTTTGGAACGGTACCTGTGCTTATATCAAACTCTGGTTTTATGCATCACCCCACCTCTCCTTCCCCCTTAAGCAGGTATAAGAGTGTTTTCTAAATGTGAGACACTGTTCTCTTTCCTAACTCAGTTCAAGTGTAGCCATGTTTACAGGATCTTCATAAGTGATATCTTATGATAAGTTTCTTTTTCTGTGTGACTTATTTCACTTAGAATCATCGTACCTGAATCCACCCATTTTGCTGCTACTGGTCTTATGACATTGATTTCATGGCTGAGGGATATTCCATCGTACGTAAGTACCACAATTTTTTGAACCATGTTTATATTTTCTGGGATACTTAAGGTGTATCCAAGTTCAGGTCCTTGTATGCAGTGCAGCCCTAAATTTTGGGGTGGCTCTGTCTTATTGATTTTCAGTTTTCCCAAGGTATATTCCCTAGACTGGTAGTGCCCTTGGCTCTGTAGCTCTGTTCTTTACTTGTTTTAGGGAACAGAATGCACTCCTCCAGAGAGGCAGTTGGCAATTTACATCCCGCCCATCAGCATAACAAGGCTCCCTGTTCTCCAGGGCCTGTCTTGCCTTTCTTGTTCTTACACATTTTGTGGATGTCCCTTTTGACCGGTGGGAAGTGATACTTCTTTGTAGTGCAGATTTGCATTGCCCGCTTGCTTGCTTGGCCAAAAAGGGCGTATGCGTTTTCTCCTGAATATATTCAGGAGAAAACACATACGCCCTTTTTGGCTAAGTGCATCATTGTCGAAGTTATGCCCCTCTTCCTGTGCTTTAAAGGCGATTCCAACGTACCTCTTGAAATCTGTTTCCTGCTATTCTGCCTCGCTTTCAAGTCCGCCTCGTTGCCTTCCCTCAACAGATTTTTGGACGATAGTTGTCCTTTATTACTCGGCCAGTTTGTGAATTGCTGTGCCCCTGAGCTCCATTTTTCAACTCGTTTTTGGTGAGCTGACCGCAAGTCCAAAATTTTGGTTCAGGACCTATACTGGTTCTCGGTGGGTGGCTGAGAATTTGGTTAATTCTTCTTCCTGCTGGGAAATTACAGTGATATGTGCCCGTCCAAATGCCTAACAGCTACTCTCTCATTGGTTCTCCCTCTTCCCTTTCATCCTCTGCCAAATTGGCAACCTGTGCGAACCAAGAGGTTAAAGGGGCTGTCTCTCCAAGTTGGGAGGTTGATAGTAAAGCAGACGGAAAGTCAAACCGGAGCACCAGGAGAGGGACTATTCGTTGAGTTTTAGAAACCTTTCGTATTCACAGTGTGTCCGTTCTCTAGGTTTCCCGCACATGTTATAGCTGTAGTAATATTCCCTTCAACCTGGAGAGTTCGGACCCATGGAATGGGTGCCATGCATTATTGCTTTAAAGGGTCTGCATTTGCTCACCCAATCTCACCATTCGTCTCAGTCCCAAGTGTCCCTCCTTATGCCATATCCAGCTGTCGTTGTAGATAGGGTCATTCCAGCTTTCATCAGAGACCCTGAAGGAATTGTAAAGAATTTCCCAGTTTTTTTGTTTTGTTTTTGAAATTCCTTTTTATAGTGGGTTTGAGCTGATTCTCGCTGCCATGTTTATGCCAGTCTAGACACACTTGATTCCCTTACGGAGACATATCAATACATAGGTTTTAAGATTCTTACTAGTCAGATATTTTCCTCTGCGGGAAATATGGGGTTTTGAGTCCCTATCACTGAGGATGGTGTAGGTCTTCTCTATTCCATAGTTGGTTTTTGGAACGGTACCTGTGCTTATATCAAACTCTGGTTTTATGCATCACCCCACCTCTCCTTCCCCCTTAAGCAGGTATAAGAGTGTTTTCTAAATGTGAGACACTGTTCTCTTTCCTAACTCAGTTCAAGTGTAGCCATGTTTACAGGATCTTCATAAGTGATATCTTATGATAAGTTTTTTTTCTGTGTGACTTATTTCACTTAGAATCATCGTACCTGAATCCACCCATTTTGCTGCTACTGGTCTTATGACATTGATTTCATGGCTGAGGGATATTCCATCGTACGTAAGTACCACAATTTTTTGAACCATGTTTATATTTTCTGGGATATTTAAGGTGTATCCAAGTTGAGGTCCTTGTATGCAGTGCAGCCCTAAATTTTGGGGTGGCTCTGTCTTATTGATTTTCAGTTTTCCCAAGGTATATTCCCTAGACTGGTAGTGCCCTTGGCTCTGTAGCTCTGTTCTTTACTTGTTTTAGGGAACAGAATGCACTCCTCCAGAGAGGCAGTTGGCAATTTACATCCCGCCCATCAGCATAACAAGGCTCCCTGTTCTCCAGGGCCTGTCTTGCCTTTCTTGTTCTTACACATTTTGTGGATGTCCCTTTTGACCGGTGGGAAGTGATACTTCTTTGTAGTGCAGATTTGCATTGCCCGCTTGCTTGCTTGGCCAAAAAGGGCGTATGCGTTTTCTCCTGAATATATTCAGGAGAAAACGCATACGCCCTTTTTGGCCAAGTGCATCATTGTCGAAGTTGTGCCCCTCTTCCTGTGCTTTAAAGGCGATTCCAACGTACCTCTTGAAATCTGTTTCCTGCTATTCTGCCTCGCTTTCAAGTCCGCCTCGTTGCCTTCCCTCAACAGATTTTTGGACGATAGTTGTCCTTTATTACTCGGCCAGTTTGTGAATGGCTGTGCCCCTGAGCTCCATTTTTCAACTCGTTTTTGGTGAGCTGACCGCAAGTCCAAAATTTTGGTTCAGGACCTATACTGGTTCCCGGTGGGTGGCTGAGAATTTGGTTAATTCTTCTTCCTGCCGGGAAATTACAGTGATATGTGCCCGTGTAAATGCCTAACAGCTACTCTCTCATTGGTTCTCCCTCTTCCCTTTCATCCTCTGCCAAATTGGCAACCTGTGCGAACCAAGAGGTTAAAGGGGCTGTCTCTCCAAGTTGGGAGGTTGATAGTAAAGCAGACGGAAAGTCAAACTGGAGCACCAGGAGAGGGACTATTCGTTGAGTTTTAGAAACCTTTCGTATTCACAGTGTGTCCGTTCTCTAGGTTTCCCGCACATGTTATAGCTGTAGTAATATTCCCTTCAACCTGGAGAGTTCGGACCCATGGAATGGGTGCCATGCATTATTGCTTTAAAGGGTCTGCATTTGCTCACCCAATCTCACCAATCGTCTCAGTCCCAAGTGTCCCTCCTTATGCCACATCCAGCTGTAATTGTAGATAGGGTCATTCCAGCCTTCATCAGAGACCCTGAAGGAATTGTAAAGAATTTCCCAGTTTTTTTGTTTTGTTTTTGAAATTCCTTTTTATAGTGGGTTTGAGCTGATTCTCGCTGCCATGTTTATGCCAGTCTAGACACACTTGATTCCCTTACGGAGACATATCAATACATAGGTTTTAAGATTCTTACTAGTCAGATATTTTCCTCTGCGGGAAATATGGGGTTTTGAGTCCCTTTCGCTGAGGACGGTGTAGGTCTTGTCTATTCCATAGTTGGTTTTTGGAACGGTACCTGTGCATATATCAAACTCTGGTTTTATGCATCACCCCACCTCTCCTTCCCCCTTAAGCAGGTATGAGAGTGTTTTCTAAATGTGAGACACTGTTCTCTTTCCTAACTCAGTTCAAGTGTAGCCATGTTTACAGGATCTTCATAAGTGATATCTTATGATAAGTTTCTTTTTCTGTGTGACTTATTTCACTTAGAATCATCGTACCTGAATCCACCCATTTTGCTGCTACTGGTCTTATGACATTGATTTCATGGCTGAGGGATATTCCATCGTACGTAAGTACCACAATTTTTTGAACCATGTTTATATTTTCTGGGATACTTAAGGTGTATCCAAGTTCAGGTCCTTGTATGCAGTGCAGCCCTAAATTTTGGGGTGGCTCTGTCTTATTGATTTTCAGTTTTCCCAAGGTATATTCCCTAGACTGGTAGTGCCCTTGGCTCTGTAGCTCTGTTCTTTACTTGTTTTAGGGAACAGAATGCACTCCTCCAGAGAGGCAGTTGGCAATTTACATCCCGCCCATCAGCATAACAAGGCTCCCTGTTCTCCAGGGCCTGTCTTGCCTTTCTGATTTTTACACATATTGTGGATGTCCCTTTTGACCGGTGGGAAGTGATACTTCTTTGTAGTGCAGATTTGCATTGCCCGCTTGCTTGCTTGGCCAAAAAGGGCGTATGCATTTTCACCTGAATATATTCAGGAGAAAATGCATACGCCCTTTTTGGCCAAGTGCATCATTGTCGAAGTTGTGCCCCTCTTCCTGTGCTTTAAAGGCGATTCCAACGTACCTCTTGAAATCTGTTTCCTCCTATTCTGCCTCGCTCTCAAGTCCGCCTCGTTGCCTTCCCTCAACAGATTTTTGGACGATAGTTGTCCTTTATTACTCGGCCAGTTTGTGAATTGCTGTGCCCCTGAGCTCCATTTTTCAACTCGTTTTTGGTGAGCTGACCGCAAGTCCAAAATTTTGGTCCAGGACCTATTCTGGTTCCCGGTGGGTGGCTGAGACTTTGGTTAATTCTTCCTCCTGCTGGGAAGTTAGAGTGATATGTGCCCGTCCAAATGCCTAACAGCTACTCTCTCATTGGTTCTCCCTCTTCCCTTTCATCCTCTGCCAACTTGGAAACCTGTGCGAACCAGGAGTTTAAAGGGGCTGTCTCTCCAAGATGGGAGATTGAAAGTAAACGGATGGACAGTCAAACCGGAGCACCAGGAGAGAGACTATCCGTTGAGTTTTAGAAACCTTTCATATTCAGAGTGTGTCCGTTCTCTAGATTTTTCGTACATGTTATAACTGTAGTAATATTCCCTTCAACCTGGAGAGTTGGGACCCATGGCATTGGTGCCATGCATTATTGCTTTAAAGGGTCTGCATTTGCTCACCCAATCTCACCAATCCTCTCAGTCCCAAGTGTCCAGCCTTATGCCACATCCAGCTGTCATTGTAGATAGGGTCTTTCCAGGTTTCATCAGAGACCATGAAGGAATTGTAAGGAATATCCCAGTTTTTTTGTTTTGTTTTTGAAATTCCTTTTTATAGTGGGTTTGAGCGGATTCTCGCTGCCATGTTTATGCCAGTCTAGAATCACTTGATTCCCTTACGGAGACATATCAATACATAGGTTTTAAGATTCTTACTAGTCAGATATATTCTTCTGTGGGAAATTTGGGGTTTTGAGTCCCTTTCACTGAGGAAGGTGTAGGTCTTGTCTATTCCATAGTTGGTTTTTGGAACGGTACCTCTGCTTATATCAAACTGTGGTTTTATGCATCACCCCTCCTCTCCTTCCCCCTTAAGCAGCCATAAGAGTGTTTTCTAAATGTGAGACACTGTTCTCTTTCCTAACTCAGTTCAAGTGTAGCCATGTTTACAGGATCTTCATAAGTGATATCTTATGATAAGTTTCTTTTTCTGTGTGACTTATTTCACTTAGAATCATCGTACCTGAATCCACCCATTTTGCTGCTACTGGTCTTATGACATTGATTTCATGGATGAGGTATATTCCATCGTACGTAAGTACCACAATTTTTTGAACCATTTTTATATTTCCTGGGATATTTAAGGTGTACCCAAGTTGAGGTCCTTGTAAGCAGTGCAGCCCTAAATTTTGGGGTGGCTCGCTCTTATTGATTTTCAGTTTACTCAAGGTATATTCCCTAGACTGGAAGTGCCCTTGGCTCTGTAGCTCTGTTCTTTTCCTTGTTTTAGGGAACGCAATGTACTCCTCCAGAGGGGCAGTTGGCAATTTACATCCTGCCCATCAGCATAACAAGGCTTCCTGTTCTCCAGAGCCTGTCTTGCCTTTCTGGTTTTTACACATTTTGTGGATGTCCCTTTTGACCGGTGGGAAGTGATACTTCTTTGTAGTGCAGATTTGCATTGCCCGCTTGCCTGCTTGGCCAAAAAGGGCGTATGCGTTTCCTCCTGAATATATTCAGGATAAATCGCATACACCATTTTTGGCCAAGTGCATCATTGTCGAAGTTGTGCCCCTCTTCCTGTGCCTTAAAGTCGATTCCAACGTACCTCTTGAAATCTGTTTCCTGCTATTCTGCCTCGCTTTCAAGTCCGCCTCGTTGCCTACCCTCAACAGATTTTTGGACGATAGTTGTCCTTTATTACTCGGTCAGTTTGTGAATTGCTGTGCCCCTGAGCTCCATTTTTCAACTCGTTTTTTGTGAGCTGACCGCAAGCCCAAAATTTTGGTTCAGGACCTATACTGGTTCCCGGTGGGTGGCTGACACCTTGGTTAATTCTTCTTCCGGCGGGGAAATTACAGTGATATGTGCCCGTACAAACGCCTAACAGCTACTCTCTCATTGTTTCTCCCTCTTCCCTTTCATCCTCTGCCAAATTGGCAACCCGTGGAAACCAGGTGGTTAAAGGGGCTGTCTCTCCAAGTTGGGAGGTTGATAGTAAAGCATATGGGAAGTCAAACCGGGGCTCCAGGAGAGTGACTATTCGTTGAGTTTTAGAAACCTTTCATATTCACGGTGTGTCCGTTCTCTAGGTTTCCCTTACATGTTATAACTGTAGTAATATTCCCTCTAACCTGGAGAGTTGGGAACCATGGAATGGGTGCCAGGCATTTGTGCTTTAAAGGGTCTGCATTTGCTCACCCAATCTCACCAATCGTCTCAGTGTCAAGTGTCCCTCCTTATGCCACATCCAGCTGTCATTGTACATAGGGTCATTCCAGGTTTCATCAGAGACCCTGAAGGAATTTTAAAGAATTATGCAGTTTTTTCTTTTTGTTTTTGAAATTCCTTTTTATAGTGGGTTTGAGCTGATTCTCGCTGCCATGTTTATGCCAGTCTAGACACACTTGATTCCCTTACAGAGACATATCAATACATAGGTTTTAAGATTCTTACTAGTCAGATATTTTCCTCTGCGGGAAATATGGGGTTTTGAGTCCCTTTCGCTGAGGACGGTGTAGGTCTTGTCTATTCCATAGTTGGTTTTTGGAACGGTACCTGTGCTTTTATCAAACTCTGGTTTTATTCATCACCCCACCTCTCCTTCCCCCTTAAGCAGGTATAAGAGTGTTTTCTAAATGTGAGACACTGTTCTCTTTCCTAACTCAGTTCAAGTGTAGCCATGTTTACAGGATCTTCATAAGTGATATCTTATGATAAGTTTCTTTTTCTGTGTGACTTATTTCACTTAGAATCATCGTACCTGAATCCACCCATTTTGCTGCTACTGGTCTTATGACATTGATTTCATGGCTGAGGGATATTCCATCGTACGTAAGTACCACAATTTTTTGAACCATGTTTATATTTTCTGGGATACTTAAGGTGTATCCAAGTTGAGGTCCTTGTATGCAGTGCAGCCCTAAATTTTGGGGTGGCTCTGTCTTATTGATTTTCAGTTTTCCCAAGGTATATTCCCTAGACTGGTAGTGCCCTTGGCTCTGTAGCTCTGTTCTTTACTTGTTTTAGGGAACAGAATGCACTCCTCCAGAGAGGCAGTTGGCAATTTACTTCCCGCCCATCAGCATAACAAGGCTCCCTGTTCTCCAGGGCCTGTCTTGCCTTTCTTGTTCTTACACATTTTGTGGATGTCCCTTTTGAGCGGTGGGAAGTGATACTTCTTTGTAGTGCAGATTTGCATTGCCCGCTTGCTTGCTTGGCCAAAAAGGGCGTATGCGTTTTCTCCTGAATATATTCAGGAGAAAACGCATACGCCCTTTTTGGCCAAGTGCATCATTGTCGAAGTTGTGCCCCTCTTCCTGTGCTTTAAAGGCGATTCCAACGTACCTCTTGAAATCTGTTTCCTGCTATTCTGCCTCGCTTTCAAGTCCGCCTCGTTGCCTTCCCGCAACAGATTTTTGGACGATAGTTGTCCTTTATTACTCGGCCAGTTTGTGAATTGCTGTGCCCCTGAGCTCCATTTTTCAACTCGTTTTTGGTGAGCTGACCGCAAGTCCAAAATTTTGGTTCAGGACCTATACTGGTTCCCGGTGGGTGGCTGAGAATTTGGTTAATTCTTCTTCCTGCCGGGAAATTACAGTGATATGTGCCCGTCCAAATGCCTAACAGCTACTCTCTCATTGGTTCTCCCTCTTCCCTTTCATCCTCTGCCAAATTGGCAACCTGTGCGAACCAAGAGGTTAAAGGGCCTGTCTCTCCAAGTTGGGAGGTTGATAGTAAAGCAGACGGAAAGTCAAACCGGAGCACCAGGAGAGGGACTATGCGTTGAGTTTTAGAAACCTTTCGTATTCACAGTGTGTCCGTTCTCTAGGTTTCCCGCACATGTTATAGCTGTAGTAATATTCCCTTCAACCTGGAGAGTTCGGACCCATGGAATGGGTGCCATGCATTATTGCTTTAAAGGGTCTGCATTTGCTCACCCAATCTCACCAACCGTCTCAGTCCCAAGTGTCCCTCCTTATGCCACATCCAGCTGTCGTTGTAGATAGGGTCATTCCAGCTTTCATCAGAGACCCTGAAGGAATTGTAAAGAATTTCCCAGTTTTTTTGTTTTGTTTTTGAAATTCCTTTTTATAGTGGGTTTGAGCTGATTCTCGCTGCCATGTTTATGCCAGTCTAGACACAGTTGATTCCCTTACGGAGACATATCAATACATAGGTTTTAAGATTCTTACTAGTCAGATATTTTCCTCTGCGGGAAATATGGGGTTTTGAGTCCCTTTCGCTGAGGACGGTGTAGGTCTTGTCTATTCCATAGTTGGTTTTTGGAACGGTACCTGTGCTTATATCAAACTCTGGTTTTATGCATCACCCCACCTCTCCTTCCCCCTTAAGCAGGTATAAGAGTGTTTTCTAAATGTGAGACACTGTCCTCTTTCCTAACTCAGTTCAAGTGTAGCCATGTTTACAGGATCTTCATAAGTGATATCTTATGATAAGTTTCTTTTTCTGTGTGACTTATTTCACTTAGAATCATCGTACCTGAATCCACCCATTTTGCTGCTACTGGTCTTATGACATTGATTTCATGGCTGAGGGATATTCCATCGTACGTAAGTACCACAATTTTTTGAACCATGTTTATATTTTCTGGGATACTTAAGGTGTATCCAAGTTGAGGTCCTTGTATGCAGTGCAGCCTTAAATTTTGGGGTGCCTCTGTCTTATTGATTTTCAGTTTTCCCAAGGTATATTCCCTAGACTGGTAGTGCCCTTGGCTCTGTAGCTCTGTTCTTTACTTGTTTTAGGGAACAGAATGCACTCCTCCAGAGAGGCAGTTGGCAATTTACATCCCGCCCATCAGCATAACAAGGCTCCCTGTTCTCCAGGGCCTGTCTTGCCTTTCTTGTTCTTACACATTTTGTGGATGTCCCTTTTGACCGGTGGGAAGTGATACTTCTTTGTAGTGCAGATTTGCATTGCCCGCTTGCTTGCTTGGCCAAAAAGGGCGTATGCGTTTTCTCCTGAATATATTCAGGAGAAAACGCATACGCCCTTTTTGGCCAAGTGCATCATTGTCGAAGTTGTGCCCCTCTTCCGGTGCTTTAAAGGCGATTCCAACGTACCTCTTGAAATCTGTTTCCTGCTATTCTGCCTCGCTTTCAAGTCCGCCTCGTTGCCTTCCCTCAACAGATTTTTGGACGATAGTTGTCCTTTATTACTCGGCCAGTTTGTGAATTGCTGTGCCCCTGAGCTCCATTTTTCAACTCGTTTTTGGTGAGCTGACCGCAAGTCCAAAATTTTGGTTCAGGACCTATACTGGTTCCCGGTGGGTGGCTGAGAATTTGGTTAATTCTTCTTCCTGCCGGGAAATTACAGTGATATGTGCCCGTCCAAATGCCTAACAGCTACTCTCTCATTGGTTCTCCCTCTTCCCTTTCATCCTCTGCCAAATTGGCAACCTGTGCGAACCAAGAGGTTAAAGGGGCTGTCTCTCCAAGTTGGGAGGTTGATAGTAAAGCAGACGGAAAGTCAAACCGGAGCACCAGGAGAGGGACTATGCGTTGAGTTTTAGAAACCTTTCGTATTCACAGTGTGTCCGTTCTCTAGGTTTCCCACACATGTTATAGCTGTAGTAATATTCCCTTCAACCTGGAGAGTTCGGACCCATGGAATGGGTGCCATGCATTATTGCTTTAAAGGGTCTGCATTTGCTCACCCAATCTCACCAATCGTCTCAGTCCCAAGTGTCCCTCCTTATGCCACATCCAGCTGTCGTTGTAGATAGGGTCATTCCAGCTTTCATCAGAGACCCTGAAGGAATTGTAAAGAATTTCCCAGTTTTTTTGTTTTGTTTTTGAAATTCCTTTTTATAGTGGGTTTGAGCTGATTCTCGCTGCCATGTTTATGCCAGTCTAGACACACTTGATTCCCTTATGGAGACATATCAATACATAGGTTTTAAGATTCTTACTAGTCAGATATTTTCCTCTGCGGGAAATATGGGGTTTTGAGTCCCTTTCGCTGAGGATGGTGTAGGTCTTGTCTATTCCATAGTTGGTTTTTGGAACGGTACCTGTGCTTATATCAAACTCTGGTTTTATGCATCACCCCACCTCTCCTTCCCCCTTAAGCAGGTATAAGAGTGTTTTCTAAATGTGAGACACTGTTCTCTTTCCTAACTCAGTTCAAGTGTAGCCATGTTTACAGGATCTTCATAAGTGATATCTTATGATAAGTTTCTTTTTCTGTGTGACTTATTTCACTTAGAATCATCGTACCTGAATCCACCCATTTTGCTGCTACTGGTCTTATGACATTGATTTCATGGCTGAGGGATATTCCATCGTACGTAAGTACCACAATTTTTTGAACCATGTTTATATTTTCTGGGATACTTAAGGTGTATCCAAGTTGAGGTCCTTGTATGCAGTGCAGCCCTAAATTTTGGGGTGGCTCTGTCTTATTGATTTTCAGTTTTCCCAAGGTATATTGCCTAGGCTGGTAGTGCCCTTGGCTCTGTAGCTCTGTTCTTTACTTGTTTTAGGGAACAGAATGCACTCCTCCAGAGAGGCAGTTGGCAATTTACATCCCGCCCATCAGCATAACAAGGCTCCCTGTTCTCCAGGGCCTGTCTTGCCTTTCTTGTTCTTACACATTTTGTGGATGTCCCTTTTGACCGGTGGGAAGTGATACTTCTTTGTAGTGCAGATTTGCATTGCCCGCTTGCTTGCTTGGCCAAAAAGGGCGTATGCGTTTTCTCCTGAATATATTCAGGAGAAAACGCATACGCCCTTTTTGGCCAAGTGCATCATTGTCGAAGTTGTGCCCCTCTTCCTGTGCTTTAAAGGCGATTCCAACGTACCTCTTGAAATCTGTTTCCTGCTATTCTACCTCGCTTTCAAGTCCGCCTCGTTGCCTTCCCTCAACAGATTTTTGGACGATAGTTGTCCTTTATTACTCGGCCAGTTTGTGAATTGCTGTGCCCCTGAGCTCCATTTTTCAACTCGTTTTTGGTGAGCTGACCGCAAGTCCAAAATTTTGGTTCAGGACCTATACTGGTTCCCGGTGGGTGGCTGAGAATTTGGTTAATTCTTCTTCCTGCCGGGAAATTACAGTGATATGTGCCCGTCCAAATGCCTAACAGCTACTCTCTCATTGGTTCTCCCTCTTCCCTTTCATCCTCTGCCAAATTGGCAACCTGTGCGAACCAAGAGGTTAAAGGGGCTGTCTCTCCAAGTTGGGAGGTTGATAGTAAAGCAGACGGAAAGTCAAACCGGAGCACCAGGAGAGGGACTATGCGTTGAGTTTTAGAAACCTTTCGTATTCACAGTGTGTCCGTTCTCTAGGTTTCCCGCACATGTTATAGCTGTAGTAATATTCCCTTCAACCTGGAGAGTTCGGACCCATGGAATGGGTGCCATGCATTATTGCTTTAAAGGGTCTGCATTTGCTCACCCAATCTCACCAATCGTCTCAGTCCCAAGTGTCCCTCCTTATGCCACATCCAGCTGTCGTTGTAGATAGGGTCATTCCAGCTTTCATCAGAGACCCTGAAGGAATTGTAAAGAATTTCCCAGTTTTTTTGTTTTGTTTTTGAAATTCCTTTTTATAGTGGGTTTGAGCTGATTCTCGCTGCCATGTTTATGCCAGTCTAGACACACTTGATTCCCTTATGGAGACATATCAATACATAGGTTTTAAGATTCTTACTAGTCAGATATTTTCCTCTGCGGGAAATATGGGGTTTTGAGTCCCTTTCGCTGAGGACGGTGTAGGTCTTGTCTATTCCATAGTTGGTTTTTGGAACGGTACCTGTGCTTATATCAAACTCTGGTTTTATTCATCACCCCACCTCTCCTTCCCCCTTAAGCAGGTATAAGAGTGTTTTCTAAATGTGAGACACTGTTCTCTTTCCTAACTCAGTTCAAGTGTAGCCATGTTTACAGGATCTTCATAAGTGATATCTTATGATAAGTTTCTTTTTCTGTGTGACTTATTTCACTTAGAATCATCGTACCTGAATCCACCCATTTTGCTGCTACTGGTCTTATGACATTGATTTCATGGCTGAGGGATATTCCATCGTACGTAAGTACCACAATTTTTTGAACCATGTTTATATTTTCTGGGATACTTAAGGTGTATCCAAGTTGAGGTCCTTGTATGCAGTGCAGCCCTAAATTTTGGGGTGGCTCTGTCTTATTGATTTTTCAGTTTTCCCAAGGTATATTCCCTAGGCTGGTAGTGCCCTTGGCTCTGTAGCTCTGTTCTTTACTTGTTTTAGGGAACAGAATGCCCTCCTCCAGAGAGGCAGTTGGCAATTTACATCCCGCCCATCAGCATAACAAGGCTCCCTGTTCTCCAGGGCCTGTCTTGCCTTTCTTGTTCTTACACATTTTGTGGATGTCCCTTTTGACCGGTGGGAAGTGATACTTCTTTGTAGTGCAGATTTGCATTGCCCGCTTGCTTGCTTGGCCAAAAAGGGCGTATGCGTTTTCTCCTGAATATATTCAGGAGAAAACGCATACGCCCTTTTTGGCCAAGTGCATCATTGTCGAAGTTGTGCCCCTCTTCCTGTGCTTTAAAGGCGATTCCAACGTACCTCTTGAAATCTGTTTCCTGCTATTCTGCCTCGCTTTCAAGTCTGCCTCGTTGCCTTCCCTCAACAGATTTTTGGACGATAGTTGTCCTTTATTACTCGGCCAGTTTGTGAATTGCTGTGCCCCTGAGCTCCATTTTTCAACTCGTTTTTGGTGAGCTGACCGCAAGTCCAAAATTTTGGTTCAGGACCTATACTGGTTCCCGGTGGGTGGCTGAGAATTTGGTTAATTCTTCTTCCTGCCGGGAAATTACAGTGATATGTGCCCGTCCAAATGCCTAACAGCTACTCTCTCATTGGTTCTCCCTCTTCCCTTTCATCCTCTGCCAAATTGGCAACCTGTGCGAACCAAGAGGTTAAAGGGGCTGTCTCTCCAAGTTGGGAGGTTGATAGTAAAGCAGACGGAAAGTCAAACTGGAGCACCAGGAGAGGGACTATGCGTTGAGTTTTAGAAACCTTTCGTATTCACAGTGTATCCGTTCTCTAGGTTTCCCGCACATGTTATAGCTGTAGTAATATTCCCTTCAACCTGGAGAGTTCGGACCCATGGAATGGGTGCCATGCATTATTGCTTTAAAGGGTCTGCATTTGCTCACCCAATCTCACCAATCGTCTCAGTCCCAAGTGTCCCTCCTTATGCCACATCCAGCTGTCGTTGTAGATAGGGTCATTCCAGCTTTCATCAGAGACCCTGAAGGAATTTTAAAGAATTTCCCAGTTTTTTTGTTTTGTTTTTGAAATTCCATTTTATAGTGGGTTTGAGCTGATTCTCGCTGCCATGTTTATGCCAGTCTAGACACACTTGATTCCCTTACGGAGACATATCAATACATAGGTTTTAACGTTCTTACTAGTCAGATATTTTCCTCTGCGGGAAATATGGGGTTTTGAGTCCCTATCACTGAGGACGGTGTAGGTCTTGTCTATTCCATAGTTGGTTTTTGGAACGGTACCTGTGCTTATATCAAACTCTGGTTTTATGCATCACCCCACCTCTCCTTCCCCCTTAAGCAGGTATAAGAGTGTTTTCTAAATGTGAGACACTGTTCTCTTTCCTAACTCAGTTCAAGTGTAGCCATGTTTACAGGATCTTCATAAGTGATATCTTATGATAAGTTTCTTTTTCTGTGTGACTTATTTCATTTAGAATCATCGTACCTGAATCCACCCATTTTGCTGCTACTGGTCTTATGACATTGATTTCATGGCTGAGGGATATTCCATCGTACGTAAGTACCACAATTTTTTGAACCATGTTTATATTTTCTGGGATACTTAAGGTGTATCCAAGTTGAGGTCCTTGTATGCAGTGCAGCCCTAAATTTTGGGGTGGCTCTGTCTTATTGATTTTCAGTTTTCCCAAGGTATATTCCCTAGACTGGTAGTGCCCTTGGCTCTGTAGCTCTGTTCTTTACTTGTTTTAGGGAACAGAATGCACTCCTCCAGAGAGGCAGTTGGCAATTTACATCCCGCCCATCAGCATAACAAGGCTCCCTGTTCTCCAGGGCCTGTCTTGCCTTTCTGATATTTACACATATTGTGGATGTCCCTTTTGACCGGTGGGAAGTGATACTTCTTTGTAGTGCAGATTTGCATTGCCCGCTTGCTTGCTTGGCCAAAAAGGGCGTATGCGTTTTCTCCTGAATATATTCAGGAGAAAATGCATACGCCCTTTTTGGCCAAGTGCATCATTGTCGAAGTTGTGCCCCTCTTCCTGTGCTTTAAAGGCGATTCCAACGTACCTCTTGAAATCTGTTTCCTGCTATTCTGCCTCGCTCTCAAGTCCGCCTCGTTGCCTTCCCTCAACAGATTTTTGGACGATAGTTGTCCTTTATTACTCGGCCAGTTTGTGAATTGCTGTGCCCCTGAGCTCCATTTTTCAACTCGTTTTTGGTGAGCTGACCGCAAGTCCAAAATTTTGGTCCAGGACCTATTCTGGTTCCCGGTGGGTGGCTGAGACTTTGGTTAATTCTTCCTCCTGCTGGGAAGTTAGAGTGATATGTGCCCGTCCAAATGCCTAACAGCTACTCTCTCATTGGTTCTCCCTCTTCCCTTTCATCCTCTGCCAACTTGGAAACCTGTGCGAACCAGGAGGTTAAAGGGGCTGTATCTCCAAGATGGGAGATTGAAAGTAAACCGATGGACAGTCAAACCGGAGCACCAGGAGAGAGACTATCCGTTGAGTTTTAGAAACCTTTCATATTCACAGTGTGTCCGTTCTCTAGATTTCTCGTACATGTTATAACTGTAGTAATATTCCCTTCAACCTGGAGAGTTGGGACCCATGGCATTGGTGCCATGCATTATTGCTTTAAAGGGTCTGCATTTGCTCACCCAATCTCACCAATCCTCTCAGTCCCAAGTGTCCAGCCTTATGCCACATCCAGCTGTCGTTGTAGATAGGGTCTTTCCAGGTTTCATCAGAGACCCTGAAGGAATTGTGAGGAATATCCCAGTTTTTTTGTTTTGTTTTTGAAATTCCTTTTTATAGTGGGTTTGCGCGGATTCTCGCTGCCATGTTTATGCCAGTCTAGAATCACTTGATTCCCTTACGGAGACATATCAATACATAGGTTTTAAGATTCTTACTAGTCAGATATATTCTTCTGTGGGAAATATGGGGTTTTGAGTCCCTTTCACTGAGGAAGGTGTAGGTCTTGTCTATTCCATAGTTGGTTTTTGGAACGGTACCTCTGCTTATATCAAACTCTGGTTTTATGCATCACCCCTCCTCTCCTTCCCCCTTAAGCAGCCATAAGAGTGTTTTCTAAATGTGAGACACTGTTCTCTTTCCTAACTCAGTTCAAGTGTAGCCATGTTTACAGGATCTTCATAAGTGATATCTTATGATAAGTTTCTTTTTCTGTGTGACTTATTTCACTTAGAATCATCGTACCTGAATCCACCCATTTTGCTGCTACTGGTATTATGACATTGATTTCATGGATGAGGTATATTCCATCGTACGTAAGTACCACAATTTTTTGAACCATTTTTATATTTCCTGGGATATTTAAGGTGTACCCAAGTTGAGGTCCTTGTAAGCAGTGCAGCCCTAAATTTTGGGGTGGCTCTGTCTTATTGATTTTCAGTTTACTCAAGGTATATTCCCTAAACTGGAAGTGCCCTTGGCTCTGTAGCTCTGTTCTTTTCCTTGTTTTAGGGAACGCAATGTACTCCTCCAGAGGGGCAGTTGGCAATTTACATCCTGCCCATCATCATAACAAGGCTTCCTGTTCTCCAGGGCCTGTCTTGCCTTTCAGGTTTTTACACATTTTGTGGATGTCCCTTTTGACCGGTGGGAAGTGATACTTCTTTGTAGTGCAGATTTGCATTGCCCGCTTGCCTGCTTGGCCAAAAAGGGCGTATGAGTTTTCTCCTGAATATATTCAGGATAAATCGCATACACCATTTTTGGCCAAGTGCATCATTGTCGAAGTTGTGCCCCTCTTCCTGTGCCTTAAAGTCGATTCCAACGTACCTCTTGAAATCTGTTTCCTGCTATTCTGCCTCGCTTTCAAGTCCGCCTCGTTGCCTACCCTCAACAGATTTTTGGACGATAGTTGTCCTTTATTACTCGGTCAGTTGGTGAATTGCTGTGCCCCTGAGCTCCATTTTTCAACTCGTTTTTTGTGAGCTGACCGCAAGCCCAAAATTTTGGTTCAGGACCGATACTGGTTCCCGGTGGGTGGCTGACACCTTGGTTAATTCTTCTTCCGGCGGGGAAATTACAGTGATATGTGCCCGTGCAAACGCGTAACAGCTACTCTCTCATTGTTTCTCCCTCTTCCCTTTCATCCTCTGCCAAATTGGCAACCCGTGGAAACCAGGTGGTTAAAGGGGCTGTCTCTCCAAGTTGGGAGGTTGATAGTAAAGCATATGGGAAGTCAAACCGGGGCTCCAGGAGAGTGACTATTCGTTGAGTTTTAGAAACCTTTCATATTCACAGTGTGTCCGTTCTCTAGGTTTCCCTTACATGTTATAACTGTAGTAATATTCCCTCTAACCTGGAGAGTTGGGAACCATGGAATGGGTGCCAGGCATTTGTGCTTTAAAGGGTCTACATTTGCTCACCCAATCTCACCAATCGTCTCAGTGTCAAGTGTCCCTCCTTATGCCACATCCAGCTGTCATTGTACATAGGGTCATTCCAGGTTTCATCAGAGACCCTGAAGGAATTTTAAAGAATTATGCAGTTTTTTTGTTTTGTTTTTGAAATTCCTTTTTATAATGGGTTTGAGCTGATTCTCGCTGCCATGTTTATGCCAGTCTAGGCACACTTGATTGCCTTACGGAGACATATCAATACATAGGTTTTAAGATTTTTACTAGTCAGATATATTTCTCTGCAGGAAATATGGGGTTTTGAGACCCTTTCACTGAGGAAGGTGTAGGTCTTGTCTATTCCATAGTTGGTTTTTGGAACGGTACCTGTGCTTATATCAAACTCTGGTTTTATGCATCACCCCACCTCTCCTTCCCCCTTAAGCAGGCATAAGAGTGTTTTCTAAATGTGAGACACTGTTCTCTTTCCTAACTCAGTTCAAGTGTAGCCATGTTTACAGAATCTTCATAAGTGATATCTTATGATAAGTTTCTTTCTCTGTGTGACTTATTTCACTTAGAATCATCGTACCTGAAACCACCCATTTTGCTGCTACTGGTCTTATGACATTGATTTCATGGCTGAGGGATATTCCATCGTACGTAAGTACCACAATTTTTTGAACCATTTTTATATTTCCTGGGATATTTAATGTGTACCCAAGTTGAGGTCCTTGTAAGCAGTGCAGCCCTAAATTTCGGGGTGGCTCTGTCTTATTGATTTTCAGTTTTCCCAAGGTATATTCCCTAGACTGGAAGTGCCCTTGCCTCTGTAGCTCTGTTCTTTACTTGTTTTAGGGAACACAATGTACTCCTACAGAGAGGCAGTTGGCAATTTACATCCCGCCCATCAGCATAACAAGGCTCCCTGTTCTCCATGGCCTGTCTTGCCTTTCTAGTTTTTACACATTTTGTGGTTGTCCCTTTTGACCGGTGGGAAGTGATACATCTTTGTAGTGCAGATTTGCATTTTCCGTTTGATTGCTTGGTCAAAAATGCCGTATGCGTTTTCTCCTGAATATATTCAGGAGAAAACGCATACGCCCTTTTTGGACAAGTGCATCATTGTCGAAGTGTTGCCCCTCTTCCTGTGCTTTAAAGGCGATTCCAACATACCTCTTGAAATCTGTTTCCTGCTATTCTGCCTCGCTTTCAAGTCCGCCTCGTTGCCTTCCCTCAACAGATTTTTGGACGATAGTTGTCCTTTATTACTCGGCCAGTTTGTGAATTGCTGTGCCCCTGAGCTCCATTTTTCAACTCGTTTTCGGTGAGCTGATCGCAAGTCCAAAATTTTGGTTCAGGACCTATGCTGGTTCCCAGTGCGGGGCTGAGACTTTGGTTAATTCTTCTTCCTGCCGGGAAGTTAAAGTGATATGTGCCCGTCCAAATGTCTAACAGCTACTCTCTCATTGGTTCTCCCTCTTCCCTTTCATCCTCTGCCAAATTGGAAACCTGTGCGAACCAGGAGGTTAAAGGGGCTGTCTCTCCAAGTTGGGAGATTGATAGTAAAGCAGAAGGAAAGTCAAACCGGAGCACCATGGGAGGGTCTATTCGTTGAGTTTTAGAAACCTTTCATATTCACAGTGTGTCCGTTCTCTAGGTTTCCCGTACATGTTATAGCTGTAGTAATATTCCCTTCAATCTGGAGAGTTGGGACCCATGGAAAGGGTGCCAGGCATTATTGCTTTAAAGGGCCTGCATTTGCTCACCCAATCTCACCAATCCTCTCAGTCCCAAGTGTCCAGCCTTATGCCACCTCCAGCTGTCGTTGTAGAAAGGGTCATTCCAGGTTTCATCAGAGACCCTGAAGGAATTGTAAAGAATTTCCCAGTTTTTTTGTTTTGTTTTTGAAATTCCTTTTTATAGTGGGTTTGAGCTGATTCTCGCTGCCATGTTTATGCCAGTCTAGACACACTTGATTCCCTTACGGAGACATATCAATACATAGGTTTTAAGATTTTTACTAGTCAGATATATTCCTCTGCGGGAAATATGGGGTTTTGAGTCCCTTTCACTGAGGAAGGTGTAGGTCTTGACTATTCCATAGTTGGTTTTTGGAACGGTATCTGTGCTTATATCAAACTGTGGTTTTATGCATCACCCCACCTCTCCTTCCGCCTTAAGCTGGCATAAGAGTGTTTTCTAAATGTGAGACACTGTTCTCTTTCCTAACTCAGTTCAAGTGTAGCCATGTTTACAGGATCTTCATAAGTGATATCTTATGATAAGTTTCTTTTTCTGTGTGACTTATTTCACTTAGAATCATCGTACCTGAATCCAGCAATTTTGCTGCTACTGCTCTTATGCCATTGATTTCATAGCTGAGGGATATTCCATCGTACGTAAGTACCACAATTTTTTGAACCATATTTGTATTTCCCGTGATATCTAAGGCGTACCCAGCTTGAGGTCCTTGTAAGCAGTGCAGCCCTAAATTTTGGGGTGGCTCTGTCTTATTGATTTTCAGTTTTCCCAAGGTATATTCCCTAGACTGGACGTGCCCTTGGCTCTGTAGCTCTGTTCTTTACTGGTTTTAGAGAACACAATGCACTCCTTCAGAGAGGCAGTTGGCAATTTACATCCCGCCCATCAGCATAACAAGGCTCCCTGTTCTCCAGGGCCTGGCTTGCCTTTCTGGTTTTTACACATTTTTTGGATGTCCCTTTTGACCGGTGGGAAGTGATACTTCTTTGTAGTGCAGATTTGCATTGCCCGCTTGCTTGCTTGGCCAAAAAGGGCGTATGCGTTTTCTCCTGAATATATTCAGGAGAAAACGCATACGCCCTTTTTGGCCAAGTGCATCATTGTCGAACTTGTGCCCCTATTCCTGTGCTTTAAAGGCGATTCCAACGTACCTCTTGAAACCTGTTTCCGGCTATTCTGCCTCAATTTCAATCTGCCTCGTTGCCTTTCCTCAACAGATTTTTGGACGATAGTTGTCCTTTATTACTCGGCCTGTTTGTGAATTGCTGTGCCCCTGAGCTCCATTTTTCAACTCGTTTTTTGTGAGCTGACCGCAAGTCCAAAATTTTGGTGCAGGACCTATACTGGTTCCCGGTGGGTGGCTGAGACTTTGGTTAATTCTTCTTCCTGCCGGGAAATTACAGTGACATGTGCCCGTCCAAATGCCTAACAGCTACTCTCTCATTGGTTCTCCCTCTTCCCTTTCATCCTCTGCCAAATTGGCAACCTGTGCGAACCAGGAGGTTAAACGGGCTGTCTCTCCAAGTTTGGAGGTTGATAGTAAAGCAGATGGAAAGTCAAACCCGAGCACCAGGATAGGGACTATTCGTTGAGTTTTAGTAATCATTCGTATTCACAGTGTGTCCGTTCTCTAGGTTTCCTGTACATGTTATAGCTGTAGTAATATTCCCTTCAACCTGGAGAGTTGGGAACCATGGAATGGGTGCCAGGCATTTGTGCTTTAAAGGGTCTGCATTTGCTCACCCAATCTCACCAATCCTCTCAGTCCCAAGTTTCCAGCCTTATGCCACATCCAGCTGTCGTTGTAGATATGGTCATTCCAGCTTTCATCAGAGACCCTGAAGGAATTGTAAAGAATTTCCCAGTTTTTTTGTTTTGTTTTTGAAATTCCTTTTTATAGTGGGTTTGAGCTGATTCTCGCTGCCATGTTTATGCCAGTCTGACACACTTGATTCCCTTATGGAGACATATCAATACATACGTTTTAAGATTCTTACTAGTCAGATATATTCCTCTGCAGGAAATATGGGTTTTGAGTCCCTTTCCCTGAGGAAGGTGTAGGTCTTGTCTATTCCATAGTTGGTTTTTGGAACGGTACCTGTGCTTATATCAAACTCTGGTTTTATGCATCACCCCACCTCTCCTTCCCCCTTAAGCAGGCATAAGAGTGTTTTCTAAATGTGAGACACTGTTCTCTTTCCTAACTCAGTTCAAGTGTAGCCATGTTTACAGGATCTTCATAAGTGATATCTTATGATAAGTTTCTTTTTCTGTGTGACTTATTTCACTTAGAATCATCGTACCTGAATCTACCCATTTTGCTGCTACTGGTCTTATGACATTGATTTCATGGCTGTGGGATATTCCATCGTACGTAAGTACCACAATTTTTTGAACCATTTTTATATTTTCTGGGATATTTAAGGTGTACCCAAGTTCAGGTCCTTGTAAGCAGTGCAGCCCTAAATTTTGGAGTGGCTCTGTCTTATTGATTTTCAGTTTTCCCAAGGTATATTCCCTAGACTGGAAGTGCCCTTGGCTCTGTAGCTCTGTTGTTTACTTGTTTTATGGAACACAATGCACTCCTCCAGAGAGGCAGTTGGCAATTTACATCCCGCCCATCAGCATAACAAGGCTCCCTGTTCTCCAGGGCCTGTCTTGCCTTTCTGGTTTTTACACATTTTGTGGATGTCCCTTTTGACCGGTGGGAAGTGATACTTCTTTGTAGTGCAGATTTGCATTGCCTGCTTGCTTGCTTGGCCAAAAAGGGCCTATGCGTTTTCTCCTGAATATATTCAGGAGAAAACACATACGCCGTTTTTGGCCAAGTGCATCATTGTCGAAGTTGTGCCCCTCTTCCAGTGCTTTAAAGGCGATTCCAACGTACCTCTTGAAATCTGTTTCCTGCTATTCTGCATCGCTTTCAAGTCTGCCTCCTTGCCTTCCCTTAACAGATTTTTGGACGAGAGTTGTTCTTTATTACTCTGCCAGTTTGTGAATTGCTCTGCCCTTGAGCACCATTTTTCAACTCGTTTTTTGTGAGCTGACCGCAAGTTCAAAATTATGGTTCAGGACTTATGCTGGTTCCCGGTGGTTGGCTGAGACTTTGGTTAATTCTTCTTCCTGCCGGGAAATTACAGTGATATGTGCCCGTCCAAATGCCTAACAGCTACTCTCTCATTGGTTCTCTCTCTTCCCTTTCATCCTCTGCCAAATTGGCAACCTGTGCGAACCAGGAGGTTAAAGGGTCTGTCTCTCCAAGTTGGGAGGTGGATAGTAAAGCAGATGGAAAGTCAAACCGGAGCACCAGGAGAGGGACTATTCGTTGAGTTTTAGAAACCTTTCGTATTCAAAGTGTGTCCGTTTTCTAGGTTTCCCGTACATGTTATAGCTGTAGTAATATTCCCTTCAACCTGGAGACTTCGGACCCATGGAATGGGTGCCAGGCATTTGTGCTTTAAAGGGTCTGCATTTGCTCACCCTATCTCACCAATCCTCTCAGTCCCAAGTTTCCAGCCTTATGCCACATCCAGCTGTCGTTGTAGATATGGTCACTCCAGCTTTCATCAGAGACCCTGAAGGAATTGTAAAGAATTTCCCAGTTTTTTGTTTTGTTTTTGAAATTCCTTTTTATAGTGGGTTTGAGGTGATTCTCGCCGCCATGATTATGCCAGTCTAGACACACTTGATTCCCTTATGGAGACATATCAATACATAGGTTTTAAGATTCTTACTAGTCAGATATATTCCTCTGTGGGAAATATGGTGTTTTGAGTCCCTTTCACTGAGGAAGGTGTAGGTCTTGTCTATTCCATAGTTGGTTTTTGGAACGGTACCTGTGCTTATATCAAACTCTGGTTTTATGCATCACCCCACCTCTCCTTCCCCCTTAAGCAGGCATAAGAGAATTTTCTAAATTTGAGACTCTGTTCTCTTTCCTAACTCAGTTCAAGTGTAGCCATGTTTACAGGATCTTCATAAGTGATATCTTATGATAAGTTTCTTTTTCTGTGTGACTTATTTCACTTAGAATTATCGTACCTGAATCAACCCATTTTGCTGCTACTGGTCTTATGACATTGATTTCATGGCTGATGGATATTCCATCGTACGTAAATACCACAATTTTTTGAACCATTTTTATATTTCCTGGGATATTTAAGGTGTACCCAAGTTGAGGTCCTTGTAAGCAGTACAGCCCTAAATTTTGGGGTGGCTCTGTCTTATTGATTTTCAGTTTTCCCAAGGTATATTCCCTAGACTGGAAGTGCCCTTGGCTCTGTAGCTCTGTTGTTTACTTGTTTTAGGGAACACAATGCACTCCTCCAGAGAGGCGGTTGGCAATTTACATCCCGCCCATCAGCATAACAAGGCTCCCTGTTCTCCAGGGCCTGTCTTGCCTTTCTGGTTTTTACATATTTTGTGGATGTCCCTTTTGAACGGTGGGAAGTGATACTTCTTTGTAGTGCAGATTGGCATTGCCCCCTTCCTTGCTTGGCCAAAATGGGTGTATGCGTTTTCTCATGAACATATTCAAGAGAAAACGCATACGCCCTTTTTGGCCAAGTGCATCATTGTCGAAGTTGTGCCCCTCTTCCTGTGCTTTAAAGGCGATTCCAACGTACCTCTTGAAATCTGTTTCCTGCTATTGTGTCTCGCTTTCAACTCCACCTCGTTGCCTTCCCTCAACAGATTTTTGGACGATAGTTGTCCTTTATTACTCTGCCAGTTTGTGAATTGCTGTGCCCCTGAGCTCCATTTTTCAACTCGTTTTTTGTGAGCTGACCGCATGTCCAAAATTTTGGTCCAGGAACTATGCTGTTTCCCGGTGGGTGGCTGAGACTTTGGTTAATTCTTCTTCCTGCCGGGACATTAGTCTGATATGTGCCCGTCCAAATGCCTAACAGCTACTCTCTCATTGGTTCTCCCTCTTCCCTTTCATCCTCTGCCAAATTGGCAACCTGTGCGAACCAGGAGGTTAAAGGGGCTGTCTCTCCAAGTTGGGAGGTTGATAGTAAAGCAGATGGAAAGTAAAACGGGAGCACCAGGAGAGGGACTATTCGTTGAGTTTTAGAAACCTTTCTATTCACAATGTGTCCGTTCTCTAGGTTTCCCGTACATGTTATAGCTGTAGTAATATTCCCTTCAACCTGGAGAGTTGGGACCCATGGAATGGGTGCCAGGCATTTGTGATTTAAAGGGTCTGCATTTGCTCACCCAATCTCACCAATCGACTCAGTCCCAAGTGTCCCTCCTTATGCCACATCCAGCTGTCGTTGTAGATAGGGTCATTCCAGGTTTCATCATTGACCCTGAAGGAATTGTAAAGAATTTCCCAGTTTTTTTGTTTTGTTTTTGAAATTCCTTTTTATAGTGGGTTTGAGCTGATTCTCGCTGCCATGTTTATGCCAGTCTAGACACACTTGATTCCCTTACGGAGACATATCAATACATAGGTTTTAAGATTCTTACTAGTCAGATATATTCCTCTGCGGGAAATATGGGGTTTTGAGTCCCTTTCACTGAGGAAGGTGTAGGTCTTGTCTATTCCATAGTTGGTTTTTGGAACGGTACCTGTGCTTTTATCAAACTCTGGTTTTATGCATCACCCCACCTCTCCTTCCGCCTTAAGCAGGCATAAGAGTGTTTTTTAAATGTGAGACACTGTTCTCTTTCCTAACTCAGTTCAAGTGTAGCCATGTTTACAGGATCTTCATAAGTGATATCTTATGATAAGTTTCTGTTTCTGTGTGACTTATTTCATTAGAATCATCGTACCTGAATCCACCCATTTTGCTGCTACTGGTCTTATGACATTGATTTCATGGCTGAGGGATATTCCATCGTACGTAAGTACCACAATTTTTTGAACCATTTTTATATTTCCTGGGATATTTAAGGTGTACCCAAGTTGAGGTCCTTGTAAGCAGTGCAGCCCTAAATTTTGGGGTGGCTGTGTCTTTTTGATTTTCAGTTTTCCCAAGGTATATTCCCTAGACTGGAAGTGCCCTTGGCTCTGTAGCTCTGTTCTTTACTTGTTTTAGGGAACACAATGCAGTCTTCCAGAGAGGCAGTTGGCAATTTACATCCCGCCCATCAGCATAGCAAGGCTCCCTGTTCTCCAGGGCCTGTCTTGCCTGTCTGGTTTTTACACATTTTGTGGATGTCCCTTTTGACAGGTGGGAAGTGATACTTCTTTGTAGTGCAGATTTGCATTGCCCGCTTGCTTGCTTGGCCGAAAAGGGCATATGCGTTTTCTCCTGAATATATTCAGGAGAAAACGCATATGCCCTTTTTGGCCAAGTGCATCATTGTCGAAGTTGTGCCCCTCTTCCTGTGCTTTAAAGGCGATTCCAACGTACCTCTTGAAATCTGTTTCCTGCTATTCTGCCTCGCTTTCAAGTCCGCCTCGTTACCTTCCCTCAACAGATTTTTGGACGATAGTTGTCCTTTATTACTCGGCCAGTTTGTGAATGGCTGTGCCCCAGAGCTCCATTTTTCAACTCGTTTTTGGTGAGCTCACCGCAAGTCCAAAATTTTGGTTCAGGACCTATTTTGGTTCCCGGTGTGGGGCTGAGACTTTGGTTAATTCTTCTTCCTGCCGGGAAATTACAGTGATATGTGCCCGTCCAAATGCCTAACAGCTACTCTCTCATTGGTTCTCCCTATTCCCTTTCATCCTCTGCCAAATTGGCAACCTGTGTGAACCAGGAGGTTAAAGGGTCTGTCTCTCCAAGTTGGGAGGTTGATAGTAAAGCAGATGGAAAGTCAAACCGGAGCACCGGGAGAGGGACTATTCGTTGAGTTTTAGAATCCTTTCGTATTCACAGTGTGTCCGTTCTCTAGGTTTCCCGTACATGTTATAACTGTAGTAATATTCTCTTCAACATGGAGAGTTGGGAACCATGGAATGGGTGCCAGGCATTATTGCTTTAAAGGGTCTGCATTTGCTCACCAATCTCACCAATCCTCTCAGTCCCAATTATCCAGCCTTATGCCACATCCAGCTGTCATTGTAGATAGGGTCATTCCAGGTTTCATCAGAGACCCTGAAGGAATTGTAAAGAATTTGCCAGTTTTTTTGTTTTGTTTGTGAAATTACTTTTTATAGTGGGTTTGAGCTGATTCTCGCTGCCATGTTTATGCCAGTCTAGACACACTTGATTCCCTTAGGGTGACATATCAATACATAGGTTTTAAGATTCTTACTAGGCAGATATATTCCTCTGCGGGAAATATGGGATTTTGAGTCCCTTTCACTGAGGAAGGTGTAGGTCTTGTCTATTCCATAGTTGGTTTTTTGAACGGTACCTGTGCTTATATCAAACTCTGGTTTTATACATCACCCCACCTCTCCTTCCCCCTTAAGCAGGCATAAGAGTGTTTTCTAAATGTGAGACACTGTTCTCTTTCCTAACTCAGTTCAAGTGTAGCCATGTTTACAGGATCTTCATAAGTGATATCTTATGATAAGTTTGTTTTTGTGTGTGACTTATTTCACTTAGAATCATCGTACCTGAATCCACCCATTTTGCTGCTACTGGTTTTATGACATTGATTTCATGGCTGAGGGATATTCCATCGTTCGTAAGTACCACAAAATTTTGAACCATTTTTATATTTCCTGGGATATTTAAGGTGTACCCAAGTTGAGGTTTTTGTAAGCAGTGCAGCCATAAATTTTGCGGTGGCACTGTCTTATTGATTTTCAGTTTTCCCAAGGTATATTCCCTAGATTGGAAGTGCCCTTGGCTCTGTAGCTCTGTTGTTTACTTGTTTTAGGGAACATAGTGCACTCCTCCAGAGAGGCAGTTGGCAATTTACATCCACCCCATCAGCATAACAAGGCTCCCTGTTCTCCAGGGCCTGTCTTGCCTTTCTGGTTTTTACACATTTTGCGGATGTCCCTTTTGACCGGTGTGAAGTGATACTTCTTTGTATTGCAGATTTGCATTGCCCGCTTGCTTGGTTTGCCAAAAAGGGCGTATGCGTTTTCTCCTGAATATATTCAGGAGAAAACGCATACGCCCTTTTTGGCCAAGTGCATCATTGTCGAAGTTGTGCCCCTCTTCCTGTGCTTTAAAGGCGATTCCAACATACCTCTTGAAATCTGTTTCCTGCTATTCTGCCTCGATTTCAACTCCGCCTCGTTGCCTTCCCTCAACAGATTTTTAAATGATAGTTGTCCTTTATTACTCTTCCAGTTTGTGAATTGCTGTGCCCTGAGCCCCATTTTTCAGCTCATTTTTTGTGTGCTGACCGCAAGTCCAAAATTTTGGTTCAGGACCTCTACTTTTTACCTGTGGGAGGCTGAGACTTTGGTTAGTTCTTCTTCCTCCCGTGAAATTAGAGTGACATGTTCCCGTCTAAATTCCTAACAGCTACTCTGTCATTGGTTCTCCCCCTTTCCTTTCATCCTCTGCCAAATTGGCAACGTGTGTGTACCAGGAGGTTAAAAGTGGTGTCTCTCCAAGTTGGGTGATTGATAGTAAAGCAGTTGGAAAGTCAAACCGGAACACCAGGAGAGGGACTATTTGTTGAGTTTTAGAAACCTTTTGTATTCACAGTGTGTCCATTCTCTAGGTTTCCTGTACATGTTATAGCTGTATTAATATTCCCTTCAACCCGCAGAGTTGGGACCCATGGAATGGGTGCCATGCATTATTGGTTTACAAGGTCTGCATTTGCTCACCCAATCTCACCAATCCTCTCAGTCCCAAGTGTCCAGCCTTATGCCACATCCAGCTGTCGTTGTAGATAGGGTCATTCCAGGTTTCATCAGAGACCCTGAAGGAATTGTAAAGAATTTCCCTGTTTTTTTGGTTTGTTTGTGAAATTCCTTTTGATAGTGGGTTTCAGCTGATTCTCGCTGCCAAGTTTATGCCAGTCTAGACACACTTGATTCCCTTACAGAGACATATCAATACATAGGTTTTAAGATTCTTACTAGTCAGATATATTCTTCTGCGGGAAATATGGGCTTTTCAGTCCCTTTCACTGAGGAATGTGTAGGTCTTGTCTATTCCATAGTTGGTTTTCGGAACGGTAGGTGTCCTTATATGAAACTCTGGTTTTATGCATCACCCCACCTCTCCTTCCCCCTTAAGCAGGCATAAGAGTGTTTTCCAAATGTGAGACTCTGTTCTCTTTCCTAGCTAAGTTCAAGTGTAGCCATGTTTACAGGTTCTTCATAAGTGATATCTTATGATAAATTTCTTTTTCTGTGTGTCTTATTTCACTTAGAATCATCATAACAGAATCCACACATTTTGTTGCTACTGGTCTTATGACATTGATTTCATGGCTGAGGGATATTCCATCGTACGTAAGTACCACAATTTTTTGAACCATTTTTATATTTCCTGGGATATTTAAGGTGTACCGAAGTTGAGGTTATTGTGAGCAGTGCAGCCGTAAATTTTGGGGTGGCTCTGTCTTATTGATTTTCAGTTTTCCCAAGGTATATTCCCTAGACTGGTAGTGCCCTTGGCTCTGTAGCTCTGTTGTTTACTTGTTTTAGGGAACACAATGCACTCCTCCATAGAGGCAGTTGGCAATTTACATCCCGCCCATCAGCATAAAAAGGCTCCCTGTTCTCCAGGGCCTGTCTTGCCTTTCTGGTTTTTACATATTTTGTGGATGTCCCTTTTGAACGGTGGGAAGTGATACTTCTTTGTAGTGCAGATTGGCATTGCCCCCTTCCTTGCTTGGCCAAAATGGGTGTATGCGTTTTCTCATGAACATATTCAAGAGAAAACGCATACGCCCTTTTTGGCCAAGTGCATCATTGTCGAAGTTGTGCCCCTCTTCCTGTGCTTTAAAGGCGATTCCAACGTACCTCTTGAAATCTGTTTCCTGCTATTGTGTCTCGCTTTCAACTCCACCTCGTTGCCTTCCCTCAACAGATTTTTGGACGATAGTTGTCCTTTATTACTCTGCCAGTTTGTGAATTGCTGTGCCCCTGAGCTCCATTTTTCAACTCGTTTTTTGTGAGCTGACCGCATGTCCAAAATTTTGGTCCAGGAACTATGCTGTTTCCCGGTGGGTGGCTGAGACTTTGGTTAATTCTTCTTCCTGCCGGGACATTAGTCTGATATGTGCCCGTCCAAATGCCTAACAGCTACTCTCTCATTGGTTCTCCCTCTTCCCTTTCATCCTCTGCCAAATTGGCAACCTGTGCGAACCAGGAGGTTAAAGGGGCTGTCTCTCCAAGTTGGGAGGTTGATAGTAAAGCAGATGGAAAGTAAAACGGGAGCACCAGGAGAGGGACTATTCGTTGAGTTTTAGAAACCTTTCTATTCACAATGTGTCCGTTCTCTAGGTTTCCCGTACATGTTATAGCTGTAGTAATATTCCCTTCAACCTGGAGAGTTGGGACCCATGGAATGGGTGCCAGGCATTTGTGATTTAAAGGGTCTGCATTTGCTCACCCAATCTCACCAATCGACTCAGTCCCAAGTGTCCCTCCTTATGCCACATCCAGCTGTCATTGTAGATAGGGTCATTCCAGGTTTCATCATTGACCCTGAAGGAATTGTAAAGAATTTCCCAGTTTTTTTGTTTTGTTTTTGAAATTCCTTTTTATAGTGGGTTTGAGCTGATTCTCGCTGCCATGTTTATGCCAGTCTAGACACACTTGATTCCCTTACGGAGACATATCAATACATAGGTTTTAAGATTCTTACTAGTCAGATATATTCCTCTGCGGGAAATATGGGGTTTTGAGTCCCTTTCACTGAGGAAGGTGTAGGTCTTGTCTATTCCATAGTTGGTTTTTGGAACGGTACCTGTGCTTTTATCAAACTCTGGTTTTATGCATCACCCCACCTCTCCTTCCGCCTTAAGCAGGCATAAGAGTGTTTTTTAAATGTGAGACACTGTTCTCTTTCCTAACTCAGTTCAAGTGTAGCCATGTTTACAGGATCTTCATAAGTGATATCTTATGATAAGTTTCTGTTTCTGTGTGACTTATTTCATTAGAATCATCGTACCTGAATCCACCCATTTTGCTGCTACTGGTCTTATGACATTGATTTCATGGCTGAGGGATATTCCATCGTACGTAAGTACCACAATTTTTTGAACCATTTTTATATTTCCTGGGATATTTAAGGTGTACCCAAGTTGAGGTCCTTGTAAGCAGTGCAGCCCTAAATTTTGGGGTGGCTGTGTCTTTTTGATTTTCAGTTTTCCCAAGGTATATTCCCTAGACTGGAAGTGCCCTTGGCTCTGTAGCTCTGTTCTTTACTTGTTTTAGGGAACACAATGCAGTCTTCCAGAGAGGCAGTTGGCAATTTACATCCCGCCCATCAGCATAGCAAGGCTCCCTGTTCTCCAGGGCCTGTCTTGCCTGTCTGGTTTTTACACATTTTGTGGATGTCCCTTTTGACAGGTGGGAAGTGATACTTCTTTGTAGTGCAGATTTGCATTGCCCGCTTGCTTGCTTGGCCGAAAAGGGCATATGCGTTTTCTCCTGAATATATTCAGGAGAAAACGCATATGCCCTTTTTGGCCAAGTGCATCATTGTCGAAGTTGTGCCCCTCTTCCTGTGCTTTAAAGGCGATTCCAACGTACCTCTTGAAATCTGTTTCCTGCTATTCTGCCTCGCTTTCAAGTCCGCCTCGTTACCTTCCCTCAACAGATTTTTGGACGATAGTTGTCCTTTATTACTCGGCCAGTTTGTGAATGGCTGTGCCCCAGAGCTCCATTTTTCAACTCGTTTTTGGTGAGCTCACCGCAAGTCCAAAATTTTGGTTCAGGACCTATTTTGGTTCCCGGTGTGGGGCTGAGACTTTGGTTAATTCTTCTTCCTGCCGGGAAATTACAGTGATATGTGCCCGTCCAAATGCCTAACAGCTACTCTCTCATTGGTTCTCCCTATTCCCTTTCATCCTCTGCCAAATTGGCAACCTGTGTGAACCAGGAGGTTAAAGGGTCTGTCTCTCCAAGTTGGGAGGTTGATAGTAAAGCAGATGGAAAGTCAAACCGGAGCACCGGGAGAGGGACTATTCGTTGAGTTTTAGAATCCTTTCGTATTCACAGTGTGTCCGTTCTCTAGGTTTCCCGTACATGTTATAACTGTAGTAATATTCTCTTCAACATGGAGAGTTGGGAACCATGGAATGGGTGCCAGGCATTATTGCTTTAAAGGGTCTGCATTTGCTCACCAATCTCACCAATCCTCTCAGTCCCAATTATCCAGCCTTATGCCACATCCAGCTGTCATTGTAGATAGGGTCATTCCAGGTTTCATCAGAGACCCTGAAGGAATTGTAAAGAATTTGCCAGTTTTTTTGTTTTGTTTGTGAAATTACTTTTTATAGTGGGTTTGAGCTGATTCTCGCTGCCATGTTTATGCCAGTCTAGACACACTTGATTCCCTTAGGGTGACATATCAATACATAGGTTTTAAGATTCTTACTAGGCAGATATATTCCTCTGCGGGAAATATGGGATTTTGAGTCCCTTTCACTGAGGAAGGTGTAGGTCTTGTCTATTCCATAGTTGGTTTTTTGAACGGTACCTGTGCTTATATCAAACTCTGGTTTTATACATCACCCCACCTCTCCTTCCCCCTTAAGCAGGCATAAGAGTGTTTTCTAAATGTGAGACACTGTTCTCTTTCCTAACTCAGTTCAAGTGTAGCCATGTTTACAGGATCTTCATAAGTGATATCTTATGATAAGTTTGTTTTTGTGTGTGACTTATTTCACTTAGAATCATCGTACCTGAATCCACCCATTTTGCTGCTACTGGTTTTATGACATTGATTTCATGGCTGAGGGATATTCCATCGTTCGTAAGTACCACAAAATTTTGAACCATTTTTATATTTCCTGGGATATTTAAGGTGTACCCAAGTTGAGGTTTTTGTAAGCAGTGCAGCCATAAATTTTGCGGTGGCACTGTCTTATTGATTTTCAGTTTTCCCAAGGTATATTCCCTAGATTGGAAGTGCCCTTGGCTCTGTAGCTCTGTTGTTTACTTGTTTTAGGGAACATAGTGCACTCCTCCAGAGAGGCAGTTGGCAATTTACATCCACCCCATCAGCATAACAAGGCTCCCTGTTCTCCAGGGCCTGTCTTGCCTTTCTGGTTTTTACACATTTTGCGGATGTCCCTTTTGACCGGTGGGAAGTGATACTTCTTTGTATTGCAGATTTGCATTGCCCGCTTGCTTGGTTTGCCAAAAAGGGCGTATGCGTTTTCTCCTGAATATATTCAGGAGAAAACGCATACGCCCTTTTTGGCCAAGTGCATCATTGTCGAAGTTGTGCCCCTCTTCCTGTGCTTTAAAGGCGATTCCAACATACCTCTTGAAATCTGTTTCCTGCTATTCTGCCTCGATTTCAACTCCGCCTCGTTGCCTTCCCTCAACAGATTTTTAAATGATAGTTGTCCTTTATTACTCTTCCAGTTTGTGAATTGCTGTGCCCTGAGCCCCATTTTTCAGCTCATTTTTTGTGTGCTGACCGCAAGTCCAAAATTTTGGTTCAGGACCTCTACTTTTTACCTGTGGGAGGCTGAGACTTTGGTTAGTTCTTCTTCCTCCCGTGAAATTAGAGTGACATGTTCCCGTCTAAATTCCTAACAGCTACTCTGTCATTGGTTCTCCCCCTTTCCTTTCATCCTCTGCCAAATTGGCAACGTGTGTGTACCAGGAGGTTAAAAGTGGTGTCTCTCCAAGTTGGGTGATTGATAGTAAAGCAGTTGGAAAGTCAAACCGGAACACCAGGAGAGGGACTATTTGTTGAGTTTTAGAAACCTTTTGTATTCACAGTGTGTCCATTCTCTAGGTTTCCTGTACATGTTATAGCTGTATTAATATTCCCTTCAACCCGCAGAGTTGGGACCCATGGAATGGGTGCCATGCATTATTGGTTTACAAGGTCTGCATTTGCTCACCCAATCTCACCAATCCTCTCAGTCCCAAGTGTCCAGCCTTATGCCACATCCAGCTGTCGTTGTAGATAGGGTCATTCCAGGTTTCATCAGAGACCCTGAAGGAATTGTAAAGAATTTCCCTGTTTTTTTGGTTTGTTTGTGAAATTCCTTTTGATAGTGGGTTTCAGCTGATTCTCGCTGCCAAGTTTATGCCAGTCTAGACACACTTGATTCCCTTACAGAGACATATCAATACATAGGTTTTAAGATTCTTACTAGTCAGATATATTCTTCTGCGGGAAATATGGGCTTTTCAGTCCCTTTCACTGAGGAATGTGTAGGTCTTGTCTATTCCATAGTTGGTTTTCGGAACGGTAGGTGTCCTTATATGAAACTCTGGTTTTATGCATCACCCCACCTCTCCTTCCCCCTTAAGCAGGCATAAGAGTGTTTTCCAAATGTGAGACTCTGTTCTCTTTCCTAGCTAAGTTCAAGTGTAGCCATGTTTACAGGTTCTTCATAAGTGATATCTTATGATAAATTTCTTTTTCTGTGTGTCTTATTTCACTTAGAATCATCATAACAGAATCCACACATTTTGTTGCTACTGGTCTTATGACATTGATTTCATGGCTGAGGGATATTCCATCGTACGTAAGTACCACAATTTTTTGAACCATTTTTATATTTCCTGGGATATTTAAGGTGTACCGAAGTTGAGGTTATTGTGAGCAGTGCAGCCGTAAATTTTGGGGTGGCTCTGTCTTATTGATTTTCAGTTTTCCCAAGGTATATTCCCTAGACTGGTAGTGCCCTTGGCTCTGTAGCTCTGTTGTTTACTTGTTTTAGGGAACACAATGCACTCCTCCATAGAGGCAGTTGGCAATTTACATCCCGCCCATCAGCATAAAAAGGCTCCCTGTTCTCCAGGGCCTGTCTTGCCTTTCTGGTTTTTACACATTTTGCGGATGTCCCTTTTGACCGGTGGGAAGTGATACTTCTTTGTAGTGCAGATTTGCATTGCCCGCTTGCTTGCTTGGCCAAAAAGGGCGTATGCGTTTTCTCCTGAATATATTCAAGAGAAAACGCATACGCCCTTTTTGGCCAAGTGCATCATTGTCGAAGTTGTTCCACTCTTCCTGTGCTTTAAAGGCGATTCCAACGTACCTCTTGAAATCTGTTTCCTGCTATTCTGCCTCGATTTCAACTCCGCCTCGTTCCCTTCCCTCAACAGATTTTTGGATGATAGTTGTCCTTTATTACTCTTCCAGTTTGTGAATTGCTGTGCCCTGAGCCCCATTTTTCCACTTATTTTTTGTGAGCTGACCGCACGTCCAAAATTTTGGTTCAGGACCTCTACTTGTTCCCCGTGGGAGGCTGAGACTTTGGTTAATTCTTCTTCCTACCGTGAAATTAGAGTCACATATGCCCGTCTAAATGCCTAACAGCTACTCTGTCATTGGTTCTCCCCCTTTCCTTTCATCCTCTGCCAAATTGGCAACGTGTGTGTACCAGGAGGTTAAAAGGGGTGTCTCTCCAATTTGGGAGATTGATAGTAAAGCAGTGGGAAAGTCAAACCGGAACACCAGGAGAGGGACTATTATTTGAGTTTTAGAAACCGTTCGTATTCACAGTGTGTCCATTCTCTAGGTTTCCCGTACATGTTATAGCTGTAGTAATATTCCCTTCAACCTGGAGAGTTGGGACCCAAGGAGTGGGTGCCATGCATTATTGCTTTAAAGGGTCTGCATTTGCTCACCCAATCTCACCAATCCTCTCAGTCCCAAGGGTCCAGCCTTATGCCACATCCAGCTGTCCTTGTAGATAGGGTTATTCCAGGTTTCATCAGAGACCCTGAAGGAATTGTAAAGAATTTCCCTGTTTTTTTGTTTTGTTTGTGAAATTCGTTTTGATAGTGGATTTCAGCTGATTCTCGCTGCCATGTTTATGCCAATCTAGACACACTTGATTCCCTTACAGAGACATATCAATACATAGGTTTTAAGATTCTTACTAGTCAGATATATTCTTCTGCGGGAAATATGGGGTTTTGTGTCCCTTTCACTGAGGAAGGTGTAGGTATTGTCTATTCCATAGTTGGTTTTTGGAACGGTACCTGTGCTTATATCAAACTCTGGTTTTATGCATCACCCACCTCTCCTTCCCCCTTAAGCAGGCATAAGAGTGTTTTCCAAATGTGAGACTCTGTTCTCTTTCCTAGCTAAGTTCAAGTGTAGCCATGTTTACAGGATCTTCATAAGTGATATCTTATGATAAGTTGCTTTTTCTGTGTGACTTATTTCACTTAGAATCTTCGAACCGGAACCACTCATTTTGCTGCTACTGGTCTTATGACATTGATTTCATGGCCGAGGGATATTCCATCGTACGTAAGTACCACAATATTTTGAACCAATTTTATATTTCCTGGGATATTTAAGGTGTACCCAAGTTGAGGTTCTTGTAAGCAGTGCAGCCCTAAATTTTGGTGTGGCTCTGTCTTATTGATTTTCAGTTTTCTCAAGGTATATTCCCTAGACTGGAAGTGCCCTTGGCTCTGTAGCTCTGTTGTTTACTTGTTTTAGGGAACACAATGCACTCCTCCAGAGAGGGAGTTGGCAATTTACATACCGCCCATCAGCATAACAAGGCTCCCTGTTCTCCAGGGCCTGTCTTGCCTTTCTGGTTTTTACACATTTTGTGGATGTCCCTTTTGTACCGGTGGGAAGAGAAACTTCTTTGTATTGCAGATTTGCATTGTCCGCTTGCTTGCTTGGCCAAAACGGGCATATGAGTTCTCTCCTAAATATATTCAGGAGAAAATGCATACGCCCTTTTTGGCCAAGTGCATCATTGTCGAAGTTGTGCCCCTTTTCCTGTGCTTTAAAGGCGATTCCAACGTACCTCTTGAAATCTGTTTCCTGCTATTCTGCCTAGCTTTCAAGTCTACCTCGCTGCCTTCCCTCAACAGATTTTTGGATGATTGTTGTCCTTTATTACTCTGCCAGTTTGTGAATTGTTGTGCCCCTGAGCCCCATTTTGCAACTCGTTTTTTGTGAGCTGAACGCAAGACCAATATTTTGGTTCAGGACGTATATGGGTTCCCGGTGGGTGGCTGAGACTTTGGTTAATTCTTCTTCCTGCCGGGAAATTAGAGTGACATGTGCCCGTCCAAATGCCAAACAGCTACTCTCTCATTGGTTCTCCCTCTTCCCTTTCATCCTGTGCCAAATTGGCAACGTGTGCCAACAAGGGGGTTAAATGTGCTGTCTCTAAGTTGGGAGATTGATAGTAAAGCAGTTGCAGTGTCAAACATGAGCACCAGGAGACGGAGTATTAGTTGAGTTTTAGAAACGTTTCTTGTTCACAGTGTGTCCATTCTCTAGGTTTCCGGTACATGTTATAGTTGTAGTAATATCCCCTTCAACTTGGAGAGTTGGGACGCATGTAATGTGTGCCATGCATTATTGCTTTGAAGGGTCTGCATTTGCTCACCCAATCTCACCAATCCTCTCAGTGCCACGTGTCCAGCCTTATGTAACATCCAGCTGTCATTGTAGATAGGGTCATTCCAGGTTTCATCAGAGACCCTGAAGGAATTGGAAAGAATTTGCCTGTTTCTTTGTTTTGTTTTTGAAATTCCTTTTTATAGTGGGTTTGAGCTGATTCTCGCTGCCATGCTTATGCCAGTCTAGACACTCTTGATTCCCTTACAGAGACATATCAATGCATAGGTTTTAAGATTCTTACTTGTCAGATATATTCTTCTGCGGGAAATATGGAGTTTTGAGTCCCTTTCACTGAGGAAGGTGTAGGTCTTGTCTATTCCATAGTTGGTTTTTGGAACGGTACCTGTGCTTATATCAAACTCTGGTTTTATGCATCACCCCACCTCTCCTTCCCCCTTAAGCAGGCATAAGAGTGTTTTCTAAATGTGAGACTATGTTCTCTTTCCTAGCTCAGTTCAAGTGTAGCCATGTTTACAGGACCTTCATAAGTGATATCTTATGATAAGTTGCTTTTTCTGTGTGACTTATTTCACTTAGAATCATCGAACCTGAATCCACTCATTTTGCTGCTACTGGTCTTATGACATTGATTTCATGGCTGAGGGATATTCCATCGTACGTAAGTACCACAATTTTTTGAACCATTTTTATATTTCCTGGGATATTTAAGGTGTACCCAAGTTGAGGTTCTTGTAAGCAGTGCAGCCCTAAACGTTGGGGTGGCTCTGGCTTATTGATTTTCAGTTTTCCCAAGGTATATTCCCTAGACTGGAAGTGCCCTTGGCTCTGTAGCTCTGTTGTTTACTTGTTTTAGGGAACACAGTTCACTCCACCAGAGAGGCAGTTGGCAATTTACATCCTGCCCATCAGCATAACAATGCTCCCTGTTCTCCAGGGCCTGTCTTGCCTTTCTGGTTTTTACACATTTTGCGGATGTCCCTTTTGACCGGTGGGAAGTGATACTTCTTTGTAGTGCAGATTTGCATTGCCTGCTTGCTTGCTAGGCCAAAAAGGGCGTATGCGTTTTCTCCTGAATATATTCAGGAGAAAATGCAAACGCCCTTTTTGGCCAAGTGCATCATTGTCGAAGTTGTGCCCCACTTCTGGTGCTTTAAAGGCGATTCCAACATACCTCTTGAAATCTGTTTCCTGCTATTCTGCATCGATTTCAAGTCCGCCTCGTTGCCTTCCCTCAACAGATTTTTGGATGATAGTTGTCCTTTATTACTCTTCCAGTTTGTGAATTGCTGTGCCCTGAGCCCCATTTTTCAACTCATTTTTTGTGTGCTGACCGCAAGTCCAAAATTTTGGTTCAGGACCTCTACTTTTTACCCGTGGGAGGCTGAGACTTTGGTTAGTTCTTCTTCCTCCCGTGAAATTAGAGTGACATGTGCCCGTCTAAATGCCTAACAGCTACTCTGTCATTGGTTCTCCCCCTTTCCTTTCATCCTCTGCCAAATTGGCAACGTGTGTGTACCAGGAGGTTAAAAGTGGTGTCTCTCCAAGTTGGGAGATTGATAGTAAAGCAGTTGGAAAGTCAAACCGGAACACCAGGAGAGGGACTATTCGTTGAGTTTTAGAAACCTTTTGTATTCACAGTGTGTCCATTCTCTAGGTTTCCTGTATATGTTATAGCTGTATTAATATTCCCTTCAACCCGCAGAGTTGGGACCCATGGAATGGGTGCCATGCATTATTGGTTTACAAGGTCTGCAGTTGCTCACCCAATCTCACCAATCCTCTCAGTCCCAAGTGTCCAGCATTATGCCACATCCAGCTGTCGTTGTAGATAGGGTCATTCCAGGTTTCATCAGAGACCCTGAAGGAATTGTAAAGAATTTTCCTGTTTTTTTGTTTTGTTTGTGAAATTCCTTTTGATAGTGGGTTTCAGCTGATTCTCGCTGCCAAGTTTATGCCAGTCTAGACACACTTGATTCCCTTACAGAGACATATCAATACATAGGTTTTAAGATTCTTACTAGTCAGATATATTCTTCTGCGGGAAATATGGGCTTTTCAGTCCCTTTCACTGAGGAATGTGTAGGTCTTGTCTATTCCATAGTTGGTTTTCGGAACGGTAGGTGTGCTTATATGAAACTCTGGTTTTATGCATCACCCCACCTCTCCTTCCCCCTTAAGCAGGCATAAGAGTGTTTTCCAAATGTGAGACTCTGTTCTCTTTCCTAGCTAAGTTCAAGTGTAGCCATGTTTACAGGTTCTTCATAAGTGATATCTTATGATAAATTTCTTTTTCTGTGTGTCTTATTTCACTTAGAATCATCATAACAGAATCCACACATTTTGTTGCTACTGGTCTTATGACATTGATTTCATGGCTGAGGGATATTCCATCGTACGTAAGTACCACAATTTTTTGAACCATTTTTATATTTCCTGGGATATTTAAGGTGTACCGAAGTTGAGGTTATTGTGAGCAGTGCAGCCGTAAATTTTGGGGTGGCTCTGTCTTATTGATTTTCAGTTTTCCCAAGGTATATTCCCTAGACTGGTAGTGCCCTTGGCTCTGTAGCTCTGTTGTTTACTTGTTTTAGGGAACACAATGCACTCCTCCATAGAGGCAGTTGGCAATTTACATCCCGCCCATCAGCATAAAAAGGCTCCCTGTTCTCCAGGGCCTCTCTTGCCTTTCTGGTTTTTACACATTTTGCGGATGTCCCTTTTGACCGGTGGGAAGTGATACTTCTTTGTAGTGCAGATTTGCATTGCCTGCTTGCTTGCTTGGCCAAAAAGGGCGTATGCGTTTTCTCCTGAATATATTCAAGAGAAAACGCATACGCCCCTTTTGGCCAAGTGCATCATTGTCGAAGTTGTTCCACTCTTCCTGTGCTTTAAAGGCAATTCCAACGTACCTCTTGAAATCTGTTTCCTGCTATTCTGCATCGATTTCAACTCCGCCTCGTTCCCTTCCCTCAACAGATTTTTGGATGATAGTTGTCCTTTATTACTCTTCCAGTTTGTGAATTGCTGTGCCCTGAGCCCCATTTTTCAACTTATTTTTTGTGAGCTGACCGCACGTCCAAAATTTTGGTTCAGGACCTCTACTTGTTCCCCGTGGGAGGCTGAGACTTTGGTTAATTCTTCTTCCTACCGTGAAATTAGAGTCACATATGCCCGTCTAAATGCCTAACAGCTACTCTGTCATTGGTTCTCCCCCTTTCCTTTCATCCTCTGCCAAATTGGCAATGTGTGTGTACCAGGAGGTTAAAAGGGGTGTCTCTCCAATTTGGGAGATTGATAGTAAAGCAGTGGGAAAGTCAAACCAGAACACCAGGAGAGGGACTATTCGTTGAGTTTTAGAAACCTTTTGTATTCACAGTGTGTCCATTCTCTAGGTTTCCTGTACATGTTATAGCTGTATTAATATTCCCTTCAACCCGCAGAGTTGGGACCCATGGAATGGGTGCCATGCATTATTGGTTTACAAGGTCTGCATTTGCTCACCCAATCTCACCAATCCTCTAAGTCCCAAGTGTCCAGCCTTATGCCACATCCAGCGGTCGTTGTAGATAGGGTCATTCCAGATTTCATCAGAGACCCTGAAGGAATTGTAAAGCATTTGCCTGTTTTTTTGTTTTGTTTGTGAAATTCCTTTTGTAGTGGATTTCAGCTGATTCTCGCTGCCATGTTTATGCCAGTCTAGACACTTGATTCCCTTACTGAGACATATCAATACATAGGTTTTAAGATTCTTACTAGTCAGATATATTCTTCTGTGGGAAATATGGGGTTTTGAGTCCCTTTCACTGTGGAAGGTGTAGGTCTTGTCTATTCCATAGTTGGTTTTTGGAACGGTACCTGTGCTTATATCAAACTCTGGTTTTATGCATCACCTCACCTCTCCTTCCCCCTTAAGCAGGCATAAGAGTGTTTTCCAAATGTGAGACTCTGTTCTCTTTCCTAGCTCAGTTCAAGTGTAGCCATGTTTACAGGATCTTCGTAAGTGATATCTTATGATAACTTGCTTTTTCTGTGTGACTTATTTCACTTAGAATCATCGAACCTCATTCCACTCATTTTGCTGCTACAGGTCTTATGACATTGATTTCATGGCTGAGGGATATTCCATCGTACGTATGTACCACAATTTTTTGAACCATTTTTATATTTCCTGGGATATTTAAGGTGTACCCATGTTGAGGTTCTTGTAAGCAGTGCAGCCCTAAACGTTGGGGTGGCTCTGGCTTATTGATTTTCAGTTTTCCCAAGGTATATTCCCTAGACTGGAAGTGCCCTTGGCTCTGTAGCTCTGTTGTTTACTTGTTTTAGGGAACACAATTCACTCCACCAGAGAGGCAGTTGGCAATTTACATCCTGCCCATCAGCATAACAATGCTCCCCGTTCTCCAGGGCCTGTCTTGCCTTTCTGGTTTTTACACATTTTGCGGATGTCCCTTTTGACCGGTGGGAAGTGATACTTCTTTGTAGTGCAGATTTGCATTGCCTGCTTGCTTGCTTGGCCAAAAAGGTCGTATGCATTTTCTCCTGAAAATATTCAGCAGAAAATGCAAACGCCCTTTTTGGCCAAGTGCATCATTGTCGAAGTTGTGCCCCACTTCTGGTGCTTTAAAGGCGATTCCAACATACCTCTTGAAATCTGTTTCCTGCTATTCTGCCTCGATTTCATGTCCACCTCGTTGCCTTCCCTCAACAGATTTTTGGATGATAGTTGTCCTTCATTACTCTTCCAGTTTGTGAATTGCTGTGCCCTGAGCCCCATTTTTCAACTCATTTTTTGTGAGCTGACCGCAAATGCAAAATTTTGGTTCAGGACCTCTACTTGTTCCCCGTGGGTGGCTGAGACTTTGGTTAATTCTTCTTCCTCCTGTGAAATTAGAGTGACATGTGCCCGTCCAAATGCCTAACAGCTACTCTCTCATTGGTTCTCCCTCTTCCCTTTCATCCTCTGCCAAATTGGCAATGTGTGCGAACCAGGAGGTTAAAGGGGCTGTCTCTCCAAATTTTGAGATTGATAGTAAATCAGTTGGAAAGTCACACCTGAGCACCAGGAGAGGGACTATTATTTGAGATTTAGAAACCGTTCGTATTCACAGTGTGTCCATTCTCTAGGTTTCCCGTACATGTTATAGCTGTAGTAATATTCCCTTCAACCTGGAGAGTTGGGACCCAAGGAGTGGGTGCCATGCATTATTGCTTTAAAGGGTCTGCATTTGCTCACCCAATCTCACCAATCCTCTCAGTCCCAAGGGTCCAGCCTTATGCCACATCCAGCTGTCCTTGTAGATAGGGTTATTCCAGGTTTCATCAGAGACCCTGAAGGAATTGTAAAGAATTTCCCTGTTTTTTTGTTTTGTTTGTGAAATTCGTTTTGATAGTGGATTTCAGCTGATTCTCGCTGCCATGTTTATGCCAGTCTAGACACACTTGATTCCCTTACAGAGACATATCAATACATAGGTTTTAAGATTCTTACTAGTCAGATATATTCTTCTGCGGGAAATATGGGGTTTTGAGTCCCTTTCACTGAGGAAGGTGTAGGTCTTGTCTATTCCATAGTTGGTTTTTGGAACGGTACCTGTGCTTATATCAAACTCTGGTTTTATGCATCACCCACCTCTCCTTCCCCCTTAAGCAGGCATAAGAGTGTTTTCCAAATGTGAGACTCTGTTCTCTTTCCTAGCTAAGTTCAAGTGTAGCCATGTTTACAGGATCTTCATAAGTGATATCTTATGATAAGTTGCTTTTTCTGTGTGACTTATTTCACTTAGAATCATCGAACCAGAATCCACTCATTTTGCTGCTACTGGTCTTATGACATTGATTTCATGGCTGAGGGATATTCCATCGTACGTAAGTACCACAATATTTTGAACCAATTTTATATTTCCTGAGATATTTAAGGTGTACCCAAGTTGAGGTTCTTGTAAGCAGTGCAGCCCTAAATTTTGGTGTGGCTCTATCTTATTGATTTTCAGTTTTCTCAAGGTATATTCCCTAGACTGGAAGTGCCCTTGGCTCTGTAGCTCTGTTGTTTACTTGTTTTAGGGAACACAATGCACTCCTCCAGAGAGGGAGTTGGCAATTTACATACCGCCCATCAGCATAACAATGTTCCCTGTTCTCCAGGGCCTGTCTTGCCTTTCTGGTTTTTACACATTTTGTGGATGTCCCTTTTGACCGGTGGGAAGTGATACTTCTTTGTAGTGCAGATTTGCATTGTCCACTTGCTTGCTTGGCCAAAAAGGGCATATGCGTTATCTCCTAAATATAATCAGGAGAAAACGCATATGCCCTATTTGGCCAAGTGCATCATTGTCGAAGTTGTGCCCCTCTTCCTGTGCTTTAAAGGCGATTCCAACATACCTCTTGAAATCTCTTTCCTGCAATTCTGCCTCGCTTTCAAGCTGCCTCAATGCCTTCCGTCAACAGATTTTTGGATGATAGTTGTCCTTTATTACTGTGCCAGTTTGTGAATTGCTGTGCCCCTGAGCTCCATTTTTCAACTCGTTTTTTGTGAGATGAACGCAAGACCAATATTTTGGTTCAGTACCTATACTGGTTCCCAGTGGGTGACTGAGACTTTGGTTAATTCTTCTTCCTGCCAGGAAATTAGAGTGACATGTGCCCGTCCAAATGCCAAACAGCTACTCTCTCATTGGTTCTCCCTCTTCCCTTTCATCCTCTGCCTAATTGGCAACTTGTGCGAACCAGGAGGTTAAATGTGCTGTCACTCTACGTTGGGAGATTGATAGTAAAGCAGTTTGAAAGTCAAACGTGAGCACTAGGAGAGGGACTATTAGTTGAGTTTTAGAAACCTTTCGTATTCACACTGTGTCCATTCTCTAGGTTTCCTTTACATGTTATAGCTCTAGTAATATTCCCTTCAACCTGGAAAGTTGGGACCCATGGAATGGGTGCCATGCGTTATTGCTTTAAAGGGTCTGCATTTGCTCACCCAATGTCACCAATTCTCTCATTCCCAAGTGTCCAGCCTTATGCCATATCCAGCTGTCATTGTAGTTAGGGTCATTCCAGGGTTCATCAGAGACTGAAGGAATGGTAAAGAATTTCCATGTTTTTTTTGTTTTGTTTTTTAAATTCCTTTTTATAGTGAGTTTAGGCTGATTCTCGCTCCCATGTTTATGCCAGTCTAGAAACACTTGATTCACTTATGGTGTCATATCAATACATAGGTTATAAGATTCTTACTAGTCACATATATTCCTCTGCGGGAAATATGGGGTTTTGAGTCCCTTTCACTGAGGAAGGTGTATGTCTTCTGTATTCCATAGTTGGTTTTTGGAACAGTACCTGTGCTTATATCAAACTCTGGTTTTATGCATCACCCCACCTCTCATTCCCCCTTAAGAAGGAATAAGAGTGTTTTCTAAATGTGAGACTCTGTTCTCTTTCCTATCTAAGTTCTGGTGTAGCCATGTTGACATGATCATCATAAGTGATATCTTATGATAAGTTTCTGTTTCTGTGTGACTTTGTTCACTTAGAATCATCGTACCTGAATCCCCTCATTTTGCTTCTACTGGTCTTATGACATTGATTTCATGGCTGAGGGATATTCCATCGTACGTATGTACCACAAATTTTTGAACCATTTTTATATTTCCTGGGATATTTAAGGTGTACCCAAGTTGAAGTTCTTGTAGGCAGTGCCGCCCTAAATTTTGGGGTGGCTCTGTATTATTGTTTTTCAGTTTTCCCAAGGTTTATTCCCTAGACTGGAAGTGCCCTTGGCTCTGTAGCTCTGTTCTTTACTTGTTTTAGGGAACACAATACACTCCTCCAGGGAGGCAGTTGGCAATTTACATCCCGCCCATCAGCATAACAAGGCTCCCTGTTCTCCAGGGCCTCTCTTGCCTTTCTGGTTTTTACATATTTTGTGGATGTCCCTTTTGACCGGTGGGAAGTGATACTTCTTTGTAGTGCCGATTTGCATTGCCTTCTTGCTTGCTTGGCCAAAAAAGGCGTATGCGTTTTCTCCTGAATATCTTCAGGAGAAAACGAATACGCCCTTTTTGGCCAAGTGCATCATTGTCGAAGTTGTGCCCCTCTTCGTGTGCTTTAAAGGCGATTCCAATGTACCTCTTGAAATCTGTTTCCTGCTATTCTGCCTCGATTTCAAGTCCACCTCGTTGCCTTCCCTCAACAGATTTTTAGACGATAGTTTTCCTTTATTATTCTGTCAGTTTGTGAATTGCTGTGCCCCTGATCTCCATTTTTCAACTCGTTTTTTGTGAACTGACCGCAAGTCCAAAATTTTGGTTCAGGAACTATACTGGTTCCCGGTGGGTGGCTGAGAATTTGGTTAATTCTTCTTCCTGCCAGGAAATTAGATTGACATGTGACCGTCCAAATGCCTAACAGCTACTCTCTCATTGGTTCTCCCTCATGCCTTTCATCCTCTGCCAATTTGGCAACGTGTGTGAACCAGGATGTTAAAGGGGCTGTCTCTCCAAGTTGGGAGATTGATAGTAAAGCAGTTGGAAAGTCAAACCGGAGCACCAGGAGAGGGACTATTCGTTGAGTTGTAGAAACCTTTCGTATTCACAGTGTGTCCATTCTCTAGATTTCCTGTATATGTTATTGCTGTAGTAATATTCTCTTCAACCTGCAGAGTGGGACCCATGGAATGGTTGCCATGCATTATTGCTTTAAAGGGTCTGCATTTGCTCACCCAATCTCACCAATCCTCTCAGTCCCAAGTGTCCAGCCTTATGCCACATCCAGCTGTCACTGTAGATACAGTCATTCAAGGTTTCATCAGCGACCCTGAAGGAATTGTAAAGAATTTCCCAGTTTTTTTGTTTTGTTTTTGAAATTCCTTTTTATAGTGGGTTTGAGCTGATTCTCGCTGCCATGTTTATGCCAGTCTAGACACACTTGATTCCCTTACGGAGACATATCAATACATAGGTTTTAAGATTCTTACTAGTCAGATGTATTCCTCTGCGGGAAATATGGGGTTTTGAGTCCCTTTCACTGAGGAAGGTGTAGGTTTTGTCTATTCCATAGTTGGTTTTTGGGACGGTATCTGTGCTTATATAAAACTCTGGTTTTATGCATCCCCCCCACCTCTCCTTCACCCTTAAGCAGGCATAAGTGTGTTTTCTAAATGTGAGACTCTGTTCTCTTTCCTAACTCAGTTCATGTGTAGCCATGTTTACAGGATCTTCATAAGTGATATCTTATGATAAGTTTCTTTTTCTGTGTGACTTATTTCACTTAGAATCATCGAACCTGAATCCACTCATCATTTTGCTTCTACTGGCCTTATGACATTGATTTCATGGCTGAGGGATATTCCATCATACGTAAGTACCACAATTTCTTTACCATTTTTGTCTTTCCTTGGATATTTAAGGTGTCCCTGATTCGAGGTTCTTGTAAGCAGTGCTGCCCTAAATTTTGGGGTGGCTGTGTCTTATTGATATTCAGTTTTCCCAAGGTATTTTCCCATGACTGGAAGTGACTTAGGTTGTGAAGCTCTGTTGTTTACTTCTTTTAGAGAACACAATGCACTCCTCCAGGGTGGCTGTTGGCAATTTACATCCCACCCATGAGCATAACAAGGCTTACTGTTCTCCAGAGCCTGTCTTGCCTTTCTGGTTTTTACACATTTTGCAGATGACCCTTTTGACCGGTGGGAAGTGATACTTATTTGTAGTGCAGATTTGCATTGTGCAGTTGCTTGGTTGGTCAAAATCGGCGTATGCGTTTTCTCCTGAATATATTCAGGTGAAAACGCATACGCCCTTTATGGACAATTCCATAATTGTCGAAGTTGTGATGCTTTTCCTGTGTTTAAAGGCAATTCCAATATACTTCTTGAAATCTGTTTCGTGCAATTCTGCATCATTTTAAAGTCTGCCTCGTGGCTTTCCCTCAACAGATTTTTGGAAGAGAGTAGTCCTTTATAACTCTGCAAGTTAGTGAAATGCTGTGCCGCTGTGCTCCAGTTCTCAACTCGCGTTTTTGTGAGCTGACCGCAAATCCATAGTTTTGCTTCAGGACCTGTACAGGTTCCGGGGGGGGGGCAGGCTGACAGTTTGGTTAATTCTTCTTCGTGACGGGAAATTAGAGTGACATGTGGCCGTCCAAATGCCTACAGCTACTCTCTCATTGGTTCTCCCTTTTCCCTTATATCCTCTGAACAATGTGCCAACTGTGCGAAACAGGTTATAGGGGTTGACTCTCCAAGTTGGGAGATTGATATTAAAGCAGTTGGAATGTCAAGTTGGAGCACAAGGAGAGAAAAAGAATTAGTAGAGTTTTAGAAACCTTTCTCCATCAGAGGGTGTCCATTCTCTAGGTTTCCCATACATGTTATAACTGTAGTTCTATTCCCATCTACCTGGAGAGTTGGGAACCATGGAATGATGGGCAGGAATTATTGCTTTAGAGGGTCTGCCTTTTCTCACCCAATCTCACCAATCGTCTCAGTCCCAAGTGACCAGCCTTATGCCACATCCAGCTGTCGTTGTAGACAGGGTCATTCCAAGTTTCATCAGAACCCCTGAAGGTATTGTGTAAGAATTAAACTGTTTTTTGTTTTGTTTTGAAATTCATTTTTATAGTGGGTTTGAGCTGCTTCTCACTGCCGTGTTTATGTCGTCCTAGGCACACTTGGTTCCTTTACGGAGACATATCAATACATAGGTTTTAAGATTCTTACTAGTCAGATATATTTCTCTGCCGGGAATTAGGGTGTTGAGTCCCGTTCACTGAGGAAGGAGTAGGGCTTGTCTCTTCTGTATTTGGATTATGGAATGTTACCTGTGCTAATATCAAACTCTGGTTTTGTGTGTCTCCCCACCTCTCCTTTCCCCTTAAGCAAGCATAAGTGTGTTTTCTATATCTGAGACACTGTTCTCTTTCCTAATTCAGTTCATATGTAGCCATGTTTACATTCCCTTCATAAGTGATATCTTATGTCAGAATGCACTATGGCCCTTGTCATAATAATGCTCCATGACACCTGTCATCACAATGCTCTATGCCCTGCTCATCACAATGCTCCATGTCCCTTGTCATCACAATTCTCCACGTCCTTGTCATCACAATGCTACATGACACTTCTCATCACAATGTTACATGCTCTTGTCATCACAATTCTCCATGCACTTGTCATTGCAATGTTCCATGCCCCCTGTCATATCAAGCTCCAAGTGTTTGTCATCACAATGCTTCATGACCTTGTCATCAAAATTCTCAATGGCCCTTGTCATCACAATGCTCCGTGCCCTTGTCATCACAATGCTCCATGACCCCTGTCATCACAATGCTCCCTGACACCTGTCATCACAATGCTTCATGCCCCTTGTCATTACAGTGCTTCATGATGCTCGTCATCACAATTACGCAAGGTCTTCTCATCACAATGCTCCACGGTTTTGCCATCACAATTCTCCATGCCCTGGTCATCTCAAAGCTCAATGTCCCTCGTCCTCACAATTCTCCACTTCCTTGTCATCACAATGCTCCATGGCACTTCTCATCACAATGTTATATGCTCTTGTCATCACAATACTCCATGCACTTGTCATCGCAATGCTCCATGACCCCTGTCATAGGAAGCTCCATGCGCTTGTCATCACAATGTTTCACGACCTGGACATTAAAATTATCAGTGGACCTTGTCATCTCAATGCTCCATGCCCTTGTCATCAAAATGCTCCTTTACGTTTGTCACAACAATCCTCCATGACACTTGGCATCACAATGCTCCGTGTTATTGTCATCACAATGGAACATGACATATGTCATCACAATGCTCCCTGACACCTGTCTTCACAATACTCCATGACCTTGTCATCACAATGCTTCATGCCCTTGTCATCACAATGTGCCATGCCCACTGTCATCACAATAATCCATGAAACTTGTCAGACAAATGCTCCATGACCCTTTTCATCAAAATGCTCCATGAACACTGTCATCACAATGCACCATGCCCATCATCATAATGCTTCATGCTATTGTCATCACAATGAAATCAAAATGCTCCATGACCTCTGTCATCACAATGCTCCAAACCCTTGTGATCACAATGTTCCATAACACTTGTCATCACAATGCCCCATGACGCTGGTCATCACAATTATCCATGGACTTCTCATCACAATGCCCCATGACATTTGTCATCACAATGCTCAATACACATGTCATCACAATGCTCCCTTACTCTTGCCATCGGTATGCTCCTTGAACCCTTTCATGACAAGGCTCCATGCCTTTTTCATCACAATGATCCATGCACTTTTCATCACAATGCTCCATGCCCTTGTCATCACAATGGTCCTAGACCCCTGTAATCACAATGCTCCATGCCCCTTTTCATCAGAATGCTCCATGAGACTTGGCATCACAAGGCTCCATGGACTTCTCATCACAATGCTCCAGGACGTTGTCATCAAAATGCTCCATTCCCTTATCATCACAATGCTCCATGACGCCTGTCATCACAATACTCCATGAACGTTTTCAGCCCAATGCTCCATGACCTTCTCATTACAATGCTCCTTGACCAATATCATCACAATGCTCCATGACCACTGTCATCACAACGCTCCATGACACCTGACAACACAATGATCCGGTACTCTTGTCATCACAATGCTCCATTCCCTAGTCATCACAATGCTCCATGACCCCTGTCATCACAAAACTCCATGAACATTTTCAGCCCAATGCTCCATGACACTTGGCATCACAATGATGCATGCCCTTGTCATCCCAATGCTCCTTGACCCCTGTAAACACAATGCTCCTTGACGCTTGCCATCACAGTGCTCCTGGACACCTGTCATCTCAATGCTCCATGCCTTTGTCAGCAAAATGCTACATGACCCTGTCATTACGATGCTCTATGCACTTGTCATCACAATACTCCATGAACCTTGGGATCACATTGCTTCCTGCCCTTGTCATCACAATGCTCCATGTTCCTTGAAATCAAAATGATCCAAGACCTCTGTCCTCACAATGCTCCAAACCCTTGTGATCACAATGTTCCATAACACTTGTCATCACAATGCTCCATGATGCCTTTCATCACAATACTCCATGCCCTTTTCATCACAATGCTCCATGACCTTTGTCATCATAATTTTCAATACACTTGTCATCACAATGCTCCCTGACACTTGTCGTCAGAATGCTCCTTGAAACCTGTCACGAAAAGGCTCCATGCCTTTTTCATCACAATGCCCCATGCCGTTTTCATCACAATGCTCCATGCCAATGTCATCAAATTACTCCACAAGCTTGTCATCAGAATGCTCCCTGACCCTGTCATCACAATGCTCCAAGCCATTGTCATCACAATGCTCCATTACCTTTGTCATCAGAATCCTCCATGACACTTGGCAACACAATGCTCCATGCCATTGTCATCACAATGGGCCATTACATATGTCATCACAATGCTCCCTGACACCTGTCTTCACAATACTGCATGACCTGGTCATCACAGTGCTCCATGCCCTTGTCATCACAATGCGCCATTCCAACTGTCATCGCAATAATCCATGAAACTTATGAGACCAATGCTCCATGCCCTTGTCATCACAATGTTCCATGCCCTTCTTATCACAATGCTCCACGACCCCTGTCATCACAATTCTCCGTGACTCCAGTCATCACAATGCTTCATGACCTTTGTCATCACAATGGTCCATGCCCTCCTCATCTACAGTCTCTGTGACTTTTTAACCACAATGCTCCATGAACTTTTCATCACAATGCTCTTTGACCCTTGTCATCACAATGCTCTATGCCTTTCTCAGCACAATGCTCCATGACCCTTGTCATCACAATGCTCCATGCGCTTGTCAGCACAATGCTCCATGACCCATGTCATCACAATGCGCCATGCGCTTGTCATCACAGTGCTCCACAATCTTGTCATCACAATGCTCCATAAACCTTGTCATCACAATGCTCCATGCACTTCAAATCAAAATGCTCTCTCACCACTGATATCACAATGTTACATCACTATTCATCACAATACTCCCTCACCCCTATCATCACAATGTTCCATGACTCCTGTCATCACAATTCTACATGCGCTTATCATCACAATGTTCGATGACCCCTGACATCACAATGTTCCATAACCCCTGTCATCAAAATGCTCCATGAACCATTTCATCAAAATGCTCAATGACCCCTGACATCACAATGTTCCATAACCCCTGTCATCAAAATGTTGCATGACCCTTTTCATCAAATTGTTCCATGACCCTGTCATCACAATGCTCCCTGCCCTTCTCATCAGAATGCACCACGCCCTTGTCATCAAAATGCTCCATGACCTTTGTCATCACAAAGATCCATGACCCTTTGCATCACATTGCTCCATGCCATTGTCATCACAATGCTACCTGACACATGTCATCAGAATGCTCCATGGCCTTCTCATCACAATGCTCCATGCCCTTGCCATCACAATGCTCCATTACACCTGTGATAACAATGCTCCATTACCCCTGCCATCACGATGTTCCATGGCCTTGTCATTACAAGACTCCATGACCCTTCTCATCACAATGCTCCAAGACCCCTGTAATCACAATGCTCCATGCCCCTTTTCATCTCAATGATCCATGACCTCTGTCATCACAATGCTCCAAACCCTTGTGATCACAATGTTCCATAATACTTGTCATCACAACGCCCCATGATGCTGGTCATCACAATTATCCATGGACTTCTCATCACAATGCTCCATGACCCTTGTCATCACAATTCTCAATACACTTGTCATCACAATGCTCCCTGACACCTGTCGTCAGTATGCTCATTGAACCCTGTCATGACAAGTCTCCATGCCTTTTTCATCACAGTGATCCATGCCCTTTTCATCACAATGCTCCATGCCATTGTCATCACAATACTCCACAAGCTTGTCATCAGAATGCTCCGTGACACTTGTCATCACAATGATCCATGACCCCTGTCGTCACAATGCTCCATGACACCTGTCATCACAATGCTCCATGCCCCTTGTCATTACAGTGTTCCATGATGCTCGTCATCACAATTATCCATGGTCTTCTCATCACAGTGCTCCACGGTCTTGCCATAACAATGCTCCATGCCCTGGTTATGACAATGCACCATGTCCCTTGTCATCACAATTCTCCACGTCCTTGTCATCACAGTGCTCCATGACAGTTCTCATCACTATGTTACATGCTCTTGTCATCACAATTCTCCATGCACTTGTCATCGCAATGCCCCATGACCCCTGTCATAGCAAGCTCCATGCCTTTGTTATCACAATGCTTCACGACCTTTTCATCAAAATTCTCACTGCCCGTTGTCATCACAATGCTCCATGCCCTTGTCATCACAATGATCCAAGCCCTTGTCATCACAATGCTCCATTACCTTTGTCATCACAATCCTCCATAACACTTGGCATCACAATGCTCCATGCCATTCTCATCACAATGGACCATGAAATATGTCATCACAATGCTCCCTGACACCTGTCTTCACAATACTCCATGACCTTGCCTTCACAATGCTCCATGACCTTGTCATCACAATGTGCCATGCCCACTGTCAACACAATTATCCATGAAACTTGTCAGACCAATGCCCTATGCCCCTGTCATCACAAAGCTCCATGCCCTTGTCATCACAATGCTCCATGACCCCAGTCATCACAATTCTCCGTGACTCCAGTCTTCACAAGGCTTCATGACCTGTGTCATCACAATGGTCCATGCCCTCATCATCACAAGGCTCTGTGAACTTTGTCACCACAATGCTCCATGAACTTTTCATCACAATGCTCCGTGACACTTGTCATCACAATGCTCCGTGCCTTTGTCAACTCAATGCTCCATGACCCTTGTCATCACAATGCTCCACAACCTTGTCATCACAATGCTCCATAAAGATTGTCATCACAATGCTCCATGCACTTCTTATAAAAATGCTCTCTCACCACTGATATCAACATGTTCCCTCACTAGTCATCACAATACACCCACTCCCCTGTCATCACAATGGTCCTTAAACCCTGTCATGGAAATGTTCCATGACCCTTGACATCTCAATGTTCCATAACCCCTGTCATCAAAATGTTCCATGACACTTTTCATCAAATTGCTCCATGACCCTGTTATCACAATGCTCCCTGCCCTACACAACAGAATGCACCACACCTCTTGTCATCAAAATGCTCCATGACCTTTGTCATCACAAAGCTCCATGACCCTTGGCATCACAATGCTGCATGCCATTGTCATCACAATGCTCCATGAAACCTCTCATCACATTGTTCCATGCCCTTGTCATCACAGGCTACATGATGCTTTTCATCACAATGCTCGATGCCATTCTTATCACAATGCTCCATGCGCTTGTCATTACAATCCTCCATGACCCATGTATCACAGTGTTCCATGCCCTGGTCATCACAATGCTCCATGACCCCTGTCATAAAAATGCTCCATGACCACTGCCATCACAATGTTCCACGGCCTTGTCATCACAAGGCTCCATGACCCTTGTCATCACAGTGCTCCAAGACCCCTGTAATCACAATGCTCCATGCCCTTGTCATCACAAAGCTCCATGACGCATGTCATCAGAATTCTCCATGGCCTTCTCATTCACGATGCTCCATGCCCTTGTCATCACAATGCTCCAAGACTCCTGTAATCACAATGCTCCATGCCCCTTTTCATCTCAATGCTCCATGAACCCTGTCATCACAATGCAGCATGCCCATCATCATAATGCTTCAGGCTATTGTCATCACAATGAAATCAAAATGCCCCATGACCTCTGTCATCACAATGCTCCAAATCCTTGTGATCAAAATGTTCCATAACACTTATCATCACAACGCCCCATGACGCTCGTCATCACAATTATCCATCGTCTTCTCATCACAATGCTCCATGACCTTTGTCAACACAATGCTCAATACCCTTGTCATCACAATGCTCCCTGACACTTGTCGTCAGTATGCTCCTTGAACCCTGTCATGACCAGGCTCCATGCCTTTTTCATCACAATGATCCATGCCCTTTTCATCACAGTGCTCCAAGACCCCTGAAAACACAATGCTCCATGCCCTTGTCCTCACAAAGCTCCATGATGCATGTCATCAGAACGCTCCATGGCCTTCTCATCCCAATGCTCCATGCCCTTGTCACCACAATGCTCCAAGACCTCTGTAATCACAATGCTGAATGCCCCTTTTCCTCAGAATGCCCCATGAGACATGTCATCACAAGGCTCCATGGTCTTCTCATCACAATGCTCCAGTACCTTGTCATCACAATGCTCCATGACGCCTCTCATCACAACACTCCATGAACATTTTCAGCCCAATGGTCCATGACCTTCTCATCACAATGCTCCCTGACCCCTGTCATCACAATGCTCCATGACCACTGTCATCACAACGCTCCATGAACCCTGACGACACAATGATCCGGGACTCTTGTCATCAAAATGCTCCATGAACCTTGTCATCACAATGATCCATGCTCTTGTCATCCCAATGCTCCATGACCCCTGTAATCACAATGCTCCATGACGCTTGTCATCAAAGTGCTCCATGAACCTTGTCATCACAATGCTCCTTGCCTTTGTCAGCAAAATGCTACATAATCTTGTCATCACAATGCTCCATGCGCTTGTCATCACAATCCTCCATGACCCTTGAGATCACATTGCTTCATGCCCTTCTCATCTCGCTCTTGCCTTTCTGGTTTTTACAGATATACAGATGTCCCTTTCGACCGGTGGGAAGTGACAATTCTTTGTAGTGTGGATTTGCATTGCATGCTTGCTTCATTGGCCAGAAAGGACGTATGCGTTTTCTCCTGAATATATTCAGGGGAAAAGGCATATGCCCTTTTTGGCCAAGTGCATCACCGTCCAAGTTGGGATGCTTTTTCTGTGCTTCAAAGGCGATTCCAATTTACCTCTTGAAATATGTTTTGTGCAATTCTGCCTCATTTTCAAGTCCGCTTCATTGCCTTCCCTCAACAGATTTCTGGAAGAGAGTAGTCCTTTATAACTCTGCAGGTTTTTGAATTGCTGGGCCCCTGAGCTCCAATTTTCAAATCCCATTTTTGTGAGCTGGCCGCAAATCCACAATTTTGCTTCAGGACCTATACTGGTTCCAGGGGTGGCTTTATTGGTTCGCTGTGGGTGGCTGAGGCTTTGGTTAATTCTTCTTCCTGACGGGAAATTAGAGTGACATGTGCCCGTCCAAATGCCTACATCTACTCTCTGATTGGTTCTCCCTCTTCCCTTTCATCATCTGCACAAATAGCAAACTGTGCGAACCAGGAGGTTATAGGGGCTGACTCTCCTAAGTTGGGAGATTGATAGTAAAGCAGTTGGAATGCCAAAGTGGAGCACAAGGAGAGGAAAAATTAGGAGAGTTTTAGAAACCTTTCGCCATCACAGGGTGTCCATTCTCTAGGTTTCCCATACATGTTATAACTGTAGTGATATTCCCTTCTACCTGGAGATTTGGGACCCATGGAATGGTGGCATGCATTACTACTTTAAAGGTTCTGCATTTTCTCTCCCAATCTCACCAGTCCTCTCAGTCCCAAGTGTCCAGCCTTATGTCTCATCCAGCTGTCTTTGCAGATAGGGTCATTCCAGGTTTCATTAGAACCCCTGAAGGAATTGTGTAAGAATTTTGCTGTTTTTTGGTTTGTTTTTGAAATTCATTTTTATTATGGGGTTGAGCTGGTTTTCACTGACCTGTTTATGCCAGTCTAGACACAATTGATTTCCTTACGGAGACATATGAATACATAGGTTTTAAGATTCTTACTAGTCAGATATATTCCTCGGCGGGGAATAGGGGTGTTGAGTCCCATTCACTGAGGAAGGTGTAGGTCTTGTCTATTCTGTATTTGGTTTATGGAATGGTACCTGTGCTAATATCATACTCTGGTTTTATGCATCACCCCACCTCTCCATTCCCCTGAAGCAGGCATAAGAGTTTTTTTCTAAATGTGAGACTCTGTTCTCTTTCCTAATTCAGTTCATGTGTTGTGATATTGACATTCCCTCTATAAGTGATATCTTATGATAAGATTCTTTTTCTGTGTGACTAATTTCCCTTAGAATCATCATACCTAAATCCACTCATTATGCTGCTACTGGCCTTATATACACTGATTTCACGTCTGAGTGATATTCCGTTGTACAAAATTACCACAAGTTCTTTATGCATTTCTCTTTTTCCTGGGATATTTTAGGTGTACCAAAGTTGAGGTTCTTGTATGCAGAGCAGCCCTAAACTTTGGGGTGCCTGTGTCTTATTGATATTTAGTCTTCCCAAGTCATATGCCCGTGAGTTGAAGTCCCCTTTGCTTGGGGGCTTTGTATTTTAGAAGTTTTAGGAAACAGCATACACTTCTTCAGAGTGGCTCTTGGATATTTATACCCCACCCATCAGCGTGACTAGGCTCCCTGTTTTCCATGGCCTCTCCTGCATTTCTGGTTTGTACACATTTTTTGGATTGCCTTTCTGAGCAGTGGAAATTGAGACTCCTTTGTTGTGCAGATTTGCATTTCCCTCTTGCTTGGTTGGCCAAAAACTCTGCATGTGTTTTTTTCCTGAAGATATTCACGAAAAAAACGCATACACCCTTTTGCCCAACTGCATCATTTTAGAAATTCTGCTGCTTTTCATATGCTTTAAATGTGAGTACAATCTACCTTTTGAAATCTGTTTCCTGCAATTCTGCCTCTCATTCAGATCCTCTTCGTTGCCTTACCTGAATATATTTTTGGACGTTGGTTATCATTTATATCTTTGCAGGTCTTTGAATTGTCTGCTCCTGAGCTCCATTTTGCAACTCGCTTTTTTTGTGAGCTGGCCGCCAAACCATTGGATTGCTTCCGGCCCTATTCTGGTTCTGGGGAGGCAGGCTGAGCCTTTGGTTAATTCTTCTTCCTAATGGGAAATTAGAGTGACATGTGCCTGTCAAAACTCCTACAGCTAATCTCTCATTGGTTCCCCCTCTTCCCATTTACCCTCTGCACAAATTGCAAACTGTGGGAAACAGGAGGTTAAAGGTGCTGATTCTCCAAGTGGGGAGGTTGTTAGTAATGTGGCTGGAATGGCGAACCCCAGCAGCAGGAGATCAAAAATGAGGTGCATTTTAGACACCTTTCCTGAGCACACGGTGTACATTCATCTCGGTTTCCCGGGCATGGTTTCGCTGTCAGAAGACTCCCTTGAACCTGCAGATGTGGGACCCATGGAATGGGTACCAGGCAGTATTACTTTAAAAGGTCTGCATTTCCTCACCCAGCCTCTCTAACATCTCTTAGCGTGCATAGCTTCCAGCCTTATATAATCATCCTGCTGTGGGTCTACATGTGTTCAATCCATGTTACATCGTAGCCCTTCAACAAAAGTTGTAAGAATTTTTGTCTGTCTCACTGTTTTTATAAATAGTTTTAAATTTATTTTTATATTGGTTACAGCTGATTTTCAAAGCTCTGTTTTTTGCTGCTGTACATCCACTTGATTCATGTACTGTGAGACAACAATAACTTCTTTTTCAGATGCTTACCAGTCATATGTATTATTTTCCAGTGACTTGAGTGGGCTGAGTGCAGTTCTTTGAGGTACCGTGTAGGCCTTGTCAGTTATTCAATTTGGTACTTGGAATGGTATCTTTGCTAATTTCAACCTCCTGGATAATACCTCACCATTCCCCACCTTTCCCATTTAGCAGCCTTATGTCTATTTTCTACATATTTGACTATGTTTCTGTTTTGTAATTTATTTCATGTGTAGCCATTTTTGATTCCACCTTTAAGTGACATCTTATGATATGTGTCTTTTTCTTTCTGACATATGTCACTTAGAATGATCGTATGTAACTCCTCCAGAGTTGTTACAACTGGCCTTATTTCATTGATTTCTGGATGAGTAATATTCCACTCTACATAAGTACCCCATCTCTTTTATCCATTTTATCCTTCCAGGGACATTTAGGTTATATCCAAGTTGAGGCCCTTTTTAACAGAGAGGTGGTAAACGTTCGGGTGCCTGTTTTCTGTCGATTTTTGTTTTTCCCAAGGTACACGCCCATGAGTGCAAGTGCCCTATGCTCTGTAGCTCATTTTTTAGATGTTTTAGCAAACACAATACACTTCTCCAGAGTGGCCGTTGGCAAATTACATTTCCACTATCAGCCTCACAGGGCTCCCTTTTCTCCTCGCCCTGTCCTGCATTTCTGGTGTTTACACTTTATGTGGATGGCCCTTCTGACTGATGTGAAGTGATACATTTTGTGATATTGATTTCCAGTGCCCACCTGTTTGGTTGGATAAAAAGTGTGTATGGCCTTTACTTGAATATATTCAGAAAAAATGCATACACCCTTTTTGGCCAACTGCATCATTGGCGATGTTCAGCCCCTTTTCTTGTGCTTTAATGGGGAGTCCTTTCTACCTCTTCAAATCTGTTTCCTGCCACTCTCCCTTGCTTACAAGTCCTTTTCTGTGACTTACCTCAAGACATTTTTCGACGATAGATATTTTCAACTCTGCAGTTTCATGAATTTTAGTGCCCCTGAGTTCCATTTTTCAACTTGTGTTTTTGGAAACTGGACACAAAACAGCGGGATTTCCTCTAGCCCTATTCTGTTTCCGTGGGCAATTCTAGCCTTTGATGAATTTGTGTTCTGGATTGGAAATTAGGGTGGCATGTGCCTGTCCGAACACCTAAGACATGTCTCTATATTTTTCTCATCCTTCCGCTACATCCTCTGGACAAATTCCAAACTGTGTGCAACAGGATGTTGACGGTGCTGATATCACCAAGTGAGGAGATTGTTAGGAAAGATGCTGGAGGGTTGAACCCGAGCACCAGGCGATGAGGAGATGAGGTGCCTTTTCCAAACTCTTTCCGATCAAACGGTGTACCATCCTCTAGGTGTGACAGGCATGTTTTAGCTGTAGGAAGGGTCCCGTGCATGTAAGGAGAACACCAGGGATTTTTCCAAATCAGTGCCTCCCCGAACCCCAAACTGGGGAATTTTTAAGCTACGGCTACACGTATGTCCTTTAAGGGCCTTGGGAAATAGGCAGAGCCCAAACTTTAGATGACTGAAATCTTCAGGGTCAGAGCGCTCACCATCGGCCTTGCTTAGGTTACATTTTATCTGTCATTGATAGATGATGTCAATAAAAATATCTATTCTTTTTCAGATTATTTCCCCTTATAGGTTATTGCAAAATATTCAGTGTAGTTCCCTGTGCTATACAGTAGTTCCTTGTTGATGATCTATTTTATACATAGCAGTGTGTATGTGTTAATCCCAAACTGTTAATTTATCCCTTCTCCTACCTTTCCCCTTTGGTAATAATAAATTATAAGGTTTTATACTTCTCAGAAATGGGGGAGCTGAAAGAGAGGTATCATTTTCAATGGAAAAGCATTCAAAACAAGATTGAAGCTTCAGCCAAGAGTATTCGATGTACATCCATGGAAATAAATCACTTCATTTCTCTAATGTTGACCTGACAAATAAGACAGACGTCTTCACTGAACTTGCTTATAGGAAAGTGATGGAAATATCAAATGTAAGTCTTAGAAACATCTTATTTTACCCGAGCATTATACACTGCTCTATGTTAACTACAGTTTGGCTCACACATCTGTTCATTGAAGTTACAATGTTCTCAATTTCTGTTACTGATCCTCCAGAGTGGACCCTAACAGGAGTCCCCGTGCCCAGTGTCATTGGAGCCAACAGATCAAGACTGAGTTTGGTTCAGAAGCAAAGGAAACATTATTTTGAAAACAGAATGGAGAGGTGAGAGCGTGCACTCCCCCATGGGCTGTGGGCTGGGCTGCTGTGTAGGGTCCCCGGCAGCGTCAGTGGGAGGGAGGGGATGGAGCTCTCGAGGGCTGAGTTGGCTGCAGCTCAGGCTCTATGCCGCAGAGTCTGCATGGGACCCCACTAGCTGAGGTGTCGACCCAGCCATTCTGCACTAGGAAATCGGGTCTGAAGTGCCGGGTGTGGGACCTCTGCATGCGGAACCCTAGGAGCACGTGAAATTAGACAAAGCACAAAGGAAAAACAGGTTAGACTTTATTTTATTGCCCAGATTCTCTTTTTATCTCCCAGGAATTTTTAATGAACGTTGCCGGAGACGAACACCTCCTCTGCTTTTTGTTCCGTTCCTTATTCTTGGGGTGTTGAGGGTGCAGACCCCTCTTTTGTAACTGCTTCATGTTGTGGTGGGAGCCCTGATACATGGGGGGAGGGTCAAAACGTCTCCACACCAGCCTCCTGGTGAGGTTGATTGTCCCAAGGCCTCCTGCCTCACTTCTCGTCCGCCTGAGCAACAGCATTGGAAGTGTTACAGATTCTAATGACCTTTAAGGGTCCAGGAAAGAGAGGCGCAGAGATGCTGCGGTGGCAGGTTTCACCCCACCCCACATATGTTCGGCGACCTTAGGCTGACAGTTTTTGCCAGACTAGATGCTCTGACCAGTAGTCTGTGCTTTCTTTAATTAGGTCCCTGAATTAATGTACAAACAGCACCATGTGTCAGAGCCCTGCCCACACAACTCCCAGACAGTCCAGGGTCAGTGGTGATCCAGGACCATGACGTCCACTGAGTCAACGGCCTTTAGAAGTAGCCAGCAGTCCAGCCGGTCATATTGGCCACCATCACCACGGTGTCTGTAGGGTTTTCTATGGTGAAAGCATGATATACGTTTCCCCCGCCAAGCTTATTAGCTCCCCTCTGGGTGCAGTAAGTCCTGCAAGCAGTAGTCTGCTCTTTCGGGGCACAGTCTTGTCGTTTTCTGAGAGAAACTCCAGGTCAAGTGATGGTCACATGAGTCATCTTGGGGGCCCGTTGCCCCCGTTTATCTCTCTGGAGGTTGGAGTTGGAGGGCCTCCTCACTCGAGGTCAGTGTGTCCACAGAGCGACCCCTGCAACTTCAGGGCATGATGGGTGGTTAGGATCACCACGTGGGGTCCTTTTCCCTTAGGAGGGAGCTGGCCTTGCGGGCTGCTGATTTCCAGCTTTTTAGATACCCCAGTATCCTGGCCTGATGAGTCGGTGGGCAAAGCCCTTGGTGACCATAGTTTATCATACCTGAAGGGCATTCTTGTGTTGCTCCATTTCAAGTGGTCCCAGTTTTTGCACTAAGGCTCCAAGGGCGATTAACCTTTGACCGGGTATGTAAAGGTCAAAGGGTTTAGCTAAATTAGGGAGTTCCTGGGCAAGGGTCTGTATTGACTGCTCTTTCCATTCTTGAAAGGCTGCTTCTGGATTCTATTCAAAAGGATCATCATCTTTTCGTGTCAGTGTTTCATGTAGAGGCCCAGCTATTAGACTGTAGTTAGGGATCCAGATGCAGAAAACCTTGGCCTCCCCAGGAACCCCTAAGCTGTCTTCTAGTTGTAGAAGAGGTAAGGCTGCAAATGGCTTCTTCCCTATCCTGGGATGCGTTTCTCCGAATATCTGTGAGAATGAAGCCCAGGCATGTCACCTTAGCCTGGGATATTTGAGCGTTTTTCTTGGACACCTTCTATCCTTTCTTGGCTAGGTAGTTCAGAGGCGTCTTTAGTAGGCCTGGCGATCAGAATGTCATCTGCATATTGAAGGAGGGTTCCCTTTTACAGAGGTTGAACTTTTAGGTCTTTAGAGGACATTTCCCCAATGATGGTGTGGGGATTTTTGAACCATTGGGGCAGGACGGCCCAGCATTACTGCTTTTGTTGCATGTTGTGTCCTGCCACTCACAAGCCAAAAATTCTTGTGATTCTGAGATGAATGGAATACAGAAGAAGGCATCATTGAAGTCTAATACAGAATGCCATGGCCTGGTGGAAGGTAGAATGACCAGCAGGGAGTAGGAAATAGGAGCTACTGGATGTATATCCTCGGTGGCTTCACTGACTGTCCTGATATCCTTTACCAGGTCTCCAGCAGCCCATGGGGCTCTCGTGGTCAGGCCAATCCCAGGATATGGAGCTCACCTGGGCGGCACCCCTACCCCACAGCCCACGGGGCTCTCGTGGTCAAGTCCCTCCCAGGGTATGGAGCTCACCTCTGCAGCTACCCAGCAGCCCATGGGGCTCTCCTACTCAGGCCCTTCCCAGGATACAGAGCTCCCCTGGGCAGGTACCCCAGCAGGGCTGGACACACAGGAACTGTGCACATAGCCCACCTTGCAGAGAACCCACAGCTCACCTGTCGCTCACAGCTGACACAGAACACCTCAGAGCAGGACTTGAACTAACAAACAGCAGCTCTGACAGGTCTGTGACCATGGCTATCACTCTCTGCAGGCTCTTTCTGCCTGGTCTTCCAGACACTTCCACTGCAGCCAGGGCACCAGGCCTCTGTCTCCACCCACCATCACTCCTCTCCCTGACTCCTGGGTTCCTCTCATTAGGATAGGGTCTTCTTGAAGTTGTTTTCCACTCATGGACCAGATAAAATGATAAGAAAACAAGCCGCAGCTGCAGCCCCTTGTCTATCCTGACTCTCAAGAGCCCACACCTGTTCCTAGGGCCTGGCCCGTTTAGCAAGTTTCATTTTCTGCAACTGTGAACCCTGAGGGGTGAGGATTGGCTGATTTTGGCAGCCTGAAACTGCCTGCCGGCCCGCCACAGGTGTCCCTGGGTTGAGGGCAATATAAACAGCACTCCAGTGAGCGACAGCCCTTGTAGCTGTGACTGACGGCATATTCTCTGCCCCGTAGGCAGTTCCGGAGCTGTGCTGGTGGGAGGGAGTGAGGGTCCGTGGCTTTGTGGGTGGCCCAGTGTGAGTGGGGCTCTGCTGGACTTTCTGAAGGAGTTGCCAGGCTGCCACCTGCTAAAGAAGAGGATGTGTCACCCATACCTGCCACTGGAATTTCTCTCCAGGCAGAGGTGAGGAAGTAAAAAAGCAGTGGGGGCCGTGGCAGGAGGGGTATCTCAGGCAGGGAAATGGAAAGCTTCCAGAAGAGCATCTGGGGACAGGACCATCCTGACTGGCCTGCAGGCACCAAGTCGGCCTGCGTGCTGTCGTTGTTGTGGCTCCACAGCCCTTTCTCTAGGCTTTCAAGCCCTTGTACATATTCAGGTGTTTTACCTGGGAAGGGTGGCAAAAGTTCAACAGCAGCTGGCCTGGGGCTCAGCTCACGGTTACTCACAGATGCCTCGGCATGGCCCCCTCTTTGCAATGAGGATGCTCCTTGCGTAGGAGTGGGCTGCTGGCTCTATGGGAGATGATTCCCCACCTCTGACCAATTTCAGAATTGTTTAACGCTGGAGCAAGTGCCCTGATAGTGTTTTCCTCTGTCTAACTGGTGGGTTCAGGTTATTTTTTTTCTTTTTTTGTTCAAGTTAGATTTTATTCCTCTTTTATGTATTTATAGATATAAGCATGGAAATCATTCATTCATATAAATACATCTGTGTGAAGGGAAGAACTTTTTTCTGTTTTATTTTTAAATTTTATTTTTTAAATTTTGAAATTTAATTTTATTTATTTTTTTATACAGCAGGTTATTATTAGTTATGTATTTTATGCATATACATGTGTACAGGTCAATCCCAATCTCCCAACTCATCCCACCACCACCACCCCATGGCTTCCCACACTAGGTGTCCATACGTGTGTTCTCTACCTCTGTGTCTCTATTTCTTCCCTGCAAACCAGTTCATCTGTACCATTTTTCTAGGTTCCACATATATGCATTAATATACCATATTTGTTTTTCTCTTTCTGACTTACTTCATTCTGTATGACAGTCTCTAGATCCATCGACGTCTCTACAAATGACCCAGTTTCATTCCTTCTTATGGCTGAGTAATATTCCATTTTATATATGTACCACATCTTTATCCATTCGTCTGCCTGTGGGTATTTAGGTTGCTTCCATTACCTGGCTATTGTAAATAGTGCTGAAATGAGCATTGTGGTGAATGTGCCTTTTTGATTTATGGTTTTCTCTGGGTATATGCCCAGAAGCGGGATTGCTGGATCATATGGTAATTCTATATCTAGGTTTTTTAAGGAAACTCCATACTGTTCTCCATCGTGACTGTATCAATTTACATTTCCACCACTAGTGGAAGAGGGATCCTTTTGTCCACACCCTCCCCAGAATTTGTTGTTTGTAGATTTTCTGATGATGCCGATTCTAACAGGTGTGAGGTGATACCTCATTGTAGTTTTGATTTGCATTTCTCTAATAATTAGTGATGTTGAGCAGCTTTTCATGTGCGTCTTGGCCATCTCTGTGTCTTCTTTGAAGAAACGTCTCTTTAGATCTTCTGCCCATTTTTGTATTGGGTTGTTTGTTTTTTTAATATTAAGCTGCATGAGCTCTTTATATATATTGGAGATTAAACCTTTGTCCATTGATTCGTTTGCAAATATTTTCGCCCATTCTGAGGGATGCTTTTTGCCATTCCCGTTTTTTTAACAAAAAAAGAAAGAAAAAAAAAAGAAGCAGAACACTAATGTGTGTAAAATATGCCTTTTGAAACTGTCGTTTTGAAATATGGACATACTTTGAATTTTTTGGTCGATATATGAACCCGGTATTTGTTTTCAGGGCAGGTGTCCTTTACAGGCCTGCAATGATTTTGAATATCAACTGACCATTAGCGCTGGGATTAAAGCTGCTGTTTTGTGAAACGGCCACAAGGTGGCAGCAGTTCTCCCTCACCAAATCTGCTTACTAGAGCAACAGAGCCTCAATGGAAGTCATGTTCTAGATTGGAATTTAGAATGGAATGTGCCAGGAGAAAGCCCCTCATGTTTGTCTCACTGCTTCTTGTTCGAGTTTTTAATGTAATTTTTTATTTTTTATTACAGCAAATATGATTACAATGTTTGGCTTGTTGTAGGTGTGGAAGATGTGGTTCTTTTACACATACACATATGTCTGTTCTTCCTGGGATCCTTTTCCCATGTACCTTATGACAGAATGTTGAGTAGTCTTCTCTTGGTATTCTGTAGGTCTTTGGTGATTATATATGTCACCTGTGTTTGTATATGTCTGTTAACCCCAATATCATAATGAAACCAATCCTCACACCTTTCCATTGGTGAACCATAAGTTTGTTGAATGAATCTGTGATTGCCCTTCTCCGTGGAAATATCTGCCCTGGTATCCATTTTTCGGTCACACCTATAAGAGATATGATACGATATGTGTCTTTCACTTTCTGACTTACTACAAGTCACGTGATTACCTCTAGACACACCTACGGTGCTGAAAATGGCATTGTGTCCTTTTATTCCTTGGCTTCTATTCTGCCTTAGCGAGGTCCATTTTCAACAATGTGATTCCCTGAGGGCTGAGGATTAGCTGACTTGGGTAGCCTGACCCTGCCGGCCGGCCCTCCCCAGGTGTGCCTGGGTTGAGTTCAATATAAACAGCGCTGCAGGCAGCAATAGCCCCTGAAGCTGTGCCTGACTCCATATTCTCTGCCCCGTCAGCAGTCTCGGGGCTGTTCTGGAGGGAGGGAGTGAGGGGCCACGGCTTTGTGGGTGGCCCGGTGTGAGTGGGTCTCTGCTGGACTTTCTGCAGGAGTTGCCAGGTTTCCACCTGTAAAGAAGAGGATGTGGCACCCATACCTTCCGCTGGAATTTCTCTCCGGACAGAGGTGAGGAAGGAAAAAAGCAGTTGGCGCCGGGACAGGAGGGGTATCTCAGGCAGGGCAATGGAAAGCTTCCAGAAGAGTGCCCAGGGCCAGGACCATACTGGCTGGCCTGCAGGCCACAAGTTGGCCTGCGTGCTGTCGCTGGTGTGGCTCCACACCCCTTCCTCTAGGCTTTCAAGCCCTTGTACATATTCAGGTGTTTTACCTGGGAAGGGTGGGAAAAGTTCAACAGCCGCTGGCCTGGGGCTCAGCTCACGGTTACTCACAGATGCCTCGGGTCCCTTTCACTGAGGAAGGTGTAGGTCTTGTCTATTCCATAGTTGGTTTTTGGAACGGTACCTGTGCTTATATCAAACTCTGGTTTTATGCATCACCCCACCTCTCCTTCCCCCTTAAGCAGGCATAAGAGTGTTTTCTAAATGTGAGACACTGTTCTCTTTCCTAACTCAGTTCAAGTGTAGCCATGTTTACAGGATCTTCATAAGTGATATCTTATGATAAGATTCTTTTTCTGTGTGACTTATTTCACTTAGAATCATCATACCTGAATCCACCCATTTCGCTGCTACTGGTCTTATGACATTGATTTCATGGCTGAGGGATATTCCATCGTATGTAAGTACCACAATTTTTTGAACCATTAATATATTTCCTGGGATATTTAAGGTGTACCCAAGTTGAGGTCCTTGTAAGCAGTGCAACCCTAAATTTTGGGGTGGCTCTGTCTTATTGATTTTCAGTTTTCCCAAGGTATATTCCCTAGACTGGAAGTGCCCTTGGCTCTGTAGCTCTGTTCTTTACTTGTTTTAGGGAACACAATGCACTCCTCCAGAGAGGCAGTTGGCAATTTACATCCCGCCTATCAGCATAACAAGGCTCCCTGTTCTCCAGGGCCTGTCTTGACTTTCTGGTTTTTACACATTTTCTGGATGTTCCTTTTGACCGGTGGGTAGTGATACTACTTTGTAGTGCAGATTTACATTGCCCGCTTGCTTGCTTGGCCAAAAAGGGCGTATGCGTTTTCTCCTGAATATATTCAGGAGAAAACGCATACGCCCTTTTTGGGCAAGTGCATCATTGTGGAAGTTGTGCCCCTCTTCCTGTGCTTTAAAGGCGATTCCAACGTACTTCTTGAAATCTGTTTCCTGCTATTCTGACTCGCTTTCAAGTCCACCTCGTTGCCTTCCCTCAACAGATTTTTGGACGATAGTTGTCCTTTATTACTCGGCCAGTTTGTGACTTGCTGTGCCCCTGAGCTCCATTTTTCAACTCGTTTTTGGTGAGCTGACCGCAAGTCCAAAATTTTGGTTCAGGACCTATACTGGTTCCCGGTGGGTGGCTGAGACTTTGGTTAATTCTTCTTCCTGCCTGGAAATTACAGTGATATGTGCCCGTCCAAATGCTTAACAGCAACTCTCTCATTGGTTCTCCCTCTTCCCTTTCATCCTCTGCCAAATTGGCAACCTGTGTGAACCAGGAAATTAAAGGGGCTGTCTCTCCATGTTTGGAGGTTGATAGTAAAGCAGATGAAAAGTCAAATCGGAGCACCAGGAGAGGGACTATTCGTTGAGTTTTAGAAACCTTTCGTATTCACAGTGTGTCCGTTCTCTAGGTTTCCCATACATGTTATAGCTGTAGTAATATTCCCTTCAACCTGGAGAGTTGGGGCCCATGGAATGGGTGCCAGGCATTTGTGATTTAAAGGGTCTGCATTTGCTCACCCAATCTCACCAAACCTCTCAGTCCCAAGTGTCCTTCCTTATGCCACATCCAGCTGTCGTTGTAGATAGGGTCATTCCAGGTTTCATCAGGGACCCTGAAGGAATTGTAAAGAATTTCCGAGTTTTTTTGTTTTGTTTTTGAAATTCCTTTTTATAGTGGGTTTGAGCTGATTCTCGCTGCCATGTTTATGCCAGTCTAGACACACTTGATTCCCTTAAGGAGACATATCAATACATATGTTTTAAGATTCTTACTAGTCAGATATATTCCTCTGCGGGAAATATGGGGTTTTGAGTCCCTTTGACTGAGGAAGGTGTAGGTCTTGTGTATTCCATAGTAGGTTTTTGGAACGGTACTTGTGCTTATATCAAACTCTGGTTTTATGCATCACCCCACCTCTCCTTCCCCCTTAAGCAGGCATAAGAGTGTTTTCTAAATGTGAGACACTGTTCTCTTTCCTAACTCAGTTCAAGTGTAGCCATGTTTATAAGATCTTCATAAGTGATATCTTATGATAAGTTTCTTTTTCTGTGTGACTTATTTCACTTAGAATCATCGTACCTGAATCCACCCATTTTGCTACTACTGGTCTTATGACATTGATTTCATTGCTGAGGGATATTCCATCGTAAGTAAGTACCACAAATTTTTGAACCTTTTTTATATTTCCTGGGATACTTAAGTTGTATCAAAGTTGAGGTCCTTGTAAGCAGTGCAGCCCTAAATTTTGGGGTGGCTCTGTCTTATTGATTTTCAGTTTTCCCAAGGTATATTCCCTAGACTGGAAGTGCCCTTGGCTCTGTAGCTCTGTTGTTTACTTGTTTTAGGGAACACAATGCACTCCTCCAGAGAGGCAGTTGGCAATTTACATCCCGCCCATCAGCATAACAAGGCTCCCTGTTCTCCAGGGCCTGTCTTGCCTTTCTTGTTTTTACACATTTTGTGGATGTCCCTTTTGACCGGTGGGAAGTGATACTTCTTTGTAGTGCAGATTTGCATTGCCCGCTTGCTTGCTTGGCCAAAAAGGGCGTATGCGTTTTCTCCTGAATATATTCAGGAGAAAACACATACGCCCTTTTTGGCCAAGTGCATCATTGTCGAAGTTGTGCCCCTCTTCCTGTGCTTTAAAGGCGATTCCAATGTACCTCTTGAAATCTGTTTCCTGCTATTCTGCCTTGATTTCAAGTCTGCCTCCTTGCCTTTCCTCAACAGATTTTTGGACGACAGTTGTCCTTTATTACTCGGCCAGTTTGTGAATTGCTGTGCCCCTGAGCTCCATTTTTCAACTCGTTTTTGGTGAGCTGACCGCAAGTCCAAAATTTTGGTTCAGGACCTATAATGGTTCCCGGTGGGTGGCTGAGACTTTGGTTAATTCTTCCTCCTGCTGGGAAGTTAGAGTGATATGTGCCCGTCCAAATGCCTAACAGCTACTCTCTCATTGGTTCTCCCTCTTCCCTTTCATCCTCTGCCAACTTGGAAACCTGTGCGAACCAGGAGGTTAAAGGGGCTGTATCTCCAAGATGGGAGATTGAAAGTAAACGGATGGACAGTCAAACCGGAGCACCAGGAGAGAGACTATCCGTTGAGTTTTAGAAACCTTTCATATTCACAGTGTGTCCGTTCTCTAGATTTCTCGTACATGTTATAACTGTAGTAATATTCCCTTCAACCTGGAGAGTTGGGACCCATGGCATTGGTGCCATGCATTATTGCTTTAAAGGGTCTGCATTTGCTCACCCAATCTCACCAATCCTCTCAGTCCCAAGTGTCCAGCCTTATGCCACATCCAGCTGTCGTTGTAGATAGGGTCTTTCCAGGTTTCATCAGAGACCCTGAAGGAATTGTGAGGAATATCCCAGTTTTTTTGTTTTGTTTTTGAAATTCCTTTTTATAGTGGGTTTGAGCGGATTCTCGCTGCCATGTTTATGCCAGTCTAGAATCACTTGATTCCCTTACGGAGACATATCAATACATAGGTTTTAAGATTCTTACTAGTCAGATATATTCTTCTGTGGGAAATATGGGGTTTTGAGTCCCTTTCACTGAGGAAGGTGTAGGTCTTGTCTATTCCATAGTTGGTTTTTGGAACGGTACCTCTGCTTATATCAAACTCTGGTTTTATGCATCACCCCTCCTCTCCTTCCCCCTTAAGCAGCCATAAGAGTGTTTTCTAAATGTGAGACACTGTTCTCTTTCCTAACTCAGTTCAAGTGTAGCCATGTTTACAGGATCTTCATAAGTGATATCTTATGATAAGTTTCTTTTTCTGTGTGACTTATTTCACTTAGAATCATCGTACCTGAATCCACCCATTTTGCTGCTACTGGTATTATGACATTGATTTCATGGATGAGGTATATTCCATCGTACGTAAGTACCACAATTTTTTGAACCATTTTTATATTTCCTGGGATATTTAAGGTGTACCCAAGTTGAGGTCCTTGTAAGCAGTGCAGCCCTAAATTTTGGGGTGGCTCTGTCTTATTGATTTTCAGTTTACTCAAGGTATATTCCCTAAACTGGAAGTGCCATTGGCTCTGTAGCTCTGTTCTTTTCCTTGTTTTCGGGAACGCAATGTACTCCTCCAGAGGGGCAGTTGGCAATTTACATCCTGCCCATCATCATAACAAGGCTTCCTGTTCTCCAGGGCCTGTCTTGCCTTTCAGGTTTTTACACATTTTGTGGATGTCCCTTTTGACCGGTGGGAAGTGATACTTCTTTGTAGTGCAGATTTGCATTGCCCGCTTGCCTGCTTGGCCAAAAAGGGCGTATGAGTTTTCTCCTGAATATATTCAGGATAAATCGCATACACCCTTTTTGGCCAAGTGCATCATTGTCGAAGTTGTGCCCCTCTTCCTGTGCCTTAAAGTCGATTCCAACGTACCTCTTGAAATCTGTTTCCTGCTATTCTGCCTCGCTTTCAAGTCCGCCTCGTTGCCTACCCTCAACAGATTTTTGGACGATAGTTGTCCTTTATTACTCGGTCAGTTGGTGAATTGCTGTGCCCCTGAGCTCCATTTTTCAACTCGTTTTTTGTGAGCTGACCGCAAGCCCAAAATTTTGGTTCAGGACCGATACTGGTTCCCGGTGGGTGGCTGACACCTTGGTTAATTCTTCTTCCGGCGGGGAAATTACAGTGATATGTGCCCGTGCAAACGCCTAACAGCTACTCTCTCATTGTTTCTCCCTCTTCCCTTTCATCCTCTGCCAAATTGGCAACCCGTGGAAACCAGGTGGTTAAAGGGGCTGTCTCTCCAATTTCGGAGGTTGATAGTAAAGCATATGGGAAGTCAAACCGGGGCTCCAGGAGAGTGACTATTCGTTGAGTTTTAGAGACCTTTCATATTCACAGTGTGTCCGTTCTCTAGGTTTCCCTTACATGTTATAACTGTAGTAATATTCCCTCTAACCTGGAGAGTTGGGAACCATGGAATGGGTGCCAGGCATTTGTGCTTTAAAGGGTCTACATTTGCTCACCCAATCTCACCAATCGTCTCAGTGTCAAGTGTCCCTCCTTATGCCACATCCAGCTGTCATTGTACATAGGGTCATTCCAGGTTTCATCAGAGACCCTGAAGGAATTTTAAAGAATTATGCAGTTTTTTCGTTTTGTTTTTGAAATTCCTTTTTATAATGGGTTTGAGCTGATTCTCGCTGCCATGTTTATGCCAGTCTAGGCACACTTGATTGCCTTACGGAGACATATCAATACATAGGTTTTAAGATTTTTACTAGTCAGATATATTTCTCTGCAGGAAATATGGGGTTTTGAGACCCTTTCACTGAGGAAGGTGTAGGTCTTGTCTATTCCATAGTTGGTTTTTGGAACGGTACCTGTGCTTATATCAAACTCTGGTTTTATGCATCACCCCACCTCTCCTTCCCCCTTAAGCAGGCATAAGAGTGTTTTCTAAATGTGAGACACTGTTCTCTTTCCTAACTCAGTTCAAGTGTAGCCATGTTTACAGAATCTTCATAAGTGATATCTTATGATAAGTTTCTTTCTCTGTGTGACTTATTTCACTTAGAATCATCGTACCTGAATCCACCCATTTTGCTGCTACTGGTCTTATGACATTGATTTCATGGCTGAGGGATATTCCATCGTACGTAAGTACCACAATTTTTTGAACCATTTTTATATTTCCTGGGATATTTAATGTGTACCCAAGTTGAGGTCCTTGTAAGCAGTGCAGCCCTAAATTTCGGGGTGGCTCTGTCTTATTGATTTTCAGTTTTCCCAAGGTATATTCCCTAGACTGGAAGTGCCCTTGCCTCTGTAGCTCTGTTCTTTACTTGTTTTAGGGAACACAATGTACTCCTACAGAGAGGCAGTTGGCAATTTACATCCCGCCCATCAGCATAACAAGGCTCCCTGTTCTCCATGGCCTGTCTTGCCTTTCTAGTTTTTACACATATTGTGGTTGTCCCTTTTGACCGGTGGGAAGTGATACATCTTTGTAGTGCAGATTTGCATTTTCCGTTTGATTGCTTGGTCAAAAATGCCGTATGCGTTTTCTCCTGAATATATTCAGGAGAAAACGCATACGCCCTTTTTGGACAAGTGCATCATTGTCGAAGTGTTGCCCCTCTTCCTGTGCTTTAAAGGCGATTCCAACATACCTCTTGAAATCTGTTTCCTGCTATTCTGCCTCGCTTTCAAGTCCGCCTCGTTGCCTTCCCTCAACAGATTTTTGGACGATAGTTGTCCTTTATTACTCGGCCAGTTTGTGAATTGCTGTGCCCCTGAGCTCCATTTTTCAACTCGTTTTCGGTGAGCTGATCGCAAGTCCAAAATTTTGGTTCAGGACCTATGCTGGTTCCCAGTGCGGGGCTGAGACTTTGGTTAATTCTTCTTCCTGCCGGGAAGTTAGAGTGATATGTGCCCGTCCAAATGTCTAACAGCTACTCTCTCATTGGTTCTCCCTCTTCCCTTTCATCCTCTGCCAAATTGGAAACCTGTGCGAACCAGGAGGTTAAAGGGGCTGTCTCTCCAAGTTGGGAGATTGATAGTAAAGCAGAAGGAAAGTCAAACCGGAGCACCATGGGAGGGTCTATTCGTTGAGTTTTAGAAACCTTTCATATTCACAGTGTGTCCGTTCTCTAGGTTTCCCGTACATGTTATAGCTGTAGTAATATTCCCTTCAATCTGGAGAGTTGGGACCCATGGAAAGGGTGCCAGGCATTATTGCTTTAAAGGGCCTGCATTTGCTCACCCAATCTCACCAATCCTCTCAGTCCCAAGTGTCCAGCCTTATGCCACCTCCAGCTGTCGTTGTAGAAAGGGTCATTCCAGGTTTCATCAGAGACCCTGAAGGAATTGTAAAGAATTTCCCAGTTTTTTTGTTTTGTTTTTGAAATTCCTTTTTATAGTGGGTTTGAGCTGATTCTCGCTGCCATGTTTATGCCAGTCTAGACACACTTGATTCCCTTACGGAGACATATCAATACATAGGTTTTAAGATTTTTACTAGTCAGATATATTCCTCTGCGGGAAATATGGGGTTTTGAGTCCCTTTCACTGAGGAAGGTGTAGGTCTTGACTATTCCATAGTTGGTTTTTGGAACGGTATCTGTGCTTATATCAAACTGTGGTTTTATGCATCACCCCACCTCTCCTTCCGCCTTAAGCTGGCATAAGAGTGTTTTCTAAATGTGAGACACTGTTCTCTTTCCTAACTCAGTTCAAGTGTAGCCATGTTTACAGGATCTTCATAAGTGATATCTTATGATAAGTTTCTTTTTCTCTGTGACTTATTTCACTTAGAATCATCGTACCTGAATCCAGCAATTTTGCTGCTACTGCTCTTATGCCATTGATTTCATAGCTGAGGGATATTCCATCGTACGTAAGTACCACAATTTTTTGAACCATATTTGTATTTCCCGTGATATCTAAGGCGTACCCAGCTTGAGGTCCTTGTAAGCAGTGCAGCCCTAAATTTTGGGGTGGCTCTGTCTTATTGATTTTCAGTTTTCCCAAGGTATATTCCCTAGACTGGACGTGCCCTTGGCTCTGTAGCTCTGTTCTTTACTGGTTTTAGAGAACACAATGCACTCCTTCAGAGAGGCAGTTGGCAATTTACATCCCGCCCATCAGCATAACAAGGCTCCCTGTTCTCCAGGGCCTGGCTTGCCTTTCTGGTTTTTACACATTTTTTGGATGTCCCTTTTGACCGGTGGGAAGTGATACTTCTTTGTAGTGCAGATTTGCATTGCCCGCTTGCTTGCTTGGCCAAAAAGGGCGTATGCGTTTTCTCCTGAATATATTCAGGAGAAAACGCATACGCCCTTTTTGGCCAAGTGCATCATTGTCGAAGTTGTGCCCCTATTCCTGTGCTTTAAAGGCGATTCCAACGTACCTCTTGAAACCTGTTTCCGGCTATTCTGCCTCAATTTCAATCTGCCTCGTTGCCTTTCCTCAACAGATTTTTGGACGATAGTTGTCCTTTATTACTCGGCCTGTTTGTGAATTGCTGTGCCCCTGAGCTCCATTTTTCAACTCGTTTTTTGTGAGCTGACCGCAAGTCCAAAATTTTGGTGCAGGACCTATACTGGTTCCCGGTGGGTGGCTGAGACTTTGGTTAATTCTTCTTCCTGCCGGGAAATTACAGTGACATGTGCCCGTCCAAATGCCTAACAGCTACTCTCTCATTGGTTCTCCCTCTTCCCTTTCATCCTCTGCCAAATTGGCAACCTGTGCGAACCAGGAGGTTAAACGGGCTGTCTCTCCAAGTTTGGAGGTTGATAGTAAAGCAGATGGAAAGTCAAACCCGAGCACCAGGATAGGGACTATTCGTTGAGTTTTAGAAATCATTCGTATTCACAGTGTGTCCGTTCTCTAGGTTTCCTGTACATGTTATAGCTGTAGTAATATTCCCTTCAACCTGGAGAGTTGGGAACCATGGAATGGGTGCCAGGCATTTGTGCTTTAAAGGGTCTGCATTTGCTCACCGAATCTCACCAATCCTCTCAGTCCCAAGTTTCCAGCCTTATGCCACATCCAGCTGTCGTTGTAGATATGGTCATTCCAGCTTTCATCAGAGACCCTGAAGGAATTGTAAAGAATTTCCCAGTTTTTTTGTTTTGTTTTTGAAATTCCTTTTTATAGTGGGTTTGAGCTGATTCTCGCTGCCATGTTTATGCCAGTCTGACACACTTGATTCCCTTATGGAGACATATCAATACATACGTTTTAAGATTCTTACTAGTCAGATATATTCCTCTGCAGGAAATATGGGTTTTGAGTCCCTTTCCCTGAGGAAGGTGTAGGTCTTGTCTATTCCATAGTTGGTTTTTGGAACGGTACCTGTGCTTATATCAAACTCTGGTTTTATGCATCACCCCACCTCTCCTTCCCCCTTAAGCAGGCATAAGAGTGTTTTCTAAATGTGAGACACTGTTCTCTTTCCTAACTCAGTTCAAGTGTAGCCATGTTTACAGGATCTTCATAAGTGATATCTTATGATAAGTTTCTTTTTCTGTGTGACTTATTTCACTTAGAATCATCGTACCTGAATCTACCCATTTTGCTGCTACTGGTCTTATGACATTGATTTCATGGCTGAGGGATATTCCATCGTACGTAAGTACCACAATTTTTTGAACCATTTTTATATTTCCTGGGATATTTAAGGTGTACCCAAGTTGAGGTCCTTGTAAGCAGTGCAGCCCTAAATTTTGGAGTGGCTCTGTCTTATTGATTTTCAGTTTTCCCAAGGTATATTCCCTAGACTGGAAGTGCCCTTGGCTCTGTAGCTCTGTTGTTTACTTGTTTTATGGAACACAATGCACTCCTCCAGAGAGGCAGTTGGCAATTTACATCCCGCCCATCAGCATAACAAGGCTCCCTGTTCTCCAGGGCCTGTCTTGCCTTTCTGGTTTTTACACATTTTGTGGATGTCCCTTTTGACCGGTGGGAAGTGATACTTCTTTGTAGTGCAGATTTGCATTGCCCGCTTGCTTGCTTGGCCAAAAAGGGCCTATGCGTTTTCTCCTGAATATATTCAGGAGAAAACACATACGCCGTTTTTGGCCAAGTGCATCATTGTCGAAGTTGTGCCCCTCTTCCAGTGCTTTAAAGGCGATTCCAACGTACCTCTTGAAATCTGTTTCCGGCTATTCTGCATCGCTTTCAAGTCTGCCTCCTTGCCTTCCCTTAACAGATTTTTGGACGAGAGTTGTTCTTTATTACTCTGCCAGTTTGTGAATTGCTCTGCCCTTGAGCACCATTTTTCAACTCGTTTTTTGTGAGCTGACCGCAAGTTCAAAATTATGGTTCAGGACTTATGCTGGTTCCCGGTGGTTGGCTGAGACTTTGGTTAATTCTTCTTCCTGCCGGGAAATTACAGTGATATGTGCCCGTCCAAATGCCTAACAGCTACTCTCTCATTGGTTCTCTCTCTTCCCTTTCATCCTCTGCCAAATTGGCAACCTGTGCGAACCAGGAGGTTAAAGGGTCTGTCTCTCCAAGTTGGGAGGTGGATAGTAAAGCAGATGGAAAGTCAAACCGGAGCACCAGGAGAGGGACTATTCGTTGAGTTTTAGAAACCTTTCGTATTCAAAGTGTGTCCGTTTTCTAGGTTTCCCGTACATGTTATAGCTGTAGTAATATTCCCTTCAACCTGGAGACTTCGGACCCATGGAATGGGTGCCAGGCATTTGTGCTTTAAAGGGTCTGCATTTGCTCACCCTATCTCACCAATCCTCTCAGTCCCAAGTTTCCAGCCTTATGCCACATCCAGCTGTCGTTGTAGATATGGTCACTCCAGCTTTCATCAGAGACCCTGAAGGAATTGTAAAGAATTTCCCAGTTTTTTGTTTTGTTTTTGAAATTCCTTTTTATAGTGGGTTTGAGGTGATTCTCGCCGCCATGATTATGCCAGTCTAGACACACTTGATTCCCTTATGGAGACATATCAATACATAGGTTTTAAGATTCTTACTAGTCAGATATATTCCTCTGTGGGAAATATGGTGTTTTGAGTCCCTTTCACTGAGGAAGGTGTAGGTCTTGTCTATTCCATAGTTGGTTTTTGGAACGGTACCTGTGCTTATATCAAACTCTGGTTTTATGCATCACCCCACCTCTCCTTCCCCCTTAAGCAGGCATAAGAGAATTTTCTAAATTTGAGACTCTGTTCTCTTTCCTAACTCAGTTCAAGTGTAGCCATGTTTACAGGATCTTCATAAGTGATATCTTATGATAAGTTTCTTTTTCTGTGTGACTTATTTCACTTAGAATTATCGTACCTGAATCAACCCATTTTGCTGCTACTGGTCTTATGACATTGATTTCATGGCTGATGGATATTCCATCGTACGTAAATACCACAATTTTTTGAACCATTTTTATATTTCCTGGGATATTTAAGGTGTACCCAAGTTGAGGTCCTTGTAAGCAGTACAGCCCTAAATTTTGGGGTGGCTCTGTCTTATTGATTTTCAGTTTTCCCAAGGTATATTCCCTAGACTGGAAGTGCCCTTGGCTCTGTAGCTCTGTTGTTTACTTGTTTTAGGGTACACAATGCACTCCTCCAGAGAGGCGGTTGGCAATTTACATCCCGCCCATCAGCATAACAAGGCTCCCTGTTCTCCAGGGCCTGTCTTGCCTTTCTGGTTTTTACATATTTTGTGGATGTCCCTTTTGAACGGTGGGAAGTGATACTTCTTTGTAGTGCAGATTGGCATTGCCCCCTTCCTTGCTTGGCCAAAATGGGTGTATGCGTTTTCTCATGAACATATTCAAGAGAAAACGCATACGCCCTTTTTGGCCAAGTGCATCATTGTCGAAGTTGTGCCCCTCTTCCTGTGCTTTAAAGGCGATTCCAACGTACCTCTTGAAATCTGTTTCCTGCTATTGTGTCTCGCTTTCAACTCCACCTCGTTGCCTTCCCTCAACAGATTTTTGGACGATAGTTGTCCTTTATTACTCTGCCAGTTTGTGAATTGCTGTGCCCCTGAGCTCCATTTTTCAACTCGTTTTTTGTGAGCTGACCGCATGTCCAAAATTTTGGTTCAGGAACTATGCTGTTTCCCGGTGGGTGGCTGAGACTTTGGTTAATTCTTCTTCCTGCCGGGACATTAGTCTGATATGTGCCCGTCCAAATGCCTAACAGCTACTCTCTCATTGGTTCTCCCTCTTCCCTTTCATCCTCTGCCAAATTGGCAACCTGTGCGAACCAGGAGGTTAAAGGGGCTGTCTCTCCAAGTTGGGAGGTTCATAGTAAAGCAGATGGAAAGTAAAACGGGAGCACCAGGAGAGGGACTATTCGTTGAGTTTTAGAAACCTTTCTATTCACAATGTGTCCGTTCTCTAGGTTTCCCGTACATGTTATAGCTGTAGTAATATTCCCTTCAACCTGGAGAGTTGGGACCCATGGAATGGGTGCCAGGCATTTGTGATTTAAAGGGTCTGCATTTGCTCACCCAATCTCACCAATCGACTCAGTCCCAAGTGTCCCTCCTTATGCCACATCCAGCTGTCGTTGTAGATAGGGTCATTCCAGGTTTCATCATTGACCCTGAAGGAATTGTAAAGAATTTCCCAGTTTTTTTGTTTTGTTTTTGAATTTCCTTTTTATAGTGGGTTTGAGCTGATTCTCGCTGCCATGTTTATGCCAGTCTAGACACACTTGATTCCCTTACGGAGACATATCAATACATAGGTTTTAAGATTCTTACTAGTCAGATATATTCCTCTGCGGGAAATATGGGGTTTTGAGTCCCTTTCACTGAGGAAGGTGTAGGTCTTGTCTATTCCATAGTTGGTTTTTGGAACGGTACCTGTGCTTATATCAAACTCTGGTTTTATGCATCACCCCACCTCTCCTTCCGCCTTAAGCAGGCATAAGAGTGTTTTTTAAATGTGAGACACTGTTCTCTTTCCTAACTCAGTTCAAGTGTAGCCATGTTTACAGGATCTTCATAAGTGATATCTTATGATAAGTTTCTGTTTCTGTGTGACTTATTTCATTAGAATCATCGTACCTGAATCAACCCATTTTGCTGCTACTGGTCTTATGACATTGATTTCATGGCTGAGGGATATTCCATCGTACGTAAGTACCACAATTTTTTGAACCATTTTTATATTTCCTGGGATATTTAAGGTGTACCCAAGTTGAGGTCCTTGTAAGCAGTGCAGCCCTAAATTTTGGGGTGGCTGTGTCTTTTTGATTTTCAGTTTTCCCAAGGTATATTCCCTAGACTGGAAGTGCCCTTGGCTCTGTAGCTCTGTTCTTTACTTGTTTTAGGGAACACAATGCAGTCTTCCAGAGAGGCAGTTGGCAATTTACATCCCGCCCATCAGCATAACAAGGCTCCCTGTTCTCCAGGGCCTGTCTTGCCTGTCTGGTTTTTACACATTTTGTGGATGTCCCTTTTGACAGGTGGGAAGTGATACTTCTTTGTAGTGCAGATTTGCATTGCCCGCTTGCTTGCTTGGCCGAAAAGGGCATATGCGTTTTCTCCTGAATATATTCAGGAGAAAACGCATATGCCCTTTTTGGCCAAGTGCATCATTGTCGAAGTTGTGCCCCTCTTCCTGTGCTTTAAAGGCGATTCCAACGTACCTCTTGAAATCTGTTTCCTGCTATTCTGCCTCGCTTTCAAGTCCGCCTCGTTACCTTCCCTCAACAGATTTTTGGACGATAGTTGTGCTTTATTACTCGGCCAGTTTGTGAATGGCTGTGCCCCAGAGCTCCATTTTTCAACTCGTTTTAGGTGAGCTCACCGCAAGTCCAAAATTTTGGTTCAGGACCTATTTTGGTTCCCGGTGTGGGGCTGAGACTTTGGTTAATTCTTCTTCCTGCCGGGAAATTACAGTGATATGTGCCCGTCCAAATGCCTAACAGCTACTCTCTCATTGGTTCTCCCTATTCCCTTTCATCCTCTGCCAAATTGGCAACCTGTGTGAACCAGGAGGTTAAAGGGTCTGTCTCTCCAAGTTGGGAGGTTGATAGTAAAGCAGATGGAAAGTCAAACCGGAGCACCGGGAGAGGGACTATTCGTTGAGTTTTAGAATCCTTTCGTATTCACAGTGTGTCCGTTCTCTAGGTTTCCCGAACATGTTATAACTGTAGTAATATTCTCTTCAACATGGAGAGTTGGGAACCATGGAATGGGTGCCAGGCATTATTGCTTTAAAGGGTCTGCATTTGCTCACCAATCTCACCAATCCTCTCAGTCCCAATTATCCAGCCTTATGCCACATCCAGCTGTCATTGTAGATAGGGTCATTCCAGGTTTCATCAGAGACCCTGAAGGAATTGTAAAGAATTTGCCAGTTTTTTTGTTTTGTTTTTGAAATTACTTTTTATAGTGGGTTTGAGCTGATTCTCGCTGCCATGTTTATGCCAGTCTAGACACACTTGATTCCCTTAGGGTGACATATCAATACATAGGTTTTAAGATTCTTACTAGGCAGATATATTCCTCTGCGGGAAATATGGGATTTTGAGTCCCTTTCACTGAGGAAGGTGTAGGTCTTGTCTATTCCATAGTTGGTTTTTTGAACGGTACCTGTGCTTATATCAAACTCTGGTTTTATACATCACCCCACCTCTCCTTCCCCCTTAAGCAGGCATAAGAGTGTTTTCTAAATGTGAGACACTGTTCTCTTTCATAACTCAGTTCAAGTGTAGCCATGTTTACAGGATCTTCATAAGTGATATCTTATGATAAGTTTGTTTTTGTGTGTGACTTATTTCACTTAGAATCATCGTACCTGAATCCACCCATTTTGCTGCTACTGGTTTTATGACATTGATTTCATGGCTGAGGGATATTCCATCGTTCGTAAGTACCACAAAATTTTGAACCATTTTTATATTTCCTGGGATATTTAAGGTGTACCCAAGTTGAGGTTTTTGTAAGCAGTGCAGCCCTAAATTTTGCGGTGGCTCTGTCTTATTGATTTTCAGTTTTCCCAAGGTATATTCCCTAGATTGGAAGTGCCCTTGGCTCTGTAGCTCTGTTGTTTACTTGTTTTAGGGAACATAGTGCACTCCTCCAGAGAGGCAGTTGGCAATTTACATCCACCCCATCAGCATAACAAGGCTCCCTGTTCTCCAGGGCCTGTCTTGCCTTTCTGGTTTTTACACATTTTGCGGATGTCCCTTTTGACCGGTGGGAAGTGATACTTCTTTGTATTGCAGATTTGCATTGCCCGCTTGCTTGGTTTGCCAAAAAGGGCCTATGCGTTTTCTCCTGAATATATTCAGGAGAAAACGCATATGCCCTTTTTGGCCAAGTGCATCATTGTCGAAGTTGTGCCCCTCTTCCTGTGCTTTAAAGGCGATTCCAACATACCTCTTGAAATCTGTTTCCTGCTATTCTGCCTCGATTTCAACTCCGCCTCGTTGCCTTCCCTCAACAGATTTTTAAATGATAGTTGTCCTTTATTACTCTTCCAGTTTGTGAATTGCTGTGCCCTGAGCCCCATTTTTCAGCTCATTTTTTGTGTGCTGACCGCAAGTCCAAAATTTTGGTTCAGGACCTCTACTTTTTACCTGTGGGAGGCTGAGACTTTGGTTAGTTCTTCTTCCTCCCGTGAAATTAGAGTGACATGTTCCCGTCTAAATTCCTAACAGCTACTCTGTCATTGGTTCTCCCCCTTTCCTTTCATCCTCTGCCAAATTGGCAACGTGTGTGTACCAGGAGGTTAAAAGTGGTGTCTCTCCAAGTTGGGAGATTGATAGTAAAGCAGTTGGAAAGTCACACCTGAGCACCAGGAGAGGGACTATTATTTGAGATTTAGAAACCGTTCGTATTCACAGTGTGTCCATTCTCTAGGTTTCCCGTACATGTTATAGCTGTAGTAATATTCCCTTCAACCTGGAGAGTTGGGACCCAAGGAGTGGGTGCCATGCATTATTGCTTTAAAGGGTCTGCATTTGCTCACCCAATCTCACCAATCCTCTCAGTCCCAAGGGTCCAGCCTTATGCCACATCCAGCTGTCCTTGTAGATAGGGTTATTCCAGGTTTCATCAGAGACCCTGAAGGAATTGTAAAGAATTTCCCTGTTTTTTTGTTTTGTTTGTGAAATTCGTTTTGATAGTGGATTTCAGCTGATTCTCGCTGCCATGTTTATGCCAATCTAGACACACTTGATTCCCTTACAGAGACATATCAATACATAGGTTTTAAGATTCTTACTAGTCAGATATATTCTTCTGCGGGAAATATGGGGTTTTGTGTCCCTTTCACTGAGGAAGGTGTAGGTATTGTCTATTCCATAGTTGGTTTTTGGAACGGTACCTGTGCTTATATCAAACTCTGGTTTTATGCATCACCCACCTCTCCTTCCCCCTTAAGCAGGCATAAGAGTGTTTTCCAAATGTGAGACTCTGTTCTCTTTCCTAGCTAAGTTCAAGTGTAGCCATGTTTACAGGATCTTCATAAGTGATATCTTATGATAAGTTGCTTTTTCTGTGTGACTTATTTCACTTAGAATCATCGAACCGGAACCACTCATTTTGCTGCTACTGGTCTTATGACATTGATTTCATGGCTGAGGGATATTCCATCGTACGTAAGTACCACAATATTTTGAACCAATTTTATATTTCCTGGGACATTTAAGGTGTACCCAAGTTGAGGTTCTTGTAAGCAGTGCAGCCCTAAATTTTGGTGTGGCTCTGTCTTATTGATTTTCAGTTTTCTCAAGGTATATTCCCTAGACTGGAAGTGCCCTTGGCTCTGTAGCTCTGTTGTTTACTTGTTTTAGGGAACACAATGCACTCCTCCAGAGAGGGAGTTGGCAATTTACATACCGCCCATCAGCATAACAAGGCTCCCTGTTCTCCAGGGCCTGTCTTGCCTTTCTGGTTTTTACACATTTTGTGGATGTCCCTTTTGTACCGGTGGGAAGAGAAACTTCTTTGTATTGCAGATTTGCATTGTCCGCTTGCTTGCTTGGCCAAAACGGGCATATGAGTTCTCTCCTAAATATATTCAGGAGAAAATGCATACGCCCTTTTTGGCCAAGTGCATCATTGTCGAAGTTGTGCCCCTTTTCCTGTGCTTTAAAGGCGATTCCAACGTACCTCTTGAAATCTGTTTCCTGCTATTCTGCCTAGCTTTCAAGTCTACCTCGCTGCCTTCCCTCAACAGATTTTTGGATGATAGTTGTCCTTTATTACTCTGCCAGTTTGTGAATTGTTGTGCCCCTGAGCCCCATTTTGCAACTCGTTTTTTGTGAGCTGAACGCAAGACCAATATTTTGGTTCAGGACGTATATGGGTTCCCGGTGGGTGGCTGAGACTTTGGTTAATTCTTCTTCCTGCCGGGAAATTAGAGTGACATGTGCCCGTCCAAATGCCAAACAGCTACTCTCTCATTGGTTCTCCCTCTTCCCTTTCATCCTGTGCCAAATTGGCAACGTGTGCCAACAAGGGGGTTAAATGTGCTGTCTCTAAGTTGGGAGATTGATAGTAAAGCAGTTGCAGTGTCAAACATGAGCACCAGGAGACGGAGTATTAGTTGAGTTTTAGAAACGTTTCTTGTTCACAGTGTGTCCATTCTCTAGGTTTCCGGTACATGTTATAGTTGTAGTAATATCCCCTTCAACTTGGAGAGTTGGGACGCATGTAATGTGTGCCATGCATTATTGCTTTGAAGGGTCTGCATTTGCTCACCCAATCTCACCAATCCTCTCAGTGCCACGTGTCCAGCCTTATGTAACATCCAGCTGTCATTGTAGATAGGGTCATTCCAGGTTTCATCAGAGACCCTGAAGGAATTGGAAAGAATTTGCCTGTTTCTTTGTTTTGTTTTTGAAATTCCTTTTTATAGTGTGTTTGAGCTGATTCTCGCTGCCATGCTTATGCCAGTCTAGACACTCTTGATTCCCTTACAGAGACATATCAATGCATAGGTTTTAAGATTCTTACTTGTCAGATATATTCTTCTGCGGGAAATATGGAGTTTTGAGTCCCTTTCACTGAGGAAGGTGTAGGTCTTGTCTATTCCATAGTTGGTTTTTGGAACGGTACCTGTGCTTATATCAAACTCTGGTTTTATGCATCACCCCACCTCTCCTTCCCCCTTAAGCAGGCATAAGAGTGTTTTCTAAATGTGAGACTATGTTCTCTTTCCTAGCTCAGTTCAAGTGTAGCCATGTTTACAGGATCTTCATAAGTGATATCTTATGATAAGTTGCTTTTTCTGTGTGACTTATTTCACTTAGAATCATCGAACCTGAATCCACTCATTTTGCTGCTACTGGTCTTATGACATTGATTTCATGGCTGAGGGATATTCCATCGTACGTAAGTACCACAATTTTTTGAACCATTTTTATATTTCCTGGGATATTTAAGGTGTACCCAAGTTGAGGTTCTTGTAAGCAGTGCAGCCCTAAACGTTGGGGTGGCTCTGGCTTATTGATTTTCAGTTTTCCCAAGGTATATTCCCTAGACTGGAAGTGCCCTTGGCTCTGTAGCTCTGTTGTTTACTTGTTTTAGGGAACACAGTTCACTCCACCAGAGAGGCAGTTGGCAATTTACATCCTGCCCATCAGCATAACAATGCTCCCTGTTCTCCAGGGCCTGTCTTGCCTTTCTGGTTTTTACACATTTTGCGGATGTCCCTTTTGACCGGTGGGAAGTGATACTTCTTTGTAGTGCAGATTTGCATTGCCTGCTTGCTTGCTAGGCCAAAAAGGGCGTATGCGTTTTCTCCTGAATATATTCAGGAGAAAATGCAAACGCCCTTTTTGGCCAAGTGCATCATTGTCGAAGTTGTGCCCCACTTCTGGTGCTTTAAAGGCGATTCCAACATACCTCTTGAAATCTGTTTCCTGCTATTCTGCCTCGATTTCAAGTCCGCCTCGTTGCCTTCCCTCAACAGATTTTTGGATGATAGTTGTCCTTTATTACTCTTCCAGTTTGTGAATTGCTGTGCCCTGAGCCCCATTTTTCAACTCATTTTTTGTGTGCTGACCGCAAGTCCAAAATTTTGGTTCAGGACCTCTACTTTTTACCCGTGGGAGGCTGAGACTTTGGTTAGTTCTTCTTCCTCCCGTGAAATTAGAGTGACATGTGCCCGTCTAAATGCCTAACAGCTACTCTGTCATTGGTTCTCCCCCTTTCCTTTCATCCTCTGCCAAATTGGCAACGTGTGTGTACCAGGAGGTTAAAAGTGGTGTCTCTCCAAGTTGGGAGATTGATAGTAAAGCAGTTGGAAAGTCAAACCGGAACACCAGGAGAGGGACTATTCGTTGAGTTTTAGAAACCTTTTGTATTCACAGTGTGTCCATTCTCTAGGTTTCCTGTATATGTTATAGCTGTATTAATATTCCCTTCAACCCGCAGAGTTGGGACCCATGGAATGGGTGCCATGCATTATTGGTTTACAAGGTCTGCAGTTGCTCACCCAATCTCACCAATCCTCTCAGTCCCAAGTGTCCAGCATTATGCCACATCCAGCTGTCGTTGTAGATAGGGTCATTCCAGGTTTCATCAGAGACCCTGAAGGAATTGTAAAGAATTTTCCTGTTTTTTTGTTTTGTTTGTGAAATTCCTTTTGATAGTGGGTTTCAGCTGATTCTCGCTGCCAAGTTTATGCCAGTCTAGACACACTTGATTCCCTTACAGAGACATATCAATACATAGGTTTTAAGATTCTTACTAGTCAGATATATTCTTCTGCGGGAAATATGGGCTTTTCAGTCCCTTTCACTGAGGAATGTGTAGGTCTTGTCTATTCCATAGTTGGTTTTCGGAACGGTAGGTGTGCTTATATGAAACTCTGGTTTTATGCATCACCCCACCTCTCCTTCCCCCTTAAGCAGGCATAAGAGTGTTTTCCAAATGTGAGACTCTGTTCTCTTTCCTAGCTAAGTTCAAGTGTAGCCATGTTTACAGGTTCTTCATAAGTGATATCTTATGATAAATTTCTTTTTCTGTGTGTCTTATTTCACTTAGAATCATCATAACAGAATCCACACATTTTGTTGCTACTGGTCTTATGACATTGATTTCATGGCTGAGGGATATTCCATCGTACGTAAGTACCACAATTTTTTGAACCATTTTTATATTTCCTGGGATATTTAAGGTGTACCGAAGTTGAGGTTATTGTGAGCAGTGCAGCCGTAAATTTTGGGTTGGCTCTGTCTTATTGATTTTCAGTTTTCCCAAGGTATATTCCCTAGACTGGTAGTGCCCTTGGCTCTGTAGCTCTGTTGTTTACTTGTTTTAGGGAACACAATGCACTCCTCCATAGAGGCAGTTGGCAATTTACATCCCGCCCATCAGCATAAAAAGGCTCCCTGTTCTCCAGGGCCTGTCTTGCCTTTCTGGTTTTTACACATTTTGCGGATGTCCCTTTTGACCGGTGGGAAGTGATACTTCTTTGTAGTGCAGATTTGCATTGCCTGCTTGCTTGCTTGGCCAAAAAGGGCGTATGCGTTTTCTCCTGAATATATTCAAGAGAAAACGCATACGCCCCTTTTGGCCAAGTGCATCATTGTCGAAGTTGTTCCACTCTTCCTGTGCTTTAAAGGCAATTCCAACGTACCTCTTGAAATCTGTTTCCTGCTATTCTGCATCGATTTCAACTCCGCCTCGTTCCCTTCCCTCAACAGATTTTTGGATGATAGTTGTCCTTTATTACTCTTCCAGTTTGTGAATTGCTGTGCCCTGAGCCCCATTTTTCAACTTATTTTTTGTGAGCTGACCGCACGTCCAAAATTTTGGTTCAGGACCTCTACTTGTTCCCCGTGGGAGGCTGAGACTTTGGTTAATTCTTCTTCCTACCGTGAAATTAGAGTCACATATGCCCGTCTAAATGCCTAACAGCTACTCTGTCATTGGTTCTCCCCCTTTCCTTTCATCCTCTGCCAAATTGGCAACGTGTGTGTACCAGGAGGTTAAAAGGGGTGTCTCTCCAATTTGGGAGATTGATAGTAAAGCAGTGGGAAAGTCAAACCGGAACACCAGGAGAGGGACTATTCGTTGAGTTTTAGAAACCTTTTGTATTCACAGTGTGTCCATTCTCTAGGTTTCCTGTACATGTTATAGCTGTATTAATATTCCCTTCAACCCGCAGAGTTGGGACCCATGGAATGGGTGCCATGCATTATTGGTTTACATGGTCTGCATTTGCTCACCCAATCTCACCAATCCTCTAAGTCCCAAGTGTCCAGCCTTATGCCACATCCAGCGGTCGTTGTAGATAGGGTCATTCCAGATTTCATCAGAGACCCTGAAGGAATTGTAAAGCATTTGCCTGTTTTTTTGTTTTGTTTGTGAAATTCCTTTTGATAGTGGATTTCAGCTGATTCTCGCTGCCATGTTTATGCCAGTCTAGACACTTGATTCCCTTACAGAGACATATCAATACATAGGTTTTAAGATTCTTACTAGTCAGATATATTCTTCTGCGGGAAATATGGGGTTTTGAGTCCCTTTCACTGTGGAAGGTGTAGGTCTTGTCTATTCCATAGTTGGTTTTTGGAACGGTACCTGTGCTTATATCAAACTCTGGTTTTATGCATCACCCCACCTCTCCTTCCCCCTTAAGCAGGCATAAGAGTGTTTTCCAAATGTGAGACTCTGTTCTCTTTCCTAGCTCAGTTCAAGTGTAGCCATGTTTACAGGATCTTCGTAAGTGATATCTTATGATAACTTGCTTTTTCTGTGTGACTTATTTCACTTAGAATCATCGAACCTCATTCCACTCATTTTGCTGCTACTGGTCTTATGACATTGATTTCATGGCTGAGGGATATTCCATCGTACGTAAGTACCACAATTTTTTGAACCATTTTTATATTTCCTGGGATATTTAAGGTGTACCCATGTTGAGGTTCTTGTAAGCAGTGCAGCCCTAAACGTTGGGGTGGCTCTGGCTTATTGATTTTCAGTTTTCCCAAGGTATATTCCCTAGACTGGAAGTGCCCTTGGCTCTGTAGCTCTGTTGTTTACTTGTTTTAGGGAACACAATTCACTCCACCAGAGAGGCAGTTGGCAATTTACATCCTGCCCATCAGCATAACAATGCTCCCTGTTCTCCAGGGCCTGTCTTGCCTTTCTGGTTTTTACACATTTTGCGGATGTCCCTTTTGACCGGTGGGAAGTGATACTTCTTTGTAGTGCAGATTTGCATTGCCTGCTTGCTTGCTTGGCCAAAAAGGTCGTATGCATTTTCTCCTGAAAATATTCAGCAGAAAATGCAAACGCCCTTTTTCACCAAGTGCATCATTGTCGAAGTTGTGCCCCACTTCTTGTGCTTTAAAGGCGATTCCAACATACCTCTTGAAATGTGTTTCCTGCTATTCTGCCTCGATTTCAACTCCGCCTCGATGCCTTCCCTCAACAGATTTTTGGATGATAGTTGTCCTTTATTACTCTTCCAGTTTGTGAATTGCTGTGCCCTGAGCCCCATTTTTCAACTCATTTTTTGTGAGCTGACCGCAAGTCCAAAATTTTGGTTCAGGACCTCTACTTGTTCCCCGTGGGTGGCTGAGACTTTGGTTAATTCTTCTTCCTCCCGTGAAATTAGAGTGACATGTGCCCGTCTAAATGCCTAACAGCTACTCTGTCAATGGTTCTCCCCCTTTCCTTTCATCCTCTGCCAAATTGGCAACGTGTGTGTACCAGGAGGTTAAAAGTGGTGTCTCTCCAAGTTGGGAGATTGTTAGTAAAGCAGTTGGAAAGTCAAACCGGAACACCAGGAGAGGGACTATTCGTTGAGTTTTAGAAACCATTTGTATTCACAGTGTGTCCATTCTCTAGGTTTCCTGTATATGTTATAGCTGTATTAATATTCCCTTCAACCCGCAGAGTTGGGACCCATGGAATGGGTGCCATGCATTATTGGTTTACAAGGTCTGCATTTGCTCACCCCATCTCACCAATCCTCTCAGTCCCAAGTGTCCAGCCTTATGCCACATCCAGCGGTCGTTGTAGATAGGGTCATTCCAGGTTTCATCAGAGACCCTGAAGGAATTGTAAAGAGTTTCCCTGTTTTCTTTGTTTTGTTTTTGAAATTCCTTTTGATAGTGGGTTTGAGCTGATTCTCGCTGCCATGTTTATGCCAGTCTAGAAACACATGATTCCCTTACGGAGACATATCAATACATAGGTTTTAAGATTCTTACTAGTCAGATATATTCCTCTGCCGGAAATATGGGGTTTTGAGTCCGTTTCAGTGAGGAACTTGTAGGTCTTCTGTATTCCATAGTTGGTTTTTGGAACAGTACCTGTGCTTATATCAAACTCTGGTTTTATGCATCACCCCACCTCTCTTTCCAACTCTAGCAGGCATAAGTGTGTTTTCTAAATGTGAGACTCTGTTCTCTTTCCTAACTCAGTTCAAGTGTAGCCATGTTACAGGATCTTCATAAGTGATATCTTATGATAAATTTCTTTTTCTGTGTGTCTTATTTCACTTAGAATCATCATAACAGAATCCACTCATTTTGTTTCTACTGGTCTTATGACATTGATTTCATGCCTGACGGATATTCCATCATACATAATTACCACAATTTTTTGAGCCATTTTAATATTTCCTGGGATATTTAAGGTGTACCCAAGTTGAGGTTCTTGTAAGCAGTGCAGCCCTAAATTTTGAGGTGGCTGTGTCTTATTGATTTTCAATTTTCCCAAGGTATATTCCCTAGACTGCAAGTGCCCTTGGCTCTGTAGATCTGTTGTTTACTTGTTTTAGGGAACCCAATGCACTCCTCCAGAGAGGCAGTTGGCAATTTACATCCCGCCCATCAGCATAACAAGGCTCCCTGTTCTCCAGGGCCTGTCTTGCCTTTCTGGTTTTTACACATTTTGTGGATGTCCCTTTTGTACCGGTGGAAAGAGATACTTCTTTGTATTGCAGATTTGCATTGTCCGCTTGCTTGCTTGGCCAAAACGGGCATATGAGTTCTCTCCTAAATATATTCAGGAGAAAATGCATACGCCCTTTTTGGCCAAGTGCATCATTGTCGAAGTTGTGCCCCTTTTCCTGTGCTTTAAAGGCGATTCCAACGTACCTCTTGAAATCTGTTTCCTGCTATTCTGCCTAGCTTTCAAGTCTACCTCGCTGCCTTCCCTCAACAGATTTTTGGATGATAGTTGTCCTTTATTACTCTGCCAGTTTGTGAATTGTTGTGCCCCTGAGCCCCATTTTGCAACTCGTTTTTTGTGAGCTGAACGCAAGACCAATATTTTGGTTCAGGACGTATATGGGTTCCCGGTGGGTGGCTGAGACTTTGGTTAATTCTTCTTCCTGCCGGGAAATTAGAGTGACATGTGCCCGTCCAAATGCCAAACAGCTACTCTCTCATTGGTTCTCCCTCTTCCCTTTCATCCTGTGCCAAATTGGCAACGTGTGCCAACAAGGGGGTTAAATGTGCTGTCTCTAAGTTGGGAGATTGATAGTAAAGCAGTTGCAGTGTCAAACATGAGCACCAGGAGACGGAGTATTAGTTGAGTTTTAGAAACGTTTCTTGTTCACAGTGTGTCCATTCTCTAGGTTTCCGGTACATGTTATAGTTGTAGTAATATCCCCTTCAACTTGGAGAGTTGGGACGCATGTAATGTGTGCCATGCATTATTGCTTTGAAGGGTCTGCATTTGCTCACCCAATCTCACCAATCCTCTCAGTGCCACGTGTCCAGCCTTATGTAACATCCAGCTGTCATTGTAGATAGGGTCATTCCAGGTTTCATCAGAGACCCTGAAGGAATTGGAAAGAATTTGCCTGTTTCTTTGTTTTGTTTTTGAAATTCCTTTTTATAGTGTGTTTGAGCTGATTCTCGCTGCCATGCTTATGCCAGTCTAGACACTCTTGATTCCCTTACAGAGACATATCAATGCATAGGTTTTAAGATTCTTACTTGTCAGATATATTCTTCTGCGGGAAATATGGAGTTTTGAGTCCCTTTCACTGAGGAAGGTGTAGGTCTTGTCTATTCCATAGTTGGTTTTTGGAACGGTACCTGTGCTTATATCAAACTCTGGTTTTATGCATCACCCCACCTCTCCTTCCCCCTTAAGCAGGCATAAGAGTGTTTTCTAAATGTGAGACTATGTTCTCTTTCCTAGCTCAGTTCAAGTGTAGCCATGTTTACAGGATCTTCATAAGTGATATCTTATGATAAGTTGCTTTTTCTGTGTGACTTATTTCACTTAGAATCATCGAACCTGAATCCACTCATTTTGCTGCTACTGGTCTTATGACATTGATTTCATGGCTGAGGGATATTCCATCGTACGTAAGTACCACAATTTTTTGAACCATTTTTATATTTCCTGGGATATTTAAGGTGTACCCAAGTTGAGGTTCTTGTAAGCAGTGCAGCCCTAAACGTTGGGGTGGCTCTGGCTTATTGATTTTCAGTTTTCCCAAGGTATATTCCCTAGACTGGAAGTGCCCTTGGCTCTGTAGCTCTGTTGTTTACTTGTTTTAGGGAACACAGTTCACTCCACCAGAGAGGCAGTTGGCAATTTACATCCTGCCCATCAGCATAACAATGCTCCCTGTTCTCCAGGGCCTGTCTTGCCTTTCTGGTTTTTACACATTTTGCGGATGTCCCTTTTGACCGGTGGGAAGTGATACTTCTTTGTAGTGCAGATTTGCATTGCCTGCTTGCTTGCTAGGCCAAAAAGGGCGTATGCGTTTTCTCCTGAATATATTCAGGAGAAAATGCAAACGCCCTTTTTGGCCAAGTGCATCATTGTCGAAGTTGTGCCCCACTTCTGGTGCTTTAAAGGCGATTCCAACATACCTCTTGAAATCTGTTTCCTGCTATTCTGCCTCGATTTCAAGTCCGCCTCGTTGCCTTCCCTCAACAGATTTTTGGATGATAGTTGTCCTTTATTACTCTTCCAGTTTGTGAATTGCTGTGCCCTGAGCCCCATTTTTCAACTCATTTTTTGTGTGCTGACCGCAAGTCCAAAATTTTGGTTCAGGACCTCTACTTTTTACCCGTGGGAGGCTGAGACTTTGGTTAGTTCTTCTTCCTCCCGTGAAATTAGAGTGACATGTGCCCGTCTAAATGCCTAACAGCTACTCTGTCATTGGTTCTCCCCCTTTCCTTTCATCCTCTGCCAAATTGGCAACGTGTGTGTACCAGGAGGTTAAAAGTGGTGTCTCTCCAAGTTGGGAGATTGATAGTAAAGCAGTTGGAAAGTCAAACCGGAACACCAGGAGAGGGACTATTCGTTGAGTTTTAGAAACCTTTTGTATTCACAGTGTGTCCATTCTCTAGGTTTCCTGTATATGTTATAGCTGTATTAATATTCCCTTCAACCCGCAGAGTTGGGACCCATGGAATGGGTGCCATGCATTATTGGTTTACAAGGTCTGCAGTTGCTCACCCAATCTCACCAATCCTCTCAGTCCCAAGTGTCCAGCATTATGCCACATCCAGCTGTCGTTGTAGATAGGGTCATTCCAGGTTTCATCAGAGACCCTGAAGGAATTGTAAAGAATTTTCCTGTTTTTTTGTTTTGTTTGTGAAATTCCTTTTGATAGTGGGTTTCAGCTGATTCTCGCTGCCAAGTTTATGCCAGTCTAGACACACTTGATTCCCTTACAGAGACATATCAATACATAGGTTTTAAGATTCTTACTAGTCAGATATATTCTTCTGCGGGAAATATGGGCTTTTCAGTCCCTTTCACTGAGGAATGTGTAGGTCTTGTCTATTCCATAGTTGGTTTTCGGAACGGTAGGTGTGCTTATATGAAACTCTGGTTTTATGCATCACCCCACCTCTCCTTCCCCCTTAAGCAGGCATAAGAGTGTTTTCCAAATGTGAGACTCTGTTCTCTTTCCTAGCTAAGTTCAAGTGTAGCCATGTTTACAGGTTCTTCATAAGTGATATCTTGTGATAAATTTCTTTTTCTGTGTGTCTTATTTCACTTAGAATCATCATAACAGAATCCACACATTTTGTTGCTACTGGTCTTATGACATTGATTTCATGGCTGAGGGATATTCCATCGTACGTAAGTACCACAATTTTTTGAACCATTTTTATATTTCCTGGGATATTTAAGGTGTACCGAAGTTGAGGTTATTGTGAGCAGTGCAGCCGTAAATTTTGGGGTGGCTCTGTCTTATTGATTTTCAGTTTTCCCAAGGTATATTCCCTAGACTGGTAGTGCCCTTGGCTCTGTAGCTCTGTTGTTTACTTGTTTTAGGGAACACAATGCACTCCTCCATAGAGGCAGTTGGCAATTTACATCCCGCCCATCAGCATAAAAAGGCTCCCTGTTCTCCAGGGCCTGTCTTGCCTTTCTGGTTTTTACACATTTTGCGGATGTCCCTTTTGACCGGTGGGAAGTGATACTTCTTTGTAGTGCAGATTTGCATTGCCTGCTTGCTTGCTTGGCCAAAAAGGGCGTATGCGTTTTCTCCTGAATATATTCAAGAGAAAACGCATACGCCCTTTTTGGCCATGTGCATCATTGTCGAAGTTGTTCCACTCTTCCTGTGCTTTAAAGGCGATTCCAATGTACCTCTTGAAATCTGGTTCCTGCTATTCTGCCTCGATTTCAACTCCGCCTCGTTCCCTTCCCTCAACAGATTTTTGGATGATAGTTGTCCTTTATTACTCTTCCAGTTTGTGAATTGCTGTGCCCTGAGCCCCATTTTTCAACTTATTTTTTGTGAGCTGACCGCACGTCCAAAATTTTGGTTCAGGACCTCTACTTGTTCCCCGTGGGAGGCTGAGACTTTGGTTAATTCTTCTTCCTACCGTGAAATTAGAGTCACATATGCCCGTCTAAATGCCTAACAGCTACTCTGTCATTGGTTCTCCCCCTTTCCTTTCATCCTCTGCCAAATTGGCAACGTGTGTGTACCAGGAGGTTAAAAGGGGTGTCTCTCCAATTTGGGAGATTGATAGTAAAGCAGTGGGAAAGTCAAACCGGAACACCAGGAGAGGGACTATTCGTTGAGTTTTAGAAACCTTTTGTATTCACAGTGTGTCCATTCTCTAGGTTTCCTGTACATGTTATAGCTGTATTAATATTCCCTTCAACCCGCAGAGTTGGGACCCATGGAATGGGTGCCATGCATTATTGGTTTACAAGGTCTGCATTTGCTCACCCAATCTCACCAATCCTCTAAGTCCCAAGTGTCCAGCCTTATGCCACATCCAGCGGTCGTTGTAGATAGGGTCATTCCAGATTTCATCAGAGACCCTGAAGGAATTGTAAAGCATTTGCCTGTTTTTTTGTTTTGTTTGTGAAATTCCTTTTGATAGTGGATTTCAGCTGATTCTCGCTGCCATGTTTATGCCAGTCTAGACACTTGATTCCCTTACTGAGACATATCAATACATAGGTTTTAAGATTCTTACTAGTCAGATATATTCTTCTGTGGGAAATATGGGGTTTTGAGTCCCTTTCACTGTGGAAGGTGTAGGTCTTGTCTATTCCATAGTTGGTTTTTGGAACGGTACCTGTGCTTATATCAAACTCTGGTTTTATGCATCACCTCACCTCTCCTTCCCCCTTAAGCAGGCATAAGAGTGTTTTCCAAATGTGAGACTCTGTTCTCTTTCCTAGCTCAGTTCAAGTGTAGCCATGTTTACAGGATCTTCGTAAGTGATATCTTATGATAACTTGCTTTTTCTGTGTGACTTATTTCACTTAGAATCATCGAACCTTATTCCACTCATTTTGCTGCTACAGGTCTTATGACATTGATTTCATGGCTGAGGGATATTCCATCGTACGTAAGTACCACAATTTTTTGAACCATTTTTATATTTCCTGGAATATTTAAGGTGTACCCATGTTGAGGTTCTTGTAAGCAGTGCAGCCCTAAACGTTGGGGTGGCTCTGGCTTATTGATTTTCAGTTTTCCCAAGGTATATTCCCTAGACTGGAAGTGCCCTTGGCTCTGTAGCTCTGTTGTTTACTTGTTTTAGGGAACACAATTCACTCCACCAGAGAGGCAGTTGGCAATTTACATCCTGCCCATCAGCATAACAATGCTCCCCGTTCTCCAGGGCCTGTCTTGCCTTTCTGGTTTTTACACATTTTGCGGATGTCCCTTTTGACCGGTGGGAAGTGATACTTCTTTGTAGTGCAGATTTGCATTGCCTGCTTGCTTGCTTGGCCAAAAAGGTCGTATGCATTTTCTCCTGAAAATATTCAGCAGAAAATGCAAACGCCCTTTTTGGCCAAGTGCATCATTGTCGAAGTTGTGCCCCACTTCTGGTGCTTTAAAGGCGATTCCAACATACCTCTTGAAATCTGTTTCCTGCTATTCTGCCTCGATTTCATGTCCACCTCGTTGCCTTCCCTCAACAGATTTTTGGATGATAGTTGTCCTTTATTACTCTTCCAGTTTGTGAATTGCTGTGCCCTGAGCCCCATTTTTCAACTCATTTTTTGTGAGCTGACCGCAAATGCAAAATTTTGGTTCAGGACCTCTACTTGTTCCCCGTGGGTGGCTGAGACTTTGGTTAATTCTTCTTCCTCCTGTGAAATTAGAGTGACATGTGCCCGTCCAAATGCCTAACAGCTACTCTCTCATTGGTTCTCCCTCTTCCCTTTCATCCTCTGCCAAATTGGCAATGTGTGCGAACCAGGAGGTTAAAGGGGCTGTCTCTCCAAGTTTTGAGATTGATAGTAAATCAGTTGGAAAGTCACACCTGAGCACCAGGAGAGGGACTATTATTTGAGATTTAGAAACCGTTCGTATTCACAGTGTGTCCATTCTCTAGGTTTCCCGTACATGTTATAGCTGTAGTAATATTCCCTTCAACCTGGAGAGTTGGGACCCAAGGAGTGGGTGCCATGCATTATTGCTTTAAAGGGTCTGCATTTGCTCACCCAATCTCACCAATCCTCTCAGTCCCAAGGGTCCAGCCTTATGCCACATCCAGCTGTCCTTGTAGATAGGGTTATTCCAGGTTTCATCAGAGACCCTGAAGGAATTGTAAAGAATTTCCCTGTTTTTTTGTTTTGTTTGTGAAATTCGTTTTGATAGTGGATTTCAGCTGATTCTCGCTGCCATGTTTATGCCAGTCTAGACACACTTGATTCCCTTACAGAGACATATCAATACATAGGTTTTAAGATTCTTACTAGTCAGATATATTCTTCTGCGGGAAATATGGGGTTTTGAGTCCCTTTCACTGAGGAAGGTGTAGGTCTTGTCTATTCCATAGTTGGTTTTTGGAACGGTACCTGTGCTTATATCAAACTCTGGTTTTATGCATCACCCACCTCTCCTTCCCCCTTAAGCAGGCATAAGAGTGTTTTCCAAATGTGAGACTCTGTTCTCTTTCCTAGCTAAGTTCAAGTGTAGCCATGTTTACAGGATCTTCATAAGTGATATCTTATGATAAGTTGCTTTTTCTGTGTGACTTATTTCACTTAGAATCATCGAACCGGAATCCACTCATTTTGCTGCTACTGGTCTTATGACATTGATTTCATGGCTGAGGGATATTCCATCGTACGTAAGTACCACAATATTTTGAACCAATTTTATATTTCCTGAGATATTTAAGGTGTACCCAAGTTGAGGTTCTTGTAAGCAGTGCAGCCCTAAATTTTGGTGTGGCTCTATCTTATTGATTTTCAGTTTTCTCAAGGTATATTCCCTAGACTGGAAGTGCCCTTGGCTCTGTAGCTCTGTTGTTTACTTGTTTTAGGGAACACAATGCACTCCTCCAGAGAGGGAGTTGGCAATTTACATACCGCCCATCAGCATAACAATGTTCCCTGTTCTCCAGGGCCTGTCTTGCCTTTCTGGTTTTTACACATTTTGTGGATGTCCCTTTTGACCGGTGGGAAGTGATACTTCTTTGTAGTGCAGATTTGCATTGTCCACTTGCTTGCTTGGCCAAAAAGGGCATATGCGTTATCTCCTAAATATAATCAGGAGAAAACGCATATGCCCTATTTGGCCAAGTGCATCATTGTCGAAGTTGTGCCCCTCTTCCTGTGCTTTAAAGGCGATTCCAACATAACTCTTGAAATCTCTTTCCTGCAATTCTGCCTCGCTTTCAAGCTGCCTCAATGCCTTCCGTCAACAGATTTTTGGATGATAGTTGTCCTTTATTACTGTGCCAGTTTGTGAATTGCTGTGCCCCTGAGCTCCATTTTTCAACTCGTTTTTTGTGAGATGAACGCAAGACCAATATTTTGGTTCAGTACCTATACTGGTTCCCAGTGGGTGACTGAGACTTTGGTTAATTCTTCTTCCTGCCAGGAAATTAGAGTGACATGTGCCCGTCCAAATGCCAAACAGCTACTCTCTCATTGGTTCTCCCTCTTCCCTTTCATCCTCTGCCTAATTGGCAACTTGTGCGAACCAGGAGGTTAAATGTGCTGTCACTCTACGTTGGGAGATTGATAGTAAAGCAGTTTGAAAGTCAAACGTGAGCACTAGGAGAGGGACTATTAGTTGAGTTTTAGAAACCTTTCGTATTCACACTGTGTCCATTCTCTAGGTTTCCTTTACATGTTATAGCTCTAGTAATATTCCCTTCAACCTGGAAAGTTGGGACCCATGGAATGGGTGCCATGCGTTATTGCTTTAAAGGGTCTGCATTTGCTCACCCAATGTCACCAATTCTCTCATTCCCAAGTGTCCAGCCTTATGCCATATCCAGCTGTCATTGTAGTTAGGGTCATTCCAGGGTTCATCAGAGACTGAAGGAATGGTAAAGAATTTCCATGTTTTTTTTGTTTTGTTTTTTAAATTCCTTTTTATAGTGAGTTTAGGCTGATTCTCGCTCCCATGTTTATGCCAGTCTAGAAACACTTGATTCACTTATGGTGTCATATCAATACATAGGTTATAAGATTCTTACTAGTCACATATATTCCTCTGCGGGAAATATGGGGTTTTGAGTCCCTTTCACTGAGGAAGGTGTATGTCTTCTGTATTCCATAGTTGGTTTTTGGAACAGTACCTGTGCTTATATCAAACTCTGGTTTTATGCATCACCCCACCTCTCATTCCCCCTTAAGAAGGAATAAGAGTGTTTTCTAAATGTGAGACTCTGTTCTCTTTCCTATCTAAGTTCTGGTGTAGCCATGTTGACATGATCATCATAAGTGATATCTTATGATAAGTTTCTGTTTCTGTGTGACTTTGTTCACTTAGAATCATCGTACCTGAATCCCCTCATTTTGCTTCTACTGGTCTTATGACATTGATTTCATGGCTGAGGGATATTCCATCGTACGTATGTACCACAAATTTTTGAACCATTTTTATATTTCCTGGGATATTTAAGGTGTACCCAAGTTGAAGTTCTTGTAGGCAGTGCCGCCCTAAATTTTGGGGTGGCTCTGTATTATTGTTTTTCAGTTTTCCCAAGGTTTATTCCCTAGACTGGAAGTGCCCTTGGCTCTGTAGCTCTGTTCTTTACTTGTTTTAGGGAACACAATACACTCCTCCAGGGAGGCAGTTGGCAATTTACATCCCGCCCATCAGCATAACAAGGCTCCCTGTTCTCCAGGGCCTCTCTTGCCTTTCTGGTTTTTACATATTTTGTGGATGTCCCTTTTGACCGGTGGGAAGTGATACTTCTTTGTAGTGCGGATTTGCATTGCCTTCTTGCTTGCTTGGCCAAAAAAGGCGTATGCGTTTTCTCCTGAATATCTTCAGGAGAAAACGAATACGCCCTTTTTGGCCAAGTGCATCATTGTCGAAGTTGTGCCCCTCTTCGTGTGCTTTAAAGGCGATTCCAATGTACCTCTTGAAATCTGTTTCCTGCTATTCTGCCTCGATTTCAAGTCCACCTCGTTGCCTTCCCTCAACAGATTTTTAGACGATAGTTTTCCTTTATTATTCTGTCAGTTTGTGAATTGCTGTGCCCCTGATCTCCATTTTTCAACTCGTTTTTTGTGAACTGACCGCAAGTCCAAAATTTTGGTTCAGGAACTATACTGGTTCCCGGTGGGTGGCTGAGAATTTGGTTAATTCTTCTTCCTGCCGGGAAATTAGATTGACATGTGACCGTCCAAATGCCTAACAGCTACTCTCTCATTGGTTCTCCCTCATGCCTTTCATCCTCTGCCAATTTGGCAACGTGTGTGAACCAGGATGTTAAAGGGGCTGTCTCTCCAAGTTGGGAGATTGATAGTAAAGCAGTTGGAAAGTCAAACCGGAGCACCAGGAGAGGGACTATTCGTTGAGTTGTAGAAACCTTTCGTATTCACAGTGTGTCCATTCTCTAGATTTCCTGTATATGTTATTGCTGTAGTAATATTCTCTTCAACCTGCAGAGTGGGACCCATGGAATGGTTGCCATGCATTATTGCTTTAAAGGGTCTGCATTTGCTCACCCAATCTCACCAATCCTCTCAGTCCCAAGTGTCCAGCCTTATGCCACATCCAGCTGTCACTGTAGATACAGTCATTCAAGGTTTCATCAGCGACCCTGAAGGAATTGTAAAGAATTTCCCAGTTTTTTTGTTTTGTTTTTGAAATTCCTTTTTATAGTGGGTTTGAGCTGATTCTCGCTGCCATGTTTATGCCAGTCTAGACACACTTGATTCCCTTACGGAGACATATCAATACATAGGTTTTAAGATTCTTACTAGTCAGATGTATTCCTCTGCGGGAAATATGGGGTTTTGAGTCCCTTTCACTGAGGAAGGTGTAGGTTTTGTCTATTCCATAGTTGGTTTTTGGGACGGTATCTGTGCTTATATAAAACTCTGGTTTTATGCATCCCCCCCACCTCTCCTTCACCCTTAAGCAGGCATAAGTGTGTTTTCTAAATGTGAGACTCTGTTCTCTTTCCTAACTCAGTTCATGTGTAGCCATGTTTACAGGATCTTCATAAGTGATATCTTATGATAAGTTTCTTTTTCTGTGTGACTTATTTCACTTAGAATCATCGAACCTGAATCCACTCATCATTTTGCTTCTACTGGCCTTATGACATTGATTTCATGGCTGAGGGATATTCCATCATACGTAAGTACCACAATTTCTTTACCATTTTTGTCTTTCCTTGGATATTTAAGGTGTCCCTGATTCGAGGTTCTTGTAAGCAGTGCTGCCCTAAATTTTGGGGTGGCTGTGTCTTATTGATATTCAGTTTTCCCAAGGTATTTTCCCATGACTGGAAGTGACTTAGGTTGTGAAGCTCTGTTGTTTACTTCTTTTAGAGAACACAATGCACTCCTCCAGGGTGGCTGTTGGCAATTTACATCCCACCCATGAGCATAACAAGGCTTACTGTTCTCCAGAGCCTGTCTTGCCTTTCTGGTTTTTACACATTTTGCAGATGACCCTTTTGACCGGTGGGAAGTGATACTTATTTGTAGTGCAGATTTGCATTGTGCAGTTGCTTGGTTGGTCAAAATCGGCGTATGCGTTTTCTCCTGAATATATTCAGGTGAAAACGCATACGCCCTTTATGGACAATTCCATAATTGTCGAAGTTGTGATGCTTTTCCTGTGTTTAAAGGCAATTCCAATATACTTCTTGAAATCTGTTTCGTGCAATTCTGCATCATTTTAAAGTCTGCCTCGTGGCTTTCCCTCAACAGATTTTTGGAAGAGAGTAGTCCTTTATAACTCTGCAAGTTAGTGAAATGCTGTGCCGCTGTGCTCCAGTTCTCAACTCGCGTTTTTGTGAGCTGACCGCAAATCCATAGTTTTGCTTCAGGACCTGTACAGGTTCCGGGGGGGGGGCAGGCTGACAGTTTGGTTAATTCTTCTTCGTGACGGGAAATTAGAGTGACATGTGGCCGTCCAAATGCCTACAGCTACTCTCTCATTGGTTCTCCCTTTTCCCTTATATCCTCTGAACAATGTGCCAACTGTGCGAAACAGGTTATAGGGGTTGACTCTCCAAGTTGGGAGATTGATATTAAAGCAGTTGGAATGTCAAGTTGGAGCACAAGGAGAGAAAAAGAATTAGTAGAGTTTTAGAAACCTTTCTCCATCAGAGGGTGTCCATTCTCTAGGTTTCCCATACATGTTATAACTGTAGTTCTATTCCCATCTACCTGGAGAGTTGGGAACCATGGAATGATGGGCAGGAATTATTGCTTTAGAGGGTCTGCCTTTTCTCACCCAATCTCACCAATCGTCTCAGTCCCAAGTGACCAGCCTTATGCCACATCCAGCTGTCGTTGTAGACAGGGTCATTCCAAGTTTCATCAGAACCCCTGAAGGTATTGTGTAAGAATTAAACTGTTTTTTGTTTTGTTTTGAAATTCATTTTTATAGTGGGTTTGAGCTGCTTCTCACTGCCGTGTTTATGTCGTCCTAGGCACACTTGGTTCCTTTACGGAGACATATCAATACATAGGTTTTAAGATTCTTACTAGTCAGATATATTTCTCTGCCGGGAATTAGGGTGTTGAGTCCCGTTCACTGAGGAAGGAGTAGGGCTTGTCTCTTCTGTATTTGGATTATGGAATGTTACCTGTGCTAATATCAAACTCTGGTTTTGTGTGTCTCCCCACCTCTCCTTTCCCCTTAAGCAAGCATAAGTGTGTTTTCTATATCTGAGACACTGTTCTCTTTCCTAATTCAGTTCATATGTAGCCATGTTTACATTCCCTTCATAAGTGATATCTTATGTCAGAATGCACTATGGCCCTTGTCATAATAATGCTCCATGACACCTGTCATCACAATGCTCTATGCCCTGCTCATCACAATGCTCCATGTCCCTTGTCATCACAATTCTCCACGTCCTTGTCATCACAATGCTACATGACACTTCTCATCACAATGTTACATGCTCTTGTCATCACAATTCTCCATGCACTTGTCATTGCAATGTTCCATGCCCCCTGTCATATCAAGCTCCAAGTGTTTGTCATCACAATGCTTCATGACCTTGTCATCAAAATTCTCAATGGCCCTTGTCATCACAATGCTCCGTGCCCTTGTCATCACAATGCTCCATGACCCCTGTCATCACAATGCTCCCTGACACCTGTCATCACAATGCTTCATGCCCCTTGTCATTACAGTGCTTCATGATGCTCGTCATCACAATTACGCAAGGTCTTCTCATCACAATGCTCCACGGTTTTGCCATCACAATTCTCCATGCCCTGGTCATCTCAAAGCTCAATGTCCCTCGTCCTCACAATTCTCCACTTCCTTGTCATCACAATGCTCCATGGCACTTCTCATCACAATGTTATATGCTCTTGTCATCACAATACTCCATGCACTTGTCATCGCAATGCTCCATGACCCCTGTCATAGGAAGCTCCATGCGCTTGTCATCACAATGTTTCACGACCTGGACATTAAAATTATCAGTGGACCTTGTCATCTCAATGCTCCATGCCCTTGTCATCAAAATGCTCCTTTACGTTTGTCACAACAATCCTCCATGACACTTGGCATCACAATGCTCCGTGTTATTGTCATCACAATGGAACATGACATATGTCATCACAATGCTCCCTGACACCTGTCTTCACAATACTCCATGACCTTGTCATCACAATGCTTCATGCCCTTGTCATCACAATGTGCCATGCCCACTGTCATCACAATAATCCATGAAACTTGTCAGACAAATGCTCCATGACCCTTTTCATCAAAATGCTCCATGAACACTGTCATCACAATGCACCATGCCCATCATCATAATGCTTCATGCTATTGTCATCACAATGAAATCAAAATGCTCCATGACCTCTGTCATCACAATGCTCCAAACCCTTGTGATCACAATGTTCCATAACACTTGTCATCACAATGCCCCATGACGCTGGTCATCACAATTATCCATGGACTTCTCATCACAATGCCCCATGACATTTGTCATCACAATGCTCAATACACATGTCATCACAATGCTCCCTTACTCTTGCCATCGGTATGCTCCTTGAACCCTTTCATGACAAGGCTCCATGCCTTTTTCATCACAATGATCCATGCACTTTTCATCACAATGCTCCATGCCCTTGTCATCACAATGGTCCTAGACCCCTGTAATCACAATGCTCCATGCCCCTTTTCATCAGAATGCTCCATGAGACTTGGCATCACAAGGCTCCATGGACTTCTCATCACAATGCTCCAGGACGTTGTCATCAAAATGCTCCATTCCCTTATCATCACAATGCTCCATGACGCCTGTCATCACAATACTCCATGAACGTTTTCAGCCCAATGCTCCATGACCTTCTCATTACAATGCTCCTTGACCAATATCATCACAATGCTCCATGACCACTGTCATCACAACGCTCCATGACACCTGACAACACAATGATCCGGTACTCTTGTCATCACAATGCTCCATTCCCTAGTCATCACAATGCTCCATGACCCCTGTCATCACAAAACTCCATGAACATTTTCAGCCCAATGCTCCATGACACTTGGCATCACAATGATGCATGCCCTTGTCATCCCAATGCTCCTTGACCCCTGTAAACACAATGCTCCTTGACGCTTGCCATCACAGTGCTCCTGGACACCTGTCATCTCAATGCTCCATGCCTTTGTCAGCAAAATGCTACATGACCCTGTCATTACGATGCTCTATGCACTTGTCATCACAATACTCCATGAACCTTGGGATCACATTGCTTCCTGCCCTTGTCATCACAATGCTCCATGTTCCTTGAAATCAAAATGATCCAAGACCTCTGTCCTCACAATGCTCCAAACCCTTGTGATCACAATGTTCCATAACACTTGTCATCACAATGCTCCATGATGCCTTTCATCACAATACTCCATGCCCTTTTCATCACAATGCTCCATGACCTTTGTCATCATAATTTTCAATACACTTGTCATCACAATGCTCCCTGACACTTGTCGTCAGAATGCTCCTTGAAACCTGTCACGAAAAGGCTCCATGCCTTTTTCATCACAATGCCCCATGCCGTTTTCATCACAATGCTCCATGCCAATGTCATCAAATTACTCCACAAGCTTGTCATCAGAATGCTCCCTGACCCTGTCATCACAATGCTCCAAGCCATTGTCATCACAATGCTCCATTACCTTTGTCATCAGAATCCTCCATGACACTTGGCAACACAATGCTCCATGCCATTGTCATCACAATGGGCCATTACATATGTCATCACAATGCTCCCTGACACCTGTCTTCACAATACTGCATGACCTGGTCATCACAGTGCTCCATGCCCTTGTCATCACAATGCGCCATTCCAACTGTCATCGCAATAATCCATGAAACTTATGAGACCAATGCTCCATGCCCTTGTCATCACAATGTTCCATGCCCTTCTTATCACAATGCTCCACGACCCCTGTCATCACAATTCTCCGTGACTCCAGTCATCACAATGCTTCATGACCTTTGTCATCACAATGGTCCATGCCCTCCTCATCTACAGTCTCTGTGACTTTTTAACCACAATGCTCCATGAACTTTTCATCACAATGCTCTTTGACCCTTGTCATCACAATGCTCTATGCCTTTCTCAGCACAATGCTCCATGACCCTTGTCATCACAATGCTCCATGCGCTTGTCAGCACAATGCTCCATGACCCATGTCATCACAATGCGCCATGCGCTTGTCATCACAGTGCTCCACAATCTTGTCATCACAATGCTCCATAAACCTTGTCATCACAATGCTCCATGCACTTCAAATCAAAATGCTCTCTCACCACTGATATCACAATGTTACATCACTATTCATCACAATACTCCCTCACCCCTATCATCACAATGTTCCATGACTCCTGTCATCACAATTCTACATGCGCTTATCATCACAATGTTCGATGACCCCTGACATCACAATGTTCCATAACCCCTGTCATCAAAATGCTCCATGAACCATTTCATCAAAATGCTCAATGACCCCTGACATCACAATGTTCCATAACCCCTGTCATCAAAATGTTGCATGACCCTTTTCATCAAATTGTTCCATGACCCTGTCATCACAATGCTCCCTGCCCTTCTCATCAGAATGCACCACGCCCTTGTCATCAAAATGCTCCATGACCTTTGTCATCACAAAGATCCATGACCCTTTGCATCACATTGCTCCATGCCATTGTCATCACAATGCTACCTGACACATGTCATCAGAATGCTCCATGGCCTTCTCATCACAATGCTCCATGCCCTTGCCATCACAATGCTCCATTACACCTGTGATAACAATGCTCCATTACCCCTGCCATCACGATGTTCCATGGCCTTGTCATTACAAGACTCCATGACCCTTCTCATCACAATGCTCCAAGACCCCTGTAATCACAATGCTCCATGCCCCTTTTCATCTCAATGATCCATGACCTCTGTCATCACAATGCTCCAAACCCTTGTGATCACAATGTTCCATAATACTTGTCATCACAACGCCCCATGATGCTGGTCATCACAATTATCCATGGACTTCTCATCACAATGCTCCATGACCCTTGTCATCACAATTCTCAATACACTTGTCATCACAATGCTCCCTGACACCTGTCGTCAGTATGCTCATTGAACCCTGTCATGACAAGTCTCCATGCCTTTTTCATCACAGTGATCCATGCCCTTTTCATCACAATGCTCCATGCCATTGTCATCACAATACTCCACAAGCTTGTCATCAGAATGCTCCGTGACACTTGTCATCACAATGATCCATGACCCCTGTCGTCACAATGCTCCATGACACCTGTCATCACAATGCTCCATGCCCCTTGTCATTACAGTGTTCCATGATGCTCGTCATCACAATTATCCATGGTCTTCTCATCACAGTGCTCCACGGTCTTGCCATAACAATGCTCCATGCCCTGGTTATGACAATGCACCATGTCCCTTGTCATCACAATTCTCCACGTCCTTGTCATCACAGTGCTCCATGACAGTTCTCATCACTATGTTACATGCTCTTGTCATCACAATTCTCCATGCACTTGTCATCGCAATGCCCCATGACCCCTGTCATAGCAAGCTCCATGCCTTTGTTATCACAATGCTTCACGACCTTTTCATCAAAATTCTCACTGCCCGTTGTCATCACAATGCTCCATGCCCTTGTCATCACAATGATCCAAGCCCTTGTCATCACAATGCTCCATTACCTTTGTCATCACAATCCTCCATAACACTTGGCATCACAATGCTCCATGCCATTCTCATCACAATGGACCATGAAATATGTCATCACAATGCTCCCTGACACCTGTCTTCACAATACTCCATGACCTTGCCTTCACAATGCTCCATGACCTTGTCATCACAATGTGCCATGCCCACTGTCAACACAATTATCCATGAAACTTGTCAGACCAATGCCCTATGCCCCTGTCATCACAAAGCTCCATGCCCTTGTCATCACAATGCTCCATGACCCCAGTCATCACAATTCTCCGTGACTCCAGTCTTCACAAGGCTTCATGACCTGTGTCATCACAATGGTCCATGCCCTCATCATCACAAGGCTCTGTGAACTTTGTCACCACAATGCTCCATGAACTTTTCATCACAATGCTCCGTGACACTTGTCATCACAATGCTCCGTGCCTTTGTCAACTCAATGCTCCATGACCCTTGTCATCACAATGCTCCACAACCTTGTCATCACAATGCTCCATAAAGATTGTCATCACAATGCTCCATGCACTTCTTATAAAAATGCTCTCTCACCACTGATATCAACATGTTCCCTCACTAGTCATCACAATACACCCACTCCCCTGTCATCACAATGGTCCTTAAACCCTGTCATGGAAATGTTCCATGACCCTTGACATCTCAATGTTCCATAACCCCTGTCATCAAAATGTTCCATGACACTTTTCATCAAATTGCTCCATGACCCTGTTATCACAATGCTCCCTGCCCTACACAACAGAATGCACCACACCTCTTGTCATCAAAATGCTCCATGACCTTTGTCATCACAAAGCTCCATGACCCTTGGCATCACAATGCTGCATGCCATTGTCATCACAATGCTCCATGAAACCTCTCATCACATTGTTCCATGCCCTTGTCATCACAGGCTACATGATGCTTTTCATCACAATGCTCGATGCCATTCTTATCACAATGCTCCATGCGCTTGTCATTACAATCCTCCATGACCCATGTATCACAGTGTTCCATGCCCTGGTCATCACAATGCTCCATGACCCCTGTCATAAAAATGCTCCATGACCACTGCCATCACAATGTTCCACGGCCTTGTCATCACAAGGCTCCATGACCCTTGTCATCACAGTGCTCCAAGACCCCTGTAATCACAATGCTCCATGCCCTTGTCATCACAAAGCTCCATGACGCATGTCATCAGAATTCTCCATGGCCTTCTCATTCACGATGCTCCATGCCCTTGTCATCACAATGCTCCAAGACTCCTGTAATCACAATGCTCCATGCCCCTTTTCATCTCAATGCTCCATGAACCCTGTCATCACAATGCAGCATGCCCATCATCATAATGCTTCAGGCTATTGTCATCACAATGAAATCAAAATGCCCCATGACCTCTGTCATCACAATGCTCCAAATCCTTGTGATCAAAATGTTCCATAACACTTATCATCACAACGCCCCATGACGCTCGTCATCACAATTATCCATCGTCTTCTCATCACAATGCTCCATGACCTTTGTCAACACAATGCTCAATACCCTTGTCATCACAATGCCCCCTGACACTTGTCGTCAGTATGCTCCTTGAACCCTGTCATGACCAGGCTCCATGCCTTTTTCATCACAATGATCCATGCCCTTTTCATCACAGTGCTCCAAGACCCCTGAAAACACAATGCTCCATGCCCTTGTCCTCACAAAGCTCCATGATGCATGTCATCAGAACGCTCCATGGCCTTCTCATCCCAATGCTCCATGCCCTTGTCACCACAATGCTCCAAGACCTCTGTAATCACAATGCTGAATGCCCCTTTTCCTCAGAATGCCCCATGAGACATGTCATCACAAGGCTCCATGGTCTTCTCATCACAATGCTCCAGTACCTTGTCATCACAATGCTCCATGACGCCTCTCATCACAACACTCCATGAACATTTTCAGCCCAATGGTCCATGACCTTCTCATCACAATGCTCCCTGACCCCTGTCATCACAATGCTCCATGACCACTGTCATCACAACGCTCCATGAACCCTGACGACACAATGATCCGGGACTCTTGTCATCAAAATGCTCCATGAACCTTGTCATCACAATGATCCATGCTCTTGTCATCCCAATGCTCCATGACCCCTGTAATCACAATGCTCCATGACGCTTGTCATCAAAGTGCTCCATGAACCTTGTCATCACAATGCTCCTTGCCTTTGTCAGCAAAATGCTACATAATCTTGTCATCACAATGCTCCATGCGCTTGTCATCACAATCCTCCATGACCCTTGAGATCACATTGCTTCATGCCCTTCTCATCTCGCTCTTGCCTTTCTGGTTTTTACAGATATACAGATGTCCCTTTCGACCGGTGGGAAGTGACAATTCTTTGTAGTGTGGATTTGCATTGCATGCTTGCTTCATTGGCCAGAAAGGACGTATGCGTTTTCTCCTGAATATATTCAGGGGAAAAGGCATATGCCCTTTTTGGCCAAGTGCATCACCGTCCAAGTTGGGATGCTTTTTCTGTGCTTCAAAGGCGATTCCAATTTACCTCTTGAAATATGTTTTGTGCAATTCTGCCTCATTTTCAAGTCCGCTTCATTGCCTTCCCTCAACAGATTTCTGGAAGAGAGTAGTCCTTTATAACTCTGCAGGTTTTTGAATTGCTGGGCCCCTGAGCTCCAATTTTCAAATCCCATTTTTGTGAGCTGGCCGCAAATCCACAATTTTGCTTCAGGACCTATACTGGTTCCAGGGGTGGCTTTATTGGTTCGCTGTGGGTGGCTGAGGCTTTGGTTAATTCTTCTTCCTGACGGGAAATTAGAGTGACATGTGCCCGTCCAAATGCCTACATCTACTCTCTGATTGGTTCTCCCTCTTCCCTTTCATCATCTGCACAAATAGCAAACTGTGCGAACCAGGAGGTTATAGGGGCTGACTCTCCTAAGTTGGGAGATTGATAGTAAAGCAGTTGGAATGCCAAAGTGGAGCACAAGGAGAGGAAAAATTAGGAGAGTTTTAGAAACCTTTCGCCATCACAGGGTGTCCATTCTCTAGGTTTCCCATACATGTTATAACTGTAGTGATATTCCCTTCTACCTGGAGATTTGGGACCCATGGAATGGTGGCATGCATTACTACTTTAAAGGTTCTGCATTTTCTCTCCCAATCTCACCAGTCCTCTCAGTCCCAAGTGTCCAGCCTTATGTCTCATCCAGCTGTCTTTGCAGATAGGGTCATTCCAGGATTCATTAGAACCCCTGAAGGAATTGTGTAAGAATTTTGCTGTTTTTTGGTTTGTTTTTGAAATTCATTTTTATTATGGGGTTGAGCTGGTTTTCACTGACCTGTTTATGCCAGTCTAGACACAATTGATTTCCTTACGGAGACATATGAATACATAGGTTTTAAGATTCTTACTAGTCAGATATATTCCTCGGCGGGGAATAGGGGTGTTGAGTCCCATTCACTGAGGAAGGTGTAGGTCTTGTCTATTCTGTATTTGGTTTATGGAATGGTACCTGTGCTAATATCATACTCTGGTTTTATGCATCACCCCACCTCTCCATTCCCCTGAAGCAGGCATAAGAGTTTTTTTCTAAATGTGAGACTCTGTTCTCTTTCCTAATTCAGTTCATGTGTTGTGATATTGACATTCCCTCTATAAGTGATATCTTATGATAAGATTCTTTTTCTGTGTGACTAATTTCCCTTAGAATCATCATACCTAAATCCACTCATTATGCTGCTACTGGCCTTATATACACTGATTTCACGTCTGAGTGATATTCCGTTGTACAAAATTACCACAAGTTCTTTATGCATTTCTCTTTTTCCTGGGATATTTTAGGTGTACCAAAGTTGAGGTTCTTGTATGCAGAGCAGCCCTAAACTTTGGGGTGCCTGTGTCTTATTGATATTTAGTCTTCCCAAGTCATATGCCCGTGAGTTGAAGTCCCCTTTGCTTGGGGGCTTTGTATTTTAGAAGTTTTAGGAAACAGCATACACTTCTTCAGAGTGGCTCTTGGATATTTATACCCCACCCATCAGCGTGACTAGGCTCCCTGTTTTCCATGGCCTCTCCTGCATTTCTGGTTTGTACACATTTTTTGGATTGCCTTTCTGAGCAGTGGAAATTGAGACTCCTTTGTTGTGCAGATTTGCATTTCCCTCTTGCTTGGTTGGCCAAAAACTCTGCATGTGTTTTTTTCCTGAAGATATTCACGAAAAAAACGCATACACCCTTTTGCCCAACTGCATCATTTTAGAAATTCTGCTGCTTTTCATATGCTTTAAATGTGAGTACAATCTACCTTTTGAAATCTGTTTCCTGCAATTCTGCCTCTCATTCAGATCCTCTTCGTTGCCTTACCTGAATATATTTTTGGACGTTGGTTATCATTTATATCTTTGCAGGTCTTTGAATTGTCTGCTCCTGAGCTCCATTTTGCAACTCGCTTTTTTTGTGAGCTGGCCGCCAAACCATTGGATTGCTTCCGGCCCTATTCTGGTTCTGGGGAGGCAGGCTGAGCCTTTGGTTAATTCTTCTTCCTAATGGGAAATTAGAGTGACATGTGCCTGTCAAAACTCCTACAGCTAATCTCTCATTGGTTCCCCCTCTTCCCATTTACCCTCTGCACAAATTGCAAACTGTGGGAAACAGGAGGTTAAAGGTGCTGATTCTCCAAGTGGGGAGGTTGTTAGTAATGTGGCTGGAATGGCGAACCCCAGCAGCAGGAGATCAAAAATGAGGTGCATTTTAGACACCTTTCCTGAGCACACGGTGTACATTCATCTCGGTTTCCCGGGCATGGTTTCGCTGTCAGAAGACTCCCTTGAACCTGCAGATGTGGGACCCATGGAATGGGTACCAGGCAGTATTACTTTAAAAGGTCTGCATTTCCTCACCCAGCCTCTCTAACATCTCTTAGCGTGCATAGCTTCCAGCCTTATATAATCATCCTGCTGTGGGTCTACATGTGTTCAATCCATGTTACATCGTAGCCCTTCAACAAAAGTTGTAAGAATTTTTGTCTGTCTCACTGTTTTTATAAATAGTTTTAAATTTATTTTTATATTGGTTACAGCTGATTTTCAAAGCTCTGTTTTTTGCTGCTGTACATCCACTTGATTCATGTACTGTGAGACAACAATAACTTCTTTTTCAGATGCTTACCAGTCATATGTATTATTTTCCAGTGACTTGAGTGGGCTGAGTGCAGTTCTTTGAGGTACCGTGTAGGCCTTGTCAGTTATTCAATTTGGTACTTGGAATGGTATCTTTGCTAATTTCAACCTCCTGGATAATACCTCACCATTCCCCACCTTTCCCATTTAGCAGCCTTATGTCTATTTTCTACATATTTGACTATGTTTCTGTTTTGTAATTTATTTCATGTGTAGCCATTTTTGATTCCACCTTTAAGTGACATCTTATGATATGTGTCTTTTTCTTTCTGACATATGTCACTTAGAATGATCGTATGTAACTCCTCCAGAGTTGTTACAACTGGCCTTATTTCATTGATTTCTGGATGAGTAATATTCCACTCTACATAAGTACCCCATCTCTTTTATCCATTTTATCCTTCCAGGGACATTTAGGTTATATCCAAGTTGAGGCCCTTTTTAACAGAGAGGTGGTAAACGTTCGGGTGCCTGTTTTCTGTCGATTTTTGTTTTTCCCAAGGTACACGCCCATGAGTGCAAGTGCCCTATGCTCTGTAGCTCATTTTTTAGATGTTTTAGCAAACACAATACACTTCTCCAGAGTGGCCGTTGGCAAATTACATTTCCACTATCAGCCTCACAGGGCTCCCTTTTCTCCTCGCCCTGTCCTGCATTTCTGGTGTTTACACTTTATGTGGATGGCCCTTCTGACTGATGTGAAGTGATACATTTTGTGATATTGATTTCCAGTGCCCACCTGTTTGGTTGGATAAAAAGTGTGTATGGCCTTTACTTGAATATATTCAGAAAAAATGCATACACCCTTTTTGGCCAACTGCATCATTGGCGATGTTCAGCCCCTTTTCTTGTGCTTTAATGGGGAGTCCTTTCTACCTCTTCAAATCTGTTTCCTGCCACTCTCCCTTGCTTACAAGTCCTTTTCTGTGACTTACCTCAAGACATTTTTCGACGATAGATATTTTCAACTCTGCAGTTTCATGAATTTTAGTGCCCCTGAGTTCCATTTTTCAACTTGTGTTTTTGGAAACTGGACACAAAACAGCGGGATTTCCTCTAGCCCTATTCTGTTTCCGTGGGCAATTCTAGCCTTTGATGAATTTGTGTTCTGGATTGGAAATTAGGGTGGCATGTGCCTGTCCGAACACCTAAGACATGTCTCTATATTTTTCTCATCCTTCCGCTACATCCTCTGGACAAATTCCAAACTGTGTGCAACAGGATGTTGACGGTGCTGATATCACCAAGTGAGGAGATTGTTAGGAAAGATGCTGGAGGGTTGAACCCGAGCACCAGGCGATGAGGAGATGAGGTGCCTTTTCCAAACTCTTTCCGATCAAACGGTGTACCATCCTCTAGGTGTGACAGGCATGTTTTAGCTGTAGGAAGGGTCCCGTGCATGTAAGGAGAACACCAGGGATTTTTCCAAATCAGTGCCTCCCCGAACCCCAAACTGGGGAATTTTTAAGCTACGGCTACACGTATGTCCTTTAAGGGCCTTGGGAAATAGGCAGAGCCCAAACTTTAGATGACTGAAATCTTCAGGGTCAGAGCGCTCACCATCGGCCTTGCTTAGGTTACATTTTATCTGTCATTGATAGATGATGTCAATAAAAATATCTATTCTTTTTCAGATTATTTCCCCTTATAGGTTATTGCAAAATATTCAGTGTAGTTCCCTGTGCTATACAGTAGTTCCTTGTTGATGATCTATTTTATACATAGCAGTGTGTATGTGTTAATCCCAAACTGTTAATTTATCCCTTCTCCTACCTTTCCCCTTTGGTAATAATAAATTATAAGGTTTTATACTTCTCAGAAATGGGGGAGCTGAAAGAGAGGTATCATTTTCAATGGAAAAGCATTCAAAACAAGATTGAAGCTTCAGCCAAGAGTATTCGATGTACATCCATGGAAATAAATCACTTCATTTCTCTAATGTTGACCTGACAAATAAGACAGACGTCTTCACTGAACTTGCTTATAGGAAAGTGATGGAAATATCAAATGTAAGTCTTAGAAACATCTTATTTTACCCGAGCATTATACACTGCTCTATGTTAACTACAGTTTGGCTCACACATCTGTTCATTGAAGTTACAATGTTCTCAATTTCTGTTACTGATCCTCCAGAGTGGACCCTAACAGGAGTCCCCGTGCCCAGTGTCATTGGAGCCAACAGATCAAGACTGAGTTTGGTTCAGAAGCAAAGGAAACATTATTTTGAAAACAGAATGGAGAGGTGAGAGCGTGCACTCCCCCATGGGCTGTGGGCTGGGCTGCTGTGTAGGGTCCCCGGCAGCGTCAGTGGGAGGGAGGGGATGGAGCTCTCGAGGGCTGAGTTGGCTGCAGCTCAGGCTCTATGCCGCAGAGTCTGCATGGGACCCCACTAGCTGAGGTGTCGACCCAGCCATTCTGCACTAGGAAATCGGGTCTGAAGTGCCGGGTGTGGGACCTCTGCATGCGGAACCCTAGGAGCACGTGAAATTAGACAAAGCACAAAGGAAAAACAGGTTAGACTTTATTTTATTGCCCAGATTCTCTTTTTATCTCCCAGGAATTTTTAATGAACGTTGCCGGAGACGAACACCTCCTCTGCTTTTTGTTCCGTTCCTTATTCTTGGGGTGTTGAGGGTGCAGACCCCTCTTTTGTAACTGCTTCATGTTGTGGTGGGAGCCCTGATACATGGGGGGAGGGTCAAAACGTCTCCACACCAGCCTCCTGGTGAGGTTGATTGTCCCAAGGCCTCCTGCCTCACTTCTCGTCCGCCTGAGCAACAGCATTGGAAGTGTTACAGATTCTAATGACCTTTAAGGGTCCAGGAAAGAGAGGCGCAGAGATGCTGCGGTGGCAGGTTTCACCCCACCCCACATATGTTCGGCGACCTTAGGCTGACAGTTTTTGCCAGACTAGATGCTCTGACCAGTAGTCTGTGCTTTCTTTAATTAGGTCCCTGAATTAATGTACAAACAGCACCATGTGTCAGAGCCCTGCCCACACAACTCCCAGACAGTCCAGGGTCAGTGGTGATCCAGGACCATGACGTCCACTGAGTCAACGGCCTTTAGAAGTAGCCAGCAGTCCAGCCGGTCATATTGGCCACCATCACCACGGTGTCTGTAGGGTTTTCTATGGTGAAAGCATGATATACGTTTCCCCCGCCAAGCTTATTAGCTCCCCTCTGGGTGCAGTAAGTCCTGCAAGCAGTAGTCTGCTCTTTCGGGGCACAGTCTTGTCGTTTTCTGAGAGAAACTCCAGGTCAAGTGATGGTCACATGAGTCATCTTGGGGGCCCGTTGCCCCCGTTTATCTCTCTGGAGGTTGGAGTTGGAGGGCCTCCTCACTCGAGGTCAGTGTGTCCACAGAGCGACCCCTGCAACTTCAGGGCATGATGGGTGGTTAGGATCACCACGTGGGGTCCTTTTCCCTTAGGAGGGAGCTGGCCTTGCGGGCTGCTGATTTCCAGCTTTTTAGATACCCCAGTATCCTGGCCTGATGAGTCGGTGGGCAAAGCCCTTGGTGACCATAGTTTATCATACCTGAAGGGCATTCTTGTGTTGCTCCATTTCAAGTGGTCCCAGTTTTTGCACTAAGGCTCCAAGGGCGATTAACCTTTGACCGGGTATGTAAAGGTCAAAGGGTTTAGCTAAATTAGGGAGTTCCTGGGCAAGGGTCTGTATTGACTGCTCTTTCCATTCTTGAAAGGCTGCTTCTGGATTCTATTCAAAAGGATCATCATCTTTTCGTGTCAGTGTTTCATGTAGAGGCCCAGCTATTAGACTGTAGTTAGGGATCCAGATGCAGAAAACCTTGGCCTCCCCAGGAACCCCTAAGCTGTCTTCTAGTTGTAGAAGAGGTAAGGCTGCAAATGGCTTCTTCCCTATCCTGGGATGCGTTTCTCCGAATATCTGTGAGAATGAAGCCCAGGCATGTCACCTTAGCCTGGGATATTTGAGCGTTTTTCTTGGACACCTTCTATCCTTTCTTGGCTAGGTAGTTCAGAGGCGTCTTTAGTAGGCCTGGCGATCAGAATGTCATCTGCATATTGAAGGAGGGTTCCCTTTTACAGAGGTTGAACTTTTAGGTCTTTAGAGGACATTTCCCCAATGATGGTGTGGGGATTTTTGAACCATTGGGGCAGGACGGCCCAGCATTACTGCTTTTGTTGCATGTTGTGTCCTGCCACTCACAAGCCAAAAATTCTTGTGATTCTGAGATGAATGGAATACAGAAGAAGGCATCATTGAAGTCTAATACAGAATGCCATGGCCTGGTGGAAGGTAGAATGACCAGCAGGGAGTAGGAAATAGGAGCTACTGGATGTATATCCTCGGTGGCTTCACTGACTGTCCTGATATCCTTTACCAGGTCTCCAGCAGCCCATGGGGCTCTCGTGGTCAGGCCAATCCCAGGATATGGAGCTCACCTGGGCGGCACCCCTACCCCACAGCCCATGGGGCTCTCGTGGTCAAGTCCCTCCCAGGGTATGGAGCTCACCTCTGCAGCTACCCAGCAGCCCATGGGGCTCTCCTACTCAGGCCCTTCCCAGGATACAGAGCTCCCCTGGGCAGGTACCCCAGCAGGGCTGGACACACAGGAACTGTGCACATAGCCCACCTTGCAGAGAACCCCCAGCTCACCTGTCGCTCACAGCTGACACAGAACACCTCAGAGCAGGACTTGAACTAACAAACAGCAGCTCTGACAGGTCTGTGACCATGGCTATCACTCTCTGCAGGCTCTTTCTGCCTGGTCTTCCAGACACTTCCACTGCAGCCAGGGCACCAGGCCTCTGTCTCCACCCACCATCACTCCTCTCCCTGACTCCTGGGTTCCTCTCATTAGGATAGGGTCTTCTTGAAGTTGTTTTCCACTCATGGACCAGATAAAATGATAAGAAAACAAGCCGCAGCTGCAGCCCCTTGTCTATCCTGACTCTCAAGAGCCCACACCTGTTCCTAGGGCCTGGCCCGTTTAGCAAGTTTCATTTTCTGCAACTGTGAACCCTGAGGGGTGAGGATTGGCTGATTTTGGCAGCCTGAAACTGCCTGCCGGCCCGCCACAGGTGTCCCTGGGTTGAGGGCAATATAAACAGCACTCCAGTGAGCGACAGCCCTTGTAGCTGTGACTGACGGCATATTCTCTGCCCCGTAGGCAGTTCCGGAGCTGTGCTGGTGGGAGGGAGTGAGGGTCCGTGGCTTTGTGGGTGGCCCAGTGTGAGTGGGGCTCTGCTGGACTTTCTGAAGGAGTTGCCAGGCTGCCACCTGCTAAAGAAGAGGATGTGTCACCCATACCTGCCACTGGAATTTCTCCCCAGGCAGAGGTGAGGAAGTAAAAAAGCAGTGGGGGCCGTGGCAGGAGGGGTATCTCAGGCAGGGAAATGGAAAGCTTCCAGAAGAGCATCTGGGGACAGGACCATCCTGATTGGCCTGCAGGCACCAAGTCGGCCTGCGTGCTGTCGTTGTTGTGGCTCCACAGCCCTTTCTCTAGGCTTTCAAGCCCTTGTACATATTCAGGTGTTTTACCTGGGAAGGGTGGCAAAAGTTCAACAGCAGCTGGCCTGGGGCTCAGCTCACGGTTACTCACAGATGCCTCGGCATGGCCCCCTCTTTGCAATGAGGATGCTCCTTGCGTAGGAGTGGGCTGCTGGCTCTATGGGAGATGATTCCCCACCTCTGACCAATTTCAGAATTGTTTAACGCTGGAGCAAGTGCCCTGATAGTGTTTTCCTCTGTCTAACTGGTGGGTTCAGGTTATTTTTTTTCTTTTTTTGTTCAAGTTAGATTTTATTCCTCTTTTATGTATTTATAGATATAAGCATGGAAATCATTCATTCATATAAATACATCTGTGTGAAGGGAAGAACTTTTTTCTGTTTTATTTTTAAATTTTATTTTTTAAATTTTGAAATTTAATTTTATTTATTTTTTTATACAGCAGGTTATTATTAGTTATGTATTTTATGCATATACATGTGTACAGGTCAATCCCAATCTCCCAACTCATCCCACCACCACCACCCCATGGCTTCCCACACTAGGTGTCCATACGTGTGTTCTCTACCTCTGTGTCTCTATTTCTTCCCTGCAAACCAGTTCATCTGTACCATTTTTCTAGGTTCCACATATATGCATTAATATACCATATTTGTTTTTCTCTTTCTGACTTACTTCATTCTGTATGACAGTCTCTAGATCCATCGACGTCTCTACAAATGACCCAGTTTCATTCCTTCTTATGGCTGAGTAATATTCCATTTTATATATGTACCACATCTTTATCCATTCGTCTGCCTGTGGGTATTTAGGTTGCTTCCATTACCTGGCTATTGTAAATAGTGCTGAAATGAGCATTGTGGTGAATGTGCCTTTTTGATTTATGGTTTTCTCTGGGTATATGCCCAGAAGCGGGATTGCTGGATCATATGGTAATTCTATATCTAGGTTTTTTAAGGAAACTCCATACTGTTCTCCATCGTGACTGTATCAATTTACATTTCCACCACTAGTGGAAGAGGGATCCTTTTGTCCACACCCTCCCCAGAATTTGTTGTTTGTAGATTTTCTGATGATGCCGATTCTAACAGGTGTGAGGTGATACCTCATTGTAGTTTTGATTTGCATTTCTCTAATAATTAGTGATGTTGAGCAGCTTTTCATGTGCGTCTTGGCCATCTCTGTGTCTTCTTTGAAGAAACGTCTCTTTAGATCTTCTGCCCATTTTTGTATTGGGTTGTTTGTTTTTTTAATATTAAGCTGCATGAGCTCTTTATATATATTGGAGATTAAACCTTTGTCCATTGATTCGTTTGCAAATATTTTCGCCCATTCTGAGGGATGCTTTTTGCCATTCCCGTTTTTTTAACAAAAAAAGAAAGAAAAAAAAAAGAAGCAGAACACTAATGTGTGTAAAATATGCCTTTTGAAACTGTCGTTTTGAAATATGGACATACTTTGAATTTTTTGGTCGATATATGAACCCGGTATTTGTTTTCAGGGCAGGTGTCCTTTACAGGCCTGCAATGATTTTGAATATCAACTGACCATTAGCGCTGGGATTAAAGCTGCTGTTTTGTGAAACGGCCACAAGGTGGCAGCAGTTCTCCCTCACCAAATCTGCTTACTAGAGCAACAGAGCCTCAATGGAAGTCATGTTCTAGATTGGAATTTAGAATGGAATGTGCCAGGAGAAAGCCCCTCATGTTTGTCTCACTGCTTCTTGTTCGAGTTTTTAATGTAATTTTTTATTTTTTATTACAGCAAATATGATTACAATGTTTGGCTTGTTGTAGGTGTGGAAGATGTGGTTCTTTTACACATACACATATGTCTGTTCTTCCTGGGATCCTTTTCCCATGTACCTTATGACAGAATGTTGAGTAGTCTTCTCTTGGTATTCTGTAGGTCTTTGGTGATTATATATGTCACCTGTGTTTGTATATGTCTGTTAACCCCAATATCATAATGAAACCAATCCTCACACCTTTCCATTGGTGAACCATAAGTTTGTTGAATGAATCTGTGATTGCCCTTCTCCGTGGAAATATCTGCCCTGGTATCCATTTTTCGGTCACACCTATAAGAGATATGATACGATATGTGTCTTTCACTTTCTGACTTACTACAAGTCACGTGATTACCTCTAGACACACCTACGGTGCTGCAAATGGCATTGTGTCCTTTTATTCCTTGGCTTCTATTCTGCCTTAGCGAGGTCCATTTTCAACAATGTGATTCCCTGAGGGCTGAGGATTAGCTGACTTGGGTAGCCTGACCCTGCCGGCCGGCCCTCCCCAGGTGTGCCTGGGTTGAGTTCAATATAAACAGCGCTGCAGGCAGCAATAGCCCCTGAAGCTGTGCCTGACTCCATATTCTCTGCCCCGTCAGCAGTCTCGGGGCTGTTCTGGAGGGAGGGAGTGAGGGGCCACGGCTTTGTGGGTGGCCCGGTGTGAGTGGGTCTCTGCTGGACTTTCTGCAGGAGTTGCCAGGTTTCCACCTGTAAAGAAGAGGATGTGGCACCCATACCTTCCGCTGGAATTTCTCTCCGGACAGAGGTGAGGAAGGAAAAAAGCAGTTGGTGCCGGGACAGGAGGGGTATCTCAGGCAGGGCAATGGAAAGCTTCCAGAAGAGTGCCCAGGGCCAGGACCATACTGGCTGGCCTGCAGGCCACAAGTTGGCCTGCGTGCTGTCGCTGGTGTGGCTCCACACCCCTTCCTCTAGGCTTTCAAGCCCTTGTACATATTCAGGTGTTTTACCTGGGAAGGGTGGGAAAAGTTCAACAGCCGCTGGCCTGGGGCTCAGCTCACGGTTACTCACAGATGCCTCGGGTCCCTTTCACTGAGGAAGGTGTAGGTCTTGTCTATTCCATAGTTGGTTTTTGGAACGGTACCTGTGCTTATATCAAACTCTGGTTTTATGCATCACCCCACCTCTCCTTCCCCCTTAAGCAGGCATAAGAGTGTTTTCTAAATGTGAGACACTGTTCTCTTTCCTAACTCAGTTCAAGTGTAGCCATGTTTACAGGATCTTCATAAGTGATATCTTATGATAAGATTCTTTTTCTGTGTGACTTATTTCACTTAGAATCATCATACCTGAATCCACCCATTTCGCTGCTACTGGTCTTATGACATTGATTTCATGGCTGAGGGATATTCCATCGTATGTAAGTACCACAATTTTTTGAACCATTAATATATTTCCTGGGATATTTAAGGTGTACCCAAGTTGAGGTCCTTGTAAGCAGTGCAACCCTAAATTTTGGGGTGGCTCTGTCTTATTGATTTTCAGTTTTCCCAAGGTATATTCCCTAGACTGGAAGTGCCCTTGGCTCTGTAGCTCTGTTCTTTACTTGTTTTAGGGAACACAATGCACTCCTCCAGAGAGGCAGTTGGCAATTTACATCCCGCCTATCAGCATAACAAGGCTCCCTGTTCTCCAGGGCCTGTCTTGACTTTCTGGTTTTTACACATTTTCTGGATGTTCCTTTTGACCGGTGGGTAGTGATACTACTTTGTAGTGCAGATTTACATTGCCCGCTTGCTTGCTTGGCCAAAAAGGGCGTATGCGTTTTCTCCTGAATATATTCAGGAGAAAACGCATACGCCCTTTTTGGGCAAGTGCATCATTGTGGAAGTTGTGCCCCTCTTCCTGTGCTTTAAAGGCGATTCCAACGTACTTCTTGAAATCTGTTTCCTGCTATTCTGACTCGCTTTCAAGTCCACCTCGTTGCCTTCCCTCAACAGATTTTTGGACGATAGTTGTCCTTTATTACTCGGCCAGTTTGTGACTTGCTGTGCCCCTGAGCTCCATTTTTCAACTCGTTTTTGGTGAGCTGACCGCAAGTCCAAAATTTTGGTTCAGGACCTATACTGGTTCCCGGTGGGTGGCTGAGACTTTGGTTAATTCTTCTTCCTGCCTGGAAATTACAGTGATATGTGCCCGTCCAAATGCTTAACAGCTACTCTCTCATTGGTTCTCCCTCTTCCCTTTCATCCTCTGCCAAATTGGCAACCTGTGTGAACCAGGAAATTAAAGGGGCTGTCTCTCCATGTTTGGAGGTTGATAGTAAAGCAGATGAAAAGTCAAATCGGAGCACCAGGAGAGGGACTATTCGTTGAGTTTTAGAAACCTTTCGTATTCACAGTGTGTCCGTTCTCTAGGTTTCCCGTACATGTTATAGCTGTAGTAATATTCCCTTCAACCTGGAGAGTTGGGGCCCATGGAATGGGTGCCAGGCATTTGTGATTTAAAGGGTCTGCATTTGCTCACCCAATCTCACCAAACCTCTCAGTCCCAAGTGTCCTTCCTTATGCCACATTCAGCTGTCGTTGTAGATAGGGTCATTCCAGGTTTCATCAGGGACCCTGAAGGAATTGTAAAGAATTTCCGAGTTTTTTTGTTTTGTTTTTGAAATTCCTTTTTATAGTGGGTTTGAGCTGATTCTCGCTGCCATGTTTATGCCAGTCTAGACACACTTGATTCCCTTAAGGAGACATATCAATACATATGTTTTAAGATTCTTACTAGTCAGATATATTCCTCTGCGGGAAATATGGGGTTTTGAGTCCCTTTGACTGAGGAAGGTGTAGGTCTTGTGTATTCCATAGTAGGTTTTTGGAACGGTACTTGTGCTTATATCAAACTCTGGTTTTATGCATCACCCCACCTCTCCTTCCCCCTTAAGCAGGCATAAGAGTGTTTTCTAAATGTGAGACACTGTTCTCTTTCCTAACTCAGTTCAAGTGTAGCCATGTTTATAAGATCTTCATAAGTGATATCTTATGATAAGTTTCTTTTTCTGTGTGACTTATTTCACTTAGAATCATCGTACCTGAATCCACCCATTTTGCTACTACTGGTCTTATGACATTGATTTCATTGCTGAGGGATATTCCATCGTAAGTAAGTACCACAAATTTTTGAACCTTTTTTATATTTCCTGGGATACTTAAGTTGTATCAAAGTTGAGGTCCTTGTAAGCAGTGCAGCCCTAAATTTTGGGGTGGCTCTGTCTTATTGATTTTCAGTTTTCCCAAGGTATATTCCCTAGACTGGAAGTGCCCTTGGCTCTGTAGCTCTGTTGTTTACTTGTTTTAGGGAACACAATGCACTCCTCCAGAGAGGCAGTTGGCAATTTACATCCCGCCCATCAGCATAACAAGGCTCCCTGTTCTCCAGGGCCTGTCTTGCCTTTCTTGTTTTTACACATTTTGTGGATGTCCCTTTTGACCGGTGGGAAGTGATACTTCTTTGTAGTGCAGATTTGCATTGCCCGCTTGCTTGCTTGGCCAAAAAGGGCGTATGCGTTTTCTCCTGAATATATTCAGGAGAAAACACATACGCCCTTTTTGGCCAAGTGCATCATTGTCGAAGTTGTGCCCCTCTTCCTGTGCTTTAAAGGCGATTCCAATGTACCTCTTGAAATCTGTTTCCTGCTATTCTGCCTTGATTTCAAGTCTGCCTCCTTGCCTTTCCTCAACAGATTTTTGGACGACAGTTGTCCTTTATTACTCGGCCAGTTTGTGAATTGCTGTGCCCCTGAGCTCCATTTTTCAACTCGTTTTTGGTGAGCTGACCGCAAGTCCAAAATTTTGGTTCAGGACCTATAATGGTTCCCGGTGGGTGGCTGAGACTTTGGTTAATTCTTCTTCCTGCCGGGAAATTACAGTGATATGTGCCCGTCCAAATGCCTAACAGCTACTCTCTCATTGGTTCTCCCTCTTCCCTTTCATCCTCTGCCAAATTGGAAACCTGTGCGAACCAGGAGGTTAAAGGGGCTGTCTCTCCAATTTGGGAGGTTGATAGTAAAGCAGATGGAAAGTCAAACCGGAACACCAGGATAGGGGCTATTCGTTGAGTTTTAGAAACCTTTCATATTCACAGTGTGTCCGTTCTCTAGGTTTCCCATACTTGATATAGCTGTAGTAATATTCCCTTCAACCTGGAGAGGTGGGACTCATGGAATGGGTGCCAAGAATTTGTGCTTTAAAGGGTCTGCATTTGCTCACCCAATCTCACCAATCGTCTCAGTCCCAAGTGTCCCTCCTTATGCCACATCCAGCTGTCGTTGTAGATAGGGTCATTCCAGGTTTCATCAGAGACCCTGAAGGAATTGTAAAGAATTTCCCAGTTTTTTTGTTTTGATTTTGAAATTCCTTTTTATAGTGGGTTTGAGCTGATTCTCGCTGCCATGTTTATGCCAGTCTAGACACACTTGATTCCCTTACGGAGACATATCAATACATAGGTTTTAAGATTCTTACTAGTCAGATATATTCCTCTGCGGGAAATATGGTGTTTTGAGTCCCTTTCACTGAGGAAGGTGTAGGTCTTGTCTATTCCATAGTTGGTTTTTGGAACGGTACCTGTGCTTATATCAAACTCTGGTTTTATGCATCACCCCACCTCTCCTTCCCCCTTAAGCAGGCATAAGAGTGTTTTCTAAATGTGAGACACTGTTCTCTTTCCTAACTCAGTTCAAGTGTAGCCATGTTTACAGGATCTTCATAAGTGATAACTTATGATAAGTTTCTTTTTCTCTGTGACTTATTTCACTTAGAATCATCGTACCTGAATCCACCCATTTTGCTGCTACTGGTCTTATGACATTGATTTCATGGCTGAGGGATATTCCATTGTACGTAAGTACCACAATTTTTTGAACCATTTTTATATTTCCTGGGATACTTAAGGTGTATCCAAGCGAGGTCCTTGTAAGCAGTGCAGCCCTAAATTTTGGGGTGGCTCTGTCTTATTGATTTTCAGTTTTCCCAAGGTATATTCCCTAGACTGGAAGTGCCCTTGGCTCTGTAGCTCTGTTGTTTACTTGTTTTAGGGAACACAATGCACTCCTCCAGAGAGGCAGTTGGCAATTTACATCCCGCCCATCAGCATAACAAGGCTCCCTGTTCTCCAGGGCCTGTCTTGCCTTTCTGGTTTTTACACATTTTGTGGATGTCCCTTTTGACCGGTGGGAAGTGATACTTCTTTGTAGTGCAGATTTGCATTGCCTGCTTGCTTGCTTGGCCAAAAAGGGCGTATGCGTTTTCTCCTGAATATATTCAGGAGAAAACGCATACGCCCTTTTTGGGCAATTGCATCATTGTCGAACTTGTGCCCCTCTTCCTGTGCTTTAAAGGCGATTCCAACGTACTTCTTGAAATCTGTTTCCTGCTATTCTGACTCGCTTTCAAGTCCACCTCGTTGCCTTCCCTCAACAGATTTTTGGACGATAGTTGTCCTTTATTACTCGGCCAGTTTGTGAATTGCTGTGCCCCTGAGCTCCATTTTTCAACTCGTTTTTGGTGAGCTGACCGCAAGTCCAAAATTTTGGTTCAGGACCTATACTTGTTCCCGGTGGGTGGCTGAGACTTTGGTTAATTCTTCTTCCTGCCTGGAAATTACAGTGATATGTGCCCGTCCAAATGCCTAACAGCTACTCTCTCATTGGTTCTCCCTCTTCCCTTTCATCCTCTGCCAAATTGGAAACCTGTGCGAACCAGGAGGTTAAAGGGGCTGTCTCTCCAAGTTGGGAGGTTGATAGTAAAGCAGATGGAAAGTCAAACCAGAACACCAGGATAGGGGCTATTCGTTGAGTTTCAGAAACCTTTCGTATTCACAGTGTGTCCGTTCTCTAGGTTTCCCGTACATGTTATAGCTGTAGTAATATTCCCTTCAACCTGGAGAGGTGGGACTCATGGAATGGGTGCCAAGCATTTGTGCTTTAAAGGGTCTGCATTTGCTCACCCAATCTCACCAATCGTCTCAGTCCCAAGTGACCCTCCTTATGCCACATCCAGCTGTCGTTGTAGATAGGGTCATTCCAGGTTTCATCAGAGACCCTGAAGGAATTGTAAAGAATTTCCCAGTTTTTTTGTTTTGTTTTTGAAATTCCTTTTTATAGTGGGTTTGAGCTGATTCTCGCTGCCATGTTTATGCCAGTCTAGACACACTTGATTCCCTTACGGAGACATATCAATACATAGGTTTTAAGATTCTTACTAGTCAGATATATTCCTCTGCCTGAAATATGGTGTTTTGAGTCCCTTTCACTGAGGAAGGTGTAGGTCTTGTCTATTCCATAGTTGGTTTTTGGTACGGTACCTCTGCTTATATCAAACTCTGGTTTTATGCATCACCCAACCTCTCCTTCCCCCTTAAGCAGGCATAAGAGTGTTTTCTAAATATGAGACACTGTTCTCTTTCCTAACTCAGTTCAAGTGTAGCCATGTTTATAGGATCTTTATAAGTGATATCTTATGATAAGTTTCTTTTTCTGTGTGACTTATTTCACTTAGAATCATCGTACCTGAATCCACCCATTTTGCTGCTACTGGTCTTATGACATTGATTTCATGGCTGAGGGATATTCCATCGTACGTAATTACCACAATTTTTTGAACCATTTTTATATTTCCTGGGATACTTAAGGTGTATCCAAGTTGAGGTCCTTGTAAGCAGTGCAGCCCTAAATTTTGGGGTGGCTCTGTCTCATTGATTTTCAGTTTTCCCAAGGTATATTCCCTAGACTGGAAGTGCCCTTGGCTCTGTAGCTCTCTTCTTTACTTGTTTTAGGGAACACAATGCACTCTTCCAGAGAGGCAGTTGGCAATTTACATCCCGCCCATCAGCATAACAAGGCTCCCTGTTCTCCAGGGCCTGTCTTGCCTTTCTGGTTTTTACATATTTTGTGGATGTCCCTTTTGAACGGTGGGAAGTGATACTTCTTTGTAGAGCAGATTTGCATTGCCCGCTTGCTTGCTTGGCCAAAAAGGGCGTATGCGTTTTCTCCTGAATATATTCAGGAGAAAACACATACACCATTTTTGGCCAAGTGCATCATTGTCGAAGTTGTGCCCCTCTTCCTGTGCTTTAAAGGCGATTCCAACGTACCTCTTGAAATCTGTTTCCTGCTATTCTGCCTCGCTTTCAAGTCCGCCTCGTTGCCTTTCCTCAACAGATTTTTGGACGATAGTTGTCCTTTATTACTCGGCCAGTTTGTGAATTGCTGTGCCCCTGAGCTCCATTTTTCAACTCGTTTTTGGTGAGCTGACCGCAAGTCCTAAATTTTGGTTCAGGACCTATACTGGTTCCCGGTAGGTGGCTGAGACTTTGGTTAATTCTTCTTCCTGCCTGGAAATTACAGTGATATGTGCCCGTCCAAATGCCTAACAGCTACTCTCTCATTGGTTCTCCCTCTTCCCTTTCATCCTCTGCCAACTTGGCAACCTGTGCGAACCAGGAGGTTAAAAGTGCTGTCTCTCCAAGTTGGGAGGTTGATAGTAAAGCAGATGGAAAGTCAAACTGGAGCACCAGGAGAGGGACTCTTCGTTGAGTTTAGAAACCTTTCGTATTCACAGTGTGTCCGTTCTCTAGGTTTCCCGTACATGTTATAGCTGTAGTAATATTCCCTTCAACCTGGAGAGTTGGGACCCATGTAATGGGTGCCAGGCATTTGTGCTTTAAAGGGTCTGCATTTGCTCACCCAATCTTACCAATCCTCTCAGTCCTAAGTGTCCCTCCTTATGCCACATCCAGCTGTCGTTGTAGATAGGGTCATTCCAGGTTTCATCAGAGACCCTGAAGGAATTGTAAGGAATTTCCCAGTATTTTTGCTTTGTTTTTGAAATTCCTTTTTATAGTGGATTTGAGCTGATTCCCGCTGCCATGTTTATGCCAGTCTAGACACACTTGATTCCCTTACGGAGACATATCAATACATAGGTTTTAAGATTCTTACTAGTCAGATATATTCCTCTGCCTGAAATATGGTGTTTTGAGTCCCTTTCACTGAGGAAGGTGTAGGTCTTGTCTATTCCATAGTTGGTTTTTGGTACGGTACCTCTGCTTATATCAAACTCTGGTTTTATGCATCACCCAACCTCTCCTTCCCCCTTAAGCAGGCATAAGAGTGTTTTCTAAATATGAGACACTGTTCTCTTTCCTAACTCAGTTCAAGTGTAGCCATGTTTATAGGATCTTTATAAGTGATATCTTATGATAAGTTTCTTTTTCTGTGTGACTTATTTCACTTAGAATCATCGTACCTGAATCCACCCATTTTGCTGCTACTGGTCTTATGACATTGATTTCATGGCTGAGGGATATTCCATCGTACGTAAGTACCACAATTTTTTGAACCATTTTTATATTTCCTGGGATATTTAAGGTGTACCCAAGTTGAGGTCCTTGTAAGCAGTGCAGCCCTAAATTTTGGGGTGGCTGTGTCTTTTTGATTTTCAGTTTTCCCAAGGTATATTCCCTAGACTGGAAGTGCCCTTGGCTCTGTAGCTCTGTTGTTTACTTGTTTTAGGGAACACAATGCACTCCTCCAGAGAGGCAGTTGGCAATTTACATCCCGCCGATCAGCATAACAAGGCTCCCTGTTCTCCAGGGCCTGTCTTGCCTTTCTGGTTTTTACACATTTTGTGGATGTCCCTTTTGACCGGTGGGAAGTGATACTTCTTTGTAGTGCAGATTTGCATTGCCCGCTTGCTTGCTTGGCCAAAAAGGGCGTATGCGTTTTCTCCTGAATATATTCAGGAGAAAACGCATACGCCCTTTTTGGCCAAGTGCATCATTGTCGAAGTTGTGCCCTTCTTCCAGTGCTTTAAAGGCGATTCCAACGTACCTCTTGAAATCTGTTTCCTGCTATTCTGCCTCGCTTTCAAGTCCGCCTCATTGCCTTCCCTCAACAGATTTTTGGACGATAGTTGTCCTTTATTACTCGGCCAGTTTGTGAATTGCTGTGCCCCTGAGCTCCATTTTTCAACTCGTTTTTGGTGAGCTGACCGCAAGTCCGAAATTTTGGTTCAGGACCTATGCTGGTTCCCGGTGGGGGGCTGAGACTTTGGTTAATTCTTCTTCCTGCCAGGAAATTACAGTGATATGTGCCCGTCCAAATGCCTAACAGCTACTCTCTCATTGGTTCTCCCTCTTCCCTTTCATCCTCTGCCAAATTGGCAACCTGTGCGAACCAGGAGGTTAAAGGGGCTGTCTCTCCAAGTTGGGAGGTTGATAGTAACGCAGATGGAAAGTCAAACCAGAGCACCAGGAGAGGGACTATTCGTTGAGTTTTAGAAACCTTTCGTATTCACAGTGTGTCCGTTCTCTAGGTTTCCCGTACATGTTATATCTGTAGTAATATTCCCTTCAACCTGGAGAGTTGGGACCCATGGAATGGGTGCCATGCATTATTGCTTTAAAGGGTCTGCATTTGCTCACCCAATCTCACCAATCCTCTCAGTCCCAAGTGTCCACGCTTATGCCACATCCAGCTGTCGTTGTAGATAGGGTCATTCCCGGTTTCATCAGAGTCACTGAAGGAATTGTAAAGAATTTCCCAGTTTTTTTGTTTTGTTTTTGAAATTCCTTTTTATAGTGGGTTTGAGCTCATTCTCCCTTCCATGTTTATGCCAGCCTAGGCACACTTGATTCCCTTACAGAGACATATCAATACATAGGTTTTAAGTTTCTTACTAGTCAGATATATTCCTCTGCGGGAAATATGGGGTTTTGAGTCCCTTTCACTGAGGAAGGTGTAGGTCTTGTCTATTCCATAGTTGGTTTTTGGAACGGTACCTGTGCTTATATCAAACTCTGGTTTTATGCATCACCCCACCTCTCCTTCCCCCTTAAGCAGGAATAAGAGTGTTTTCTAAATGTGAGACACTGTTCTCTTTCCTAACTCAGTTCAAGTGTAGCCATGTTTACAGGATCTTCATAAGTGATATCTTATGATAAGTTTCTTTTTCTGTGTGACTTATTTCACTTAGAATCATCGTACCTGAATTCACCCATTTTGCTGCTAATGGTCTTATGACATTGATTTCATGGCTGAGGGATATTCCATCATACGTAAGTACCACAATTTTTTGAACCATTTTTATATTTCCTGGGATATTTAAGGTGTACCCAAGTTGAGGTCCTTGTAAGCAGTGCAGCCCTAAATTTTGGGGTGGCTCTGTCTTATTGATTTTCAGATTTCCCAAGGTATATTCCCAAGATTGGAAGTGCCCTTGGCTCTGTAGCTCTGTTCTTTACTTGTTTTAGGGAACACAATGCACTCCTCCAGAGAGGCAGTTGGCAATTTACATCCCGCCCATCAGCATAACAAGGCTCCCTGTTCTCCAGGGCCTGTCTTTCCTTTCTGGTTTTTACACATTTTGTGGATGTCCCTTTTGACCGGTGGGAAGTGATACTTCTTTGTAGTGCAGATTTGCATGCCCGCTTGCTTGCTTGGCCAGAAAGGGCGTATGCGTTTTCTCCTGAATATATTCAGGAGAACACGCCTACGCCCTTTTTGGCCAAGTGCATCATTGTCGAAGTTGTGCCCCTCTTCCTGTGCTTTAAAGGCGATTCCAACGTACCTCTTGAAATCTGTTTCCTGCTATTCTACCTCGCTTTCAAATCCACCTCGCTGCCTTCCCTCAACAGATTTTTGGATGATTGTTGTCCATTATTACTCGGCCAGTTTGTGAATTGCTGTGCCCCTGAGCTCCATTTTTCAACTCGATTTTGGTGAGCGGCCCGCAAGTCCAAAATTTTGGTTCAGGACCTATACTGGTTCCCGGTGGGTGGCTGAGACTTTGGTTAATTCTTCTTCCTGTCGGGAAGTTAGAGTGATATGTGCCCGTCCAAATGCCTAACAGCTACTCTCTCATTGGTTCTCCCTCTTCCCTTTCATCCTCTGCCAAATTGGCAACCTGTGCGAACCAGGAGGTTAAAGGGGCTGTCTCTCCAAGTTGGGTGATTGATAGTAAAGCAGATGGAAAGTCAAACCGGAGCACCAGGAGAGGGACTATTCGTTGAGTTTTAGAAACCTTTCGTATTCACAGTGTGTCCGTTCTCTACGTTCCCCGTACATGTTATAACTATAGTAATATTCCCTTCAACCTGGAGAGTTGAAACCCATGAAATGGGTGCCATGCATTATTGCTTTAAAGGGTCTGCATTTGCTCACCCAATCTCATCAATCCTCTCAGTCCCTAGTGTCCCTCCTTATGCCACATCCAACTGTCATTGTAGATAGGGTCATTCCATGTTTCATCACAGACCCTGAAGGAATTGTAATGAACTTCCCAGTTTTTTTGTTTTGTTTTTGAAATTCCTTTTTATAGTGGGTTTGAGCTGATTCTCGCTGCCATGTTTATGCCAGTCTAGACACATTTGATTCCCTTACGGAGACATATCAATACATAAGTTTTAAGATTCTTACTAGTAAGATATATTCCTCTGCAGGAAATATGGGGTTTTGAGTCCCGTTCACAGAGGAAGTAGTAGGTCTTGTCTATTCTGTATTTGGATTATGGAACCGTACCTGTGCTAATATCAAACTCTGGTTTTATTCATCACCCCACCTCTGCTTTCCCCTTAAGCATGCATAAGAGTGTTTTCTATATATGAGACTCTGTTCCCTTTCCTAATTCATTCCATGTGTAGCCATGTTTATACACCCTTCATAAGTGATATCTTATGATAAGTTTCTTTTTCTGTGTGATTTTTTCAGTTAGAATCATGGTACATGAATCCCATCATTATGCTGCTACTGGCCTTATGACATTGACTTCATGGCTGAGGGATATTCCATCATACGTATGTACCACAATTTCTTTACCATTTTTGTCTTTCCTGGGTTATTTAAGGTGTCCCAAAGTCGAGGTTCTTGTAAGCAGTGCTGCCCTATATTTTGGGTTGGCTGTGTCTTATTGATTTTCAATTTTCCCAAGGTATATTCCCATGACTGGAAGTGCCTTAGGTTGTGAAGCTCTGTTGAGTAATTCTTTTAGGGAACACAATGCACTCCTCCAGAGTGACTGTTGGCAATCTACATCCCACCCATCAGCATAACAAGGCTCCCGGTTCTCCAGAGCCCCTCTTGCCTTTCTGGTTTTTACACATTTTACGGATATCCCTTTTGACTGGTGGGAAGTGATACTTCTTTGTAGTGCAGATTTGCATTGTGCGGTTGCTTGGTTGGCCAAAATGGGTGTATGCGTTTTCTCCTGAATATATTCAGGAGAAAACGCATGCGCCCTTTATGGACAATTCCATAATTGTCGAAGTTGTGATGCTTTTCCTGTGTTTAAAGGCGATTCCAATGTACTTCTGGAAATCTGTTTCGTGCAAATCTCCCTCATTTTCAAGTCCGCCTCATGGCTTCTCCTCAACAGCTTTTTGGAAGAGAGTAGTCCTCTATAACTCTGCAAGTTAGTGAATTGCTGTGCCCCTGAGCTCCATTTTTCAACTTGTGTTTTTGTGAGCTGACCGCAAACCCACAATTTTGCTTCAGGACCTATACTAGTTATGGGTGTGGGGCAGGCTCAGAGTTTGGTTAATTCTTCTTCATGACGGGAAATTAGACTGACATGTGGCCGTCCAAATGCCTACAGCTACTCTCTCATTGGTTCTCCCGCTTCCCTTATATCCTCTGCACAATGTGCCAACTGTGCGAACCAGGAGGTTATAGGGGCTGACTCTCCAAGTTGGGAGATTGATATTAAAGCAGTTGGAATGTCAAGCTGGAGCACATGGAGAGAAAAAAATTAGTAGAGTTTTAGAAACCTTTCACCATCAGAGGGTGTCCATTCTCTAGGTTTCCCATACATGTTATAACTGTAGTGATATTCCCTTCTACCTGGAGAGTTGGGAACCATGGAATCAGTGGCAGGCATTATTGATTTAAAGCGTCTGCATTTTCACACCCAATCTCACCAATCCTCTCAGTCCCAAGTGAACAGCCTTATGCCACATCCAGCTGTTGTTGTAGATAGGGTCATTCCAAGTTTCATCAGAACCCCTGAAGGTATTGTGTAAGAATTTCACTGTTTCTTTGTTTTGTTTTGAAATTCCTTTTTATAGTGGGTTTGAGCTTATTCTCACTGCCGTGTTTATGTCATTCTAGACACACTTGTTTCCCTTATGGAGACATATCAATACACAGGTTTTAAGATCCTTACTAGTCAGATATATTTCTCTGTGGGGAATAGGGGTGTTGAGTCCCATTCACTGAGGAAGGAGTCGGGCTTGTCTCTTCTGTATTTGGATTATGGAACGGTACCTGTGTTAATATCAAACTCTGGTTTTGTGTGTCTCCCCACCTCTCCTTCCCCCTTAAGCAAGCATAAGAGTGTTTTCTAAATCTGAGACTCTGTTCTCTTTCCTAATTCAGTTCATATGTAGCCAGGTTTACAGTCCCTTCATAAGTGATATCTTATATCAGAATGCACCATGGCCCTTGTCATAATAATGCTCCATGACCCCTGTCATCACAATGCTCCATTCCCTGGTTATCACAATGCTCCATGTCCCTTGTCATAACAATTCTCCACGTACTTGTCATCACAATGCTACATGACACTTCTCATCACAAAGTTACATGCTCGTTTCATCACAATTCTCCATGCACTTGTCATTGCAATGTTCCATGACCCCTGTCATAGCAAGCTCCAAGTGTTTGTCATCACAATGCTTCACGACTTTATCATCAAAATTCTCAATGGCACTTTTCATCACAATGTTCCGTACCCTTGTCATCACAATGTTCCATTCCCTTGTCATCACAATGCTCCATGACCCCTGTCATCACAATGCTCCCTGACACCTGTCATCACAATGCTTCATGCCCCTTGTCATTACAGTGCTCCATGATGCTCATCATCACAATTACCCAAGGTCTTCTTATCACAATGCTCCACGGTTTTGCCATCACAATGCTCCATGCCCTGGTCATCTCAAAGCTCAATGTCCCTTGTCCTCACAATTCTCCACGTCCTTGTCATCACAATGCTCCATGGCACTTCTCATCACAATGTTATATGCTCTTGTCATAACAATACTCCATGCACTTGTCATCGCAATGCTCCATGACCCCTGTCATAGGAAGCTCCATGCGCTTGTCATCACAATGTTTCACGACATGGACATTAAAATTATCAATGGCCCTTGTCATCTCAATGCTCCATGCGCTTATCATCACAATGCTCCTTTACCTTTGTCACAACAATCCTCCATGACACTTGGCATCACAATGCTCCGTGCTATTGTCATCACAATGGAACATGACATATGTCATCACAATGCTCCCTGACACCTGTCTTCACAATACTCCATGACCTTGTCATCACAATGCTCCATGCCCTTGTCATCACAATGTGCCATGCCCACTGTCATCAAAATAATCCATGAAACTTGTCAGACCAAAGCTCCATGCCACCTTTCATCACAATGCTCCATGAACCCTGTCATCACAATGCACCATGCCCATCATCATAATGCTTCATCCTCTTGTCATCACAATGAAATCAAAATGTTCCATGACCTCTGTCATCACAATGCTCCAAATCCTTGTGATCACAATGTTCCATAACACTTGTCATCACAATACCCCATGACGCTACTCATCACAATTATCCATGGACTTCTCATCACAATGCCCCATGACATTTGTCATCACAATGCGCAATACACATGTCATGACAATGCTCCCTGACTCTTGCCATCAGTATGCTCCCTGAACCCTTTCATGACAAGTCTCCATGCCTTTTTCATCACAATGATCCATGCCATTTTCATCACAATGCTCCAAGACCCCTGTAATCACAATGCTCCATGCCCTTGTCATCACAAAGTTCCATGATGCATGTCATCAGAATGCTCCATGGCCTTCTCATCACAATGCTCCATGCCCTTGTCATCACAATGCTCCAAGACCCCTGTAATCACAATGGTCCATGCCCCTTTTCATCAGAATGCTCCATGAGACTTGTCATCACAAGGCTCCATGGTCTTCTCATCACAATGCTCCAGGACATTGTCATCAATATGCCCCATTCCCTTATCATCACAATGCTCCATGACCCCTGTCATCACAATACTCCATGAACATTTTCAGCCCAATGTTCCATGACCTTCTCATCACAATGCTCCATGACCAATATCATCACAATTCTCCCTGACCACAGTCATCACAACGCTCAATATCACCTGACAACACAATGATCCGGGACTCTTGTCATCACAATGCTCCATTCCCTAGTCATCACAATGCTCCATGACCCCTGTCATCACAATACTCCATGAACATTTTCAGCCCAATGCTCCATGACACTTGTCATCACAATGATGCATGCCCTTGTCATCCCAATGCTCCATGACCCCTGTAATCACAATGCTCCGTGACGCTTGTCATCACAGTGCTCCATGACACCTGTCATCACAATGCTCCATGCCTTTGTCAGCAAAATGCTACATGACTTGTCATTACAATGTTCTATGCACTTGTCATCACAATACTCCATTACCATTGCCATCACAATCCTCCATGAACCTTGGGATCACATTGCTCCATGCCCTTGTCATCACAATGCTCCATGCTCCTTGAAATCAAAATGATCCATGACCTCTGTCATCACAATGCTCCAAACCCTTGTGATCACAATGTTCCATAACACTTGTCATCACAATGCTCCATGATGCCTGTCATCACAATACTCCATGCCCTTTTCATCACAATGCTCCATGACCTTTGTCATCACAATTCTCGATACACTTGTCATCACAATGCTCCCTGACACTTGTCATCAGAATGCTCCTTGAACCCTGTCACAAAAAGGCTCCATGCCTTTTTCATCAAAATGCACCATGCCGTTTTCATCACAATGCTCCATGCCATTGTCATCAAAATACTCCACAAGCTTGTCATCAGAATGCTCCATGTCCCTTGTCATCACAATTTTCCATGCACTTGTCAGCACAATGCTCCCTGACCCTTGTCATCACAATGCTCCAAGCCATTGTCATCACAATGCTCCATTACCTTTGTCATCAGAATCCTCCATGACACTTGGCATCACAATGCTCCATGGCATTGTCATCACAATGGGCCATTACATATGTCATCACAATGCTCCCTGACACCTGTCTTCACAATACTGAATGACCTGGTCATCACAATGCTCCATGCCCTTGTCATCACAATGCGCCATTCCAACTGTCATCGCAATAAGCCATGAAACTTATTAGACCAATGCTCTATGCCCTTGTCATCACAATGCCCCAAGCCCTTGTTATCACAATGCTCCATGACCCCTGTCATGACAATGCTCCGTGACTCCAGTCATCACAAGGCTTCATGACCTTTGTCATCACAGTGGTCCATGCCCTTGTCATCAACAGTCTCTGTGACCTTTTTAACCACAATGCTTCATGAACTTTTCATCACAATGCTCTTTGACCCTTGTCATCACAATGCTCTATGCCTTTCTCAGCACAATGCTCCATGACCCTTGTCATCACAATGCTCCATGCGCTTGTCAGCACAATGCTCCATGACCCATGTCATCACAATGCACCATGAGCTTGCCGTCACAGTGCTCCACAATCTTGTCATCACAATGCTCCATAAACCTTGTCATCACAATGCTCCATGCACTTCAAATCAAAATGCTCTCTCACCACTGATATCACAATGTTACATCACTATTCATCACAATACTCCCTCAACCCTGTCATCACAATGTTCCATGACTCCTGTCATCACAATGCTACATGCACTTATCATCACAATGTTCGATGATCCCTGACATCACAATGTTCCATAACCCCTGTCATCAAAATGCTCCATGACCCTTTTCATCAAAATGCTCCATGACCCCTGACATCACAATGTTACATAACGCCTCTCATCAAAATGTTCCATGACCCTTTTCATCAAATTGGTCCATGACAATGTCATCACAATGCTCCCTGCCCTTCTCATCACAATGCACCACGCCCTTGTCATCAAAATGCTCCATGACCTTTGTCATCACAAAGCTCCATGACCCTTGGCATCACAATGCTCCATGCCATTGTCATCACAATACTCCATGAAACCTCTCATCACATTGTTCCATGCAATTGTCATCAAAAAGCTCCATGGTGCTTGTCATCACACTGCTCGATGCCCTTCTCATCACAATGCTCCATGCCCTTGTCATTACAATCCTCCATGACCCATGGATCACTGTGTTCCGTGCCCTTGTCATCACAATGCTCCATGCCCACTCTCATCACAATAATCCATGAAACTTTTCAGACAAATGTTCCATGCCCTTGTCATCACAATGCTCCATTAACCCTGTCATAACAATGCTCCATGAACACTGCCATCACAACGTTCCACGGGCTTGTCATCACAAGGCTCCATGACCCTTGTCATCACAATGCTCCAAGACACCTGTAATCACAGTGCTACATGCCCTTGTCATCACAGAGCTCCATGATGCATGTCATCAGAATGCTCCATGCCCTTGCCATCACAATGCTCCATTACCCCTGTGATAACAATGCTCCATGATCCCTGCCATCACGATGTTCCATGGCCTTGTCATCACAAGGCTCCATGACCCTTCTCATCACAATGCTCCAAGACCCCTGTAATCACAATGCTCCATGTCCCTTTTTATCTCAATGATCCATGAACCCTGTCATCACAATGCACCATGCCCATCATCATAATGCTTCAGGCTATTGTCATCACAATGAAATCAAAATGCTCCATGACCTCTGTCATAACACTGCTCCAAACCCTTGTGATCACAATATTCCATAACACTTGTCATCACAATGCCCCATGACGCTCGTCATCACAATTATCTATGGTCTTCTCTTCACAATGCTCCATGACCTTTGTCATCACAATGCTCAACACACTTGTCATCAAAATGCTCCCTGACACTTGTTCTCTGTATGCTCCTTGAACCCTGTCATGACAAGGCTCCATGCCTTTTTCATCACAATGATCCATGCCTTTTTCATCACAATGCTCCAAGACGCCTGTAATTACAATGCTCCATGCCCTTGTCATCACAAAGCTCAATGACGCATGTCATCAGACTGCTCCTTGGCCTTCTCATCACAATGCTCCATTCCCTTGTCATCACAATTTTCCAAGACACTCTAATCAAAATGCTCCATGCCCCTTTTCATCAGTATGCTCCATGAGACTTGTCTCACAAGGCTCCATGGTTTTCTCATCACAATGCTCCAGCACCTTGTCATCACAATGCTTCACGACCTTGTCATGAAAATTTTCAATGGCCCTTGTCATCATAATGCTCCAAGCCCTAGTCATCACAATGCTCCATTATATTTGTCATCACAATCCTCCATTACATTTGGCATCACAATGCTCCATGCCATTGTCATCGCAATGGACCATGACATATGTCATCACAATGCTCCCTGACACCTGTCTTCACAATACTCCATGACCTTCTCATCACAATGCCCCATGCCCTTGTCATCACAATGCCCCATGCCCACTGTCATCACAATAATCTATTAAACTTGTCAGACCAATGCTCCATGCCCCTGTCATCACAATGCTCCATGCCCTTGTCATCACAATGCTCCATGACCCTTGTCATCACAATGCTCTGTGACTCCAGTCATCACAATGCTTCATAACATTTGTCATCACAGTGGTCCATGCCTACATCATCACAAGGCTCTCTGACCTTTGTAACCACAATACTCCATGAACGTTTCATCACAATGCTCCGTGACCCTTGTCATCACAATGCTCCATGCCTTTGTCAGAACAATGCTCCATGACCCTTGTCATCACAATGTGCCACGTAATTTTCATCACAACGGTCCACAACCTTGTCATCGTAATGCTCCATAAACCTTGTAATCACAATGCTCCATGCACTTCTCATCAAAATGCTCTCTCAACAGAGATATCACAATGTTCCATCACTAGTCATCACAATACTCCCTCACCCCTGTAATCACAAAGTTGCATGACCCCTGTCATCACAATGCTACATCCCCTTATCATCACAATGTTCCATGACCCCTGACATCACAATGTTCCATAACCCCTGTCATCAAAATGCTCCATGACCCTTTTCATCCCAAAGCTCCATGACCCCTGACATCACAATGTTCTATAACCCCTGTCATCAAAATGTTCCATTACACTTTTCATCAAATTGCTGCATGACCCTGTCATCAAAATGCTCCCTGCCCTTCTCATCACAATGCACCACGCCCTTGACATCAAAATGCTCCATGACTTTTGTCATCACAAAGCTCCTTAACCCTTGGAATCACAATGTTCCATGAACCGTCTCATCACATTGTTCCATGCCCTTGTCATCACAAAGCTCCATGACGCTTGTCAAAACAATGTTTGATGCCCTTCTCATCACAATGCTCCATGCCCTTGTCATTAAAATCCTCCATGACCCATGGATCACAGTGTTCCGTGACCTTGTCATCACAATGATCCATGCCCACTCTCATCACAATAATCCATGAAACTTTTCAGACCAATGCTCCATGCCCTTGTCATCACAATGCTCCATTACCCCTGTCATAACAATGCTCCATGACCCCTGCCATCACAATGTTCCACACCATTGTCATCACAAGGCTCCATGACCCTTGTCATCACAATGCTCCAAGACCCCTGTAATCACAATGCTCCATGCCCTTGTCATCACAAAGCTCAATGACACATGTCATCAGAATGCTCCATGGCCTTCTCATCACAATGCTCCTTGCCCTTGTCATCACAATGCTCCAAGACCCCTGTAATCACAATGCTCCATGCCCCTTTTCATCTCAATGCTCCATGAACGCTGTCATCACAATGCACCATGCCCATCACCATAATGCTTCAGGCTATTGTCATCACAATGAAATCAAAATGCTCCATGACCTCTGTCATCACAATGCTCCAAACCCTTGTGATCACAATGTTCCATAAAACTTATCATCACAACACCCCATGACGCTCATCATCAAAATTATCCATGGTCTTCTCATCACAATGCTCCATGAACTTTGTCATCACAATGCTCATTACACTTGTCATTACAATGCTCCGTGACACTTGTCGTCAGTATGCTCCTTGAACCCTGTCATGACAAGGCTCCATGCCTTTTTCATAACAATGATCCATGCCATTTTCATCACAATACTCCATGCCCTTGTCAGCACAAAGCTCCATGACGCATGTCATCAGAATGCTCCATGGCCTTCTCATCACAATACTCCATGCCCTTGTCATCACAATGCTCCAAGACCCCTGTAATCACAATGCTCCATGCCCCTTTTCATCAGAATGTTCCATGAGAATTGTCATCACAAGGCTCCATGGACTTCCCATCACAATGCTCCAGGACCTTGTCATCACAGTGCTCAATTCCCTTCTCATTACAATGCTCCATGACCCGTGTCATCACAATACTCCATGAACATTTTCAGCCAAATGCTTCATGACCTTCTCATCACAATGCTCCATGACCCATATCATCACAATCCTCCATGACCACTGTCATCACAACACTCCATGACCCCTGACAACACAATGTTCTGGGACTCTTGTCATCACAATGCTCCATTCCCTTGTCATCACAATGCTCCATGAACATTTTCAGCCCAATGCTCCATGACACTTGTCATCACAATGATCCATGCCCTTGTCATCCCAATGCTCCATGACCCCTGTAATCACAATGCTCCGTGACGCTTATCATCACAGTGCTCCATGACCCTTATCATCACAATTCTCCATGCCTGTGTCATCAAAATCCTACATAACCTTGTCATCACAATGCTCCATGAGCTTGTCATCACAATACTCCATTACCATTTTCATCACAATCCTCCATGAACCTTGGGATCACATTGCTCCATGCCCAAGTCATCACAATGCTCCATGCTCCTTGAAATCAAAATGGTCCATGACCTCTGTCATCACAATGCTCCAACCCCTTGTGATCACAATGTTCCATAACACTTGAAATCACAACACTCCATGATGACTGTCATGACAATACTCCATGCACTTGTCGTCACAATGCTCCATGACCTTTGTCATCACAATTCTCAATACACTTGTCATCACAATGCTCCCTGACACTTGTCGTCAGAATACTCCTTGAACACTGTCATGAAAAGGCTCTATGCCTTTTTCATAAGAATGCTCCATGCCCTTTTCATCACAACGCTCCATGTCATTGTCATCACAATACTCCACAAGCTTGTCATCAGAATGCTCCCTGATCATTGTCTTCAGAATGCTCCATGAACCCTGTCATCACAATGCTCCATACCCCTTGTCATTACAGTGTTCCATGACGCTCGTCATCACAATTATCCATGGACTTCTCATCACAATGCTCCATGACCTTTGTAATCACAATTCTCAATACACTTGTCATCACAATGCTCCCTGATACTTGTCATCAGTTTGCTCATTGAAACCTGTCGTGACAAGTCTCCATGCCTTTTTCATCACAATGATCCATGCCCTTTTCATCACAGTGCTCCATGCCATTGTCATCACAATACTCCACAAGCTTGTCATCAGAATGCTCCGTGACACTTTTCATCTCAATGATCCATGACCCCTGTCATCACAATGCTCCATGACACCTGTCATCACAATGCTCCATGCCCCTTGTCATTACAGTGCTCCATGATGTTCGTCATCACAATTATCCATGGTCTTCTCATCACAGTGCTCCACGGTCTTGCCATCACAATGCTCCATGCCCTGGTCATCACAATGCTCCATGTCCCGAGTCATCACAATGCTCCATGACCCTGTCATCACAATGCTCCATACCGCTTGTCATTACAGTGCTCCATGACACTCGTAATCACAATTGTCCATGGTCTTCTCATCACAATGCTCCACGCCCTTGTCATCAAAATGCTCCATGACCCTTGTCATCACAATGCTCCATGACCACTGTCATAACAATGCTCCATGACCCCTGTCATCACAAGGCTCCATACCACTTGTCATTACAGTGCTCCATGACGCTCCTCATCACAATTATCCATGGTCTTCTCATCACAATGCTCCACGATCTTGCCATCACAGTGCTCCATGCCTTGGGCATCACAATGCTCCATGTCCCCGGTCATCACAATGCTCCATGACCACTGTCATCACAATGCTCTATACCCCTTGTCATTACAGTGCTCCATGACACTCGTCATCACAATTATCCATGATCTTCTCATCACAGTGCTCCACGATCTTGACATCACAAGGCTCCATGCCCTGGTCATCACAATGCTCCATGTCCCCAGTGATCACAATGCTCCATGACCCCTGTCATCACAATGCTCCATACCCCTTGTCATTACAGTGCTCCATGACGCTCGTCATCACAATTATCCATGGTCTTCTCATCACAGTGCTCCATGGTCTTGCCATCACAATGCTCCATGCCCTGGTCATCACAATGCTCCATGTCCCCTGTCATCACAATTCTCCACGTTCTTGGCATCACTATGCTCCATGATACTTCTCCTCACAGTGTTACATGTTTTGTCATCACAATTCTCTATGCACTTGTCATCGCAATGCTCCATGACCCCTGTCATAGCAAGCTCCATGTGATTGTCATCACAATGCTTCATGAACATGTCATCAAAATTCTCAATGGCCCTTGTTATCACAATGCTCCATGACCCTTGTCATCACAATGCTCCAAGCCCTTGTCATCAAAATGCTCCATTACCTTTGTCATCACAATCCTCCATGACACTTGGCATCACAATGCTACATTCCATTGTCATTGCAATAGACCATGACATATGTCATCACAATGCTCCCTGACACCCTTCTTCACAATACTCCATGACCTTCTCATCACAATGCTCCATGCCCTTGTCATCACAATGCGCCATGCCCACTGTCATCACAATAATCCCTGAAAATTTTCAAACCAATGCAACATGCCCCTGTCATCACAATGCTCCATGCCCTTTCATCACAATGCTCTATGACCCCTGTCATCACAATGCTCCGTGACTCCAGTCATCACAATGCTTCATGACCTTTGTCATCACAATGGTCCATGCCCTCGTCATCACAAGGCTCTGTAACCTTTGTGACCACAACACTCCATGAAGATTTCATCACAATGCTCGGTGACCCTTGTCATCACAATGCTCCATGCCTTTGTCAGCACATTACTCCATGACACATGGCATCAAATGTGCCATGCGCTTGTCATCACAATGCTCCACATCTTTGTCATCACAATGCTCCATAAACCTTGTCATCACAATGCTCCATGCGTTTGTCAGCACAATGTTCCATGACCCATGTCATCACAATGTGCCCTGCGTTTCTCATCACAATGCTCCACAGCCTTGTCATCACAATGCTCCATGCACCTCTCATCAAAATGCTCTCTCACCACTGATATCACAATGTTCCATAACTAGTCAACACAATACTCCCTCCACCCTGTCATCCCAATGTTCCATGACCCTTGTCACAACAATGCTACATGCTCTTATCATCACAATGCTCCATGACCCCTGACATCACAATGCTCCATGACCCTTTACATCACAATGCTCCATGACCCCTAACATCACAATGTTCCATAAACACTGTCATCAAAATGTTCCATGACCCATTTCATCCAATTGCTCCATGACCCTGTCATCACAATGCTCCCTGCCCTTCTCATCACAATGCACCACGCCCTTGTCATCAAAATGCTCCATGGCCTATGTCATCACAAAGCTGCATGACCCTTGGAATCACAATGCTCCATGCCATTGTCATCACAAAGCTCCATGAAACCTCTCATCACATTGCTCCATGCCGTTGTCATCACAAAGCTCCATGACGCTTGTCATCACAATGCTCCATGCCCTTGTCATTGCAATCCTCCATGACACATGTATCACTGTGTTCCGTGCCCTTGTCATCACAATGCTCCATGCTCACTCTCATCACAATAATCCATGAAAATTTTCAGACCAATGCTCCATGCCCTTGTCATCACAATGCTCCCTTACACCTGTCATAACAATGCTGCATGACCCCTGCCATCACAATGTTCTACGGCCTTGTCATCACAAGACTCCATGGCCCTTGTCATCACAATGCTCCAAGACCCCTGTAATCACAATGTTCCATGCCCATGTCATCACAAAGCTCCCTGACGCATGTCATCAGAATGCTCCATGGCCTTCTCATCACAATACTCCATGCCATTGTCATCACAATGCTCCAAGACCCTTGTTATTACAATGATCCATGACTCTTTTCATCTCAATGCTCCATGAACCCTGTCATCACAATGCACCATGCCCATCATCATAATGCTTCATGCTATTGTCATCACAATGAAATCAAAATTCTCCATGATCTCTCTCATCACAATGCTCCAAACCCTTGTGATCACAATGTTCCATAACACTTGTCATCACAACGCCCCATGACGCTGGTCATCACAATTATCCATGGACTTCTCATCACAATGCTCCATGACCTTTGTCATCACAATTCTCAATACACTTGTCATCACAATGCTCCCTGACACTTGTCATCAGTATGCTCATTGAACCCTGTCATGACAAGTCTCCATGCCTTTTTCATCACAATGATCCATGCCCTTTTCATCACAATGCTTCATGCCATTGTCATCACAATACTCCACAAGCTTGTCATCAGAATGCTCCGTGACCTTTGTCATCTCAATGATCCATGACCCCTGTCATCACAATGCTCCATGACACCTGTCATCACAATGCTCCATGCCCCTTGTCATTACAGTGCTCCATGATGTTCGTCATCACAATTATCCATGGTCTTCTCATCACAATGCTCCACGGTCTTGCCATCACAATGCTCCATGCCCTGGTCATCACAATGCTCCATGTCCCCAGTCATCACAATGCTCCATGACCCCTGTCATCACAATGCTCCATACTGCTTGTCATTACAGTGCTCCATGACACTCGTAATCACAATTGTCCATGGTCTTCTCATCACAATGCTCCACGGTCTTGCCATCACAGTGCTCCATGCCTTGGGCATCACAATGCTCCATGTCCCCGGTCATCACAATGCTCCATGACCACTGTCATCACAATGCTCTATACCCCTTGTCATTACAGTGCTCCATGACCCTCGTCATTACAATTATCCATGGTCTTCTCATCACAGTGCTCCACGATCTTGCCATCGCAATGCTCCATGCCCTGGTCATCACAATGCTCCATGTCCCCTGTCATCACAATTCTCCACGAACTTGGCATCACTATGCTCCATGACACTTCTCATCACAGTGTTACATGCTTTGTCATCACAATTCTCTATGCACTTGTCATCACAATGCTCCATGACCCTGTCATAGCAAGCTCCATGTGCTTGTCATCACAATACTCCATGCCCTTGTCGTCACAATTCTCCATGACCTTTGTCATCACAATGCTCCCTGACACTTGTCGTCAGAATGCTCCCTGAAAACTGTCATGAAAAGGCTCCATGTCTTTTTCATCACAATGCCCCATGCCATTTTCATCAAAATGCTCCATGTCATTGTCATCAAAATACTCCACAAGCTTGTCATCAGAATGCTCCATGAACCTTGTCATCACAATGCTCCATGACCCCTGTCATCACAATGCTCCATACCCCTTGTCATTACAGTGCTCCATGACGCTCATCATCACAATTATCCATGGTCTTCTCATCACAATGCTCCACGGTCTTGCCATCACAATACTCCATGCCCTGGTCATCACAATGCTCCATGTCCCCTGTCATAACAATTCTCCACGTTCTTGGCATCACTGTGCTCCATGATGCTTTTCATCACAGTGTTACATGCTTTATCATCACAATTCTCTATGCACTTTTCATCGCACTGCTCCATGATCCCTGTCACAGCAAGCTCCATGTGATTGTCATCACAATGCTTCATGAACATGTCATCAAAATTCTCAATGGCCCTTGTTATCACAATGCTCCATGACCCTTGTCATCACAATGCCCCAAGCGCTTGTCATCAAAATGCTCCATTACCTTTGTCATCACAATCCTCCATGACACTTGGCATCACAATGCTCCATTCCATTGTCATCGCAATGGACCACGACATATGTCATCACAATGCTCCCTGACACCCTTCTTCACAATACTCCATGACCTTCTCATCACAATGCTCCATGCCCTTGTCATCACAATGCGCCATGCCCACTGTCATCACAATAATCCCTTAAACTTGTCAAACCAATGCAACATGCCCCTGTCATCACAATGCTCCATGCCCTTTCATCACAATGCTCTATGACCCCTGTCATCACAATGCTCCATGACTCCAGTCATCACAATGCTTCATGACCTTTGTCATTACAATGGTCCATGCCCTCGTCATCACAATGCTCTGTGACCTTTGTCACCACAGAGCTCCATGAACATTTCATCACAATGCTTGGTGACCCTTGTCCTCCCAATGATCAATGCCTTTGTTAGCACAATACTCCATGACCCATGGCATCACAATGTGCCATGCACTTGTCATCACAATGCTCCACATCTTTGTCATCACAATGCTCCATAAACCTTGTCATCACACTGCTCCATGCACTTCTCATCAAAATGCTCTCTCACCACTGATATCACAATGTTCAATCACTAGTCAACACAATACTCCCTCACCCCTGTCATCACAATATTCCATGACCCTTGTCACAACAATGCTACATGCCTTTATCATCACAATGCTCCATTCCCCTGACATCAAAATGTTCCATAACCCCTGTCATCACAATGCTCCCTGCCCTTCACAACAGAATGCACCACACCCTTGTCATCAAAATGCTCCATGACCTTTGTCATTACAAAGCTCAATGACCCTTGTCATCACAATGCTGCATGCCATTGTCATCACAATGCTCCATGAACCCTCTCATCACATTGTTCCATGCCCTTGTCATCACAGGCTCCATGATGCTTTTCATCACAATGCTCGATGCCATTCTTATCACAATGCTCCATGCGCTTCTCATTACAATCCTCCATGACCCATGTATCACAGTGTTCCATGCCCTTGTCATCACAATGCTCCTTGCCCCCTCTCATCACAATAATCCATGAAACTTTTCAGACCAATGCTCCATGCCCTTGTCATCACAATGTTCCATTACCCCTGTCATAACAATGCTCCATGACCCCTGACATAACAATGTTCCACAGCCTTGTCATCACAAGGCTCCATGACCCTTGTCATCACAATGCTCCAAGACCCCTGTAATCACAATGCTCCATGCCCTTGTCATCACAAAGCTCCATGACGCATGTCAACAGAATGCTCCATGGCCTTCTCATTCACGATGTTCCATGCCTTTGTCATCACAATGCTCCAAGACTCCTGTAATCGCAATGCTCCATGCCCCTTTTCATCTCAATGCTCCATGAACCCTGTCATCACAATGCACCATGCCCATCATCATAATGCTTCACGCTATTGTCATCACAATGAAACCAAAATGCTCCATGACCTCTGTCATCAAAATGCTCCAAATCCTTGCGATCAATATGTTCCATAACACTTATCATCACAACGCCCCATGACGCTCGTCATCACAATTATCCATGGTCTTCTCATCACAGTGCTCCATGACCTTTGTCATCACAATACTCAATACACTTGTCATCACAATGCTCCCTGACACTTGTTGTCAGTTTGCTCCTTGAACCCTGTCATGACAAGGCTCCATGCCTTTTTCATCACAATGATCCATGCCCTTTTCATCACAGTGCTCCAAGACCGCTGTAATCACAATGCTCCATGCCCTTGTCATCACAAAGCTCCATGATGCATGTCATCAGAACGCTCCATGGCCTTCTCATCCCAATGCTCCATGCCCTTGTCATCACAATGCTCCAAGACCCCTGTAATCACAATGCTCCATGGCACTTTTCATCAGAATGCTCCATGAGACTTGTCATCACAAGGCTCCATGGTCTTCTCATCACAGTGCTCCAGTACCTTGTCATCACAATGCTCCATGACCCCTGTCATCACGGTACTCCATGGACATTTTCAGCCCAATGCTCCATGACCTTCTCATCACAATGCGCCATGACCCCTGTCATCACAATGCTCCATGACCACTGTCATCACAACGCTGCATGAACCCTGACAACACAATGATCCGGGACTCTTGTCATTAAAATGCTCCATGACCATTGTCATCACAATGATCCATGCGCTTGTCATCCCAATGCTCCATGACCCCTGTAATCACTATGCTCCGTGATGCTTGTCATCACAGTGCTCCATGAACCTTGTCATCATAATGCTCCTTGCCTTTGTCAACAAAATGGTACATAATCTTGTCATCACAATTCTCCATGCGCTTGTCATCACAATCCTCCATGACCATTGGGATCACATTGCTTCATGCCCTTGCCATCTCTCTCTTGCCTTTCTGTTTTTTTTTTTTTTTTTTTTTTTTTTTCTGTATGCGGGCCTCTCACTGCTGTGGCCTCTCCCATTGCGGGGCACAGGCTCCGGACGCGCAGGCCCAGTTGCCATGGCTCACGGGACCAGCCGCTCCGCGGCACGTGGGATCCTCCCAGACCGGGGCACGAACCCGTGTCCCTGCATCGGCAGGCAGACTCGCAACCACTGCGCCACCAGGGAAGCCCAACCTTTCTGGTTTTTACAGATATTCGGATGTCCCTTTTGACCAGTGGTAAGTGACAATTCTTTGTAGCGTGGATTTGTATTGCGCGCTTGCTTGATTGGCCAAAAAGGGTGTATGCGTTTTCTTCTGAATATATTCAGGAGAAAAGGCATACGCCCTTTTTGGCCAAGTGCATCTCTGTCCAAGTTGGGATGCTTTTCCTGTGCTTTAAAGGCGATTCCAATTTACCTCTTGAAATATATTTTGTGCAATTCTGCCTCATTTTCAAGTCCGCTTCTTTGCCTTCCCTCAACAGATTTTTGGAAGAGAGTAGTACTTTATAAGTCTGCAGGTTTGTGAATTGCTGTGCCCCTGAGCTCCAATTTTCAAATCCCATCTTTGTGAGCTGGCCGCAAATCCACAATTTTGCTTCAGGACCTATACTGGTTCCAGGGGTGGCTATATTGGTTCCCTGTGGGTGGCTGAGGCTTTGGTTAATTCTTCTTCCTGCCGGGAAATTAGAGTGACATGTGCCCGTCCAAATGCCTACATCTACTCTCTGATTGGTTCTCCCTCTTCCCTTTCATCTTCTGCACAATTAGCAAACTGTGCGAACCAGGAGGTTATAGGGGCTGACTCTCCTAAGTTGGGAGATTGATAGTAAAGCAGTTGGAATGCCAAAGTGGAGCACAAGGAGAGGAAAAATTAGGAGAGTTTTAGAAACCTTTCGCCATCACAGGGTGTCCATTTTCTAGGTTTCCCATACATGTTATAATTGTAGTGATATTCCCTTCTACCTGGAGATTTGGGACACATGGAATGGTGGCATGCATTACTACTTTAAAAGGTCTGCATTTTCTCTCCCAATCTCACCAGTCCTCTCAGTCCCAAGTGTCCAGCCTTATGTCTCATCCAGCTGTCTTTGCAGATAGGGTCATTCCAGGTTTCATCAGAACCCCTGAAGGAATTGTGTAAGAATTTTGCTGTTTTTGGGTGTTTTTTTTGAAATTCATTTTTATAATGGGGTTGAGCTGATTTTCACTGACGTGTTTATGCCAGTCTAGACACAATTGATTCCCTTACGGAGACATATCAATACATAAGTTATAAGATTCTTAGTAGTCAGATATATTCCTCTGTGGGGCATAGGGATGTTGAGTCCCGTTCACTGAGGAAGGTGTAGGTCTTGTCTATTCTGTATTTGGTTTATGGAATGGTACCTGTGCTAATATCAAACTCTGGTTTTATGCATCACCCCACCTCTCCTTTCCCCTGAAGCAGGCATAAGAGATTTTTGCTAAATGTGAGACTCTGTTCTCTTTCCTAATTCAGTTCATGTGTTGTGATATTGACATTCCCTCTATAAGTGATATCTTATGATAAGATTCTTTTTCTGTGTGACTAATTTCCCTTAAAATCATCATACGTAAATCCACTCATTATGCTGCTACTGGCCTTATATACATTGATTTCATGTCTGAGTGATATTCCGTTGTGCAAAATTACCACAAGTTCTTTATGCATTTCTCTTTTTCCTGGGATATTTTAGGTGTACCAAAGTTGAGGTTCTTGTATGCAGAGCAGCCCTAAACTTTGGGGTGCCTGTGTCTTATTGACATTTAGTCTTCCCAAGTTATATGTCCATGAGTTGAAATCCCCTTGCTCTGGGGCTTTGTATTTTAGATGTTTTAAAAACAGCATACACTTCTTCAGAGTGGCTCTTGGATATTTATACCCCACCCATCAGCGTGACTAGGCTCCCTGTTTTCCATGGCCTCTCCTGCATTTCTGGTTTGTACACATTTTTTGGATGGCCTTTCTGAGCAGTGGAAATTGAGACTTCTTTGTTGTGTGGATTTGCATTTCCCTCTTGCTTGGTTGGCCAAAAACTCTGCATGTGTTTTTTTCCTGAAGATATTCACGAAAAAAACGCATACACCCTTTTGCCCAACCGCATCATTTTAGAAATTCTGCTGCTTTTCATATGCTTTAAATGTGAGTACAATCTACCTTTTGAAATCTGTTTCCTGCAATTCTGCCTCTCATTCAGATCCTCTTCGTTACCTTACCTGAATATATTTTTGCACGTTGGTTATCATTTATATCTTTGCAGGTCTTTGAATTGTCTGCTCCTGAGCTCCATTTTGCAACTCGCTTTTTTTGTGAGCTGGCCGCCAAACCATTGGATTACTTCTGGCCCTATTCTGGTTCTGGGGAGGCAGGCTGAGCCTTTGGTTAATTCTTCTTCCTAATGGGAAATTAGAGTGACATGTGCCTGTCAAAAGTCCTACAGCTAATCTCTCATTGGTTCCCCCTCTTCCCATTTATCCTCTGCACAAATTGCAAACTGTGTGAAGCAGGAGGTTAAAGGTGCTGATTCTCCAAGTGGGGAGATTGTTAGTAATGTGGCTGGAATGGCGAACCCCAGCACCAGGAGATCAAAAATGAGGTGCATTTTAGACACCTTTCCTGAGCACACGGTGTACATTCATCTCGGTTTCCCAGGCATGTTTTCGCTGTCAGAAGATTCCCTTGAACCTGCAGATTTGGGACCCATGGAATGGGTACCAGGCAGTATTACTTTAAAAGGTCTGCATTTCCTCACCCAGCCTCTCTAACATCTCTTAGCGTGCATAGCTTCCAGCCTTATATAATCATCCTGCTGTGGGTCTACATGTGTTCAATCCATGTTACATCGTAGCCCTTCAACAAAAGTTGTAAGAATTTTTGTCTGTCTCACTGTTTTTATAAATAGTTTTACATTTATTTTTATATTGGTTACAGCTGATTTTCAAAGCTCTGTTTTTTGCTGCTGTACATCCACTTGATTCATGTACTGTGAGACAACAATAACTTCTTTTTCAGATGCTTACCAGTCATATGTATTATTTTCCAGTGACTTGAGTGGGCTGAGTGCAGTTCTTTGAGGTACCGTGTAGGCCTTGTCAGTTATTCAATTTGGTACTTGGAATGGTATCTTTGCTAATTTCAACCTCCTGGATAATACCTCACCATTCCCCACCTTTCCCATTTAGCAGCCTTATGTCTATTTTCTACATATTTGACTATGTTTCTGTTTTGTAATTTATTTCATGTGTAGCCATTTTTGATTCCACCTTTAAGTGACATCTTATGATATGTGTCTTTTTCTTTCTGACATATGTCACTTAGAATGATCGTATGTAACTCCTCCAGAGTTGTTACAACTGGCCTTATTTCATTGATTTCTGGATGAGTAATATTCCACTCTACATAAGTACCCCATCTCTTTTATCCATTTTATCCTTCCAGGGACATTTAGGTTATATCCAAGTTGAGGCCCTTTTTAACAGAGAGGTGGTAAACGTTCGGGTGCCTGTTTTCTGTCGATTTTTGTTTTTCCCAAGGTACACGCCCATGAGTGCAAGTGCCCTATGCTCTGTAGCTCATTTTTTAGATGTTTTAGCAAACACAATACACTTCTCCAGAGTGGCCGTTGGCAAATTACATTTCCACTATCAGCCTCACAGGGCTCCCTTTTCTCCTCGCCCTGTCCTGCATTTCTGGTGTTTACACTTTATGTGGATGGCCCTTCTGACTGATGTGAAGTGATACATTTTGTGATATTGATTTCCAGTGCCCACCTGTTTGGTTGGATAAAAAGTGTGTATGGCCTTTACTTGAATATATTCAGAAAAAATGCATACACCCTTTTTGGCCAACTGCATCATTGGCGATGTTCAGCCCCTTTTCTTGTGCTTTAATGGGGAGTCCTTTCTACCTCTTCAAATCTGTTTCCTGCCACTCTCCCTTGCTTACAATTCCTTTTCTGTGACTTACCTCAAGACATTTTTCGACGATAGATATTTTCAACTCTGCAGTTTCATGAATTTTAGTGCCCCTGAGTTCCATTTTTCAACTTGTGTTTTTGGAAACTGGACACAAAACAGCGGGATTTCCTCTAGCCCTATTCTGTTTCCGTGGGCAATTCTAGCCTTTGATGAATTTGTCTTCTGGATTGGAAATTAGAGTGGCATGTGCCTGTCCGAACACCTAAGACTTGTCTCTAAATTCTTCTCATCCTTCTGCTTCATCCTCTGGACAAATTCCAAACTGTGTGCAACAGGATGTTGACGGTGCTGATATCCCCAAGTGAGGAGATTGTTAGGAAAGATGCTGGAGGGTTGAACCCGAGCACCAGGCGATGAGGAGATGAGGTGCCTTTTCCAAACTCTTTCCGATCAAATGGTGTACCATCCTCTAGGTGTGACAGGCATGTTTTAGCTGTAGGAAGGGTCCCGTGCATGTAAGGAGAACACCAGGGATTTTTCCAATTCAGTGCCTCCCCGAACCCCAAACTGGGGAATTTTTAAGCTACGGCTACACGTATGTCCTTTAAGGGCCTTGGGAAATAGGCAGAGCCCAAACTTTAGATGACTGAAATCTTCAGGGTCAGAAGCGCTCACCATCGGCCTTGCTTAGGTTACATTTTATCTGTCATTGATAGATGATGTCAATAAAAATATCTATTCTTTTTCAGATTATTTCCCCTTATAGGTTATTGCAAAATATTCAGTGTAGTTCCCTGTGCTATACAGTAGTTCATTGTTGATGATCTATTTTATACATAGCAGTGTGTATGTGTTAATCCCAAACTGTTAATTTATCCCTTCTCTTACATTTCCCCTTTGGTAATAATAAATTATTAGGTTTTATACTTCTCAGAAACGGGGGAGCTGAAAGAGAGGTATCATTTTCAATGGAAAAGCATTCAAAACAAGATTGAAGCTTCAGCCAAGAGTATTCGATGTACATCCATGGAAATAAATCACTTCATTTCTCTAATGTTGACCTGACAAATAAGACAGACGTCTTCACTGAACTTGCTTATAGGAAAGTGATGGAAATATCAAATGTAAGTCTTAGAAACATCTTATTTTACCCGAGCATTATACACTGCTCTATGTTAACTACAGTTTGGCTCACACATCTGTTCATTGAAGTTACAATGTTCTCAATTTCTGTTACTGATCCTCCAGAGTGGACCCCAACAGGAGTCCCCGTGCCCAGTGTCATTGGAGCCAACAGATCAAGACTGAGTTTGGTTCAGAAGCAAAGGAAACATTATTTTGAAAACAGAATGGAGAGGTGAGAGCGTGCACTCCCCCATGGGCTGTGGGCTGGGCTGCTGTGTAGGGTCCCCGGCAGCGTCAGTGGGAGGGAGGTGATGGAGCTCTCGAGGGCTGCATTGGCTGCAGCTCAGGCTCTATGCCGCGGAGTCTGCATGGGACCCCGCTAGCTGAGGTGTCAACCCAGCCATTCTGCACTAGGAAATCGGGTCTGAAGTGCCGGGTGTGGGACCTCTGCATGCGGAACCCTAGGAGCACGTGAAATTAGACAAAGCACAAAGGAAAAACAGGTTAGACTTTATTTTATTGCCCAGATTCTCTTTTTATCTCCCAGGAATTTTTAATGAACGTTGCCGGAGACGAACACCTCCTCTGCTTTTTGTTCCGTTCCTTATTCTTGGGGTGTTGAGGGTGCAGACCCCTCTTTTGTAACTGCTTCATGCTGTGGTGGGAGCCCTGATACATGGGGGGAGGGGCAAAACGTCTACCCACCAGCCTCCTGGTGAGGTTGATTGTCCCAAGGCCTCCTGCCTCACTTCTCGTCCGCCTGAGCACCAGCATTGGAAGTGTTACAGATTCTAATGACCTTTAAGGGTCCAGGAAAGAGAGGCGCAGAGATGCTGCGTTGGCAGGTTTCACCCCACCCCACATATGTTCGGCGACCTTAGGCTGATAGTTTTTGCCAGACTAGATGCTCTGACCAGTAGTCTGTGCTTTCTTTAATTAGGTCCCTGAATTAATGTACAAACAGCACCATGTGTCAGAGCCCTGCCCGCGCAACTCCCAGACAGTCCAGGGTCAGTGGTGATCCAGGACCATGACGTCCACTGAGTCAACGGCCTTTAGAAGTAGCCAGCAGTCCAGCCGGTCATATTGGCCACCATCACCGCGGTGTCTGTAGGGTTTTCTATGGTGAAAGCATGATATACGTTTCCCCCGCCAAGCTTATTAGCTCCCCTCTGGGTGCAGTAAGTCCTGCAAGCAGTAGTCTGCTCTTTCGGGGCACAGTCTTGTCGTTTTCTGAGAGAAACTCCAGGTCAAGTGATGGTCACACGAGTCATCTTGGGGGCCCGTTGCCCCCGTTTATCTCTCTGGAGGTTGGAGTTGGAGGGCCTCCTCACTCGAGGTCAGTGTGTCCACAGAGCGACCCCTGCAACTTCAGGGCATGATGGGTGGTTAGGATCACCACGTGGGGTCCTTTTCCCTTAGGAGGGAGCTGGCCTTGTGGGCTGCTGATTTCCAGCTTTTTAGATACCCCAGTATCCTGGCCTGATGAGTCGGTGGGCAAAGCCCTTGGTGACCATAGTTTATCATACCTGAAGGGCATTCTTGTGTTGCTCCATTTCAAGTGGTCCCAGTTTTTGCACTAAGGCTCCAAGGGCGATTAACCTTTGACCGGGTATGTAAAGGTCAAAGGGTTTAGCTAAATTAGGGAGTTCCTGGGCAAGGGTCTGTATTGACTGCTCTTTCCATTCTTGAAAGGCTGCTTCCGGATTCTATTCAAAAGGATCATCATCTTTTCGTGTCAGTGTTTCATGTAGAGGCCCAGCTATTAGACTGTAGTTAGGGATCCAGATGCAGAAAACCTTGGCCTCCCCAGTAACCCCTAAGCTGTCTTCTAGTTGTAGAAGAGGTAAGGCTGCAAATGGCTTCTTCCCTATCCTGGGATACGTTTCTCCGAATATCTGTGAGAATGAAGCCCAGGCATGTCACCTTAGCCTGGGATATTTGAGCGTTTTTCTTGGACACCTTCTATCCTTTCTTGGCTAGGTAGTTCAGAGGCGTCTTTAGTAGGCCTGGCGATCAGAATGTCATCTGCATATTGAAGGAGGGTTCCCTTTTACAGAGGTTGAACTTTTAGGTCTTTAGAGGACATTTCCCCAATGATGGTGTGGGGATTTTTGAACCATTGGGGCAGGACGGCCCAGCATTACTGCTTTTGTTGCATGTTGTGTCCTGCCACTCACAAGCCAAAAATTCTTGTGACTCTGAGATGAATGGAATACAGAAGAAGGCATCATTGAAGTCTAATACAGAATGCCATGGCCTGGTGGAAGGTAGAATGACCAGCAGGGAGTAGGAAATAGGAGCTACTGGATGTATATCCTCGGTGGCTTCACTGACTGTCCTGATATCCTTTACCAGGTCTCCAGCAGCCCATGGGGCTCTCATGGTCAGGCCAATCCCAGGATATGGAGGTCACCTGGGCTGCACCCCTACCCCACAGCCCACGGGGCTCTCGTGGTCAAGTCCCTCCCAGGGTATGGAGCTCACCTCTGCAGCTACCCAGCCGCCCATGGGGCTCTCCTACTCAGGCCCTTCCCAGGATACGGAGCTCCCCTGGGCAGGTACCCCAGCAGGGCTGGACATACAGGAACTGTGCACATAGCCCACCTTGCAGAGAACCCCCAGCTCACCTGTCGCTCACAGCTGACACAGAATACCTCAGAGCAGGACTTGAACTACCAAACAGCAGCTCTGACAGGTCTGTGACCATGGCTATCACTCTCTGCAGGCTCTTTCTGCATGGTCTTCCAGACACTTCCACTGCAGCCAGGGCACCAGGCCTCTGTCTTCACCCACCATCACTCCTCTCCCTGACTCCTGGGTTCCTCTCATTAGGATAGTGTCTTCTTGAAGTTGTTTTCCACTCATGGACCAGATAAAATGATAAGAAAACAAGCCGTAGCTGCAGCCCCTTGTCTATCCTGACTCTCAAGAGCCCACACCTGTTCCTAGGGACTGGCCCGTTTAGCAAGTTTCATTTTCTGCAACTGTGAGCCCCTGAGGGGTGAGGATTGGCTGATTTTGGTAGCCTGAAACTGCCTGCCAGCCCTCCACAGGTGTGCCTGGGTTGAGGGCAATATAAACAGCTCTCCAGTGAGCGACAGCCCTTGTAGCTGTGACTGACGCCATATTCTCTGCCCCGTAGGCAGTGCCGGGGCTGTGCTGGTGGGAGGGAGTGAGGGGCCGTGGCTTTGTGGGTGGCCAGGTGTGAGTGGGGCTCTGCTGGACTTTCTGCAGGAGTTGTCAGGCTGCCACCTGCTAAAGAAGAAGATGTGTCACCGATACCTGCCGCTGGAATTTCTCCCCAGGCAGAGGTGAGGAAGTAAAAAAGCAGTGGGGGCCGTGGCAGGAGGGGTATCTCAGGCAGGGAAATGGAAAGCTTCCAGAAGAGCATCTGGGGCCAGGACCATCCTGACTGGCCTGCAGGCACCAAGTTGGCCTGTGTGCTGTCGCTGGTGTGGCTCCACAGCCCTTCCTCTAAGCTTGCAAGTTCTTGTACATATTCAGGTGTTTTACCTGGAAAGGGTGGGAAGAGTTCAGCCGCCGCAGGACTGGGGCTCAGCTCACGTTTACTCACAGATGCCTTGGCTTGGTCCACCAGCTTTGCAATGAGGACCCTCCTTGCTTGGGAGGTGGGTTGCTGGCTGTATGGGTGATGATTCCCCACCTATGACCAATTTCAGAATTGTTTACTGCTGGAGCAAGTTCCCTGAGAGGGTTGTCCTCTGTATAACTGGTGGGTTCAGGTTTTTTTTCCTTTTTTGGTTCAAGTTATATTTTATTCCTCTTTTATGTATTTATTGATATAAGCATGGAAATAATTCATTCATATAAATACATCTGTGTGAAGGGAAGAACTTTTTTCTGTTTTATTTTTAAATTTTATTTTTTTAAATTTTAAAATTTAATTTTATTTATATTTTTATACAGCAGGTTATTATTAGTTATGTATTTTATGCATATACATGTATACAGGTCAATCCCAATCTCTCAACATATGCCACCACCACCACCCCATGGCTTCCCACACTTGGTGTCCATACGTGTGTTCTCTACCTCTGTGTCTCTATTTCTTCCCTGCAAACCAGTTCATCTGTACCATTTTTCTAGGTTCCACGTATATGCATTAATATACAATATTTGTTTTTCTCTTTCTGACTTACTTCATTCTCTATGACAGTCTCTAGATCCATCGACGTCTCTACAAATGACCCAGTTTCATTCCTTCTTATGGCTGAGTAATATTCCATTTTATATATGTACCACATCTTTATCCAATCGTCTGTCTGTGGGTATTTAGGTTGCTTCCATTACCTGGCTATCGTAAATAGTGCTGAAATGAGCATTGTGGTGAATGTGCCTTTTTGATTTATGGTTTTCTCTGGGTATATGCCCAGAAGTGGGATTGCTGGATCATATGGTAATTCTATTTCTAGTTTTTTTAAGGAAACTCCATACTGTTCTCCATCGTGACTGTATCAATTTACATTTCCACCACTAGTGGAAGAGGGATCCTTTTGTCCACACCCTCCCCAGAATTCGTTGTTTGTAGATTTTCTGATGATGCCGATTCTAACAGGTGTGAGGTGATACCTCATTGTAGTTTTGATTTGCATTTCTCTAATAATTAGTGATGTTGAGCAGCTTTTCATGTGCGTCTTGGCCATCTCTGTGTCTTCTTTGAAGAAACGTGTCTTTAGATCTTCTGCCCAATTTTGTATTGGGTTGTTTGTTTTTTTAATATTAAGCTGCATGAGCTCTTTATATATATTGGAGATTAAACCTTTGTCCATTGATTCGTTTGCAAATATTTTCGCCCATTCTGAGGGATGCTTTTTGCCATTCCCGTTTTTTTAACAAAAAAAGAAAGAAAGAAAAAGAAGCAGAACACTAATGTGTGTACAATATCCCTTTTGAAACTGTCGTTTTGAAATATGGACGTCCTTTGAATTTTTTGGTCGATATATGAACCCAGGATTTGTTTTCAGGGCAGGTGTCATTTACAGGCCTGCAATGATTTTGAATATCAACTGACCATTAGCGCTGGGATTAAAGCTGCTCTTTTGTGACACGGCCACAATGTGGCAGCAGTTCTCCCTTACCAAATCTGGTTACTGGGGCAACAGAGCGTCAATGGAAGTTGTGTTCTAGATTGGAATGTAGAATGGAATGTACCAGGAGAAAGCCCCTCAAGTTTGTCTCACTACTTCTTGTTCGTGTTTTTAATTTAATTTTTTATTTTTTATTACAGCAAATTTGATTACAATGTTTGGCTTGTTGTAGGTGTGGAAGATGTGGTTCTTTTACACATATACATATGTCTGTTCTTCCTGGGATCCTTTTCCCATGTACCTTATGACAGAATGTTGAGTAGTCTTCTCTTGGTATTCTGTAGGCCTTTGGTGATTATATATGTCACCTGTGTTTGTATATGTCTGTTAACCCCAATATCATAATGAAACCAATCCTCACACCTTTTCATTGGTGAACCATAAGTTTGTTGAATGAATCTGTGATAGCCCTTCTCCGTGGAAATATCTGCCCTGGTATCCATTTTTCGGTCACACCTATAAGAGATATGATATGATATGTATCTTTAACTTTCTGACTTACTACAAGTCACGTGATTACCTCTAGACACACCTACGGTGCTGCAAATGGCATTGTGTCCTTTTATTCCTTGGCTTCTATTCTGCCTTAGCGAGGTCCATTTTCAACAATGTGATTCCCTGAGTGCTGAGGATTAGCTGACCTGGGTAGCCTGACCCTGCCGGCTGGCCCTCCCCAGGTGTGCCTGGGTTGAGGTCAATATAAACAGCGCTGCAGGCAGCAATAGCCCCTGAAGCTGTGCCTGACTCCATATTCTCTGCCCCGTCAGCAGTCTCGGGGCTGTGCTGGTGGGAGGGAGTGAGGGGCCACGGCTTTGTGGGTGGCCCGGTGTGAGTGGGTCTCTGCTGGACTTTCTGCAGGAGTTGCCAGGCTGCCACCTGTAAAGAAGAGGATGTGTCACCCATACCTTCCGCTGGAATTTCTCTCCGGACATAAGTGAGGAAGGAAAAAAGCAGTGGGTGCCGGGACAGGAGGGGTATCTCAGGCAGGGCAATGGAAACCTTCCAGAAGAGCGCCCAGGGCCAGGACCATCCTGACTGGCCTGCAGGCACCAAGTTGGCCTGCGTGCTGTCGCTGGTGTGGCTCCACGGCCCTTCCTCTAGGCTTTCAAGCCCTTGTACATATTCAGGTGTTTTACCTGGGAAGGGTGGGAAAAGTTCAACAGCAGCTGGCGTGGGGCTCAGCTCACGGTTACTCACAGATGCCTCGGCATGGACCCCAGTTTGAAATGAGGACGCTCCTTGCGTAGGAGTGGGATGCTGGCTCTATGGGAGATGATTCCCCACATCTGACCAATTTCAGAATTGTTTACCGCTGGAGCAAGTGCCCTGATAGGGTTTTCCTCTGTCTAACTCGTGGGTTCAGGTTTTTTTTTTTCTTTTTTGGTTCAAGTTAGATTTTATTCCTCTTTCATGTATTTATAGATATAAGCATGGAAATCATTCATTCATATAAATACATCTGTGTGAAGGGAAGAACTTTTTTCTGTTTTATTTTTAAATTTTATTTTTTTAAATTTTGTAATTTAATTTTATTTATTTTTTATACAGCAGGTTATTATTAGTTATGTATTTTATGCATATACATGTATACATGTCAATCCCAGTCTCCCAACTCATCCCAACACCACATCCCCATGGCTTCCCACACTTGGTGTCCATACGTGTGTTCTCTACCTCTGTTTCTCTATTTCTTCACTGCAAAGCAGTTCATCTGTACCATTTTTCTAGGTTCCACGTATATGCATTAATATACAATATTTGTTTTTCTCTTTGTGACTTACTTCATTCTGTATCACAGTCTCTAGATCCATCGACGTCTCTACAAATGACCCAGTTTCATTCCTTCTTATGGCTGAGTAATATTCCATTTTATATATGTACCACATCTTTATCTATTCGTCTGTCTGTGGGTATTTAGGTTGCTTCCATTACCTGGCTATCATAAATAGTGCTGAAATGAGCATTGTGGTGAATGTGCCTTTTTGATTTATGGTTTTCTCTGAGTATATGCCCAGAAGTGGGATTGCTGGATCATATGGTAATTCTATTTCTAGTTTTTTTAAGGAAACTCCATACTGTTCTCCATCGTGACTGTATCAATTTACATTTCCACCACTAGTGGAAGAGGGATCCTTTTGTCCACACCCTCCCCGGAATTCGTTGTTTGTAGATGTTCTGATGATGCCGATTCTAACAGGTGTGAGGTGATACCTCATTGTAGTTTTGATTTGCATTTCTCTAATAATTAGTGATGTTGAGCAGCTTTTCATGTGCGTCTTGGCCATCTCTCTGTCTTCTTTGAAGAAACGTCTCTTTAGATCTTCGGCCCATTTTTGTATTGGGTTGTTTGTTGTTTTAATATTAAGCTGAATGAGCGCTTTATATATATTGGAGATTAAACCTTTGTCCATTGATTCGTTTGCAAATATTTTCGCCCATTCTGAGGGATGCTTTTTGCCATTCCCGTTTTTTTAACAAAAAAAGAAAGAAAGAAAAAGAAGCAGAAGACTAATGTGTGTAAAGTATGTCTTTGGAAACTGTCGTTTTGAAATATGGACGTCCTTTGAATTTTTTGGTCGATATATGACCCCAGGATTTGTTTTCAGGGCAGGTGTCATTTACAGGCCTGCAATGATTTTGAATATCAACTGACCATTAGCGGTGGGATTAAAGCTGCTGTTGTGTGAAACGGCCACAAGGTGGCAGCAGTTCTCCCTTACCAAATCTGGTTACTGGGGCAACAGAGCCTCAATGGAAGTCGTGTTCTAGATTGGAATTTGGAATGGAATGTGCCAGGAGAAAGCCCCTCAAGTTTGTCTCACTGCTCCTTGTTCGTGTTTTTAATTTAATTTTTTTATTTTTTATTACAGCAAATTTGATTACAATGTTTGGCTTGTTGTAGGTGTGGAAGATGTGGTTCTTTTACACATATACATATGTCTGTTCTTCCTGGGATCCTTTTCCCATGTACCTTATGACAGAATGTTGAGTAGTCTTCTCTTGGTATTCTGTAGGTCTTTGGTGATTCTATATGTCGCCTGTGTTTGTATATGTCTGTTAACCCCAATATCATAATGAAACCAATCCTCACACCTTTCCATTGGTGAACCATAAGTTTGTTGAATGAATCTGTGATTGCCCTTCTCCGTGGAAATATCTGCCCTGGTATCCATTTTTCGGTCACACCTATAAGAGATATGATATGATATGTGTCTTTCACTTTCTGACTTACTACAAGTCACGTGATTACCTCTAGACACACCTACGGTGCTGCAAATGTCATTGTGTCCTTTTATTCCTTGGCTTCTATTCTGCCTTAGTGAGGTCCATTTTCAACAATGTGATTCCCTGAGGGCTGAGAATTAGCTGACCTGGGTAGCCTGACCCTGCCGGCCGGCCCTCCCCTGGTGTGCCTGTGTTGAGGTCAATATAAACAGCGCTGCAGGCAGCAATAGCCCCTGAAGCTGTGCCTGACTCCATATTCTCTGCCTCGTCAGCAGTCTCGGTGCTGTGCTGGTGGGAGGGAGTGAGGGGCCACGGCTTTGTGGGTGGCCCGGTGTGAGTGGGTCTCTGTTGGACTTTCTGAAGGAGTTGCCAGGCTTCCACCTGTAAAGAAGAGGATTTGGCACCCATACCTTCCGCTGGAATTTCTCTCTGGACCGAGGTGAGGAAGGAAAAAAGCAGTGGGGGCCGGGACAGTAGGGGTATCTCAGGCAGGGCAATGGAAAGCTTCCAGAAGAGCGCCCAGGGCCAGGACCATCCTGGCTGGCCTGCAGGCACCAAGATGGCCTGCGTGCTGTCGCTGGTGTGGCTCCACGGCCCTTCCTCTAGGCTTTCAAGGCCTTGTACATCTTCAGGTGTTTTACATGGGAAGGGTGGGAAAAGTTCAACAGCAGCTGGCCTGGGGCTCAGCTCACGGTTACTCACAGATGCCTCGGCATGGCCCCCCGCTTTGCAATGAGGACGCCCCTTGCGTACGAGTGGGCTGCTGGCTCTATGGGAGATGATTCCCCACCTCTGACCAATTTCAGAATTGTTTACCGCTGGAGCAAGTGCCCTGATAGGGTTTTCCTCTGTCTAACTCGTGGGTTCAGGTTTTTTTTTTCTTTTTTGGTTCAAGTTAGATTTTATTCCTCTTTTATGTATTTATAGATATAAGCATGGAAATAATTCATTCATATAAATACATCTGTGTGAAGGGAAGAACTTTTTTCTGTTTTATTTTTAAATTTTATTTTTAAAAATTTTGAAATTTAATTTTATTTATTTTTTTATACAGCAGGTTATTATTAGTTATGTATTTTATGCATATACATGTATACAGGTCAATCCCAATCTCCCAACTCATCCCAACACCACCTCCCCATGGCTTCCCACACTTGGTGTCCATACGTGTGTTCTCTACCTCTGTGTCTCTATTTCTTCCCTGCAAAGCAGTTCATCTGTACCACTTTTCTAGGTTCCACGTATATGCATTAATATACAATATTTGTTTTTCTCTTTCTGACTTACTTCATTCTCTATGACAGTCTCTAGATCCATCGACGTCTCTACAAATGACCCAGTTTCATTCCTTCTTATGGCTGAGTAATATTCCATTTTATATATGTACCACATCTTTATCCATTCGTCTGTCTGTGGGTATTTAGGTTGCTTCCATTACCTGTCTATCGTAAATAGTGCTGAAATGAGCATTGCGGTGCATGTGCCTTTTTGATTTATGGTTTTCTCTGGGTATATGCCCAGAAGTGGGATTGCTGGATCATATGGTAATTCTATTTCTAGTTTTTTTAAGGAAACTCCATACTGTTCTCCATCGTGACTGTATCAATTTACATTTCCACCACTAGTGGAAGAGGGATCCTTTTGTCCACACCCTCCCCAGAATTCGTTGTTTGTAGATTTTCTGATGATGCCGATTCTAACAGGTGTGAGGTGATACCTCATTGTAGTTTTGATTTGCATTTCTCTAATAATTACTGATGTTGAGCAGCTTTTCATGTGCGTCTTGGCCATCTGTGTGTCTTCTTTGAAGAAATGTCTCTTTAGATCTTCGGCCCATTTTTGTATTGGGTTGTTTGTTGTTTTAATATTAAGCTGCATGAGCTCTTTATATATATTGGAGATTAAACCTTTGTCCATTGATTCGTTTGCAAATATTTTCGCCCATTCTGAGGGATGCTTTTTGCCATTCCCGTTTTTTTAACAAAAAAAGAAAGAAAGAAAAAGAAGCAGAAGACTAATGTGTGTAAAGTATGTCTTTGGAAACTGTCGTTTTGAAATATGGACGTCCTTTGAATTTTTTGGTCGATATATGAACCCAGGATTTGTTTTCAGGGCAGGTGTCATTTACAGGCCTGCAATGATTTTGAATATCAACTGACCATTAGCGCTGGGATTAAAGCTGCTGTTGTGTGAAATGACCACAAGGTGGCAGCAGTTCTCCCTTACCAAATCTGGTGTCAGGGGCAACAGAGCCTCAATGGAAGTCGTGTTCTAGATTGGAATTTAGAATGGAATGTGCCAGGAGAAAGCCCCTCAAGTTTGTCTCACTACTTCTTGTTCGTGTTTTTAATTTAATTTTTTATTTTTTATTACAGCAAATTTGATTACAATGTTTGGCTCGTTGTAGGTGTGGAAGATGTGTTTCTTTTACACATATAAATAAGTCTGTTCTTCCTGGGATCCTTTTCCCATGTACCTTATGACAGAATGTTGAGTAGTCTTCTCTTGGTATTCTGTAGGTCTTTGGTGATTCTATATGTCGCCTGTGTTTGTATATGTCTGTTAACTCCAATATCATAATGAAACCAATCCTCACACCTTTCCATTGGTGAACCATAAGTTTGTTGAATGAATCTGTGATAGCCCTTCTCCGTGGAAATATCTGCGCTGGTATCCATTTTTTGGTCACACCTATAAGAGATATGATACGCTATGTGTCTTTCACTTTCTGACTTACTACAAGTCATGTGATTACCTCTAGACACACCTACGGTGCTGCAAATGGCATTGTGTCCTTTTATTCCTTGGCTTCTATTCTGCCTTAGCGAGGTCCATTTTCAACAATGTGATTCCCTGAGGGCTGAGGATTAGCTGACCTGGGTAGCCTGACCCTGCCGGCCGGCCCTCCCCTGGTGTGCCTGTGTTGAGGTCAATATAAACAGCGCTGCAGGCAGCAATAGCCCCTGAAGCTGTGCCTGACTCCATATTCTCTGCCCCGTCAGCAGTCTCGGGGCTGTGCTGGTGGGAGGGAGTGAGGGGCCACGGCTTTGTGGGTGGCCCAGTGTGAGTGGGTCTCTCCTGGACTTTCTGCAGGAGATGCCAGGCTTCCACCTGTAAAGAAGAGGATGTGTCAACCATACCTTCCGCTGGAATTTCTCTCCGGACAGAGGTGAGGAAGGAAAAAAGCAGTGGGGGCCGGGACAGGAGGGGTATCTCAGGCAGGGCAATGGAAAGTTTTCAGAAGAGCGCCCAGGTCCAGGACCATCCTGGCTGGCCTGCAGGCACCAAGTTTTCCTGCGTGCTGTCGCTGGTGTGGCTCCACGGCCCTTCCTCTAGGCTTTCAAGCCCTTGTACATATTCAGGTGTTTTACCTGGGAAGGGTGGGAAAAGTTCAGCAGCAGCTGGCCTCGGGCTCAGCTCACGGTTACTCACAGATGCCTCGGGTCCCCTTCACTGAGGAAAGTGTAGGTATTGTCTATTCCATAGTTGGTTTTTGGAACGGTACCTGTGCTTATATCAAACTCTGCTTTTATGCATCACCCCACCTCTCCTTCCCCCTTAAGCAGGCATAAGAGTGTTTTCTAAATGTGAGACACTGTTCTCTTTCCTAACTCAGTTCAAGTGTAGCCATGTTTACAGGATCTTCATAAGTGATATCTTATGATAAGTTTCTTTTTCTGTGTGACTTATTTCACTTAGAATCATCGTACCTGAATCCACCCATTTTGCTATTACTGGTCTTATGACATTGATTTCATGGCTGAAGGTTATTCTATCGTACCTAAGTACCACAATTTTTTGAACCATTCTTATATTTCCTGGGATATTTAAGGTGTACCCAAGTTGAGGTCCTTGTAAGCACTGCAGCCATAAATATTGGGGTGGCTCTGTCTTATTGATTTTCAGTTTTCCCAAGGTATATTCCCTAGACTGGAAGTGCCCTTGGCTCTGTAGCTCTGTTGTTTACTTGTTTTAGGGATCACAATGCACTCCTCCAGAGAGGCAGTTGGCAATTTACATCCCGCCTATCAGCATAACAAGGCTCCCTGTTCTCCAGGGCCTGTCTTACCTTTCTGGTTTTTACACATTTTGTGGAAGTCCCTTTTGACCGGTGGGAAGTGATACTTCTTTGTAGTGCAGATTAGCATTGCCTGCTTGCTTGCTTGGCCCAAAAGGGTGTATGCGTTTTCTCCTGAATATATTCAGGAGAAAACGCATACGCCCTTTTTGGCCAAGTGCATCATTGTCGAAGTTGTGCCCTCTTCCTGTGCTTTAAAGGCGATTCCAACGTACCTCTTGAAATCTATTTCCTGGTATCCTGCCTCGTTTTAAAGTCTGCCTCGTTGCCTTCCCTTAACAAATTTTGGACGATAGTTTTCCTTTATTACTCTGCCATTTTGTGAATTGCTGTGCCCTTGAGCTCCATTTTTCAACTCATTTTTTGTGAGCTGACCGCAAGTCCAAAATTTTGGTTCAGGACCTATGCTGGTTCCCGTTGGGGGGCTGAGACTTTGGTTAATTCTTCTTCCTGCTGGAAAGTTAGAGTGATATGTGCCCGTCCAAATGCCTAACAGCTACTCTCTCACTGGTTCTCCCTCTTCCCTTTCATCCTCTCCCAAATTGGAAACCTGTGCGAACCAAGAGGTTAAAGGGGCTGTCTCTCCAAGTTGGGAGGTTGATAGTAAAGCAGATGGAAATTCAAACTGGAGCACCAGGAGAGGGACTATTCGTTGAGTTTTAGAAACCTTTCGTATTCACAGTGTGTCCGTTCTCTAGGATTCCCGTACATGTTATATCTGTAGTAATATTCCCTTCAACCTGGAGAGTTGGGACCCATGGAATGTGTGCCATGCATTATTGCTTTAAAGGGTCTGCATTTGCTCACCCAATCTCACCAATCCTCTCAGTCCCAAGTGTCCAGCCTTATGCCACATCCAGCTGTCATTGTAGATAGGGTCATTTCAGGTTTCATCAGAGACCCTGAAGGAATTGTAAAGAATTTCCCAGTTTTTTTGTTTTATTTTTGAAGTTCCTTTTTATAGTGGGTTTGAGCTGATTCTCGCTGCCATATTTATCCCAGTCTAGACACACTTGATTCCCTTACGGAGACATATCAATACATAGGTTTTAAGATTCTTACTAGTCAGATATATTCCTCTGCGGGAAATATGGGGTTTTGAGTCCCTTTCACTGAGGAAGGTGTAGGTCTTGTCTATTCCATAGTTGGTTTTTGGAACGGTACCTGTGCTTATATCAAACTCTGGTTTTATGCATCACCCCACCTCTCCTTCCCCCTTAAGCAGGCATAAGAGTGTTTTCTAAATGTGAGACACTGTTCTCTTTCCTAACTCAGTTCAAGTGTAGCCATGTTTACAGGATCTTCATAAGTGATATCTTATGATAAGTTTCTTTTTCTGTGTGACTTATTTCACTTAGAATCATCGTACCTGAATCCACCCATTTTGCTGCTACTGGTCTTATGACATTGATTTCATGGCTGAGGGATATTCCATCGTACGTAAGTACCACAATTTTTTGAACCATTTTTATATTTCCTGGGATATTTAAGGTGTACCCAAGTTGAGGTCCTTGTAAGCAGTGCAGCCCTAAATTTTGGGGTGGCTGTGTCTTTTTGATTTTCAGTTTTCCCAAGGTATATTCCCTAGACTGGAAGTGCCCTTGGCTCTGTAGCTCTGTTGTTTACTTGTTTTAGGGAACACAATGCACTCCTCCAGAGAGGCAGTTGGCAATTTACATCCCGCCCATCAGCATAACAAGGCTCCCTGTTCTCCAGGGCCTGTCTTGCCTTTCTGGTTTTTACACATTTTGTGGATGTCCCTTTTGACCGGTGGGAAGTGATACTTCTTTGTAGTGCAGATTTGCATTGCCCGCTTGCTTGCTTGGCCAAAAAGGGCGTATGCGTTTTCTCCTGAATATATTCAGGAGAAAACGCATACGCCCTTTTTGGCCAAGTGCATCATTGTCGAAGTTGTGCCCCTCTTCCTGTGCTTTAAAGGCGATTCCAACGTACCTCTGGAAATCTGTTTCCTGCTATTCTGCCTCGCTTTCAAGTCCGCCTCGTTGCCTTCCCTCAACAGATTTTTGGACGATAGTTGTTCTTTATTACTCGGCCAGTTTGTGAATTGCTGTGCCCCTGAGCTCCATTTTTCAACTCGTTTTTGGTGAGCTGACCGCAAGTCCAAAATTTTGGTTCAGGATCTATACTGATTCCCGGTGGGTGGCTGAGACTTTGGTTAATTCTTCTTCCTGCCGGGAAATTACAGTGATATGTGCCCGTCCAAATGCCTAACAGCTACTCTCTCATTGGTTCTCCCTCTTCCCTTTCATCCTCTGCCAAATTGGCAACCTGTGCGAACCAGGAGGTTAAAGGGGCTGTCTCTCCAAGTTGGGAGGTTGATAATAAAGCAGATGGAAAGTCAAACCGGAGCACCAGGAGAGGGACTATTCGTTGAGTTTTAGAAACCTTTCGTATTCACAGTGTGTCCGTTCTCTAGGATTCCCGTACATGTTATATCTGTAGTAATATTCCCTTCAACCTGGAGAGTTGGGACCCATGGAATGTGTGCCATGCATTATTGCTTTAAAGGGTCTGCATTTGCTCACCCAATCTCACCAATCCTCTCAGTCCCAAGTGTCCAGCCTTATGCCACATCCAGCTGTCATTGTAGATAGGGTCATTTCAGGTTTCATCAGAGACCCTGAAGGAATTGTAAAGAATTTCCCAGTTTTTTTGTTTTATTTTTGAAATTCCTTTTTATAGTGGGTTTGAGCTGATTCTCGCTGCCATATTTATCCCAGTCTAGACACACTTGATTCCCTTATGGAGACATATCAATACATAGGTTTTAAGATTCTTACTAGTCAGATATATTCCTCTGCGGGAAATATGGGGTTTTGAGTCCCTTTCACTGAGGAAGGTGTAGGTCTTGTCTATTCCATAGTTGGTTTTTGGAACGGTACCTGTGCTTATATCAAACTCTGGTTTTATGCATCACCCCACCTCTCCTTCCCCCTTAAGCAGGCATAAGAGTGTTTTCTAAATGTGAGACACTGTTCTCTTTCCTAACTCAGTTCAAGTGTAGCCATGTTTACAGGATCTTCATAAGTGATATCTTATGATAAGTTTCTTTTTCTGTGTGACTTATTTCACTTAGAATCATCGTACCTGAATCCACCCATTTTGCTGCTACTGGTCTTATGACATTGATTTCATGGCTGAGGGATATTCCATCGTACGTAAGTACCACAATTTTTTGAACCATTTTTATATTTCCTGGGATATTTAAGGTGTACCCAAGTTGAGGTCCTTGTAAGCAGTGCAGCCCTAAATTTTGGGGTGGCTGTGTCTTTTTGATTTTCAGTTTTCCCAAGGTATATTCCCTAGACTGGAAGTGCCCTTGGCTCTGTAGCTCTGTTGTTTACTTGTTTTAGGGAACACAATGCACTCCTCCAGAGAGGCAGTTGGCAATTTACATCCCGCCCATCAGCATAACAAGGCTCCCTGTTCTCCAGGGCCTGTCTTGCCTTTCTGGTTTTTACACATTTTGTGGATGTCCCTTTTGACCGGTGGGAAGTGATACTTCTTTGTAGTGCAGATTTGCATTGCCCGCTTGCTTGCTTGGCCAAAAAGGGCGTATGCGTTTTCTCCTGAATATATTCAGGAGAAAACGCATACGCCCTTTTTGGCCAAGTGCATCATTGTCGAAGTTGTGCCCCTCTTCCTGTGCTTTAAAGGCGATTCCAACGTACCTCTGGAAATCTGTTTCCTGCTATTCTGCCTCGCTTTCAAGTCCGCCTCGTTGCCTTCCCTCAACAGATTTTTGGACGATAGTTGTTCTTTATTACTCGGCCAGTTTGTGAATTGCTGTGCCCCTGAGCTCCATTTTTCAACTCGTTTTTGGTGAGCTGACCGCAAGTCCAAAATTTTGGTTCAGGATCTATACTGATTCCTGGTGGGTGGCTGAGACTTTGGTTAATTCTTCTTCCTGCCGGGAAATTACAGTGATATGTGCCCGTCCAAATGCCTAACAGCTACTCTCTCATTGGTTCTCCCTCTTCCCTTTCATCCTCTTCCAAATTGGCAACCTGTGCGAACCAGGAGGTTAAAGGGGCTGTCTCTCCAAGTTGGGAGGTTGATAATAAAGCAGATGGAAAGTCAAACCGGAGCACCAGGAGAGGGACTATTCGTTGAGTTTTAGAAACCTTTCGTATTCACAGTGTGTCCGTTCTCTAGGATTCCCGTACATGTTATATCTGTAGTAATATTCCCTTCAACCTGGAGAGTTGGGACCCATGGAATGTGTGCCATGCATTATTGCTTTAAATGGTCTGCATTTGCTCACCCAATCTCACCAATCCTCTCAGTCCCAAGTGTCCAGCCTTATGCCACATCCAGCTGTCATTGTAGATAGGGTCATTTCAGGTTTCATCAGAGACCCTGAAGGAATTGTAAAGAATTTCCCAGTTTTTTTGTTTTATTTTTGAAATTCCTTTTTATAGTGGGTTTGAGCTGATTCTCGCTGCCATATTTATCCCAGTCTAGACACACTTGATTCCCTTATGGAGACATATCAATACATAGGTTTTAAGATTCTTACTAGTCAGATATATTCCTCTGCGGGAAATATGGGGTTTTGAGTCCCTTTCACTGAGGAAGGTGTAGGTCTTGTCTATTCCATAGTTGGTTTTTGGAACAGTACCTGTGCTTATATCAAACTCTGGTTTTATGCATCACCCCACCTCTCCTTCCCCCTTAAGCAGGCATAAGAGTGTTTTCTAAATGTGAGACACTGTTCTCTTTCCTAACTCAGTTCAAGTGTAGCCATGTTTACAGGATCTTCATAAGTGATATCTTATGATAAGTTTCTTTTTCTGTGTGACTTATTTCACTTAGAATCATCGTACCTGAATCCACCCATTTTGCTGCTACTGGTCTTATGACATTGATTTCATGGCTGAGGGATATTCCATCGACGTAAGTACCACAATTTTTTGAACCATTTTTATATTTCCTGGGATATTTAAGGTGTACCCAAGTTGAGGTCCTTGTAAGCAGTGCAGCCCTAAATTTTGGGGTGGCTGTGTCTTTTTGATTTTCAGTTTTCCCAAGGTATATTCCCTAGACTGGAAGTGCCCTTGGCTCTGTAGCTCTGTTGTTTACTTGTTTTAGGGAACACAATGCACTCCTCCAGAGAGGCAGTTGGCAATTTACATCCCGCCCATCAGCATAACAAGGCTCCCTGTTCTCCAGGGCCTGTCTTGCCTTTCTGGTTTTTACACATTTTGTGGATGTCCCTTTTGACCGGTGGGAAGTGATACTTCTTTGTAGTGCAGATTTGCATTGCCCGCTTGCTTGCTTGGCCAAAGAGGGCGTATGCGTTTTCTCCTGAATATATTCAGGAGAAAACGCATACGCCCTCTTTGGCCAAGTGCATCATTGTCGAAGTTGTGCCCCTCTTCCTGTGCTTTAAAGGCGATTCCAACGTACCTCTGGAAATCTGTTTCCTGCTATTCTGCCTCGCTTTCAAGTCCGCCTCGTTGCCTTCGCTCAACAGATTTTTGGACGATAGTTGTCCTTTATTACTCGGCCAGTTTGTGAATTGCTGTGCCCCTGAGCTCCATTTTTCAACTCGTTTTTGGTGAGCTGACCGCAAGTCCAAAATTTTGGTTCAGGATCTATACTGATTCCCGGTGGGTGGCTGAGACTTTGGTTAATTCTTCTTCCTGCCGGGAAATTACAGTGATATGTGCCCGTCCAAATGCCTAACAGCTACTCTCTCATTGGTTCTCCCTCTTCCCTTTCATCCTCTGCCCAATTGGCAACCTGTGCGAACCAGGAGGTTAAAGGGGCTGTCTCTCCAAGGTGGGAGGTTGATAATAAAGCAGATGGAAAGTCAAACCGGAGCACCAGGAGAGGGACTATTCGTTGAGTTTTAGAAACCTTTCGTATTCACAGTGTGTCCGTTCTCTAGGATTCCCGTACATGTTATATCTGTAGTAATATTCCCTTCAACCTGGAGAGTTGGGACCCATGGAATGTGTGCCATGCATTATTGCTTTAAAGGGTCTGCATTTGCTCACCCAATCTCACCAATCCTCTCAGTCCCAAGTGTCCAGCCTTATGCCACATCCAGCTGTCATTGTAGATAGGGTCATTTCAGGTTTCATCAGAGACCCTGAAGGAATTGTAAAGAATTTCCCAGTTTTTTTGTTTTATTTTTGAAATTCCTTTTTATAGTGGGTTTGAGCTGATTCTCGCTGCCATATTTATCCCAGTCTAGACACACTTGATTCCCTTACGGAGACATATCAATACATAGGTTTTAAGATTCTTACTAGTCAGATATATTCCTCTGCGGGAAATATGGGGTTTTGTGTCCCTTTCACTGAGGAAGGTGTAGGTCTTGTCTATTCCATAGTTGGTTTTTGGAACGGTACCTGTGCTTATATCAAACTCTGGTTTTATGCATCACCCCACCTCTCCTTCCCCCTTAAGCAGGCATAAGAGTGTTTTCTAAATGTGAGACACTGTTCTCTTTCCTAACTCAGTTCAAGGGTAGCCATGTTTACAGGATCTTCATAAGTGATATCTTATGATAAGTTTCTTTTTCTGTGTGACTTATTTCACTTAGAATCATCGTACCTGAATCCACCCGTTTTGCTGCTACTGGTCTTATGACATTGATTTCATGGCTGAGGGATATTCCATCGTACGTAAGTACCACAATTTTTTGAACCATTTTTATATTTCCTGGGATATTTAAGGTGTACCCAAGTTGAGGTCCTTGTAAGCAGTGCAGCCCTAAATTTTGGGGTGGCTGTGTCTTTTTGATTTTCAGTTTTCCCAAGGTATATTCCCTAGACTGGAAGTGCCCTTGGCTCTGTAGCTCTATTGTTTACTTGTTTTAGGGAACACAATGCACTCCTCCAGAGAGGCAGTTGGCAATTTACATCCCGCCCATCAGCATAACAAGGCTCCCTGTTCTCCAGGGCCTGTCTTGCCTTTCTGGTTTTTACACATTTTGTGGATGTCCCTTTTGACCGGTGGGAAGTGATACTTCTTTGTAGTGCAGATTTGCATTGCCCGCTTGCTTGCTTGGCCAAAGAGGGCGTATGCGTTTTCTCCTGAATATATTCAGGAGAAAACGCATACGCCCTCTTTGGCCAAGTGCATCATTGTCGAAGTTGTGCCCATCTTCCTGTGCTTTAAAGGCGATTCCAATGTACCTCTGGAAATCTGTTTCCTGCTATTCTGCCTCGCTTTCAAGTCCGCCTCGTTGCCTTCGCTCAACAGATTTTTGGACGATAGTTGTCCTTTATTACTCGGCCAGTTTGTGAATTGCTGTGCCCCTGAGCTCCATTTTTCAACTCGTTTTTGGTGAGCTGACCGCAAGTCCAAAATTTTGGTTCAGGATCTATACTGATTCCCGGTGGGTGGCTGAGACTTTGGTTAATTCTTCTTCCTGCCGGGAAATTACAGTGATATGTGCCCGTCCAAATGCCTAACAGCTACTCTCTCATTGGTTCTCCCTCTTCCCTTTCATCCTCTGCCAAATTGGCAACCTGTGCGAACCAGGAGGTTAAAGGGGCTGTCTCTCCAAGTTGGGAGGTTGATAATAAAGCAGATGGAAAGTCAAACCGGAGCACCAGGAGAGGGACTATTCGTTGAGTTTTAGAAACCTTTCGTATTCACAGTGTGTCCGTTCTCTAGGATTCCCGTACATGTTATATCTGTAGTAATATTCCCTTCAACCTGGAGAGTTGGGACCCATGGAATGTGTGCCATGCATTATTGCTTTAAAGGGTCTGCATTTGCTCACCCAATCTCACCAATCCTCTCAGTCCCAAGTGTCCAGCCTTATGCCACATCCAGCTGTCATTGTAGATAGGGTCATTTCAGGTTTCATCAGAGACCCTGAAGGAATTGTAAAGAATTTCCCAGTTTTTTTGTTTTATTTTTGAAATTCCTTTTTATAGTGGGTTTGAGCTGATTCTCGCTGCCATATTTACCCCAGTCTAGACACACTTGATTCCCTTACAGAGACATATCAATACATAGATTTTAAGATTCTTACTAGTCAGATATATTCCTCTGCGGGAAATATGGGGTTTTGAGTCCCTTTCACTGAGGAAGGTGTAGGTCTTGTCTATTCCATAGTTGGTTTTTGGAACGGTACCTGTGCTTATATCAAACTCTGGTTTTATGCATCACCCCACCTCTCCTTCCCCCTTAAGCAGGCATAAGAGTGTTTTCTAAATGTGAGACACTGTTCTCTTTCCTAACTCAGTTCAAGTGTAGCCATGTTTACAGGATCTTCATAAGTGATATCTTATGATAAGTTTCTTTTTCTGTGTGACTTATTTCACTTAGAATCATCGTACCTGAATCCACCCATTTTGCTGCTACTGGTCTTATGACATTGATTTCATGGCTGAGGGATATTCCATCGTACGTAAGTACCACAATTTTTTGAACCATTTTTATATTTCCTGGGATATTTAAGGTGTACCCAAGTTGAGGTCCTTGTAAGCAGTGCAGCCCTAAATTTTGGGGTGGCTGTGTCTTTTTGATTTTCAGTTTTCCCAAGGTATATTCCCTAGACTGGAAGTGCCCTTGGCTCTGTAGCTCTGTTGTTTACTTGTTTTAGGGAACACAATGCACTCCTCCAGAGAGGCAGTTGGCAATTTACATCCCGCCCATCAGCATAACAAGGCTCCCTGTTCTCCAGGGCCTGTCTTGCCTTTCTGGTTTTTACACATTTTGTGGATGTCCCTTTTGACCGGTGGGAAGTGATACTTCTTTGTAGTGCAGATTTGCATTGCCCGCTTGCTTGCTTGGCCAAAAAGGGCGTATGCGTTTTCTCCTGAATATATTCAGGAGAAAACGCATACGCCCTTTTTGGCCAAGTGCATCATTGTCGAAGTTGTGCCCCTCTTCCTGTGCTTTAAAGGCGATTCCAACGTACCTCTGGAAATCTGTTTCCTGCTATTCTGCCTCGCTTTCAAGTCCGCCTCGTTGCCTTCCCTCAACAGATTTTTGGACGATAGTTGTCCTTTATTACTCGGCCAGTTTGTGAATTGCTGTGCCCCTGAGCTCCATTTTTCAACTCGTTTTTGGTGAGCTGACCGCAAGTCCAAAATTTTGGTTCAGGATCTATACTGATTCCCGGTGGGTGGCTGAGACTTTGGTTAATTCTTCTTCCTGCCGGGAAATTACAGTGATATGTGCCTGTCCAAATGCCTAACAGCTACTCTCTCATTGGTTCTCCCTCTTCCCTTTCATCCTCTGCCAAATTGGCAACCTGTGCGAACCAGGAGGTTAAAGGGGCTGTCTCTCCAAGTTGGGAGGTTGATAATAAAGCAGATGGAAAGTCAAACCGGAGCACCAGGAGAGGGACTATTCGTTGAGTTTTAGAAACCTTTCGTATTCACAGTGTGTCCGTTCTCTAGGATTCCCATACATGTTATATCTGTAGTAATATTCCCTTCAACCTGGAGAGTTGGGACCCATGGAATGTGTGCCATGCATTATTGCTTTAAAGGGTCTGCATTTGCTCACCCAATCTCACCAATCCTCTCAGTCCCAAGTGTCCAGCCTTATGCCACATCCAGCTGTCATTGTAGATAGGGTCATTTCAGGTTTCATCAGAGACCCTGAAGGAATTGTAAAGAATTTCCCAGTTTTTTTGTTTTATTTTTGAAATTCCTTTTTATAGTGGGTTTGAGCTGATTCTCGCTGCCATATTTATCCCAGTCTAGACACACTTGATTCCCTTACAGAGACATATCAATACATAGATTTTAAGATTCTTACTAGTCAGATATATTCCTCTGCGGGAAATATGGGGTTTTGAGTCCCTTTCACTGAGGAAGGTGTAGGTCTTGTCTATTCCATAGTTGGTTTTTGGAACGGTACCTGTGCTTATATCAAACTCTGGTTTTATGCATCACCCCACCTCTCGTTCCCCCTTAAGCAGGCATAAGAGTGTTTTCTAAATGTGAGACACTGTTCTCTTTCCTAACTCAGTTCAAGTGTAGCCATGTTTACAGGATCTTCATAAGTGATATCTTATGATAAGTTTCTTTTTCTGTGTGACTTATTTCACTTAGAATCATCGTACCTGAATCCACCCATTTTGCTGCTACTGGTCTTATGACATTGATTTCATGGCTGAGGGATATTCCATCGTACGTAAGTACCACAATTTTTTGAACCATTTTTATATTTCCTGGGATATTTAAGGTGTACCCAAGTTGAGGTCCTTGTAAGCAGTGCAGCCCTAAATTTTGGGGTGGCTGTGTCTTTTTGATTTTCAGTTTTCCCAAGGTATATTCCCTAGACTGGAAGTGCCCTTGGCTCTGTAGCTCTGTTGTTTACTTGTTTTAGGGAACACAATGCACTCCTCCAGAGAGGCAGTTGGCAATTTACATCCCGCCCATCAGCATAACAAGGCTCCCTGTTCTCCAGGGCCTGTCTTGCCTTTCTGGTTTTTACACATTTTGTGGATGTCCCTTTTGACCGGTGGGAAGTGATACTTCTTTGTAGTGCAGATTTGCATTGCCCGCTTGCTTGCTTGGCCAAAAAGGGCGTATGCGTTTTCTCCTGAATATATTCAGGAGAAAACGCATACGCCCTTTTTGGCCAAGTGCATCATTGTCGAAGTTGTGCCCCTCTTCCTGTGCTTTAAAGGCGATTCCAACGTACCTCTGGAAATCTGTTTCCTGCTATTCTGCCTCGCTTTCAAGTCCGCCTCGTTGCCTTCCCTCAACAGATTTTTGGACGATAGTTGTTCTTTATTACTCGGCCAGTTTGTGAATTGCTGTGCCCCTGAGCTCCATTTTTCAACTCGTTTTTGGTGAGCTGACCGCAAGTCCAAAATTTTGGTTCAGGATCTATACTGATTCCTGGTGGGTGGCTGAGACTTTGGTTAATTCTTCTTCCTGCCGGGAAATTACAGTGATATGTGCCCGTCCAAATGCCTAACAGCTACTCTCTCATTGGTTCTCCCTCTTCCCTTTCATCCTCTTCCAAATTGGCAACCTGTGCGAACCAGGAGGTTAAAGGGGCTGTCTCTCCAAGTTGGGAGGTTGATAATAAAGCAGATGGAAAGTCAAACCGGAGCACCAGGAGAGGGACTATTCGTTGAGTTTTAGAAACCTTTCGTATTCACAGTGTGTCCGTTCTCTAGGATTCCCGTACATGTTATATCTGTAGTAATATTCCCTTCAACCTGGAGAGTTGGGACCCATGGAATGTGTGCCATGCATTATTGCTTTAAAGGGTCTGCATTTGCTCACCCAATCTCACCAATCCTCTCAGTCCCAAGTGTCCAGCCTTATGCCACATCCAGCTGTCATTGTAGATAGGGTCATTTCAGGTTTCATCAGAGACCCTGAAGGAATTGTAAAGAATTTCCCAGTTTTTTTGTTTTATTTTTGAAATTCCTTTTTATAGTGGGTTTGAGCTGATTCTCGCTGCCATATTTATCCCAGTCTAGACACACTTGATTCCCTTATGGAGACATATCAATACATAGGTTTTAAGATTCTTACTAGTCAGATATATTCCTCTGCGGGAAATATGGGGTTTTGAGTCCCTTTCACTGAGGAAGGTGTAGGTCTTGTCTATTCCATAGTTGGTTTTTGGAACAGTACCTGTGCTTATATCAAACTCTGGTTTTATGCATCACCCCACCTCTCCTTCCCCCTTAAGCAGGCATAAGAGTGTTTTCTAAATGTGAGACACTGTTCTCTTTCCTAACTCAGTTCAAGTGTAGCCATGTTTACAGGATCTTCATAAGTGATATCTTATGATAAGTTTCTTTTTCTGTGTGACTTATTTCACTTAGAATCATCGTACCTGAATCCACCCATTTTGCTGCTACTGGTCTTATGACATTGATTTCATGGCTGAGGGATATTCCATCGACGTAAGTACCACAATTTTTTGAACCATTTTTATATTTCCTGGGATATTTAAGGTGTACCCAAGTTGAGGTCCTTGTAAGCAGTGCAGCCCTAAATTTTGGGGTGGCTGTGTCTTTTTGATTTTCAGTTTTCCCAAGGTATATTCCCTAGACTGGAAGTGCCCTTGGCTCTGTAGCTCTGTTGTTTACTTGTTTTAGGGAACACAATGCACTCCTCCAGAGAGGCAGTTGGCAATTTACATCCCGCCCATCAGCATAACAAGGCTCCCTGTTCTCCAGGGCCTGTCTTGCCTTTCTGGTTTTTACACATTTTGTGGATGTCCCTTTTGACCGGTGGGAAGTGATACTTCTTTGTAGTGCAGATTTGCATTGCCCGCTTGCTTGCTTGGCCAAAAAGGGCGTATGCGTTTTCTCCTGAATATATTCAGGAGAAAACGCATACGCCCTCTTTGGCCAAGTGCATCATTGTCGAAGTTGTGCCCCTCTTCCTGTGCTTTAAAGGCGATTCCAACGTACCTCTGGAAATCTGTTTCCTGCTATTCTGCCTCGCTTTCAAGTCCGCCTCGTTGCCTTCGCTCAACAGATTTTTGGACGATAGTTGTCCTTTATTACTCGGCCAGTTTGTGAATTGCTGTGCCCCTGAGCTCCATTTTTCAACTCGTTTTTGGTGAGCTGACCGCAAGTCCAAAATTTTGGTTCAGGATCTATACTGATTCCCGGTGGGTGGCTGAGACTTTGGTTAATTCTTCTTCCTGCCGGGAAATTACAGTGATATGTGCCCGTCCAAATGCCTAACAGCTACTCTCTCATTGGTTCTCCCTCTTCCCTTTCATCCTCTGCCCAATTGGCAACCTGTGCGAACCAGGAGGTTAAAGGGGCTGTCTCTCCAAGGTGGGAGGTTGATAATAAAGCAGATGGAAAGTCAAACCGGAGCACCAGGAGAGGGACTATTCGTTGAGTTTTAGAAACCTTTCGTATTCACAGTGTGTCCGTTCTCTAGGATTCCCGTACATGTTATATCTGTAGTAATATTCCCTTCAACCTGGAGAGTTGGGACCCATGGAATGTGTGCCATGCATTATTGCTTTAAAGGGTCTGCATTTGCTCACCCAATCTCACCAATCCTCTCAGTCCCAAGTGTCCAGCCTTATGCCACATCCAGCTGTCATTGTAGATAGGGTCATTTCAGGTTTCATCAGAGACCCTGAAGGAATTGTAAAGAATTTCCCAGTTTTTTTGTTTTATTTTTGAAATTCCTTTTTATAGTGGGTTTGAGCTGATTCTCGCTGCCATATTTATCCCAGTCTAGACACACTTGATTCCCTTACGGAGACATATCAATACATAGGTTTTAAGATTCTTACTAGTCAGATATATTCCTCTGCGGGAAATATGGGGTTTTGTGTCCCTTTCACTGAGGAAGGTGTAGGTCTTGTCTATTCCATAGTTGGTTTTTGGAACGGTACCTGTGCTTATATCAAACTCTGCTTTTATGCATCACCCCACCTCTCGTTCCCCCTTAAGCAGGCATAAGAGTGTTTTCTAAATGTGAGACACTGTTCTCTTTCCTAACTCAGTTCAAGGGTAGCCATGTTTACAGGATCTTCATAAGTGATATCTTATGATAAGTTTCTTTTTCTGTGTGACTTATTTCACTTAGAATCATCGTACCTGAATCCACCCATTTTGCTGCTACTGGTCTTATGACATTGATTTCATGGCTGAGGGATATTCCATCGTACGTAAGTACCACAATTTTTTGAACCATTTTTATATTTCCTGGGATATTTAAGGTGTACCCAAGTTGAGGTCCTTGTAAGCAGTGCAGCCCTAAATTTTGGGGTGGCTGTGTCTTTTTGATTTTCAGTTTTCCCAAGGTATATTCCCTAGACTGGAAGTGCCCTTGGCTCTGTAGCTCTGTTGTTTACTTGTTTTAGGGAACACAATGCACTCCTCCAGAGAGGCAGTTGGCAATTTACATCCCGCCCATCAGCATAACAAGGCTCCCTGTTCTCCAGGGCCTGTCTTGCCTTTCTGGTTTTTACACATTTTGTGGATGTCCCTTTTGACCGGTGGGAAGTGATACTTCTTTGTAGTGCAGATTTGCATTGCCCGCTTGCTTGCTTGGCCAAAAAGGGCGTATGCGTTTTCTCCTGAATATATTCAGGAGAAAACGCATACGCCCTCTTTGGCCAAGTGCATCATTGTCGAAGTTGTGCCCATCTTCCTGTGCTTTAAAGGCGATTCCAATGTACCTCTGGAAATCTGTTTCCTGCTATTCTGCCTCGCTTTCAAGTCCGCCTCGTTGCCTTCGCTCAACAGATTTTTGGACGATAGTTGTCCTTTATTACTCGGCCAGTTTGTGAATTGCTGTGCCCCTGAGCTCCATTTTTCAACTCGTTTTTGGTGAGCTGACCGCAAGTCCAAAATTTTGGTTCAGGATCTATACTGATTCCCGGTGGGTGGCTGAGACTTTGGTTAATTCTTCTTCCTGCCGGGAAATTACAGTGATATGTGCCCGTCCAAATGCCTAACAGCTACTCTCTCATTGGTTCTCCCTCTTCCCTTTCATCCTCTGCCAAATTGGCAACCTGTGCGAACCAGGAGGTTAAAGGGGCTGTCTCTCCAAGTTGGGAGGTTGATAATAAAGCAGATGGAAAGTCAAACCGGAGCACCAGGAGAGGGACTATTCGTTGAGTTTTAGAAACCTTTCGTATTCACAGTGTGTCCGTTCTCTAGGATTCCCGTACATGTTATATCTGTAGTAATATTCCCTTCAACCTGGAGAGTTGGGACCCATGGAATGTGTGCCATGCATTATTGCTTTAAAGGGTCTGCATTTGCTCACCCAATCTCACCAATCCTCTCAGTCCCAAGTGTCCAGCCTTATGCCACATCCAGCTGTCATTGTAGATAGGGTCATTTCAGGTTTCATCAGAGACCCTGAAGGAATTGTAAAGAATTTCCCAGTTTTTTTGTTTTATTTTTGAAATTCCTTTTTATAGTGGGTTTGAGCTGATTCTCGCTGCCATATTTACCCCAGTCTAGACACACTTGATTCCCTTACAGAGACATATCAATACATAGATTTTAAGATTCTTACTAGTCAGATATATTCCTCTGCGGGAAATATGGGGTTTTGAGTCCCTTTCACTGAGGAAGGTGTAGGTCTTGTCTATTCCATAGTTGGTTTTTGGAACGGTACCTGTGCTTATATCAAACTCTGGTTTTATGCATCACCCCACCTCTCCTTCCCCCTTAAGCAGGCATAAGAGTGTTTTCTAAATGTGAGACACTGTTCTCTTTCCTAACTCAGTTCAAGTGTAGCCATGTTTACAGGATCTTCATAAGTGATATCTTATGATAAGTTTCTTTTTCTGTGTGACTTATTTCACTTAGAATCATCGTACCTGAATCCACCCATTTTGCTGCTACTGGTCTTATGACATTGATTTCATGGCTGAGGGATATTCCATCGTACGTAAGTACCACAATTTTTTGAACCATTTTTATATTTCCTGGGATATTTAAGGTGTACCCAAGTTGAGGTCCTTGTAAGCAGTGCAGCCCTAAATTTTGGGGTGGCTGTGTCTTTTTGATTTTCAGTTTTCCCAAGGTATATTCCCTAGACTGGAAGTGCCCTTGGCTCTGTAGCTCTGTTGTTTACTTGTTTTAGGGAACACAATGCACTCCTCCAGAGAGGCAGTTGGCAATTTACATCCCGCCCATCAGCATAACAAGGCTCCCTGTTCTCCAGGGCCTGTCTTGCCTTTCTGGTTTTTACACATTTTGTGGATGTCCCTTTTGACCGGTGGGAAGTGATACTTCTTTGTAGTGCAGATTTGCATTGCCCGCTTGCTTGCTTGGCCAAAAAGGGCGTATGCGTTTTCTCCTGAATATATTCAGGAGAAAACGCATACGCCCTTTTTGGCCAAGTGCATCATTGTCGAAGTTGTGCCCCTCTTCCTGTGCTTTAAAGGCGATTCCAACGTACCTCTGGAAATCTGTTTCCTGCTATTCTGCCTCGCTTTCAAGTCCGCCTCGTTGCCTTCCCTCAACAGATTTTTGGACGATAGTTGTCCTTTATTACTCGGCCAGTTTGTGAATTGCTGTGCCCCTGAGCTCCATTTTTCAACTCGTTTTTGGTGAGCTGACCGCAAGTCCAAAATTTTGGTTCAGGATCTATACTGATTCCCGGTGGGTGGCTGAGACTTTGGTTAATTCTTCTTCCTGCCGGGAAATTACAGTGATATGTGCCCGTCCAAATGCCTAACAGCTACTCTCTCATTGGTTCTCCCTCTTCCCTTTCATCCTCTGCCAAATTGGCAACCTGTGCGAACCAGGAGGTTAAAGGGGCTGTCTCTCCAAGTTGGGAGGTTGATAATAAAGCAGATGGAAAGTCAAACCGGAGCACCAGGAGAGGGACTATTCGTTGAGTTTTAGAAACCTTTCGTATTCACAGTGTGTCCGTTCTCTAGGATTCCCATACATGTTATATCTGTAGTAATATTCCCTTCAACCTGGAGAGTTGGGACCCATGGAATGTGTGCCATGCATTATTGCTTTAAAGGGTCTGCCTTTGCTCACCCAATCTCACCAATCCTCTCAGTCCCAAGTGTCCAGCCTTATGCCACATCCAGCTGTCATTGTAGATAGGGTCATTTCAGATTTCATCAGAGACCCTGAAGGAATTGTAAAGAATTTCCCAGTTTTTTTGTTTTATTTTTGAAATTCCTTTTTATAGTGGGTTTGAGCTGATTCTCGCTGCCATATTTATCCCAGTCTAGACACACTTGATTCCCTTACGGACACATATCAATACATAGGTTTTAAGATTCTTACTAGTCAGATATATTCCTCTGCGGGAAATATGGGGTTTTGAGTCCCTTTCACTGAGGAAGGTGTAGGTCTTGTGTATTCCATAGTTGGTTTTTGGAACGGTACCTGTGCTTATATCAAACTCTGGTTTTATGCATCACCCCACCTCTCCTTCCCCCTTAAGCAGGCATAAGAGTGTTTTCTAAATGTGAGACACTGTTCTCTTTCCTAACTCAGTTCAAGTGTAGCCATGTTTACAGGATCTTCATAAGTGATATCTTATGATAAGTTTCTTTTTCTGTGTGACTTATTTCACTTAGAATCATCGTACCTGAATCCACCCATTTTGCTGCTACTGGTCTTATGACATTGATTTCATGGCTGAGGGATATTCCATCGTACGTAAGTACCACAATTTTTTGAACCATTTTTATATTTCCTGGGATATTTAAGGTGTACACAAGTTGAGGTCCTTGTAAGCAGTGCAGCCCTAAATTTTGGGGTGGCTGTGTCTTTTTGATTTTCAGTTTTCCCAAGGTATATTCCCTAGACTGGAAGTGCCCTTGGCTCTGTAGCTCTGTTGTTTACTTGTTTTAGGGAACACAATGCACTCCTCCAGAGAGGCAGTTGGCAATTTACATCCCGCCCATCAGCATAACAAGGCACCCTGTTCTCCAGGGCCTGTCTTGCCTTTCTGGTTTTTACACATTTTGTGGATGTCCCTTTTGACCGGTGGGAAGTGATACTTCTTTGTAGTGCAGATTTCAATTGCCCGCTTGCTTGCTTGGCCAAAAAGGGCGTATGCGTTTTCTCCTGAATATATTCAGGAGAAAACGCATACGCCCTTTTTGGCCAAGTGCATCATTGTCGAAGTTGTGCCCCTCTTCCTGTGCTTTAAAGGCGATTCCTACGTACCTCTTGAAATCTGTTTCCTGCTATTCTGCCTCGCTTTCAAGTCCACCTCGTTGCCTTCTCTCAACAGATTTTTGGACAATAGTTGTCCTTTTTTACTCGGCCAGTTTGTGAATTGCTGTGCCCCTGAGCTCCATTTTTCAACTCGTTTTTGGTGAGCTGACCGCAAGTCCAAAATTTTGGTTCAGGATCTATACTGATTCCCGGTGGGTGGCTGAGACTTTGGTTAATTCTTCTTCCTGCCGGGAAATTACAGTGATATGTGCCCGTCCAAATGCCTAACAGCTACTCTCTCATTGGTTCTCCCTCTTCCCTTTCATCCCCTGCCAAATTGGCAACCTGTGCGAACCAGGAGGTTAAAGGGGCTGTCTCTCCAAGTTGGGAGGTTGATAATAAAGCAGATGGAAAGTCAAACCGGAGCACCAGGAGAGGGACTATTCGTTGAGTTTTAGAAACCTTTCGTATTCACAGTGTGTCCGTTCTCTAGGATTCCCGTACATGTTATATCTGTAGTAATATTCCCTTCAACCTGGAGAGTTGGGACCCATGGAATGTGTGCCATGCATTATTGCTTTAAAGGGTCTGCATTTGCTCACCCAATCTCACCAATCCTCTCAGTCCCAAGTGTCCAGCCTTATGCCACATCCAGCTGTCATTGTAGATAGGGTCATTTCAGGTTTCATCAGAGACCCTGAAGGAATTGTAAAGAATTTCCCAGTTTTTTTGTTTTATTTTTGAAATTCCTTTTTATAGTGGGTTTGAGCTGATTCTCGCTGCCATATTTACCCCAGTCTAGACACACTTGATTCCCTTACAGAGACATATCAATACATAGATTTTAAGATTCTTACTAGTCAGATATATTCCTCTGCGGGAAATATGGGGTTTTGAGTCCCTTTCACTGAGGAAGGTGTAGGTCTTGTCTATTCCATAGTTGGTTTTTGGAACGGTACCTGTGCTTATATCAAACTCTGGTTTTATGCATCACCCCACCTCTCCTTCCCCCTTAAGCAGGCATAAGAGTGTTTTCTAAATGTGAGACACTGTTCTCTTTCCTAACTCAGTTCAAGTGTAGCCATGTTTACAGGATCTTCATAAGTGATATCTTATGATAAGTTTCTTTTTCTGTGTGACTTATTTCACTTAGAATCATCGTACCTGAATCCACCCATTTTGCTGCTACTGGTCTTATGACATTGATTTCATGGCTGAGGGATATTCCATCGTACGTAAGTACCACAATTTTTTGAACCATTTTTATATTTCCTGGGATATTTAAGGTGTACCCAAGTTGAGGTCCTTGTAAGCAGTGCAGCCCTAAATTTTGGGGTGGCTGTGTCTTTTTGATTTTCAGTTTTCCCAAGGTATATTCCCTAGACTGGAAGTGCCCTTGGCTCTGTAGCTCTGTTGTTTACTTGTTTTAGGGAACACAATGCACTCCTCCAGAGAGGCAGTTGGCAATTTACATCCCGCCCATCAGCATAACAAGGCTCCCTGTTCTCCAGGGCCTGTCTTGCCTTTCTGGTTTTTACACATTTTGTGGATGTCCCTTTTGACCGGTGGGAAGTGATACTTCTTTGTAGTGCAGATTTGCATTGCCCGCTTGCTTGCTTGGCCAAAAAGGGCGTATGCGTTTTCTCCTGAATATATTCAGGAGAAAACGCATACGCCCTTTTTGGCCAAGTGCATCATTGTCGAAGTTGTGCCCCTCTTCCTGTGCTTTAAAGGCGATTCCAACGTACCTCTGGAAATCTGTTTCCTGCTATTCTGCCTCGCTTTCAAGTCCGCCTCGTTGCCTTCCCTCAACAGATTTTTGGACGATAGTTGTCCTTTATTACTCGGCCAGTTTGTGAATTGCTGTGCCCCTGAGCTCCATTTTTCAACTCGTTTTTGGTGAGCTGACCGCAAGTCCAAAATTTTGGTTCAGGATCTATACTGATTCCCGGTGGGTGGCTGAGACTTTGGTTAATTCTTCTTCCTGCCGGGAAATTACAGTGATATGTGCCTGTCCAAATGCCTAACAGCTACTCTCTCATTGGTTCTCCCTCTTCCCTTTCATCCTCTGCCAAATTGGCAACCTGTGCGAACCAGGAGGTTAAAGGGGCTGTCTCTCCAAGTTGGGAGGTTGATAATAAAGCAGATGGAAAGTCAAACCGGAGCACCAGGAGAGGGACTATTCGTTGAGTTTTAGAAACCTTTCGTATTCACAGTGTGTCCGTTCTCTAGGATTCCCGTACATGTTATATCTGTAGTAATATTCCCTTCAACCTGGAGAGTTGGGACCCATGGAATGTGTGCCATGCATTATTGCTTTAAAGGGTCTGCATTTGCTCACCCAATCTCACCAATCCTCTCAGTCCCAAGTGTCCAGCCTTATGCCACATCCAGCTGTCATTGTAGAAAGGGTCATTTCAGGTTTCATCAGAGACCCTGAAGGAATTGTAAAGAATTTCCCAGTTTTTTTGTTTTATTTTTGAAATTCCTTTTTATAGTGGGTTTGAGCTGATTCTCGCTGCCATATTTATCCCAGTCTAGACACACTTGATTCCCTTACGGAGACATATCAATACATAGGTTTTAAGATTCTTACTAGTCAGATATATTCCTCTGCGGGAAATATGGGGTTTTGAGTCCCTTTCACTGAGGAAGGTGTAGGTCTTGTCTATTCCATAGTTGGTTTTTGGAACGGTACCTGTGCTTATATCAAACTCTGGTTTTATGCATCACCCCACCTCTCCTTCCCCCTTAAGCAGGCATAAGAGTGTTTTCTAAATGTGAGACACTGTTCTCTTTCCTAACTCAGTTCAAGTGTAGCCATGTTTACAGGATCTTCATAAGTGATATCTTATGATAAGTTTCTTTTTCTCTGTGACTTATTTCACTTAGAATCATCGTACCTGAATCCAGCCATTTTGCTGCTACTGGTCTTATGACATTGATTTCATGGCTGAGGGATATTCCATCGTACGTAAGTACCACAATTTTTTGAACTATTTTTATATTTCCTGGGATATTTAAGGTGTACCCAAGTGGAGGTCCTTGTAAGCAGTGTAGCCCTAAATTTTGGGGTGGCTGTGTCTTTTTGATTTTCAGTTTTCCCAAGGTATATTCCCTAGACTGGAAGTGCCCTTGGCTCTGTAGCTCTGTTGTTTACTTGTTTTAGGGAACACAATGCACTCCTCCAGAGAGGCAGTTGGCAATTTACATCCCACCCATCAGCATAACAAGGCTCCCTGTTCTCCAGGGCCTGTCTTGCCTTTCTGGTTTTTACACATTTTGTGGATGTCCCTTTTGACCGGTGGGAAGTGATACTTCTTTGTAGTGCAGATTTGCATTGCCCGCTTGCTTGCTTGGCCAAAAAGGGCGTATGCGTTTTCTCCTGAATATATTCAGGAGAAAACGCATACGCCCTTTTTGGCCAAGTGCATCATTGTCGAAGTTGTGCCCCTCTTCCTGTGCTTTAAAGGCGATTCCAACGTACCTCTGGAAATCTGTTTCCTGCTATTCTGCCTCGCTTTCAAGTCCGCCTCGTTGCCTTCCCTCAACAGATTTTTGGACGATAGTTGTCCTTTATTACTCGGCCAGTTTGTGAATTGCTGTGCCCCTGAGCTCCATTTTTCAACTCGTTTTTGGTGAGCTGACCGCAAGTCCAAAATTTTGGTTCAGGATCTATACTGATTCCCGGTGGGTGGCTGAGACTTTGGTTAATTCTTCTTCCTGCCGGGAAATTACAGTGATATGTGCCCGTCCAAATGCCTAACAGCTACTCTCTCATTGGTTCTCCCTCTTCCCTTTCATCCTCTGCCAAATTGGCAACCTGTGCGAACCAGGAGGTTAAAGGGGCTGTCTCTCCAAGTTGGGAGGTTGATAATAAAGCAGATGGAAAGTCAAACCGGAGCACCAGGAGAGGGAGTATTCGTTGAGTTTTAGAAACCTTTCGTATTCACAGTGTGTCCGTTCTCTAGGATTCCCGTACATGTTATATCTGTAGTAATATTCCCTTCAACCTGGAGAGTTGGGACCCATGGAATGTGTGCCATGCATTATTGCTTTAAAGGGTCTGCATTTGCTCACCCAATCTCACCAATCCTCTCAGTCCCAAGTGTCCAGCCTTATGCCACATCCAGCTGTCATTGTAGATAGGGTCATTTCAGGTTTCATCAGAGACCCTGAAGGAATTGTAAAGAATTTCCCAGTTTTTTTTGTTTTGTTTTTGAAATTCCTTTTTATAGTGGGTTTGAGCTGATTCTCGCTGCCATGTTTGTGCCAGTCTAGACACACTTGATTCCCTTACGGAGACATATCAATACATAGGTTTTAAGATTCTTACTAGTCAGATATATTCCTCTGCGGGAAATATGGGGTTTTGAGTCCCTTTCACTGAGGAAGGTGTAGGTCTTGTCTATTCCATAGTTGGTTTTTGGAACGGTACCTGTGCTTATATCAAACTCTGGTTTTATGCATCACCCCACCTCTCCTTCCCCCTTAAGCAGGCATAAGAGTGTTTTCTAAATGTGAGACACTGTTCTCTTTCCTAACTCAGTTCAAGTGTAGCCATGTTTACAGGATCTTCATAAGTGATATCTTATGATAAGTTTCTTTTTCTGTGTGACTTATTTCACTTAGAATCATCGTACCTGAATCCACCCATTTTGCTGCTACTGGTCTTATGACATTGATTTCATGGCTGAGGGATATTCCATCGTACGTAAGTACCACAATTTTTTGAACCAATTTTATATTTCCTGGGATATTTAAGGTGTACCCAAGTTGAGGTCCTTGTAAGCAGTGCAGCCCTAAATTTTGGGGTGGCTCTGTCTTATTGATTTTCAGTTTTTCCCAGGTATATTCCCTAGACTGGAAGTGCCCTTGGCTCTGTAGCTCTGTTGTTTACTTGTTTTAGGGAACACAATGCACTCCTCCAGAGAGGCAGTTGGCAATTTACATCCCGCCCATCAGCATAACAAGGCTCCCTGTTCTCCAGGGCCTGTCTTGCCTTTCTGGTTTTAACACATTTTGTGGATGTCCCTTTTGACCGGTGGGAAGTGATACTTCTTTGTAGTGCAGATTTGCATTGCCCACTTGCTTGCTTGGCCAAAAAGGGCGTATGCGTTTTCTCCTGAATATATTCAGGAGAAAACGCATACGCCCTTTTTGGCTAAGTGCATCATTGTCAAAGTTGTGCCCCTCTTCCTGTGCTTTAAAGGCGATTCCAACGTACCTCTTGAAATCTGTTTCCTGCTATTCTGTCTCGCTTTCAAGTCCGCCTCGTTGCCTTCCCTCAACAGATTTTTGGACGATAGTTGTCCTTTATTACTCGGCCAGTTTGTGAATTGCTGTGCCCCTGAGCTCCATTTTTCAACTCGTTTTTGGTGAGCTGACCGCAAGTCCAAAATTTTGGTTCTGGATCTATACTGATTCCCGGTGGGTGGCTGAGACTTTGGTTAATTCTTCTTCCTGCCGGGAAATTACAGTGATATGTGCCCGTCCAAATGCCTAACAGCTACTCTCTCATTGGTTCTCCCTCTTCCCTTTCATCCTCTGCCAAATTGGCAACCTGTGCGAACCAGGAGGTTAAAGGGGCTGTCTCTCCAAGTTGGGAGGTTGATAATAAAGCAGATGGAAAGTCAAACCAGAGCACCAGGAGAGGGACTATTCGTTGAGTTTTAGAAACCTTTCGTATTCACAGTGTGTCCGTTCTCTAGGATTCCCGTACATGTTATATCTGTAGTAATATTCCCTTCAACCTGGAGAGTTGGGACCCATGGAATGTGTGCCATGCATTATTGCTTTAAAGGGTCTGCATTTGCTCACCCAATCTCACCAATCCTCTCAGTCCCAAGTGTCCAGCCTTATGCCACATCCAGCTGTCATTGTAGATAGGGTCATTTCAGGTTTCATCAGAGACCCTGAAGGAATTGTAAAGAATTTCCCAGTTTTTTTGTTTTATTTTTGAAATTCCTTTTTATAGTGGGTTTGAGCTGATTCTCGCTGCCATATTTATCCCAGTCTAGACACACTTGATTCCCTTACGGAGACATATCAATACGTAGCTTTTAAGATTCTTACTAGTCAGATATATTCCTCTGCGGGAAATATGGGGTTTTGAGTCCCTTTCACTGAGGAAGGTGTAGGTCTTGTCTATTCCATAGTTGGTTTTTGGAACGGTACCTGTGCTTATATCAAACTCTGGTTTTATGCATCACCCCACCTCTCCTTCCCCCTTAAGCAGGCATAAGAGTGTTTTCTAAATGTGAGACACTGTTCTCTTTCCTAACTCAGTTCAAGTGTAGCCATGTTTACAGGATCTTCATAAGTGATATCTTATGATAAGTTTCTTTTTCTGTGTGACTTATTTCACTTAGAATCATCGTACCTGAATCCACCCATTTTGCTGCTACTGGTCTTATGACATTGATTTCATGGCTGAGGGATATTCCATCGTACGTAAGTACCACAATTTTTTGAACCATTTTTATATTTCCTGGGATATTTAAGGTGTACCCAAGTTGAGGTCCTTGTAAGCAGTGCAGCCCTGAATTTTGGGGTGGCTGTGTCTTTTTGATTTTCAGTTTTCCCAAGGTATATTCCCTAGACTGGAAGTGCCCTTGGCTCTGTAGCTCTGTTGTTTACTTGTTTTAGGGAACACAATGCACTCCTCCAGAGAGGCATTGGCAATTTACATCCCGCCCATCAGCATAACAAGGCACCCTGTTCTCCAGGGCCTGTCTTGCCTTTCTGGTTTTTACACATTTTGTGGATGTCCCTTTTGACCGGTGGGAAGTGATACTTCTTTGTAGTGCAGATTTGCATTGCCCGCTTGCTTGCTTGGCCAAAAAGGGCGTATGCGTTTTCTCCTGAATATATTCAGGAGAAAACACATACGCCCTTTTTGGCCAAGTGCATCATTGTCGAAGTTGTGCCCCTCTTCCTGTGCTTTAAAGGCGATTCCAACGAACCTCTTGAAATCTGTTTCCTGCTATTCTGCCACGCTTTCAAGTCCGCCTCATTGCCTTCCCTCAACAGATTTTTGGACGATAGTTGTCCTTTATTACTCGGCCAGTTTGTGAATTGCTGTGCCCCTGAGCTCCATTTTTCAACTCGTTTTTGGTGAGCTGACCGCAAGTCCAAAATTTTGGTTCAGGATCTATACTGATTCCCGGTGGGTGGCTGAGACTTTGGTTAATTCTTCTTCCTGCCGGGAAATTACAGTGATATGTGCCCGTCCAAATGCCTAACAGCTACTCTCTCATTGGTTCTCCCTCTTCCCTTTCATCCTCTGCCAAATTGGCATCCTGTGCGAACCAGGAGGTTAAAGGGGCTGTCTCTCCAAGTTGGGAGGTTGATTATAAAGCAGATGGAAAGTCAAACCGGAGCACCAGGAGAGGGACTATTCGTTGAGTTTTAGAAACCTTTCGTATTCACAGTGTGTCCGTTCTCTAGGATTCCCGTACATGTTATATCTGTAGTAATATTCCCTTCAACCTGGAGAGTTGGGACCCATGGAATGTGTGCCATGCATTATTGCTTTAAAGGGTCTGCATTTGCTCACCCAATCTCACCAATCCTCTCAGTCCCAAGTGTCCAGCCTTATGCCACATCCAGCTGTCGTTGTAGATAGGGTCATTTCAGGTTTCATCAGAGACCCTGAAGGAATTGTAAAGAATTTCCCAGTTTTTTTGTTTTATTTTTGAAATTCCTTTTTATAGTGGGTTTGAGCTGATTCTCGCTGCCATATTTATCCCAGTCTAGACACACTTGATACCCTTACGGAGACATATCAATACATAGGTTTTAAGATTCTTACTTTACTAGTCAGATATATTCCTCTGCGGGAAATATGGGGTTTTGAGTCCCTTTCACTGAGGAAGGTGTAGGTCTTGTCTATTCCATAGTTGGTTTTTGGAACGGTACCTCTGCTTATATCAAACTCTGGTTTTATGCATCACCCCACCTCTCGTTCCCCCTTAAGCAGGCATAAGAGTGTTTACTAAATGTGAGACACTGTTCTCTTTCCTAACTCAGTTCAAGTGTAGCCATGTTTACAGGATCTTCATAAGTGATATCTTATGATAAGTTTCTTTTTCTGTGTGACTTATTTCACTTAGAATCATCGTACCTGAATCCACCCATTTTGCTGCTACTGGTCTTATGACATTGATTTCATGGCTGAGGGATATTCCAACGTACGTAAGTACCACAATTTTTTGAACCATTTTTATATTTCCTGGGATATTTAAGGTGTACCCAAGTTGAGGTCCTTGTAAGCAGTGCAGCCCTAAATTTTGGGGTGGCTGTGTCTTTTTGATTTTCAGTTTTCCCAAGGTATATTCCCTAGACTGGAAGTGCCCTTGGCTCTGTAGCTCTGTTGTTTACTTGTTTTAGGGAACACAATGCACTCCTCCAGAGAGGCAGTTGGCAATTTACATCCCGCCCATCAGCATAACAAGGCTCCCTGTTCTCCAGGGCCTGTCTTGCCTTTCTGGTTTTTACACATTTTGTGGATGTCCCTTTTGACCGGTGGGAAGTGATACTTCTTTGTAGTTCAGATTTGCATTGCCCGCTTGCTTGCTTGGCCAAAAAGGGCGTATGCGTTTTCTCCTGAATATATTCAGGAGAAAACGCATACGCCCTTTTTGGCCAAGTGCATCATTGTCGAAGTTGTGCCCCTCTTCCTGTGCTTTAAAGGCGATTCCAACGTACCTCTGGAAATCTGTTTCCTGCTATTCTGCCTCGCTTTCAAGTCCGCCTCGTTGCCTTCCCTCAACAGATTTTTGGACGATAGTTGTCCTTTATTACTCGGCCAGTTTGTGAATTGCTGTGCCCCTGAGCTCCATTTTTCAACTCGTTTTTGGTGAGCTGACCGCAAGTCCAAAATTTTGGTTCAGGATCTATACTGATTCCCGGTGGGTGGCTGAGACTTTGGTTAATTCTTCTTCCTGCCGGGAAATTACAGTGATATGTGCCTGTCCAAATGCCTAACAGCTACTCTCTCATTGGTTCTCCCTCTTCCCTTTCATCCTCTGCCAAATTGGCAACCTGTGCGAACCAGGAGGTTAAAGGGGCTGTCTCTCCAAGTTGGGAGGTTGATAATAAAGCAGATGGAAAGTCAAACCGGAGCACCAGGAGAGGGACTATTCGTTGAGTTTTAGAAACCTTTCGTATTCACAGTGTGTCCGTTCTCTAGGATTCCCATACATGTTATATCTGTAGTAATATTCCCTTCAACCTGGAGAGTTGGGACCCATGGAATGTGTGCCATGCATTATTGCTTTAAAGGGTCTGCATTTGCTCACCCAATCTCACCAATCCTCTCAGTCCCAAGTGTCCAGCCTTATGCCACATCCAGCTGTCATTGTAGATAGGGTCATTTCAGGTTTCATCAGAGACCCTGAAGGAATTGTAAAGAATTTCCCAGTTTTTTTGTTTTATTTTTGAAATTCCTTTTTATAGTGGGTTTGAGCTGATTCTCGCTGCCATATTTATCCCAGTCTAGACACACTTGATTCCCTTACAGAGACATATCAATACATAGATTTTAAGATTCTTACTAGTCAGATATATTCCTCTGCGGGAAATATGGGGTTTTGAGTCCCTTTCACTGAGGAAGGTGTAGGTCTTGTCTATTCCATAGTTGGTTTTTGGAACGGTACCTGTGCTTATATCAAACTCTGGTTTTATGCATCACCCCACCTCTCCTTCCCCCTTAAGCAGGCATAAGAGTGTTTTCTAAATGTGAGACACTGTTCTCTTTCCTAACTCAGTTCAAGTGTAGCCATGTTTACAGGATCTTCATAAGTGATATCTTATGATAAGTTTCTTTTTCTGTGTGACTTATTTCACTTAGAATCATCGTACCTGAATCCACCCATTTTGCTGCTACTGGTCTTATGACATTGATTTCATGGCTGAGGGATATTCCATCGTACGTAAGTACCACAATTTTTTGAACCATTTTTATATTTCCTGGGATATTTAAGGTGTACCCAAGTTGAGGTCCTTGTAAGCAGTGCAGCCCTAAATTTTGGGGTGGCTGTGTCTTTTTGATTTTCAGTTTTCCCAAGGTATATTCCCTAGACTGGAAGTGCCCTTGGCTCTGTAGCTCTGTTGTTTACTTGTTTTAGGGAACACAATGCACTCCTCCAGAGAGGCAGTTGGCAATTTACATCCCGCCCATCAGCATAACAAGGCTCCCTGTTCTCCAGGGCCTGTCTTGCCTTTCTGGTTTTTACACATTTTGTGGATGTCCCTTTTGACCGGTGGGAAGTGATACTTCTTTGTAGTGCAGATTTGCATTGCCCGCTTGCTTGCTTGGCCAAAAAGGGCGTATGCGTTTTCTCCTGAATATATTCAGGAGAAAACGCATATGCCCTTTTTGGCCAAGTGCATCATTGTCGAAGTTGTGCCCCTCTTCCTGTGCTTTAAAGGCGATTCCAACGTACCTCTGGAAATCTGTTTCCTGCTATTCTGCCTCGCTTTCAAGTCCGCCTCGTTGCCTTCCCTCAACAGATTTTTGGACGATAGTTGTCCTTTATTACTCGGCCAGTTTGTGAATTGCTGTGCCCCTGAGCTCCATTTTTCAACTCGTTTTTGGTGAGCTGACCGCAAGTCCAAAATTTTGGTTCAGGATCTATACTGATTCCCGGTGGGTGGCTGAGACTTTGGTTAATTCTTCTTCCTGCCGGGAAATTACAGTGATATGTGCCCGTCCAAATGCCTAACAGCTACTCTCTCATTGGTTCTCCCTCTTCCCTTTCATCCTCTGCCAAATTGGCAACCTGTGCGAACCAGGAGGTTAAAGGGGCTGTCTCTCCAAGTTGGGAGGTTGATAATAAAGCAGATGGAAAGTCAAACCGGAGCACCAGGAGAGGGACTATTCGTTGAGTTTTAGAAACCTTTCGTATTCACAGTGTGTCCGTTCTCTAGGATTCCCGTACATGTTATATCTGTAGTAATATTCCCTTCAACCTGGAGAGTTGGGACCCATGGAATGTGTGCCATGCATTATTGCTTTAAAGGGTCTGCATTTGCTCACCCAATCTCACCAATCCTCTCAGTCCCAAGTGTCCAGCCTTATGCCACATCCAGCTGTCATTGTAGATAGGGTCATTTCAGGTTTCATCAGAGACCCTGAAGGAATTGTAAAGAATTTCCCAGTTTTTTTGTTTTATTTTTGAAATTCCTTTTTATAGTGGGTTTGAGCTGATTCTCGCTGCCATATTTATCCCAGTCTAGACACACTTGATTCCCTTATGGAGACATATCAATACATAGGTTTTAAGATTCTTACTAGTCAGATATATTCCTCTGCGGGAAATATGGGGTTTTGAGTCCCTTTCACTGAGGAAGGTGTAGGTCTTGTCTATTCCATAGTTGGTTTTTGGAACGGTACCTGTGCTTATATCAAACTCTGGTTTTATGCATCACCCCACCTCTCCTTCCCCCTTAAGCAGGCATAAGAGTGTTTTCTAAATGTGAGACACTGTTCTCTTTCCTAACTCAGTTCAAGTGTAGCCATGTTTACAGGATCTTCATAAGTGATATCTTATGATAAGTTTCTTTTTCTGTGTGACTTATTTCACTTAGAATCATCGTACCTGAATCCACCCATTTTGCTGCTACTGGTCTTATGACATTGATTTCATGGCTGAGGGATATTCCATCGTACGTAAGTACCACAATTTTTTGAACCATTTTTATATTTCCTGGGATATTTAAGGTGTACCCAAGTTGAGGTCCTTGTAAGCAGTGCAGCCCTAAATTTTGGGGTGGCTGTGTCTTTTTGATTTTCAGTTTTCCCAAGGTATATTCCCTAGACTGGAAGTGCCCTTGGCTCTGTAGCTCTGTTGTTTACTTGTTTTAGGGAACACAATGCACTCCTCCAGAGAGGCAGTTGGCAATTTACATCCCGCCCATCAGCATAACAAGGCTCCCTGTTCTCCAGGGCCTGTCTTGCCTTTCTGGTTTTTACACATTTTGTGGATGTCCCTTTTGACCGGTGGGAAGTGATACTTCTTTGTAGTGCAGATTTGCATTGCCCGCTTGCTTGCTTGGCCAAAAAGGGCGTATGCGTTTTCTCCTGAATATATTCAGGAGAAAACGCATACGCCCTTTTTGGCCAAGTGCATCATTGTCGAAGTTGTGCCCCTCTTCCTGTGCTTTAAAGGCGATTCCAACGTACCTCTGGAAATCTGTTTCCTGCTATTCTGCCTCGCTTTCAAGTCCGCCTCGTTGCCTTCCCTCAACAGATTTTTGGACGATAGTTGTTCTTTATTACTCGGCCAGTTTGTGAATTGCTGTGCCCCTGAGCTCCATTTTTCAACTCGTTTTTGGTGAGCTGACCGCAAGTCCAAAATTTTGGTTCAGGATCTATACTGATTCCTGGTGGGTGGCTGAGACTTTGGTTAATTCTTCTTCCTGCCGGGAAATTACAGTGATATGTGCCCGTCCAAATGCCTAACAGCTACTCTCTCATTGGTTCTCCCTCTTCCCTTTCATCTTCTTCCAAATTGGCAACCTGTGCGAACCAGGAGGTTAAAGGGGCTGTCTCTCCAAGTTGGGAGGTTGATAATAAAGCAGATGGAAAGTCAAACCGGAGCACCAGGAGAGGGACTATTCGTTGAGTTTTAGAAACCTTTCGTATTCACAGTGTGTCCGTTCTCTAGGATTCCCGTACATGTTATATCTGTAGTAATATTCCCTTCAACCTGGAGAGTTGGGACCCATGGAATGTGTGCCATGCATTATTGCTTTAAAGGGTCTGCATTTGCTCACCCAATCTCACCAATCCTCTCAGTCCCAAGTGTCCAGCCTTATGCCACATCCAGCTGTCATTGTAGATAGGGTCATTTCAGGTTTCATCAGAGACCCTGAAGGAATTGTAAAGAATTTCCCAGTTTTTTTGTTTTATTTTTGAAATTCCTTTTTATAGTGGGTTTGAGCTGATTCTCGCTGCCATATTTATCCCAGTCTAGACACACTTGATTCCCTTATGGAGACATATCAATACATAGGTTTTAAGATTCTTACTAGTCAGATATATTCCTCTGCGGGAAATATGGGGTTTTGAGTCCCTTTCACTGAGGAAGGTGTAGGTCTTGTCTATTCCATAGTTGGTTTTTGGAACAGTACCTGTGCTTATATCAAACTCTGGTTTTATGCATCACCCCACCTCTCCTTCCCCCTTAAGCAGGCATAAGAGTGTTTTCTAAATGTGAGACACTGTTCTCTTTCCTAACTCAGTTCAAGTGTAGCCATGTTTACAGGATCTTCATAAGTGATATCTTATGATAAGTTTCTTTTTCTGTGTGACTTATTTCACTTAGAATCATCGTACCTGAATCCACCCATTTTGCTGCTACTGGTCTTATGACATTGATTTCATGGCTGAGGGATATTCCATCGACGTAAGTACCACAATTTTTTGAACCATTTTTATATTTCCTGGGATATTTAAGGTGTACCCAAGTTGAGGTCCTTGTAAGCAGTGCAGCCCTAAATTTTGGGGTGGCTGTGTCTTTTTGATTTTCAGTTTTCCCAAGGTATATTCCCTAGACTGGAAGTGCCCTTGGCTCTGTAGCTCTGTTGTTTACTTGTTTTAGGGAACACAATGCACTCCTCCAGAGAGGCAGTTGGCAATTTACATCCCGCCCATCAGCATAACAAGGCTCCCTGTTCTCCAGGGCCTGTCTTGCCTTTCTGGTTTTTACACATTTTGTGGATGTCCCTTTTGACCGGTGGGAAGTGATACTTCTTTGTAGTGCAGATTTGCATTGCCCGCTTGCTTGCTTGGCCAAAAAGGGCGTATGCGTTTTCTCCTGAATATATTCAGGAGAAAACGCATACGCCCTCTTTGGCCAAGTGCATCATTGTCGAAGTTGTGCCCCTCTTCCTGTGCTTTAAAGGCGATTCCAACGTACCTCTGGAAATCTGTTTCCTGCTATTCTGCCTCGCTTTCAAGTCCGCCTCGTTGCCTTCGCTCAACAGATTTTTGGACGATAGTTGTCCTTTATTACTCGGCCAGTTTGTGAATTGCTGTGCCCCTGAGCTCCATTTTTCAACTCGTTTTTGGTGAGCTGACCGCAAGTCCAAAATTTTGGTTCAGGATCTATACTGATTCCCGGTGGGTGGCTGAGACTTTGGTTAATTCTTCTTCCTGCCGGGAAATTACAGTGATATGTGCCCGTCCAAATGCCTAACAGCTACTCTCTCATTGGTTCTCCCTCTTCCCTTTCATCCTCTGCCCAATTGGCAACCTGTGCGAACCAGGAGGTTAAAGGGGCTGTCTCTCCAAGGTGGGAGGTTGATAATAAAGCAGATGGAAAGTCAAACCGGAGCACCAGGAGAGGGACTATTCGTTGAGTTTTAGAAACCTTTCCTATTCACAGTGTGTCTGTTCTCTAGGATTCCCGTACATGTTATATCTGTAGTAATATTCCCTTCAACCTGGAGAGTTGGGACCCATGGAATGTGTGCCATGCATTATTGCTTTAAAGGGTCTGCATTTGCTCACCCAATCTCACCAATCCTCTCAGTCCCAAGTGTCCAGCCTTATGCCACATCCAGCTGTCATTGTAGATAGGGTCATTTCAGGTTTCATCAGAGACCCTGAAGGAATTGTAAAGAATTTCCCAGTTTTTTTGTTTTATTTTTGAAATTCCTTTTTATAGTGGGTTTGAGCTGATTCTCGCTGCCATATTTATCCCAGTCTAGACACACTTGATTCCCTTACGGAGACATATCAATACATAGGTTTTAAGATTCTTACTAGTCAGATATATTCCTCTGCGGGAAATATGGGGTTTTGTGTCCCTTTCACTGAGGAAGGTGTAGGTCTTGTCTATTCCATAGTTGGTTTTTGGAACGGTACCTGTGCTTATATCAAACTCTGCTTTTATGCATCACCCCACCTCTCGTTCCCCCTTAAGCAGGCATAAGAGTGTTTTCTAAATGTGAGACACTGTTCTCTTTCCTAACTCAGTTCAAGGGTAGCCATGTTTACAGGATCTTCATAAGTGATATCTTATGATAAGTTTCTTTTTCTGTGTGACTTATTTCACTTAGAATCATCGTACCTGAATCCACCCATTTTGCTGCTACTGGTCTTATGACATTGATTTCATGGCTGAGGGATATTCCATCGTACGTAAGTACCACAATTTTTTGAACCATTTTTATATTTCCTGGGATATTTAAGGTGTACCCAAGTTGAGGTCCTTGTAAGCAGTGCAGCCCTAAATTTTGGGGTGGCTGTGTCTTTTTGATTTTCAGTTTTCCCAAGGTATATTCCCTAGACTGGAAGTGCCCTTGGCTCTGTAGCTCTGTTGTTTACTTGTTTTAGGGAACACAATGCACTCCTCCAGAGAGGCAGTTGGCAATTTACATCCCACCCATCAGCATAACAAGGCTCCCTGTTCTCCAGGGCCTGTCTTGCCTTTCTGGTTTTTACACATTTTGTGGATGTCCCTTTTGACCGGTGGGAAGTGATACTTCTTTGTAGTGCAGATTTGCATTGCCCGCTTGCTTGCTTGGCCAAAAAGGGCGTATGCGTTTTCTCCTGAATATATTCAGGAGAAAACGCATACGCCCTCTTTGGCCAAGTGCATCATTGTCGAAGTTGTGCCCATCTTCCTGTGCTTTAAAGGCGATTCCAATGTACCTCTGGAAATCTGTTTCCTGCTATTCTGCCTCGCTTTCAAGTCCGCCTCGTTGCCTTCGCTCAACAGATTTTTGGACGATAGTTGTCCTTTATTACTCGGCCAGTTTGTGCATTGCTGTGCCCCTGAGCTCCATTTTTCAACTCGTTTTTGGTGAGCTGACCGCAAGTCCAAAATTTTGGTTCAGGATCTATACTGATTCCCGGTGGGTGGCTGAGACTTTGGTTAATTCTTCTTCCTGCCGGGAAATTACAGTGATATGTGCCCGTCCAAATGCCTAACAGCTACTCTCTCATTGGTTCTCCCTCTTCCCTTTCATCCTCTGCCAAATTGGCAACCTGTGCGAACCAGGAGGTTAAAGGGGCTGTCTCTCCAAGTTGGGAGGTTGATAATAAAGCAGATGGAAAGTCAAACCGGAGCACCAGGAGAGGGACTATTCGTTGAGTTTTAGAAACCTTTCGTATTCACAGTGTGTCCGTTCTCTAGGATTCCCGTACATGTTATATCTGTAGTAATATTCCCTTCAACCTGGAGAGTTGGGACCCATGGAATGTGTGCCATGCATTATTGCTTTAAAGGGTCTGCATTTGCTCACCCAATCTCACCAATCCTCTCAGTCCCAAGTGTCCAGCCTTATGCCACATCCAGCTGTCATTGTAGATAGGGTCATTTCAGGTTTCATCAGAGACCCTGAAGGAATTGTAAAGAATTTCCCAGTTTTTTTGTTTTATTTTTGAAATTCCTTTTTATAGTGGGTTTGAGCTGATTCTCGCTGCCATATTTACCCCAGTCTAGACACACTTGATTCCCTTACAGAGACATATCAATACATAGATTTTAAGATTCTTACTAGTCAGATATATTCCTCTGCGGGAAATATGGGGTTTTGAGTCCCTTTCACTGAGGAAGGTGTAGGTCTTGTCTATTCCATAGTTGGTTTTTGGAACGGTACCTGTGCTTATATCAAACTCTGGTTTTATGCATCACCCCACCTCTCCTTCCCCCTTAAGCAGGCATAAGAGTGTTTTCTAAATGTGAGACACTGTTCTCTTTCCTAACTCAGTTCAAGTGTAGCCATGTTTACAGGATCTTCATAAGTGATATCTTATGATAAGTTTCTTTTTCTGTGTGACTTATTTCACTTAGAATCATCGTACCTGAATCCACCCATTTTGCTGCTACTGGTCTTATGACATTGATTTCATGGCTGAGGGATATTCCATCGTACGTAAGTACCACAATTTTTTGAACCATTTTTATATTTCCTGGGATATTTAAGGTGTACCCAAGTTGAGGTCCTTGTAAGCAGTGCAGCCCTAAATTTTGGGGTGGCTGTGTCTTTTTGATTTTCAGTTTTCCCAAGGTATATTCCCTAGACTGGAAGTGCCCTTGGCTCTGTAGCTCTGTTGTTTACTTGTTTTAGGGAACACAATGCACTCCTCCAGAGAGGCAGTTGGCAATTTACATCCCGCCCATCAGCATAACAAGGCTCCCTGTTCTCCAGGGCCTGTCTTGCCTTTCTGGTTTTTACACATTTTGTGGATGTCCCTTTTGACCGGTGGGAAGTGATACTTCTTTGTAGTGCAGATTTGCATTGCCCGCTTGCTTGCTTGGCCAAAAAGGGCGTATGCGTTTTCTCCTGAATATATTCAGGAGAAAACGCATACGCCCTTTTTGGCCAAGTGCATCATTGTCGAAGTTGTGCCCCTCTTCCTGTGCTTTAAAGGCGATTCCAACGTACCTCTGGAAATCTGTTTCCTGCTATTCTGCCTCGCTTTCAAGTCCGCCTCGTTGCCTTCCCTCAACAGATTTTTGGACGATAGTTGTCCTTTATTACTCGGCCAGTTTGTGAATTGCTGTGCCCCTGAGCTCCATTTTTCAACTCGTTTTTGGTGAGCTGACCGCAAGTCCAAAATTTTGGTTCAGGATCTATACTGATTCCCGGTGGGTGGCTGAGACTTTGGTTAATTCTTCTTCCTGCCGGGAAATTACAGTGATATGTGCCCGTCCAAATGCCTAACAGCTACTCTCTCATTGGTTCTCCCTCTTCCCTTTCATCCTCTGCCAAATTGGCAACCTGTGCGAACCAGGAGGTTAAAGGGGCTGTCTCTCCAAGTTGGGAGGTTGATAATAAAGCAGATGGAAAGTCAAACCGGAGCACCAGGAGAGGGACTATTCGTTGAGTTTTAGAAACCTTTCGTATTCACAGTGTGTCCGTTCTCTAGGATTCCCATACATGTTATATCTGTAGTAATATTCCCTTCAACCTGGAGAGTTGGGACCCATGGAATGTGTGCCATGCATTATTGCTTTAAAGGGTCTGCCTTTGCTCACCCAATCTCACCAATCCTCTCAGTCCCAAGTGTCCAGCCTTATGCCACATCCAGCTGTCATTGTAGATAGGGTCATTTCAGATTTCATCAGAGACCCTGAAGGAATTGTAAAGAATTTCCCAGTTTTTTTGTTTTATTTTTGAAATTCCTTTTTATAGTGGGTTTGAGCTGATTCTCGCTGCCATATTTATCCCAGTCTACACACACTTGATTCCCTTACGGACACATATCAATACATAGGTTTTAAGATTCTTACTAGTCAGATATATTCCTCTGCGGGAAATATGGGGTTTTGAGTCCCTTTCACTGAGGAAGGTGTAGGTCTTGTGTATTCCATAGTTGGTTTTTGGAACGGTACCTGTGCTTATATCAAACTCTGGTTTTATGCATCACCCCACCTCTCCTTCCCCCTTAAGCAGGCATAAGAGTGTTTTCTAAATGTGAGACACTGTTCTCTTTCCTAACTCAGTTCAAGTGTAGCCATGTTTACAGGATCTTCATAAGTGATATCTTATGATAAGTTTCTTTTTCTGTGTGACTTATTTCACTTAGAATCATCGTACCTGAATCCACCCATTTTGCTGCTACTGGTCTTATGACATTGATTTCATGGCTGAGGGATATTCCATCGTACGTAAGTACCACAATTTTTTGAACCATTTTTATATTTCCTGGGATATTTAAGGTGTACCCAAGTTGAGGTCCTTGTAAGCAGTGCAGCCCTAAATTTTGGGGTGGCTGTGTCTTTTTGATTTTCAGTTTTCCCAAGGTATATTCCCTAGACTGGAAGTGCCCTTGGCTCTGTAGCTCTGTTGTTTACTTGTTTTAGGGAACACAATGCACTCCTCCAGAGAGACAGTTGGCAATTTACATCCCGCCCATCAGCATAACAAGGCACCCTGTTCTCCAGGGCCTGTCTTGCCTTTCTGGTTTTTACACATTTTGTGGATGTCCCTTTTGACCGGTGGGAAGTGATACTTCTTTGTAGTGCAGATTTCAATTGCCCGCTTGCTTGCTTGGCCAAAAAGGGCGTATGCGTTTTCTCCTGAATATATTCAGGAGAAAACGCATACGCCCTTTTTGGCCAAGTGCATCATTGTCGAAGTTGTGCCCCTCTTCCTGTGCTTTAAAGGCGATTCCTACGTACCTCTTGAAATCTGTTTCCTGCTATTCTGCCTCGCTTTCAAGTCCACCTCGTTGCCTTCTCTCAACAGATTTTTGGACGATAGTTGTCCTTTATTACTCGGCCAGTTTGTGAATTGCTGTGCCCCTGAGCTCCATTTTTCAACTCGTTTTTGGTGAGCTGACCGCAAGTCCAAAATTTTGGTTCAGGATCTATACTGATTCCCGGTGGGTGGCTGAGACTTTGGTTAATTCTTCTTCCTGCCGGGAAATTACAGTGATATGTGCCCGTCCAAATGCCTAACAGCTACTCTCTCATTGGTTCTCCCTCTTCCCTTTCATCCCCTGCCAAATTGGCAACCTGTGCGAACCAGGAGGTTAAAGGGGCTGTCTCTCCAAGTTGGGAGGTTGATAATAAAGCAGATGGAAAGTCAAACCGGAGCACCAGGAGAGGGACTATTCGTTGAGTTTTAGAAACCTTTCGTATTCACAGTGTGTCCGTTCTCTAGGATTCCCGTACATGTTATATCTGTAGTAATATTCCCTTCAACCTGGAGAGTTGGGACCCATGGAATGTGTGCCATGCATTATTGCTTTAAAGGGTCTGCATTTGCTCACCCAATCTCACCAATCCTCTCAGTCCCAAGTGTCCAGCCTTATGCCACATCCAGCTGTCATTGTAGATAGGGTCATTTCAGGTTTCATCAGAGACCCTGAAGGAATTGTAAAGAATTTCCCAGTTTTTTTGTTTTATTTTTGAAATTCCTTTTTATAGTGGGTTTGAGCTGATTCTCGCTGCCATATTTACCCCAGTCTAGACACACTTGATTCCCTTACAGAGACATATCAATACATAGATTTTAAGATTCTTACTAGTCAGATATATTCCTCTGCGGGAAATATGGGGTTTTGAGTCCCTTTCACTGAGGAAGGTGTAGGTCTTGTCTATTCCATAGTTGGTTTTTGGAACGGTACCTGTGCTTATATCAAACTCTGGTTTTATGCATCACCCCACCTCTCCTTCCCCCTTAAGCAGGCATAAGAGTGTTTTCTAAATGTGAGACACTGTTCTCTTTCCTAACTCAGTTCAAGTGTAGCCATGTTTACAGGATCTTCATAAGTGATATCTTATGATAAGTTTCTTTTTCTGTGTGACTTATTTCACTTAGAATCATCGTACCTGAATCCACCCATTTTGCTGCTACTGGTCTTATGACATTGATTTCATGGCTGAGGGATATTCCATCGTACGTAAGTACCACAATTTTTTGAACCATTTTTATATTTCCTGGGATATTTAAGGTGTACCCAAGTTGAGGTCCTTGTAAGCAGTGCAGCCCTAAATTTTGGGGTGGCTGTGTCTTTTTGATTTTCAGTTTTCCCAAGGTATATTCCCTAGACTGGAAGTGCCCTTGGCTCTGTAGCTCTGTTGTTTACTTGTTTTAGGGAACACAATGCACTCCTCCAGAGAGGCAGTTGGCAATTTACATCCCACCCATCAGCATAACAAGGCTCCCTGTTCTCCAGGGCCTGTCTTGCCTTTCTGGTTTTTACACATTTTGTGGATGTCCCTTTTGACCGGTGGGAAGTGATACTTCTTTGTAGTGCAGATTTGCATTGCCCGCTTGCTTGCTTGGCCAAAAAGGGCGTATGCGTTTTCTCCTGAATATATTCAGGAGAAAACGCATACGCCCTTTTTGGCCAAGTGCATCATTGTCGAAGTTGTGCCCCTCTTCCTGTGCTTTAAAGGCGATTCCAACGTACCTCTGGAAATCTGTTTCCTGCTATTCTGCCTCGCTTTCAAGTCCGCCTCGTTGCCTTCCCTCAACAGATTTTTGGACGATAGTTGTCCTTTATTACTCGGCCAGTTTGTGAATTGCTGTGCCCCTGAGCTCCATTTTTCAACTCGTTTTTGGTGAGCTGACCGCAAGTCCAAAATTTTGGTTCAGGATCTATACTGATTCCCGGTGGTTGGCTGAGACTTTGGTTAATTCTTCTTCCTGCCGGGAAATTACAGTGATATGTGCCCGTCCAAATGCCTAACAGCTACTCTCTCATTGGTTCTCCCTCTTCCCTTTCATCCTCTGCCAAATTGGCAACCTGTGCGAACCAGGAGGTTAAAGGGGCTGTCTCTCCAAGTTGGGAGGTTGATAATAAAGCAGATGGAAAGTCAAACCGGAGCACCAGGAGAGGGACTATTCGTTGAGTTTTAGAAACCTTTCGTATTCACAGTGTGTCCGTTCTCTAGGATTCCCGTACATGTTATATCTGTAGTAATATTCCCTTCAACCTGGAGAGTTGGGACCCATGGAATGTGTGCCATGCATTATTGCTTTAAAGGGTCTGCATTTGCTCACCCAATCTCACCAATCCTCTCAGTCCCAAGTGTCCAGCCTTATGCCACATCCAGCTGTCATTGTAGATAGGGTCATTTCAGGTTTCATCAGAGACCCTGAAGGAATTGTAAAGAATTTCCCAGTTTTTTTGTTTTATTTTTGAAATTCCTTTTTATAGTGGGTTTGAGCTGATTCTCGCTGCCATATTTATCCCAGTCTAGACACACTTGATTCCCTTACGGAGACATATCAATACGTAGCTTTTAAGATTCTTACTAGTCAGATATATTCCTCTGCGGGAAATATGGGGTTTTGAGTCCCTTTCACTGAGGAAGGTGTAGGTCTTGTCTATTCCATAGTTGGTTTTTGGAACGGTACCTGTGCTTATATCAAACTCTGGTTTTATGCATCACCCCACCTCTCCTTCCCCCTTAAGCAGGCATAAGAGTGTTTTCTAAATGTGAGACACTGTTCTCTTTCCTAACTCAGTTCAAGTGTAGCCATGTTTACAGGATCTTCATAAGTGATATCTTATGATAAGTTTCTTTTTCTGTGTGACTTATTTCACTTAGAATCATCGTACCTGAATCCACCCATTTTGCTGCTACTGGTCTTATGACATTGATTTCATGGCTGAGGGATATTCCATCGTACGTAAGTACCACAATTTTTTGAACCATTTTTATATTTCCTGGGATATTTAAGGTGTACCCAAGTGGAGGTCCTTGTAAGCAGTGCAGCCCTAAATTTTGGGGTGGCTGTGTCTTTTTGATTTTCAGTTTTCCCAAAGTATATTCCCTAGACTGGAAGTGCCCTTGGCTCTGTAGCTCTGTTGTTTACTTGTTTTAGGGAACACAATGCACTCCTCCAGAGAGGCAGTTGGCAATTTACATCCCGCCCATCAGCATAACAAGGCACCCTGTTCTCCAGGGCCTGTCTTGCCTTTCTGGTTTTTACACATTTTGTGGATGTCCCTTTTGACCGGTGGGAAGTGATACTTCTTTGTAGTGCAGATTTGCATTGCCCGCTTGCTTGCTTGGCCAAAAAGGGCGTATGCGTTTTCTCCTGAATATATTCAGGAGAAAACGCATACGCCCTTTTTGGCCAAGTGCATCATTGTCGAAGTTGTGCCCCTCTTCCTGTGCTTTAAAGGCGATTCCAACGTACCTCTTGAAATCTGTTTCCTGCTATTCTGCCACGCTTTCAAGTCTGCCTCGTTGCCTTCCCTCAACAGATTTTTGGACGATAGTTGTCCTTTATTACTCGGCCAGTTTGTGAATTGCTGTGCCCCTGAGCTCCATTTTTCAACTCGTTTTTGGTGAGCTGACCGCAAGTCCAAAATTTTGGTTCAGGATCTATACTGATTCCCGGTGGGTGGCTGAGACTTTGGTTAATTCTTCTTCCTGCTGGGAAATTACAGTGATATGTGCCCGTCCAAATGCCTAACAGCTACTCTCTCATTGGTTCTCCCTCTTCCCTTTCATCCTCTGCCAAATTGGCAACCTGTGCGAACCAGTAGGTTAAAGGGGCTGTCTCTCCAAGTTGGGAGGTTGATAATAAAGCAGATGGAAAGTCAAACCGGAGCACCAGGAGAGGGAGTATTCGTTGAGTTTTAGAAACCTTTCGTATTCACAGTGTGTCCGTTCTCTAGGATTCCCGTACATGTTATATCTGTAGTAATATTCCCTTCAACCTGGAGAGTTGGGACACATGGAATGTGTGCCATGCATTATTGCTTTAAAGGGTCTGCATTTGCTCACCCAATCTCACCAATCCTCTCAGTCCCAAGTGTCCAGCCTTATGCCACATCCAGCTGTCATTGTAGATAGGGTCATTTCAGGTTTCATCAGAGACCCTGAAGGAATTGTAAAGAATTTCCCAGTTTTTTTTGTTTTGTTTTTGAAATTCCTTTTTATAGTGGGTTTGAGCTGATTCTCGCTGCCATGTTTGTGCCAGTCTAGACACACTTGATTCCCTTACGGAGACATATCAATACATAGGTTTTAAGATTCTTACTAGTCAGATATATTCCTCTGCGGGAAATATGGGGTTTTGAGTCCCTTTCACTGAGGAAGGTGTAGGTCTTGTCTATTCCATAGTTGGTTTTTGGAACGGTACCTGTGCTTATATCAAACTCTGGTTTTATGCATCACCCCACCTCTCCTTCCCCCTTAAGCAGGCATAAGAGTGTTTTCTAAATGTGAGACACTGTTCTCTTTCCTAACTCAGTTCAAGTGTAGCCATGTTTACAGGATCTTCATAAGTGATATCTTATGATAAGTTTCTTTTTCTGTGTGACTTATTTCACTTAGAATCATCGTACCTGAATCCACCCATTTTGCTGCTACTGGTCTTATGACATTGATTTCATGGCTGAGGGATATTCCATCGTACGTAAGTACCACAATTTTTTGAACCAATTTTATATTTCCTGGGATATTTAAGGTGTACCCAAGTTGAGGTCCTTGTAAGCAGTGCAGCCCTAAATTTTGGGGTGGCTCTGTCTTATTGATTTTCAGTTTTTCCCAGGTATATTCCCTAGACTGGAAGTGCCCTTGGCTCTGTAGCTCTGTTGTTTACTTGTTTTAGGGAACACAATGCACTCCTCCAGAGAGGCAGTTGGCAATTTACATCCCGCCCATCAGCATAACAAGGCTCCCTGTTCTCCAGGGCCTGTCTTGCCTTTCTGGTTTTAACACATTTTGTGGATGTCCCTTTTGACCGGTGGGAAGTGATACTTCTTTGTAGTGCAGATTTGCATTGCCCGCTTGCTTGCTTGGCCAAAAAGGGCGTATGCGTTTTCTCCTGAATATATTCAGGAGAAAACGCATACGCCCTTTTTGGCTAAGTGCATCATTGTCAAAGTTGTGCCCCTCTTCCTGTGCTTTAAAGGCGATTCCAACGTACCTCTTGAAATCTGTTTCCTGCTATTCTGCCTCGCTTTCAAGTCCGCCTCGTTGCCTTCCCTCAACAGATTTTTGGACGATAGTTGTCCTTTATTACTCGGCCAGTTTGTGAATTGCTGTGCCCCTGAGCTCCATTTTTCAACTCGTTTTTGGTGAGCTGACCGCAAGTCCAAAATTTTGGTTCTGGATCTATACTGATTCCCGGTGGGTGGCTGAGACTTTGGTTAATTCTTCTTCCTGCCGGGAAATTACAGTGATATGTGCCCGTCCAAATGCCTAACAGCTACTCTCTCATTGGTTCTCCCTCTTCCCTTTCATCCTCTGCCAAATTGGCAACCTGTGCGAACCAGGAGGTTAAAGGGGCTGTCTCTCCAAGTTGGGAGGTTGATAATAAAGCAGATGGAAAGTCAAACCAGAGCACCAGGAGAGGGACTATTCGTTGAGTTTTAGAAACCTTTCGTATTCACAGTGTGTCCGTTCTCTAGGATTCCCGTACATGTTATATCTGTAGTAATATTCCCTTCAACCTGGAGAGTTGGGACCCATGGAATGTGTGCCATGCATTATTGCTTTAAAGGGTCTGCATTTGCTCACCCAATCTCACCAATCCTCTCAGTCCCAAGTGTCCAGCCTTATGCCACATCCAGCTGTCATTGTAGATAGGGTCATTTCAGGTTTCATCAGAGACCCTGAAGGAATTGTAAAGAATTTCCCAGTTTTTTTGTTTTATTTTTGAAATTCCTTTTTATAGTGGGTTTGAGCTGATTCTCGCTGCCATATTTATCCCAGCCTAGACACACTTGATTCCCTTACGGAGACATATCAATACGTAGCTTTTAAGATTCTTACTAGTCAGATATATTCCTCTGCGGGAAATATGGGGTTTTGAGTCCCTTTCACTGAGGAAGGTGTAGGTCTTGTCTATTCCATAGTTGGTTTTTGGAACGGTACCTGTGCTTATATCAAACTCTGGTTTTATGCATCACCCCACCTCTCCTTCCCCCTTAAGCAGGCATAAGAGTGTTTTCTAAATGTGAGACACTGTTCTCTTTCCTAACTCAGTTCAAGTGTAGCCATGTTTACAGGATCTTCATAAGTGATATCTTATGATAAGTTTCTTTTTCTGTGTGACTTATTTCACTTAGAATCATCGTACCTGAATCCACCCATTTTGCTGCTACTGGTCTTATGACATTGATTTCATGGCTGAGGGATATTCCATCGTACGTAAGTACCACAATTTTTTGAACCATTTTTATATTTCCTGGGATATTTAAGGTGTACCAAAGTTGAGGTCCTTGTAAGCAGTGCAGCCCTGAATTTTGGGGTGGCTGTGTCTTTTTGATTTTCAGTTTTCCCAAGGTATATTCCCTAGACTGGAAGTGCCCTTGGCTCTGTAGCTCTGTTGTTTACTTGTTTTAGGGAACACAATGCACTCCTCCAGAGAGGCATTGGCAATTTACATCCCGCCCATCAGCATAACAGGGCACCCTGTTCTCCAGGGCTTGTCTTGCCTTTCTGGTTTTTACACATTTTGTGGATGTCCCTTTTGACCGGTGGGAAGTGATACTTCTTTGTAGTGCAGATTTGCATTGCCCGCTTGCTTGCTTGGCCAAAAAGGGCGTATGCGTTTTCTCCTGAATATATTCAGGAGAAAACACATACGCCCTTTTTGGCCAAGTGCATCATTGTCGAAGTTGTGCCCCTCTTCCTGTGCTTTAAAGGCGATTCCAACGTACCTCTTGAAATCTGTTTCCTGCTATTCTGCCACGCTTTCAAGTCCGCCTCATTGCCTTCCCTCAACAGATTTTTGGACGATAGTTGTCCTTTATTACTCGGCCAGTTTGTGAATTGCTGTGCCCCTGAGCTCCATTTTTCAACTCGTTTTTGGTGAGCTGACCGCAAGTCCAAAATTTTGGTTCAGGATCTATACTGATTCCCGGTGGGTGGCTGAGACTTTGGTTAATTCTTCTTCCTGCCGGGAAATTACAGTGATATGTGCCCGTCCAAATGCCTAACAGCTACTCTCTCATTGGTTCTCCCTCTTCCCTTTCATCCTCTGCCAAATTGGCATCCTGTGCGAACCAGGAGGTTAAAGGGGCTGTCTCTCCAAGTTGGGAGGTTGATTATAAAGCAGATGGAAAGTCAAACCGGAGCACCAGGAGAGGGACTATTCATTGAGTTTTAGAAACCTTTCGTATTCACAGTGTGTCCGTTCTCTAGGATTCCCGTACATGTTATATCTGTAGTAATATTCCCTTCAACCTGGAGAGTTGGGACCCATGGAATGTGTGCCATGCATTATTGCTTTAAAGGGTCTGCATTTGCTCACCCAATCTCACCAATCCTCTCAGTCCCAAGTGTCCAGCCTTATGCCACATCCAGCTGTCGTTGTAGATAGGGTCATTTCAGGTTTCATCAGAGACCCTGAAGGAATTGTAAAGAATTTCCCAGTTTTTTTGTTTTATTTTTGAAATTCCTTTTTATAGTGGGTTTGAGCTGATTCTCGCTGCCATATTTATCCCAGTCTAGACACACTTGATTCCCTTACGGAGACATATCAATACATAGGTTTTAAGATTCTTACTTTACTAGTCAGATATATTCCTCTGCGGGAAATATGGGGTTTTGAGTCCCTTTCACTGAGGAAGGTGTAGGTCGTGTCTATTCCATAGTTGGTTTTTGGAACGGTACCTCTGCTTATATCAAACTCTGGTTTTATGCATCACCACACCTCTCGTTCCCCCTTAAGCAGGCATAAGAGTGTTTTCTAAATGTGAGACACTGTTCTCTTTCCTAACTCAGTTCAAGTGTAGCCATGTTTACAGGATCTTCATAAGTGATATCTTATGATAAGTTTCTTTTTCTGTGTGACTTATTTCACTTAGAATCATCGTACCTGAATCCACCCATTTTGCTGCTACTGGTCTTATGACATTGATTTCATGGCTGAGGGATATTCCAACGTACGTAAGTACCACAATTTTTTGAACCATTTTTATATTTCCTGGGATATTTAAGGTGTACCCAAGTTGAGGTCCTTGTAAGCAGTGCAGCCCTAAATTTTGGGGTGGCTGTGTCTTTTTGATTTTCAGTTTTCCCAAGGTATATTCCCTAGACTGGAAGTGCCCTTGGCTCTGTAGCTCTGTTGTTTACTTGTTTTAGGGAACACAATGCACTCCTCCAGAGAGGCACTGGCAATTTACATCCCGCCCATCAGCATAACAAGGCACCCTGTTCTCCAGGGCCTGTCTTGCCTTTCTGGTTTTTACACATTTTGTGGATGTCCCTTTTGACTGGTGGGAAGTGATACTTCTTTGTAGTGCAGATTTGCATTGCCCGCTTGCTTGCTTGGCCAAAAAGGGCGTATGCGTTTTCTCCTGAATATATTCAGGAGAAAACGCATACGCCCTTTTTGGCCAAGTGCATCATTGTCGAAGTTGTGCCCCTCTTCCTGTGCTTTAAAGGCGATTCCAACGTACCTCTTGAAATCTGTTTCCTGCTATTCTGCCTCGCTTTCAAGTCCGCCTCGTTGCCTTCCCTCAACAGATTTTTGGACGATAGTTGTCCTTTATTACTCGGCCAGTTTGTGAATTGCTGTGCCCCTGAGCTCCATTATTCAACTCGTTTTTGGTGAGCTGACCGCAAGTCCAAAATTTTGGTTCAGGATCTATACTGATTCCCGGTGGGTGGCTGAGACTTTGGTTAATTCTTCTTCCTGCCGGGAAATTACAGTGATATGTGCCCGTCCAAATGCCTAACAGCTACTCTCTCATTGGTTCTCCCTCTTCCCTTTCATCCTCCGCCAAATTGGCAACCTGTGCGAACCAGGAGCTTAAAGGGGCTGTCTCTCCAAGTTGGGAGGTTGATAATAAAGCAGATGGAAAGTCAAACCGGAGCACCAGGAGAGGGACTATTCGTTGAGTTTTAGAAACCTTTCGTATTCACAGTGTGTCCGTTCTCTAGGATTCCCGTACATGTTATATCTGTAGTAATATTCCCTTCAACCTGGAGAGTTGGGACCCATGGAATGTGTGCCATGCATTATTGCTTTAAAGGGTCTGCATTTGCTCACCCAATCTCACCAATCCTCTCAGTCCCAAGTGTCCAGCCTTATGCCACATCCAGCTGTCATTGTAGATAGGGTCATTTCAGGTTTCATCAGAGACCCTGAAGGAATCGTAAAGAATTTCCCAGTTTTTTTGTTTTGTTTTTGAAATTCCTTTTTATAGTGGGTTTGAGCTGATTCTCACTGCCATGTTTATGCCTGTCTAGACACACTTGATTCCCTTACGGAGACATATCAATACATAGGTTTTAAGATTCTTACTAGTCAGATATATTCCTCTGCGGGAAATATAGGGTTTTGAGTCCCTTTCACTGAGGAAGGTGTAGGTCTTGTCTATTCCATAGTTGGTTTTTGGAACGGTACCTGTGCTTATATCAAACTCTGGTTTTATGCATCACCCCACCTCTCCTTCCCCCTTAAGCAGGCATAAGAGTGTTTTCTAAATGTGAGACACTGTTCTCTTTCCTAACTCAGTTCAAGTGTAGCCATGTTTACAGGATCTTCATAAGTGATAACTTATGATAAGTTTCTTTTTCTCTGTGACTTATTTCACTTAGAATCATCGTACCTGAATCCACCCATTTTGCTGCTACTGGTCTTATGACATTGATTTCATGGCTGAGGGATATTCCATCGTACGTAAGTACCACAATTTTTTGAACCAATTTTATATTTCCTGGGATATTTAAGGTGTACCCAAGTTGAGGTCCTTGTAAGCAGTGCAGCCCTAAATTTTGGGGTGGCTCTGTCTTATTGATTTTCAGTTTTTCCCAGGTATATTCCCTGGACTGGAAGTGCCCTTGGTTCTGTAGCTCTGTTGTTTACTTGTTTTAGGGAACACAATGCACTCCTCCAGAGAGGCAGTTGGCAATTTACATCCCGCCCATCAGCATAACAAGGCTCCCTGTTCTCCAGGGCCTGTCTTGCCGTTCTGGTTTTTACACATTTTCTGGATGTCCCTTTTGACCGGTGGGAAGTGATACTTCTTTGTAGTGCAGATTTGCATTGCCCGCTTGCTTGCTTGGCCAAAAAGGGCGTATGCGTTTTCTCCTGAATATATTCAGGAGAAAACGCATACGCCCTTTTTGGCCAAGTGCATCATTGTCGAAGTTGTGCCCCTCTTCCTGTGCTTTAAAGGCGATTCCAACGTACCTCTTGAAATCTGTTTCCTGCTATTCTGCCTCGCTTTCAAGTCCACCTCGTTGCCTTCACTCAACAGATTTTTGGACGATAGTTGTCCTTTATTACTCGGCCAGTTTGTGAATTGCTGTGCCCCTGAGCTCCATTTTTCAACTCGTTTTTGGTGAGCTGACCGCAAGTCCAAAATTTTGGTTCAGGATCTATACTGATTCCCGGTGGGTGGCTGAGACTTTGGTTAATTCTTCTTCCTGCCGGGAAATTACAGTGATATGTGCCCGTCCAAATGCCTTACAGCTACTCTCTCATTGGTTCTCCCTCTTCCCTTTCATCCTCTGCCAAATTGGCAACCTGTGCGAACCAGGAGGTTAAAGGGGCTGTCTCTCCAAGTTGGGAGGTTGATAATAAAGCAGATGGAAAGTCAAACCAGAGCACCAGGAGAGGGACTATTCGTTGAGTTTTAGAAACCTTTCGTATTCACAGTGTGTCCGTTCTCTAGGATTCCCGTACATGTTATATCTGTAGTAATATTCCCTTCAACCTGGAGAGTTGGGACCCATGGAATGTGTGCCATGCATTATTGCTTTAAAGGGTCTGCATTTGCTCACCCAATCTCACCAATCCTCTCAGTCCCAAGTGTCCAGCCTTATGCCACATCCAGCTGTCATTGTAGATAGGGTCATTTCAGGTTTCATCAGAGACCCTGAAGGAATTGTAAAGAATTTCCCAGTTTTTTTGTTTTATTTTTGAAATTCCTTTTTATAGTGGGTTTGAGCTGATTCTCGCTGCCATATTTATCCCAGTCTAGACACACTTGATTCCCTTACGGAGACATATCAATACGTAGCTTTTAAGATTCTTACTAGTCAGATATATTCCTCTGCGGGAAATATGGGGTTTTGAGTCCCTTTCACTGAGGAAGGTGTAGGTCTTGTCTATTCCATAGTTGGTTTTTGGAACGGTACCTGTGCTTATATCAAACTCTGCTTTTATGCATCACCCCACCTCTCCTTCCCCCTTAAGCAGGCATAAGAGTGTTTTCTAAATGTGAGACACTGTTCTCTTTCCTAACTCAGTTCAAGTGTAGCCATGTTTACAGGATCTTCATAAGTGATATCTTATGATAAGTTTCTTTTTCTGTGTGACTTATTTCACTTAGAATCATCGTACCTGAATCCACCCATTTTGCTGCTACTGGTCTTATGACATTGATTTCATGGCTGAGGGATATTCCATCGTACGTAAGTACCACAATTTTTTGAACCATTTTTATATTTCCTGGGATATTTAAGGTGTACCCAAGTTGAGGTCCTTGTAAGCAGTGCAGCCCTAAATTTTGGGGTGGCTGTGTCTTTTTGATTTTCAGTTTTCCCAAGGTATATTCCCTAGACTGGAAGTGCCCTTGGCTCTGTAGCTCTGTTGTTTACTTGTTTTAGGGAACACAATGCACTCCTCCAGAGAGGCAGTTGGCAATTTACATCCCGCCCATCAGCATAACAAGGCTCCTTGTTCTCTAGGGCCTGTCTTGCCTTTCTGGTTTTTACACATTTTGTGGATGTCCCTTTTGACCGGTGGGAAGTGATACTTCTTTGTAGTGCAGAATTGCATTGCCCGCTTGCCTGCTTGGCCAAAAAGGGCGTATGCGTTTTCTCCTGAATATATTCAGGAGAAAACGCATACGCCCTTTTTGGCCAAGTGCATCATTGACGAAGTTGTGCCCCTCTTCCTGTGCTTTAAAGGCGATTCCAACTTACCTCTTGAAATCTGTTTCCTGCTATTCTGCCTCGCTTTCAAGTCTGTCTCGTTGCCTTCCCTCAACAGATTTTTGGACGATAGTTGTCCTTTATTACTCGGCCAGTTTGTGAATTGCTGTGCCCCTGAGCTCCATTTTTCAACTCGTTTTTGGTGAGCTGACCGCAAGTCCAAAATTTTGGTTCAGGATCTATACTGATTCCCGGTGGGTGGCTGAGACTTTGGTTAATTCTTCTTCCTGCCGGGAAATTACAGTGATATGTGCCCGTCCAAATGCCTAACAGCTACTCTCTCATTGGTTCTCCCTCTTCCCTTTCATCCTCTGCCAAATTGGCAACCTGTGCGAACCAGGAGGTTAAAGGGGTTGTCTCTCCAAGTTGGGAGGTTGATAATAAAGCAGATGGAAAGTCAAACCGGAGCACCAGGAGAGGGACTATTCGTTGAGTTTTAGAAACCTTTCGTATTCACAGTGTGTCCATTCTCTAGGATTCCCGTACATGTTATATCTGTAGTAATATTCCCTTCAACCTGGAGAGTTGGGACCCATGGAATGTGTGCCATGCATTATTGCTTTAAAGGGTCTGCATTTGCTCACCCAATCTCACCAATCCTCTCAGTCCCAAGTGTCCAGCCTTATGCCACATCCAGCTGTCGTTGTAGATAGGGTCATTTCAGGTTTCATCAGAGACCCTGAAGGAATTGTAAAGAATTTCCCAGTTTTTTTGTTTTATTTTTGAAATTCCTTTTTATAGTGGGTTTGAGCTGATTCTCGCTGCCATATTTATCCCAGTCTAGACACACTTGATTCCCTTACGGAGACATATCAATACATAGGTTTTAAGATTCTTACTTTACTAGTCAGATATATTCCTCTGCGGGAAATATGGGGTTTTGAGTCCCTTTCACTGAGGAAGGTGTAGGTCTTGTCTATTCCATAGTTGGTTTTTGGAACGGTACCTCTGCTTATATCAAACTCTGGTTTTATGCATCACCCCACCTCTCGTTCCCCCTTAAGCAGGCATAAGAGTGTTTTCTAAATGTGAGACACTGTTCTCTTTCCTAACTCAGTTCAAGTGTAGCCATGTTTACAGGATCTTCATAAGTGATATCTAATGATAAGTTTCTTTTTCTGTGTGACTTATTTCACTTAGAATCATCGTACCTGAATCCACCCATTTTGCTGCTACTGGTCTTATGACATTGATTTCATGGCTGAGGGATATTCCAACGTACGTAAGTACCACAATTTTTTGAACCATTTTTATATTTCCTGGGATATTTAAGGTGTACCCAAGTTGAGGTCCTTGTAAGCAGTGCAGCCCTAAATTTTGGGGTGGCTGTGTCTTTTTGATTTTCAGTTTTCCCAAGGTATATTCCCTAGACTGGAAGTGCCCTTGGCTCTGTAGCTCTGTTGTTTACTTGTTTTAGGGAACACAATGCACTCCTCCAGAGAGGCACTGGCAATTTACATCCCGCCCATCAGCATAACAAGGCACCCTGTTCTCCAGGGCCTGTCTTGCCTTTCTGGTTTTTACACATTTTGTGGATGTCCCTTTTGACTGGTGGGAAGTGATACTTCTTTGTAGTGCAGATTTGCATTGCCCGCTTGCTTGCTTGGCCAAAAAGGGCGTATGCGTTTTCTCCTGAATATATTCAGGAGAAAACGCATACGCCCTTTTTGGCCAAGTGCATCATTGTCGAAGTTGTGCCCCTCTTCCTGTGCTTTAAAGGCGATTCCAACGTACCTCTTGAAATCTGTTTCCTGCTATTCTGCCACGCTTTCAAGTCCGCCTCATTGCCTTCCCTCAACAGATTTTTGGACGATAGTTGTCCTTTATTACTCGGCCAGTTTGTGAATTGCTGTGCCCCTGAGCTCCATTATTCAACTCGTTTTTGGTGAGCTGACCGCAAGTCCAAAATTTTGGTTCAGGATCTATACTGATTCCCGGTGGGTGGCTGAGACTTTGGTTAATTCTTCTTCCTGCCGGGAAATTACAGTGATATGTGCCCGTCCAAATGCCTAACAGCTACTCTCTCATTGGTTCTCCCTCTTCCCTTTCATCCTCCGCCAAATTGGCAACCTGTGCGAACCAGGAGCTTAAAGGGGCTGTCTCTCCAAGTTGGGAGGTTGATAATAAAGCAGATGGAAAGTCAAACTGGAGCACCAGGAGAGGGACTATTCGTTGAGTTTTAGAAACCTTTCGTATTCACAGTGTGTCCGTTCTCTAGGATTCCCGTACATGTTATATCTGTAGTAATATTCCCTTCAACCTGGAGAGTTGGGACCCATGGAATGTGTGCCATGCATTATTGCTTTAAAGGGTCTGCATTTGCTCACCCAATCTCACCAATCCTCTCAGTCCCAAGTGTCCAGCCTTATGCCACATCCAGCTGTCATTGTAGATAGGGTCATTTCAGGTTTCATCAGAGACCCTGAAGGAATCGTAAAGAATTTCCCAGTTTTTTTGTTTTGTTTTTGAAATTCCTTTTTATAGTGGGTTTGAGCTGATTCTCACTGCCATGTTTATGCCTGTCTAGACACACTTGATTCCCTTACGGAGACATATCAATACATAGGTTTTAAGATTCTTACTAGTCAGATATATTCCTCTGCGGGAAATATAGGGTTTTGAGTCCCTTTCACTGAGGAAGGTGTAGGTCTTGTCTATTCCATAGTTGGTTTTTGGAACGGTACCTGTGCTTATATCAAACTCTGGTTTTATGCATCACCCCACCTCTCCTTCCCCCTTAAGCAGGCATAAGAGTGTTTTCTAAATGTGAGACACTGTTCTCTTTCCTAACTCAGTTCAAGTGTAGCCATGTTTACAGGATCTTCATAAGTGATAACTTATGATAAGTTTCTTTTTCTGTGTGACTTATTTCACTTAGAATCATCGTACCTGAATCCACCCATTTTGCTGCTACTGGTCTTATGACATTGATTTCATGGCTGAGGGATATTCCATCGTACGTAAGTACCACAATTTTTTGAACCATTTTTATATTTCCTGGGATATTTAAGGTGTACCCAAGTTGAGGTCCTTGTAAGCAGTGCAGCCCTAAATTTTGGGGTGGCTGTGTCTTTTTGATTTTCAGTTTTCCCAAGGTATATTCCCTAGACTGGAAGTGCCCTTGGCTCTGTAGCTCTGTTGTTTACTTGTTTTAGGGAACACAATGCACTCCTCCAGAGAGGCAGTTGGCAATTTACATCCCGCCCATCAGCATAACAAGGCTCCCTGTTCTCTAGGGCCTGTCTTGCCTTTCTGGTTTTTAAACATTTTTTGGATGTCCCTTTTGACCGGTGGGAAGTGATACTTCTTTGTAGTGCAGAATTGCATTGCCCGCTTGCTTGCTTGGCCAAAAAGGGCGTATGCGTTTTCTCCTGAATATATTCAGGAGAAAACGCATACGCCCTTTTTGGCCAAGTGCATCATTGTCGAAGTTGTGCCCCTCTTCCTGTGCTTTAAAGGCAATACCAACTTACCTCTTGAAATCTGTTTCCTGCTATTCTGCCTCGCTTTCAAGTCCACCTCGTTGCCTTCCCTCAACAGATTTTTGGACGATAGTTGTCCTTTATTACTCGGCCAGTTTGTGAATTGCTGTGCCCCTGAGCTCCATTTTTCAACTCGTTTTTGGTGAGCTGACCGCAAGTCCAAAATTTTGGTTCAGGATCTATACTGATTCCCGGTGGGTGGCTGAGACTTTGGTTAATTCTTCTTCCTGCCGGGAAATTACAGTGATATGTGCCCGTCCAAATGCCTAACAGCTACTCTCTCATTGGTTCTCCCTCTTCCCTTTCATCCTCTGCCAAATTGGCAACCTGTGCGAACCAGGAGGTTAAAGGGGTTGTCTCTCCAAGTTGGGAGGTTGATAATAAAGCAGATGGAAAGTCAAACCGCAGCACCAGGAGAGGGACTATTCGTTGAGTTTTAGAAACCTTTCGTATTCACAGTGTGTCCGTTCTCTAGGATTCCCGTACATGTTATATCTGTAGTAATATTCCCTTCAACCTGGAGAGTTGGGACCCATGGAATGTGTGCCATGCATTATTGCTTTAAAGGGTCTGCATTTGCTCACCCAATCTCACCAATCCTCTCAGTCCCAAGTGTCCAGCCTTATGCCACATCCAGCTGTCATTGTAGATAGGGTCATTTCAGGTTTCATCAGAGACCCTGAAGGAATTGTAAAGAATTTCCCAGTTTTTTTGTTTTATTTTTGAAATTCCTTTTTATAGTGGGTTTGAGCTGATTCTCGCTGCCATATTTATCCCAGTCTAGACACACTTGATTCCCTTACGGAGACATATCAATACATAGGTTTTAAGATTCTTACTTTACTAGTCAGATATATTCCTCTGCGGGAAATATGGGGTTTTGAGTCCCTTTCACTGAGGAAGGTGTAGGTCTTGTCTATTCCATAGTTGGTTTTTGGAACGGTACCTGTGCTTATATCAAACTCTGGTTTTATGCATCACCCCACCTCTCCTTCCCCCTTAAGCAGGCATAAGAGTGTTTTCTAAATGTGAGACACTGTTCTCTTTCCTAACTCAGTTCAAGTGTAGCCATGTTTACAGGATCTTCATAAGTGATATCTTATGATAAGTTTCTTTTTCTGTGTGACTTATTTCACTTAGAATCATCGTACCTGAATCCACCCATTTTGCTGCTACTGGTCTTATGACATTGATTTCATGGCTGAGGGATATTCCATCGTACGTAAGTACCACAATTTTTTGAACCATTTTTATATTTCCTGGGATATTTAAGGTGTACCCAAGTTGAGGTCCTTGTAAGCAGTGCAGCCCTAAATTTTGGGGTGGCTCTGTCTTATTGATTTTCAGTTTTCCCAAGGTATATTCCCTAGACTGGAAGTGCCCTTGGCTCTGTAGCTCTGTTGTTTACTTGTTTTAGGGAATACAATGCACTCCTCCAGAGAGGCATTGGCAATTTACATCCCGCCCATCAGCATAACAAGGCACCCTGTTCTCCAGGGCCTGTCTTGCCTTTCTGGTTTTTACACATTTTGTGGATGTCCCTTTTGACTGGTGGGAAGTGATACTTTTTTGTAGTGCAGATTTGCATTGCCCGCTTGCTTGCTTGGCCAAAAAGGGCGTATGCGTTTTCTCCTGAATATATTCAGGAGAAAACACATACGCCCTTTTTGGCCAAGTGCATCATTGTCGAAGTTGTGCCCCTCTTCCTGTGCTTTAAAGGCGATTCCAACGTACCTCTTGAAATCTGTTTCCTGCTATTCTGCCACGCTTTCAAGTCCGCCTCATTGCCTTCCCTCAACAGATTTTTGGATGATAGTTGTCCTTTATTACTCGGCCAGTTTGTGAATTGCTGTGCCCCTGAGCTCCATTTTTCAACTCGTTTTTGGTGAGCTAACCGCAAGTCCAAAATTTTGGTTCAGGATCTATACTGATTCCCGGTGGGTGGCTGAGACTTTGGTTAATTCTTCTTCCTGCCGGGAAATTACAGTGATATGTGCCCGTCCAAATGCCTTACAGCTACTCTCTCATTGGTTCTCCCTCTTCCCTTTCATCCTCCGCCAAATTGGCAACCTGTGCGAACCAGGAGCTTAAAGGGGCTGTCTCTCCAAGTTGGGAGGTTGATAATAAAGCAGATGGAAAGTCAAACCGGAGCACCAGGAGAGGGACTATTCGTTGAGTTTTAGAAACCTTTCGTATTCACAGTGTGTCCGTTCTCTAGGATTCCCGTACATGTTATATCTGTAGTAATATTCCCTTCAACCTGGAGAGTTGGGAACCATGGAATGTGTGCCATGCATTATTGCTTTAAAGGGTCTGCATTTGCTCACCCAATCTCACCAATCCTCTCAGTCCCAAGTGTCCAGCCTTATGCCACATCCAGCTGTCATTGTAGATAGGGTCATTTCAGGTTTCATCAGAGGCCCTGAAGGAATTGTAAAGAATTTCCCAGTTTTTTTTGTTTTGTTTTTGAAATTCCTTTTTATAGTGGGTTTGAACTGATTCTCGCTGCCATGTTTATGCCAGTCTAGACACACTTGATTCCCTTACGGAGACATATCAATAAATAGGTTTTAAGATTCTTACTAGTCAGATATATTCCTCTGCGGGAAATATGGGGTTTTGAGTCCCCTTCACTGAGGAAGGTGTAGGTCTTGTCTATTCCATAGTTGGTTTTTGGAATGGTACCTGTGCTTATATCAAACTCTGGTTTTATGCATCACCCCACCTCTCCTTCCCCCTTAAGCAGGCATAAGAGTGTTTTCTAAATGTGAGACACTGTTCTCTTTCCTAACTCAGTTCAAGTGTAGCCATGTTTACAGGATCTTCATAAGTGATAACTTATGATAAGTTTCTTTTTCTCTGTGACTTATTTCACTTAGAATCATCGTACCTGAATCCACCCATTTTGCTGCTACTGGTCTTATGACATTGATTTCATGGCTGAGGGATATTCCATCGTACGTAAGTACCACAATTTTTTGAACCAATTTTATATTTCCTGGGATATTTAAGGTGTACCCAAGTTGAGGTCCTTGTAAGCAGTGCAGCCCTAAATTTTGGGGTGGCTCTGTCTTATTGATTTTCAGTTTTTCCCAGGTATATTCCCTAGACTGGAAGTGCCCTTGGCTCTGTAGCTCTGTTGTTTACTTGTTTTAGGGAACACAATGCACTCCTCCAGAGAGGCAGTTGGCAATTTACATCCCGCCCATCAGCATAACAAGGCTCCCTGTTCTCCAGGGCCTGTCTTGCCTTTCTGGTTTTTACACATTTTCTGGATGTCCCTTTTGACCGGTGGGAAGTGATACTTCTTTGTAGTGCAGATTTGCATTGCCCGCTTGCTTGCTTGGCCAAAAAGGGCGTATGCGTTTTCTCCTGAATATATTCAGGAGAAAACGCATACGCCCTTTTTGGCCAAGTTCATCATTGTCGAAGTTGTGCCCCTCTTCCTGTGCTTTAAAGGCGATTCCAACGTACCTCTTGAAATCTGTTTCCTGCTATTCTGCCTCGCTTTCAAGTCCGCCTCGTTGCCTTCCCTCAACAGATTTTTGGACGATAGTTGTCCTTTATTACTCGGCCAGTTTGTGAATTGCTGTGCCCCTGAGCTCCATTTTCCAACTCGTTTTTGGTGAGCTGACCGCAAGTCCAAAATTTTGGTTCAGGATCTATACTGATTCCCGGTGGGTGGTTGAGACTTTGGTTAATTCTTCTTCCTGCCGGGAAATTACAGTGATATGTGCCTGTCCAAATGCCTAACAGCTACTCTCTCATTGGTTCTCCCTCTTCCCTTTCATCCTCTGCCAAATTGGCAACCTGTGCGAACCAGGAGGTTAAAGGGGCTGTCTCTCCAAGTTGGGAGGTTGATAATAAAGCAGATGGAAAGTCAAACCGGAGCACCAGGAGAGGGACTATTCGTTGAGTTTTAGAAACCTTTCGTATTCACAGTGTGTCCGTTCTCTAGGATTCCCATACATGTTATATCTGTAGTAATATTCCCTTCAACCTGGAGAGTTGGGACCCATGGAATGTGTGCCATGCATTATTGCTTTAAAGGGTCTGCCTTTGCTCACCCAATCTCACCAATCCTCTCAGTCCCAAGTGTCCAGCCTTATGCCACATCCAGCTGTCATTGTAGATAGGGTCATTTCAGGTTTCATCAGAGGCCCTGAAGGAATTGTAAAGAATTTCCCAGTTTTTTTTGTTTTGTTTTTGAAATTCCTTTTTATAGTGGGTTTGAACTGATTCTCGCTGCCGTATTTATCCCAGTCTAGACACACTTGATTCCCTTACGGAGACATATCAATACGTAGCTTTTAAGATTCTTACTAGTTAGATATATTCCTCTGCGGGAAATATGGGGTTTTGAGTCCCTTTCACTGAGGAAGGTGTAGGTCTTGTCTATTCCATAGTTGGTTTTTGGAACGGTACCTCTGCTTATATCAAACTCTGGTTTTATGCATCACCCCACCTCTCGTTCCCCCTTAAGCAGGCATAAGAGTGTTTTCTAAATGTGAGACACTGTTCTCTTTCCTAACTCAGTTCAAGTGTAGCCATGTTTACAGGATCTTCATAAGTGATATCTAATGATAAGTTTCTTTTTCTGTGTGACTTATTTCACTTAGAATCATCGTACCTGAATCCACCCATTTTGCTGCTACTGGTCTTATGACATTGATTTCATGGCTGAGGGATATTCCAACGTACGTAAGTACCACAATTTTTTGAACCATTTTTATATTTCCTGGGATATTTAAGGTGTACCCAAGTTGAGGTCCTTGTAAGCAGTGCAGCCCTAAATTTTGGGGTGGCTGTGTCTTTTTGATTTTCAGTTTTCCCAAGGTATATTCCCTAGACTGGAAGTGCCCTTGGCTCTGTAGCTCTGTTGTTTACTTGTTTTAGGGAACACAATGCACTCCTCCAGAGAGGCACTGGCAATTTACATCCCGCCCATCAGCATAACAAGGCACCCTGTTCTCCAGGGCCTGTCTTGCCTTTCTGGTTTTTACACATTTTGTGGATGTCCCTTTTGACTGGTGGGAAGTGATACTTCTTTGTAGTGCAGATTTGCATTGCCCGCTTGCTTGCTTGGCCAAAAAGGGCGTATGCGTTTTCTCCTGAATATATTCAGGAGAAAACGCATACGCCCTTTTTGGCCAAGTGCATCATTGTCGAAGTTGTGCCCCTCTTCCTGTGCTTTAAAGGCGATTCCAACGTACCTCTTGAAATCTGTTTCCTGCTATTCTGCCACGCTTTCAAGTCCGCCTCATTGCCTTCCCTCAACAGATTTTTGGACGATAGTTGTCCTTTATTACTCGGCCAGTTTGTGAATTGCTGTGCCCCTGAGATCCATTATTCAACTCGTTTTTGGTGAGCTGACCGCAAGTCCAAAATTTTGGTTCAGGATCTATACTGATTCCCGGTGGGTGGCTGAGACTTTGGTTAATTCTTCTTCCTGCCGGGAAATTACAGTGATATGTGCCCGTCCAAATGCCTAACAGCTACTCTCTCATTGGTTCTCCCTCTTCCCTTTCATCCTCCGCCAAATTGGCAACCTGTGCGAACCAGGAGCTTAAAGGGGCTGTCTCTCCAAGTTGGGAGGTTGATAATAAAGCAGATGGAAAGTCAAACTGGAGCACCAGGAGAGGGACTATTCGTTGAGTTTTAGAAACCTTTCGTATTCACAGTGTGTCCGTTCTCTAGGATTCCCGTACATGTTATATCTGTAGTAATATTCCCTTCAACCTGGAGAGTTGGGACCCATGGAATGTGTGCCATGCATTATTGCTTTAAAGGGTCTGCATTTGCTCACCCAATCTCACCAATCCTCTCAGTCCCAAGTGTCCAGCCTTATGCCACATCCAGCTGTCATTGTAGATAGGGTCATTTCAGGTTTCATCAGAGACCCTGAAGGAATCGTAAAGAATTTCCCAGTTTTTTTGTTTTGTTTTTGAAATTCCTTTTTATAGTGGGTTTGAGCTGATTCTCACTGCCATGTTTATGCCTGTCTAGACACACTTGATTCCCTTACGGAGACATATCAATACATAGGTTTTAAGATTCTTACTAGTCAGATATATTCCTCTGCGGGAAATATAGGGTTTTGAGTCCCTTTCACTGAGGAAGGTGTAGGTCTTGTCTATTCCATAGTTGGTTTTTGGAACGGTACCTGTGCTTATATCAAACTCTGGTTTTATGCATCACCCCACCTCTCCTTCCCCCTTAAGCAGGCATAAGAGTGTTTTCTAAATGTGAGACACTGTTCTCTTTCCTAACTCAGTTCAAGTGTAGCCATGTTTACAGGATCTTCATAAGTGATAACTTATGATAAGTTTCTTTTTCTGTGTGACTTATTTCACTTAGAATCATCGTACCTGAATCCACCCATTTTGCTGCTACTGGTCTTATGACATTGATTTCATGGCTGAGGGATATTCCATCGTACGTAAGTACCACAATTTTTTGAACCATTTTTATATTTCCTGGGATATTTAAGGTGTACCCAAGTTGAGGTCCTTGTAAGCAGTGCAGCCCTAAATTTTGGGGTGGCTGTGTCTTTTTGATTTTCAGTTTTCCCAAGGTATATTCCCTAGACTGGAAGTGCCCTTGGCTCTGTAGCTCTGTTGTTTACTTGTTTTAGGGAACACAATGCACTCCTCCAGAGAGGCAGTTGGCAATTTACATCCCGCCCATCAGCATAACAAGGCTCCCTGTTCTCTAGGGCCTGTCTTGCCTTTCTGGTTTTTAAACATTTTTTGGATGTCCCTTTTGACCGGTGGGAAGTGATACTTCTTTGTAGTGCAGAATTGCATTGCCCGCTTGCTTGCTTGGCCAAAAAGGGCGTATGCGTTTTCTCCTGAATATATTCAGGAGAAAACGCATACGCCCTTTTTGGCCAAGTGCATCATTGTCGAAGTTGTGCCCCTCTTCCTGTGCTTTAAAGGCAATACCAACTTACCTCTTGAAATCTGTTTCCTGCTATTCTGCCTCGCTTTCAAGTCCACCTCGTTGCCTTCCCTCAACAGATTTTTGGACGATAGTTGTCCTTTATTACTCGGCCAGTTTGTGAATTGCTGTGCCCCTGAGCTCCATTTTTCAACTCGTTTTTGGTGAGCTGACCGCAAGTCCAAAATTTTGGTTCAGGATCTATACTGATTCCCGGTGGGTGGCTGAGACTTTGGTTAATTCTTCTTCCTGCCGGGAAATTACAGTGATATGTGCCCGTCCAAATGCCTAACAGCTACTCTCTCATTGGTTCTCCCTCTTCCCTTTCATCCTCTGCCAAATTGGCAACCTGTGCGAACCAGGAGGTTAAAGGGGTTGTCTCTCCAAGTTGGGAGGTTGATAATAAAGCAGATGGAAAGTCAAACCGCAGCACCAGGAGAGGGACTATTCGTTGAGTTTTAGAAACCTTTCGTATTCACAGTGTGTCCGTTCTCTAGGATTCCCGTACATGTTATATCTGTAGTAATATTCCCTTCAACCTGGAGAGTTGGGACCCATGGAATGTGTGCCATGCATTATTGCTTTAAAGGGTCTGCATTTGCTCACCCAATCTCACCAATCCTCTCAGTCCCAAGTGTCCAGCCTTATGCCACATCCAGCTGTCATTGTAGATAGGGTCATTTCAGGTTTCATCAGAGACCCTGAAGGAATTGTAAAGAATTTCCAAGTTTTTTTGTTTTATTTTTGAAATTCCTTTTTATAGTGGGTTTGAGCTGATTCTCGCTGCCATATTTATCCCAGTCTAGACACACTTGATTCCCTTACGGAGACATATCAATACATAGGTTTTAAGATTCTTACTTTACTAGTCAGATATATTCCTCTGCGGGAAATATGGGGTTTTGAGTCCCTTTCACTGAGGAAGGTGTAGGTCTTGTCTATTCCATAGTTGGTTTTTGGAACGGTACCTGTGCTTATATCAAACTCTGGTTTTATGCATCACCCCACCTCTCCTTCCCCCTTAAGCAGGCATAAGAGTGTTTTCTAAATGTGAGACACTGTTCTCTTTCCTAACTCAGTTCAAGTGTAGCCATGTTTACAGGATCTTCATAAGTGATATCTTATGATAAGTTTCTTTTTCTGTGTGACTTATTTCACTTAGAATCATCGTACCTGAATCCACCCATTTTGCTGCTACTGGTCTTATGACATTGATTTCATGGCTGAGGGATATTCCATCGTACGTAAGTACCACAATTTTTTGAACCATTTTTATATTTCCTGGGATATTTAAGGTGTACCCAAGTTGAGGTCCTTGTAAGCAGTGCAGCCCTAAATTTTGGGGTGGCTCTGTCTTATTGATTTTCAGTTTTCCCAAGGTATATTCCCTAGACTGGAAGTGCCCTTGGCTCTGTAGCTCTGTTGTTTACTTGTTTTAGGGAATACAATGCACTCCTCCAGAGAGGCATTGGCAATTTACATCCCGCCCATCAGCATAACAAGGCACCCTGTTCTCCAGGGCCTGTCTTGCCTTTCTGGTTTTTACACATTTTGTGGATGTCCCTTTTGACTGGTGGGAAGTGATACTTTTTTGTAGTGCAGATTTGCATTGCCCGCTTGCTTGCTTGGCCAAAAAGGGCGTATGCGTTTTCTCCTGAATATATTCAGGAGAAAACACATACGCCCTTTTTGGCCAAGTGCATCATTGTCGAAGTTGTGCCCCTCTTCCTGTGCTTTAAAGGCGATTCCAACGTACCTCTTGAAATCTGTTTCCTGCTATTCTGCCACGCTTTCAAGTCCGCCTCATTGCCTTCCCTCAACAGATTTTTGGATGATAGTTGTCCTTTATTACTCGGCCAGTTTGTGAATTGCTGTGCCCCTGAGCTCCATTTTTCAACTCGTTTTTGGTGAGCTAACCGCAAGTCCAAAATTTTGGTTCAGGATCTATACTGATTCCCGGTGGGTGGCTGAGACTTTGGTTAATTCTTCTTCCTGCCGGGAAATTACAGTGATATGTGCCCGTCCAAATGCCTTACAGCTACTCTCTCATTGGTTCTCCCTCTTCCCTTTCATCCTCCGCCAAATTGGCAACCTGTGCGAACCAGGAGCTTAAAGGGGCTGTCTCTCCAAGTTGGGAGGTTGATAATAAAGCAGATGGAAAGTCAAACCGGAGCACCAGGAGAGGGACTATTCGTTGAGTTTTAGAAACCTTTCGTATTCACAGTGTGTCCGTTCTCTAGGATTCCCGTACATGTTATATCTGTAGTAATATTCCCTTCAACCTGGAGAGTTGGGAACCATGGAATGTGTGCCATGCATTATTGCTTTAAAGGGTCTGCATTTGCTCACCCAATCTCACCAATCCTCTCAGTCCCAAGTGTCCAGCCTTATGCCACATCCAGCTGTCATTGTAGATAGGGTCATTTCAGGTTTCATCAGAGGCCCTGAAGGAATTGTAAAGAATTTCCCAGTTTTTTTTGTTTTGTTTTTGAAATTCCTTTTTATAGTGGGTTTGAACTGATTCTCGCTGCCATGTTTATGCCAGTCTAGACACACTTGATTCCCTTACGGAGACATATCAATAAATAGGTTTTAAGATTCTTACTAGTCAGATATATTCCACTGCGGGAAATATGGGGTTTTGAGTCCCCTTCACTGAGGAAGGTGTAGGTCTTGTCTATTCCATAGTTGGTTTTTGGAATGGTACCTGTGCTTATATCAAACTCTGGTTTTATGCATCACCCCACCTCTCCTTCCCCCTTAAGCAGGCATAAGAGTGTTTTCTAAATGTGAGACACTGTTCTCTTTCCTAACTCAGTTCAAGTGTAGCCATGTTTACAGGATCTTCATAAGTGATAACTTATGATAAGTTTCTTTTTCTCTGTGACTTATTTCACTTAGAATCATCGTACCTGAATCCACCCATTTTGCTGCTACTGGTCTTATGACATTGATTTCATGGCTGAGGGATATTCCATCGTACGTAAGTACCACAATTTTTTGAACCAATTTTATATTTCCTGGGATATTTAAGGTGTACCCAAGTTGAGGTCCTTGTAAGCAGTGCAGCCCTAAATTTTGGGGTGGCTCTGTCTTATTGATTTTCAGTTTTTCCCAGGTATATTCCCTAGACTGGAAGTGCCCTTGGCTCTGTAGCTCTGTTGTTTACTTGTTTTAGGGAACACAATGCACTCCTCCAGAGAGGCAGTTGGCAATTTACATCCCGCCCATCAGCATAACAAGGCTCCCTGTTCTCCAGGGCCTGTCTTGCCTTTCTGGTTTTTACACATTTTGTGGATGTCTCTTTTGACCGGTGGGAAGTGATACTTCTTTGTAGTGCAGATTTGCATTGCCCGCTTGCTTGCTTGGCCAAAAAGGGCGTATGCGTTTTCTCCTGAATATATTCAGGAGAAAACGCATACGCCCTTTTTGGCCAAGTTCATCATTGTCGAAGTTGTGCCCCTCTTCCTGTGCTTTAAAGGCGATTCCAACGTACCTCTTGAAATCTGTTTCCTGCTATTCTGCCTCGCTTTCAAGTCCGCCTCGTTGCCTTCCCTCAACAGATTTTTGGACGATAGTTGTCCTTTATTACTCGGCCAGTTTGTGAATTGCTGTGCCCCTGAGCTCCATTTTCCAACTCGTTTTTGGTGAGCTGACCGCAAGTCCAAAATTTTGGTTCAGGATCTATACTGATTCCCGGTGGGTGGTTGAGACTTTGGTTAATTCTTCTTCCTGCCGGGAAATTACAGTGATATGTGCCTGTCCAAATGCCTAACAGCTACTCTCTCATTGGTTCTCCCTCTTCCCTTTCATCCTCTGCCAAATTGGCAACCTGTGCGAACCAGGAGGTTAAAGGGGCTGTCTCTCCAAGTTGGGAGGTTGATAATAAAGCAGATGGAAAGTCAAACCGGAGCACCAGGAGAGGGACTATTCGTTGAGTTTTAGAAACCTTTCGTATTCACAGTGTGTCCATTCTCTAGGATTCCCGTACATGTTATATCTGTAGTAATATTCCCTTCAACCTGGAGAGTTGGGACCCATGGAATGTGTGCCATGCATTATTGCTTTAAGGGGTCTGCATTTGCTCACCCAATCTCACCAATCCTCTCAGTCCCAAGTGTCCAGCCTTATGCCACATCCAGCTGTCATTGTAGATAGGGTCATTTCAGGTTTCATCAGAGACCCTGAAGGAATTGTAAAGAATTTCCCAGTTTTTTTGTTTTATTTTTGAAATTCCTTTTTATAGTGGGTTTGAGCTGATTCTCGCTGCCGTATTTATCCCAGTCTAGACACACTTGATTCCCTTACGGAGACATATCAATACGTAGCTTTTAAGATTCTTACTAGTTAGATATATTCCTCTGCGGGAAATATGGGGTTTTGAGTCCCTTTCACTGAGGAAGGTGTAGGTCTTGTCTATTCCATAGTTGGTTTTTGGAACGGTACCTGTGCTTATATCAAACTCTGGTTTTATGCATCACCCCACCTCTCCTTCCCCCTTAAGCAGGCATAAGAGTGTTTTCTAAATGTGAGACACTGTTCTCTTTCCTAACTCAGTTCAAGTGTAGCCATGTTTACAGGATCTTCATAAGTGATATCTTATGATAAGTTTCTTTTTCTGTGTGACTTATTTCACTTAGAATCATCGTACCTGAATCCACCCATTTTGCTGCTACTGGTCTTATGACATTGATTTCATGGCTGAGGGATATTCCATCGTACGTAAGTACCACAATTTTTTGAACCATTTTTATATTTCCTGGGATATTTAAGGTGTACCCAAGTTGAGGTCCTTGTAAGCAGTGCAGCCCTAAATTTTGGGGTGGCTGTGTCTTTTTGATTTTCAGTTTTCCCAAGGTATATTCCCTAGACTGGAAGTGCCCTTGGCTCTGTAGCTCTGTTGTTTACTTGTTTTAGGGAACACAATGCACTCCTCCAGAGAGGCAGTTGGCAATTTACATCCCGCCCATCAGCATAACAAGGCTCCCTGTTCTCCAGGGCCTGTCTTGCCTTTCTGGTTTTTACACATTTTGTGGATGTCCCTTTTGACCGGTGGGAAGTGATACTTCTTTGTAGTGCAGATTTGCATTGCCCGCTTGCTTGCTTGGCCAAAAAGGGCGTATGCGTTTTCTCCTGAATATATTCAGGAGAAAACGCATACGCCCTTTTTGGCCAAGTGCATCATTGTCGAAGTTGTGCCCCTCTTCCTGTGCTTTAAAGGCGATTCCAACGTACCTCTTGAAATCTGTTTCCTGCTATTCTGCCTCGCTTTCAAGTCCGCCTCGTTGCCTTCCCTCAACAGATTTTTGGAAGATAGTTGTCCTTTATTACTCGGCCAGTTTGTGAATTGCTGTGCCCCTGAGCTCCATTTTTCAACTCGTTTTTGGTGAGCTGACCGCAAGTCCAAAATTTTGGTTCAGGATCTATACTGATTCCCGGTGGGTGTCTGAGACTTTGGTTAATTCTTCTTCCTGCCGGGAAATTACAGTGATATGTGCCTGTCCAAATGCCTAACAGCTACTCTCTCATTGGTTCTCCCTCTTCCCTTTCATCCTCTGCCAAATTGGCAACCTGTGCGAACCAGGAGGTTAAAGGGGCTGTCTCTCCAAGTTGGGAGGTTGATAATAAAGCAGATGGAAAGTCAAACCGGAGCACCAGGAGAGGGACTATTCGTTGAGTTTTAGAAACCTTTCGTATTCACAGTGTGTCCGTTCTCTAGGATTCCTGTACATGTTATATCTGTAGTAATATTCCCTTCAACCTGGAGAGTTGGGACCCATGGAATGTGTGCCATGCATTATTGCTTTAAAGGGTCTGCATTTGCTCACCCAATCTCACCAATCCTCTCAGTCCCAAGTGTCCAGCCTTATGCCACATCCAGCTGTCATTGTAGATAGGGTCATTTCAGGTTTCATCAGAGACCCTGAAGGAATTGTAAAGAATTTCCCAGTTTTTTTGTTTTATTTTTGAAATTCCTTTTTATAGTGGGTTTGAGCTGATTCTCGCTGCCATATTTATCCCAGTCTAGACACACTTGATTCCCTTACGGAGACATATCAATACGTAGCTTTTAAGATTCTTACTAGTCAGGTATATTCCTCTGCGGGAAATATGGGGTTTTGAGTCCCTTTCACTGAGGAAGGTGTAGGTCTTGTCTATTCCATAGTTGGTTTTTGGAAAGGTACCTGTGCTTATATCAAACTCTGGTTTTATGCATCACCCCACCTCTCCTTCCCCCTTAAGCAGGCATAAGAGTGTTTTCTAAATGTGAGACACTGTTCTCTTTCCTAACTCAGTTCAAGTGTAGCCATGTTTACAGGATCATCATAAGTGATATCTTATGATAAGTTTCTTTTTCTGTGTGACTTATTTCACTTAGAATCATCATACCTGAATCCACCCATTTTGCTGCTACTGGTCTTATGACATTGATTTCATGGCTGAGGGATATTCCATCGTACGTAAGTACCACAATTTTTTGAACCATTTATATATTTCCTGGGATATTTAAGGTGTACCCAAGTTGAGGTCCTTGTAAGCAGTGCAGCCCTAAATTTTGGGGTGGCTGTGTCTTTTTGATTTTCAGTTTTCCCAAGGTATATTCCCTAGACTGGAAGTGCCCTTGGCTCTGTAACTCTGTTGTTTACTTGTTTTAGGGAACACAATGCACTCCTCCAGAGAGGCAGTTGGCAATTTACATCCCGCCCATCAGCATAACAAGGCACCCTGTTCTCCAGGGCCTGTCTTGACTTTCTGGTTTTTACACATTTTGTGGATGTCCCTTTTGACTGGTGGGAAGTGATACTTCTTTGTAGTGCAGATTTGCATTGCCCGCTTGCTTGCTTGGCCAAAAAGGGCATATGCGTTTTCTCCTGAATATGTTCAGGAGAAAACGCATACGCCCTTTTTGGCCAAGTGCATCATTGTCGAAGTTGGGCACCTCTTCCTGTGCTTTAAAGGCGATTCCAACGTACCTCTTGAAATCTGTTTCCTGCTATTCTGCCTCGCTTTCAAGTCCACCTCGTTGCCTTCCCTCAACAGATTTTTGGACGATAGTTGTCCTTTATTACTCGGCCAGTTTGTGAATTGCTGTGCCCCTGAGCTCCATTTTTCAACTCGTTTTTGGTGAGCTGACCGCAAGTCCAAAATTTTGGTTCAGGATCTATACTGATTCCCGGTGGGTGGCTGAGACTTTGGTTAATTCTTCTTCCTGCCGGGAAATTACAGTGATATGTGCCCGTCCAAATGCCTAACAGCTACTCTCTCATTGGTTCTCCCTCTTCCCTTTCATCCTCTGCCAAATTGGCAACCTGTGCGAACCAGGAGGTTAAAGGGGCTGTCTCTCCAAGTTGGGAGGTTGATAATAAAGCAGATGGAAAGTCAAACCAGAGCACCAGGAGAGGGACTATTCGTTGAGTTTTAGAAACCTTTCGTATTCACAGTGTGTCCGTTCTCTAGGATTCCCGTACATGTTATATCTGTAGTAATATTCCCTTCAACCTGGAGAGTTGGGACCCATGGAATGTGTGCCATGCATTATTGCTTTAAAGGGTCTGCATTTGCTCACCCAATCTCACCAATCCTCTCAGTCCCAAGTGTCCAGCCTTATGCCACATCCAGCTGTCATTGTAGATAGGGTCATTTCAGGTTTCATCAGAGACCCTGAAGGAATTGTAAAGAATTTCCCAGTTTTTTTGTTTTATTTTTGAAATTCCTTTTTATAGTGGGTTTGAGCTGATTCTCGCTGCCATATTTATCCCAGTCTAGACACACTTGATTCCCTTACGGAGACATATCAATACGTAGCTTTTAAGATTCTTACTAGTCAGATATATTCCTCTGCGGGAAATATGGGGTTTTGAGTCCCTTTCACTGAGGAAGGTGTAGGTCTTGTCTATTCCATAGTTGGTTTTTGGAACGGTACCTGTGCTTATATCAAACTCTGGTTTTATGCATCACCCCACCTCTCCTTCCCCCTTAAGCAGGCATAAGAGTGTTTTCTAAATGTGAGACACTGTTCTCTTTCCTAACTCAGTTCAAGTGTAGCCATGTTTACAGGATCTTCATAAGTGATATCTTATGATAAGTTTCTTTTTCTGTGTGACTTATTTCACTTAGAATCATCGTACCTGAATCCACCCATTTTGCTGCTACTGGTCTTATGACATTGATTTCATGGCTGAGGGATATTCCATCGTACGTAAGTACCACAATTTTTTGAACCATTTTTATATTTCCTGGGATATTTAAGGTGTACCCAAGTTGAGGTCCTTGTAAGCAGTGCAGCCCTAAATTTTGGGGTGGCTGTGTCTTTTTGATTTTCAGTTTTCCCAAGGTATATTCCCTAGACTGGAAGTGCCCTTGGCTCTGTAGCTCTGTTGTTTACTTGTTTTAGGGAACACAATGCACTCCTCCAGAGAGGCAGTTGGCAATTTACATCCCGCCCATCAGCATAACAAGGCTCCTTGTTCTCTAGGGCCTGTCTTGCCTTTCTGGTTTTTACACATTTTGTGGATGTCCCTTTTGACCGGTGGGAAGTGATACTTCTTTGTAGTGCAGAATTGCATTGCCCGCTTGCCTGCTTGGCCAAAAAGGGCGTATGCGTTTTCTCCTGAATATATTCAGGAGAAAACGCATACGCCCTTTTTGGCCAAGTGCATCATTGACGAAGTTGTGCCCCTCTTCCTGTGCTTTAAAGGCGATTCCAACTTACCTCTTGAAATCTGTTTCCTGCTATTCTGCCTCGCTTTCAAGTCTGTCTCGTTGCCTTCCCTCAACAGATTTTTGGACGATAGTTGTCCTTTATTACTCGGCCAGTTTGTGAATTGCTGTGCCCCTGAGCTCCATTTTTCAACTCGTTTTTGGTGAGCTGACCGCAAGTCCAAAATTTTGGTTCAGGATCTATACTGATTCCCGGTGGGTGGCTGAGACTTTGGTTAATTCTTCTTCCTGCCGGGAAATTACAGTGATATGTGCCCGTCCAAATGCCTAACAGCTACTCTCTCATTGGTTCTCCCTCTTCCCTTTCATCCTCTGCCAAATTGGCAACCTGTGCGAACCAGGAGGTTAAAGGGGTTGTCTCTCCAAGTTGGGAGGTTGATAATAAAGCAGATGGAAAGTCAAACCGGAGCACCAGGAGAGGGACTATTCGTTGAGTTTTAGAAACCTTTCGTATTCACAGTGTGTCCATTCTCTAGGATTCCCGTACATGTTATATCTGTAGTAATATTCCCTTCAACCTGGAGAGTTGGGACCCATGGAATGTGTGCCATGCATTATTGCTTTAAAGGGTCTGCATTTGCTCACCCAATCTCACCAATCCTCTCAGTCCCAAGTGTCCAGCCTTATGCCACATCCAGCTGTCGTTGTAGATAGGGTCATTTCAGGTTTCATCAGAGACCCTGAAGGAATTGTAAAGAATTTCCCAGTTTTTTTGTTTTATTTTTGAAATTCCTTTTTATAGTGGGTTTGAGCTGATTCTCGCTGCCATATTTATCCCAGTCTAGACACACTTGATTCCCTTACGGAGACATATCAATACATAGGTTTTAAGATTCTTACTTTACTAGTCAGATATATTCCTCTGCGGGAAATATGGGGTTTTGAGTCCCTTTCACTGAGGAAGGTGTAGGTCTTGTCTATTCCATAGTTGGTTTTTGGAACGGTACCTCTGCTTATATCAAACTCTGGTTTTATGCATCACCCCACCTCTCGTTCCCCCTTAAGCAGGCATAAGAGTGTTTTCTAAATGTGAGACACTGTTCTCTTTCCTAACTCAGTTCAAGTGTAGCCATGTTTACAGGATCTTCATAAGTGATATCTTATGATAAGTTTCTTTTTCTGTGTGACTTATTTCACTTAGAATCATCGTACCTGAATCCACCCATTTTGCTGCTACTGGTCTTATGACATTGATTTCATGGCTGAGGGATATTCCAACGTACGTAAGTACCACAATTTTTTGAACCATTTTTATATTTCCTGGGATATTTAAGGTGTACCCAAGTTGAGGTCCTTGTAAGCAGTGCAGCCCTAAATTTTGGGGTGGCTGTGTCTTTTTGATTTTCAGTTTTCCCAAGGTATATTCCCTAGACTGGAAGTGCCCTTGGCTCTGTAGCTCTGTTGTTTACTTGTTTTAGGGAACACAATGCACTCCTCCAGAGAGGCACTGGCAATTTACATCCCGCCCATCAGCATAACAAGGCACCCTGTTCTCCAGGGCCTGTCTTGCCTTTCTGGTTTTTACACATTTTGTGGATGTCCCTTTTGACTGGTGGGAAGTGATACTTCTTTGTAGTGCAGATTTGCATTGCCCGCTTGCTTGCTTGGCCAAAAAGGGCGTATGCGTTTTCTCCTGAATATATTCAGGAGAAAACGCATACGCCCTTTTTGGCCAAGTGCATCATTGTCGAAGTTGTGCCCCTCTTCCTGTGCTTTAAAGGCGATTCCAACGTACCTCTTGAAATCTGTTTCCTGCTATTCTGCCACGCTTTCAAGTCCGCCTCATTGCCTTCCCTAAACAGATTTTTGGACGATAGTTGTCCTTTATTACTCGGCCAGTTTGTGAATTGCTGTGCCCCTGAGCTCCATTATTCAACTCGTTTTTGGTGAGCTGACCGCAAGTCCAAAATTTTGGTTCAGGATCTATACTGATTCCCGGTGGGTGGCTGAGACTTTGGTTAATTCTTCTTCCTGCCGGGAAATTACAGTGATATGTGCCCGTCCAAATGCCTAACAGCTACTCTCTCATTGGTTCTCCCTCTTCCCTTTCATCCTCCGCCAAATTGGCAACCTGTGCGAACCAGGAGCTTAAAGGGGCTGTCTCTCCAAGTTGGGAGGTTGATAATAAAGCAGATGGAAAGTCAAACTGGAGCACCAGGAGAGGGACTATTCGTTGAGTTTTAGAAACCTTTCGTATTCACAGTGTGTCCGTTCTCTAGGATTCCCGTACATGTTATATCTGTAGTAATATTCCCTTCAACCTGGAGAGTTGGGACCCATGGAATGTGTGCCATGCATTATTGCTTTAAAGGGTCTGCATTTGCTCACCCAATCTCACCAATCCTCTCAGTCCCAAGTGTCCAGCCTTATGCCACATCCAGCTGTCATTGTAGATAGGGTCATTTCAGGTTTCATCAGAGACCCTGAAGGAATCGTAAAGAATTTCCCAGTTTTTTTGTTTTGTTTTTGAAATTCCTTTTTATAGTGGGTTTGAGCTGATTCTCACTGCCATGTTTATGCCTGTCTAGACACACTTGATTCCCTTACGGAGACATATCAATACATAGGTTTTAAGATTCTTACTAGTCAGATATATTCCTCTGCGGGAAATATAGGGTTTTGAGTCCCTTTCACTGAGGAAGGTGTAGGTCTTGTCTATTCCATAGTTGGTTTTTGGAACGGTACCTGTGCTTATATCAAACTCTGGTTTTATGCATCACCCCACCTCTCCTTCCCCCTTAAGCAGGCATAAGAGTGTTTTCTAAATGTGAGACACTGTTCTCTTTCCTAACTCAGTTCAAGTGTAGCCATGTTTACAGGATCTTCATAAGTGATAACTTATGATAAGTTTCTTTTTCTCTGTGACTTATTTCACTTAGAATCATCGTACCTGAATCCACCCATTTTGCTGCTACTGGTCTTATGACATTGATTTCATGGCTGAGGGATATTCCATCGTACGTAAGTACCACAATTTTTTGAACCAATTTTATATTTCCTGGGATATTTAAGGTGTACCCAAGTTGAGGTCCTTGTAAGCAGTGCAGCCCTAAATTTTGGGGTGGCTCTGTCTTATTGATTTTCAGTTTTTCCCAGGTATATTCCCTGGACTGGAAGTGCCCTTGGCTCTGTAGCTCTGTTGTTTACTTGTTTTAGGGAACACAATGCACTCCTCCAGAGAGGCAGTTGGCAATTTACATCCCGCCCATCAGCATAACAAGGCTCCCTGTTCTCCAGGGCCTGTCTTGCCTTTCTGGTTTTTACACATTTTGTGGATGTCCCTTTTGACCGGTGGGAAGTGATACTTCTTTGTAGTGCAGATTTGCATTGCCCGCTTGCTTGCTTGGCCAAAAAGGGCGTATGCGTTTTCTCCTGAATATATTCAGGAGAAAACGCATACGCCCTTTTTGGCCAAGTGCATCATTGTCGAAGTTGTGCCCCTCTTCCTGTGCTTTAAAGGCGATTCCAACGTACCTCTTGAAATCTGTTTCCTGCTATTCTGCCTCGCTTTCAAGTCCGCCTCGTTGCCTTCCCTCAACAGATTTTTGGACGATAGTTGTCCTTTATTACTCGGCCAGTTTGTGAATTGCTGTGCCCCTGAGCTCCATTTTTCAACTCGTTTTTGGTGAGCTGACCGCAAGTCCAAAATTTTGGTTCCGGATCTATACTGATTCCCGGTGGGTGGCTGAGACTTTGGTTAATTCTTCTTCCTGCCGGGAAATTACAGTGATATGTGCCTGTCCAAATGCCTAACAGCTACTCTCTCATTGGTTCTCCCTCTTCCCTTTCATCCTCTGCCAAATTGGCAACCTGTGCGAACCAGGAGGTTAAAGGGGCTGTCTCTCCAAGTTGGGAGGTTGATAATAAAGCAGATGGAAAGTCAAACCGGAGCACCAGGAGAGGGACTATTCGTTGAGTTTTAGAAACCTTTCGTATTCACAGTGTGTCCGTTCTCTAGGATTCCCGTACATGTTATATCTGTAGTAGTATTCCCTTCAACCTGGAGAGTTGGGACCCATGGAATGTGTGCCATGCATTATTGCTTTAAAGGGTCTGCATTTGCTCACCCAATCTCACCAATCCTCTCAGTCCCAAGTGTCCAGCCTTATGCCACATCCAGCTGTCATTGTAGATAGGGTCATTTCAGGTTTCATCAGAGACCCTGAAGGAATTGTAAAGAATTTCCCAGTTTTTTTGTTTTATTTTTGAAATTCCTTTTTATAGTGGGTTTGAGCTGATTCTCGCTGCCGTATTTATCCCAGTCTAGACACACTTGATTCCCTTACGGAGACATATCAATACGTAGCTTTTAAGATTCTTACTAGTTAGATATATTCCTCTGCGGGAAATATGGGGTTTTGAGTCCCTTTCACTGAGGAAGGTGTAGGTCTTGTCTATTCCATAGTTGGTTTTTGGAACGGTACCTGTGCTTATATCAAACTCTGGTTTTATGCATCACCCCACCTCTCCTTCCCCCTTAAGCAGGCATAAGAGTGTTTTCTAAATGTGAGACACTGTTCTCTTTCCTAACTCAGTTCAAGTGTAGCCATGTTTACAGGATCTTCATAAATGATATCTTATGATAAGTTTCTTTTTCTGTGTGACTTATTTCACTTAGAATCATCGTACCTGAATCCACCCATTTTGCTGCTACTGGTCTTATGACATTGATTTCATGGCTGAGGGATATTCCATCGTACGTAAGTACCACAATTTTTTGAACCATTTTTATATTTCCTGGGATATTTAAGGTGTACCCAAGTTGAGGTCCTTGTAAGCAGTGCAGCCCTAAATTTTGGGGTGGCTCTGTCTTATTGATTTTCAGTTTTCCCAAGGTATATTCCCTAGACTGGAAGTGCCCTTGGCTCTGTAGCTCTGTTGTTTACTTGTTTTAGGGAATACAATGCACTCCTCCAGAGAGGCATTGGCAATTTACATCCCGCCCATCAGCATAACAAGGCACCCTGTTCTCCAGGGCCTGTCTTGCCTTTCTGGTTTTTACACATTTTGTGGATGTCCCTTTTGACTGGTGGGAAGTGATACTTTTTTGTAGTGCAGATTTGCATTGCCCGCTTGCTTGCTTGGCCAAAAAGGGCGTATGCGTTTTCTCCTGAATATATTCAGGAGAAAACACATACGCCCTTTTTGGCCAAGTGCATCATTGTCGAAGTTGTGCCCCTCTTCCTGTGCTTTAAAGGCGATTCCAACGTACCTCTTGAAATCTGTTTCCTGCTATTCTGCCACGCTTTCAAGTCCGCCTCATTGCCTTCCCTCAACAGATTTTTGGATGATAGTTGTCCTTTATTACTCGGCCAGTTTGTGAATTGCTGTGCCCCTGAGCTCCATTTTTCAACTCGTTTTTGGTGAGCTAACCGCAAGTCCAAAATTTTGGTTCAGGATCTATACTGATTCCCGGTGGGTGGCTGAGACTTTGGTTAATTCTTCTTCCTGCCGGGAAATTACAGTGATATGTGCCCGTCCAAATGCCTTACAGCTACTCTCTCATTGGTTCTCCCTCTTCCCTTTCATCCTCCGCCAAATTGGCAACCTGTGCGAACCAGGAGCTTAAAGGGGCTGTCTCTCCAAGTTGGGAGGTTGATAATAAAGCAGATGGAAAGTCAAACCGGAGCACCAGGAGAGGGACTATTCGTTGAGTTTTAGAAACCTTTCGTATTCACAGTGTGTCCGTTCTCTAGGATTCCCGTACATGTTATATCTGTAGTAATATTCCCTTCAACCTGGAGAGTTGGGACCCATGGAATGTGTGCCATGCATTATTGCTTTAAAGGGTCTGCATTTGCTCACCCAATCTCACCAATCCTCTCAGTCCCAAGTGTCCAGCCTTATGCCACATCCAGCTGTCATTGTAGATAGGGTCATTTCAGGTTTCATCAGAGGCCCTGAAGGAATTGTAAAGAATTTCCCAGTTTTTTTTGTTTTGTTTTTGAAATTCCTTTTTATAGTGGGTTTGAACTGATTCTCGCTGCCATGTTTATGCCAGTCTAGACACACTTGATTCCCTTACGGAGACATATCAATAAATAGGTTTTAAGATTCTTACTAGTCAGATATATTCCTCTGCGGGAAATATGGGGTTTTGAGTCCCTTTCACTGAGGAAGGTGTAGGTCTTGTCTATTCCATAGTTGGTTTTTGGAATGGTACCTGTGCTTATATCAAACTCTGGTTTTATGCATCACCCCACCTCTCCTTCCCCCTTAAGCAGGCATAAGAGTGTTTTCTAAATGTGAGACACTGTTCTCTTTCCTAACTCAGTTCAAGTGTAGCCATGTTTACAGGATCTTCATAAGTGATAACTTATGATAAGTTTCTTTTTCTCTGTGACTTATTTCACTTAGAATCATCGTACCTGAATCCACCCATTTTGCTGCTACTGGTCTTATGACATTGATTTCATGGCTGAGGGATATTCCATCGTACGTAAGTACCACAATTTTTTGAACCAATTTTATATTTCCTGGGATATTTAAGGTGTACCCAAGTTGAGGTCCTTGTAAGCAGTGCAGCCCTAAATTTTGGGGTGGCTCTGTCTTATTGATTTTCAGTTTTTCCCAGGTATATTCCCTAGACTGGAAGTGCCCTTGGCTCTGTAGCTCTGTTGTTTACTTGTTTTAGGGAACACAATGCACTCCTCCAGAGAGGCAGTTGGCAATTTACATCCCGCCCATCAGCATAACAAGGCTCCCTGTTCTCCAGGGCCTGTCTTGCCTTTCTGGTTTTTACACATTTTCTGGATGTCCCTTTTGACCGGTGGGAAGTGATACTTCTTTGTAGTGCAGATTTGCATTGCCCGCTTGCTTGCTTGGCCAAAAAGGGCGTATGCGTTTTCTCCTGAATATATTCAGGAGAAAACGCATACGCCCTTTTTGGCCAAGTTCATCATTGTCGAAGTTGTGCCCCTCTTCCTGTGCTTTAAAGGCGATTCCAACGTACCTCTTGAAATCTGTTTCCTGCTATTCTGCCTCGCTTTCAAGTCCGCCTCGTTGCCTTCCCTCAACAGATTTTTGGACGATAGTTGTCCTTTATTACTCGGCCAGTTTGTGAATTGCTGTGCCCCTGAGCTCCATTTTTCAACTCGTTTTTGGTGAGCTGACCGCAAGTCCAAAATTTTGGTTCAGGATCTATACTGATTCCCGGTGGGTGGTTGAGACTTTGGTTAATTCTTCTTCCTGCCGGGAAATTACAGTGATATGTGCCTGTCCAAATGCCTAACAGCTACTCTCTCATTGGTTCTCCCTCTTCCCTTTCATCCTCTGCCAAATTGGCAACCTGTGCGAACCAGGAGGTTAAAGGGGCTGTCTCTCCAAGTTGGGAGGTTGATAATAAAGCAGATGGAAAGTCAAACCGGAGCACCAGGAGAGGGACTATTCGTTGAGTTTTAGAAACCTTTCGTATTCACAGTGTGTCCGTTCTCTAGGATTCCCGTACATGTTATATCTGTAGTAATATTCCCTTCAACCTGGAGAGTTGGGACCCATGGAATGTGTGCCATGCATTATTGCTTTAAGGGGTCTGCATTTGCTCACCCAATCTCACCAATCCTCTCAGTCCCAAGTGTCCAGCCTTATGCCACATCCAGCTGTCATTGTAGATAGGGTCATTTCAGGTTTCATCAGAGACCCTGAAGGAATTGTAAAGAATTTCCCAGTTTTTTTGTTTTATTTTTGAAATTCCTTTTTATAGTGGGTTTGAGCTGATTCTCGCTGCCGTATTTATCCCAGTCTAGACACACTTGATTCCCTTACGGAGACATATCAATACGTAGCTTTTAAGATTCTTACTAGTTAGATATATTCCTCTGCGGGAAATATGGGGTTTTGAGTCCCTTTCACTGAGGAAGGTGTAGGTCTTGTCTATTCCATAGTTGGTTTTTGGAACGGTACCTGTGCTTATATCAAACTCTGGTTTTATGCATCACCCCACCTCTCCTTCCCCCTTAAGCAGGCATAAGAGTGTTTTCTAAATGTGAGACACTGTTCTCTTTCCTAACTCAGTTCAAGTGTAGCCATGTTTACAGGATCTTCATAAGTTATATCTTATGATAAGTTTCTTTTTCTGTGTGACTTATTTCACTTAGAATCATCGTACCTGAATCCACCCATTTTGCTGCTACTGGTCTTATGACATTGATTTCATGGCTGAGGGATATTCCATCGTACGTAAGTACCACAATTTTTTGAACCATTTTTATATTTCCTGGGATATTTAAGGTGTACCCAAGTTGAGGTCCTTGTAAGCAGTGCAGCCCTAAATTTTGGGGTGGCTGTGTCTTTTTGATTTTCAGTTTTCCCAAGGTATATTCCCTAGACTGGAAGTGCCCTTGGCTCTGTAGCTCTGTTGTTTACTTGTTTTAGGGAACACAATGCACTCCTCCAGAGAGGCAGTTGGCAATTTACATCCCGCCCATCAGCATAACAAGGCTCCCTGTTCTCCAGGGCCTGTCTTGCCTTTCTGGTTTTTACACATTTTGTGGATGTCCCTTTTGACCGGTGGGAAGTGATACTTCTTTGTAGTGCAGATTTGCATTGCCGGCTTGCTTGCTTGGCCAAAAAGGGCGTATGCGTTTTCTCCTGAATATATTCAGGAGAAAACACATACACCCTTTTTGGCCAAGTGCATCATTGTCGAAGTTGTGCCCCTCTTCCTGTGCTTTAAAGGCGATTCCAACGTACCTCTTGAAATCTGTTTCCTGCTATTCTGCCTCACTTTCAAGTCCGCCTCGTTGCCTTCCCTCAACAGATTTTTGGACGATAGTTGTCCTTTATTACTTGGCCAGTATGTGAATTGCTGTGCCCCTGAGCTCCATTTTTCAACTCTTTTTTGTTGAGCTGACCGCAAGTTCAAAATTTTGGTTCAGGATCTATACTGATTCCCGGTGGGTGGCTGAGACTTTGGTTAATTCTTCTTCCTGCTGGGAAATTACAGTGATATGTGCCCGTCCAAATGCCTAACAGCTACTCTCTCATAGGTTCTCCCTCTTCCCTTTCATCCTCTGCCAAATTGGCAACCTGTGCGAACCAGGAGGTTAAAGGGGCTGTCTCTCCAAGTTGGGAGGTTGATAATAAAGCAGATGGAAAGTCAAACCGGAGCACCAGGAGAGGGACTATTCGTTGAGTTTTAGAAACCTTTCGTATTCACAGTGTGTCTGTTCTCTAGGATTCCCGTACATGTTATATCTGTAGTAATATTCCCTTCAACCTGGAGAGTTGGGACCCATGGAATGTGTGCCATGCATTATTGCTTTAAAGGGTCTGCATTTGCTCACCCAGTCTCACCAATCCTCTCAGTCCCAAGTGTCCAGCCTTATGCCACATCCAGCTGTCATTGTAGATAGGGTCATTTCAGGTTTCATCAGAGACCCTGAAGGAATTGTAAAGAATTTCCCAGTTTTTTTGTTTTATTTTTGAAATTCCTTTTTATAGTGGGTTTGAGCTGATTCTCGCTGCCATGTTTATGCCAGTCTAGACACACTTGATTCCCTTACGGAGACATATCAATACGTAGCTTTTAAGATTCTTACTAGTCAGATATATTCCTCTGCGGGAAATATGGGGTTTTGAGTCCCTTTCACTGAGGAAGGTGTAGGTCTTGTCTATTCCATAGTTGGTTTTTGGAACAGTACCTGTGCTTATATCAAACTCTGGTTTTATGCATCACCCCACCTCTCCTTCCCCCTTAAGCAGGCATAAGAGTGTTTTCTAAATGTGAGACACTGTTCTCTTTCCTAACTGAGTTCAAGTGTAGCCATGTTTACAGGATCTTCATAAGTGATATCTTATGATAAGTTTCTTTTTCTGTGTGACTTATTTCACTTAGAATCATCGTACCTGAATCCACCCATTTTGCTGCTACTGGTCTTATGACATTGATTTCATGGCTGAGGGATATTCCATCGTACGTAAGTACCACAATTTTTTGAACCATTTTTATATTTCCTGGGATATTTAAGGTGTACCCAAGTTGAGGTCCTTGTAAGCAGTGCAGCCCTAAATTTTGGGGTGGCTGTGTCTTTTTGATTTTCAGTTTTCCCAAGGTGTATTCCCTAGACTGGAAGTGCCCTTGGCTCTGTAGCTCTGTTGTTTACTTGTTTTAGGGAACACAATGCTCTCCTCCAGAGAGGCAGTTGGCAATTTACATCCCGCCCATCAGCATAACAAGGCTCCCTGTTCTCCAGGGCCTGTCTTGCCTTTCTGGTTTCTACACATTTTGTGGATGTCCCTTTTGACCGGTGGGAAGTGATACTTCTTTGTAGTGCAGATTTGCATTGCCCGCTTGCTTGCTTGGCCAAAAAGGTCGTATGCGTTTTCTCCTGAATATATTCAGGAGAAAATGCATACGCCCTTTTTGGCCAAGTGCATCATTGTCGAAGTTGTGCCCCTCTTCCTGTGCTTTAAAGGCGATTCCAACGTACCTCTTGAAATCTGTTTCCTGCTATTCTGCCTCGCTTTCAAGTCCGCCTCATTGCCTTCCCTCAACAGATTTTTGGACGATAGTTGTCCTTTATTACTCGGCCAGTTTGTGAATTGCTGTGCCCCTGAGCTCCATTTTTCAACTCGTTTTTGGTGAGCTGACCGCAAGTCCAAAATTTTGGTTCAGGATCTATACTGATTCCCGGTGGGTGGCTGAGACTTTGGTTAATTCTTCTTCCTGCCGGGAAATTACAGTGATATGTGCCCGTCCAAATGCCTAACAGCTACTCTGTCATTGGTTCTCCCTCTTCCCTTTCATCCTCTGCCAAATTGGCAACCTGTGCGAACCAGGAGGTTAAAGGGGCTGTCTCTCCAAGTTGGGAGGTTGATAATAAAGCAGATGGAAAGTCAAACCGGAGCACCAGGAGAGGGACTATTCGTTGAGTTTTAGAAACCTTTCGTATTCACAGTGTGTCCGTTCTCTAGGATTCCCGTACATGTTATATCTGTAGTAATATTCCCTTCAACCTGGAGAGTTGGGACCCATGGAATTTGTGCCATGCATTATTGCTTTAAATCGTCTGCATTTGTTCACCCAATCTCACCAATCCTCTCAGTCCAAAGTGTCCAGCCTTATGCCACATCCAGCTGTCGTTGTAGATAGGGTCATTCCAGGTTTCATCAGAGACCCTGAAGGAATTGTAAAGAATTTCCCAGTTTTTTTGTTTTGTTTTTGAAATTCCTTTTTATAGTGGGTTTGAGCTGATTCTCGCTGCCATGTTTATGCCAGTCTAGACACACTTGATTCCCTTATGGAGACATATCAATACATAGGTTTTAAGATTCTTACTAGTCAGATATATTCCTCTGCGGGAAATATGGGGTTTTGAGTCCCTTTCACTGAGGAAGGTGTAGGTCTTGTCTATTCCATAGTTGGTTTTTGGAACGGTACCTGTGCTTATATCAAACTCTGGTTTTATGCATCACCCCACCTCTCCTTCCCCCTTAAGCAGGCATAAGAGTGTTTTCTAAATGTGAGACGCTGTTCTCTTTCCTAACTCAGTTCAAGTGTAGCCATGTTTACAGGATCTTCATAAGTGATATCTTATGATAAGTTTCTTTTTCTGTGTGACTTATTTCACTTAGAATCATCGTATCTGAATCCACCCATTTTGCTGCTACTGGTCTTATGACATTGATTTCATGGCTGAGGGATATTCCATCGTACGTAAGTACCACAATTTTTTGAACCATTTTTATATTTCCTGGGATATTTAAGGTGTACCCAAGTTGAGGTCCTTGTAAGCAGTGCAGCCCTAAATTGTGGGGTGGCTGTGTCTTTTTGATATTCAGTTTTCCAAAGGTATATTCCTTAGACTGGAAGTGCCCTTGGCTCTGTAGCTCTGTTCTTTACTTGTTTTAGGGAACACAATGTACTCCTCCAGAGAGGCAGTTGGCAATTTACATCCGCCCATCAGCATAACAAGGCTCCCTGTTCTCCAGTGCCTGTCTTGCCTTTCTGGTTTTTACACATTTTGTGGATGTCCCTTTTGACCGGTGGGAAGTGATACTTCTTTGTAGTGCAGATTTGCATTGCCCGCTTGCTTGCTTGGCCAAAAAGGGCGTATGCGTTTTCTCCTGAATATATTCAGGAGAAAATGCATACGCCCTTTTTGGCCAAGTGCATCATTGCCGAAGTTGTGCCCCTCATCCGGTGCTTTAAAGCTGATTCCAACGTACCTCTTGAAATCTGTTTCCTGCTATTCTGCTTCGCTTTCAAGTCCACCTCGTTGCCTTCCCTCAACAGATTTTTGGACGATAGGTGTCCTTTATTACTCGGCCAGTTTGTGAATTGCTGTGCCCCTGAGCTCCATTTTTCAACTCGTTTTTAGTGAGCTGACCGCAGGTCCAAAATTTTGGTTCAGGATCTATGCTGGTTCCCGGTGGGGGGCTGAGACTTTGGTTAATTCTTCTTCCTGCCGGGAAATTAGTGTGATATGTGCCCGTCCAAATGCCTAACAGCTACTCTCTCATTGGTTCTCCCTCTTCCCTTTCATCCTCTGCCAAATTGGCAACCTGTGGGAACCAGGAGGTTAAAGGGGCTGTCTCTCCAAGTTGGGAGGTTGATAGTAAAGCAGGTGGAAAGTCAAACCGGAGCACCAGGAGAGGGACTATTCGTTGAGTTTTAGAAACCTTTCGTATTCACAGTGTGTCCGTTCTCTAGGTTTCCCGTACATGTTATATCTGTAGTAATATTCCCTTCAACCTGGAGAGTTGGGACCCATGGAATGGCTGCCATGCATTAATGCTTTAAAGGTTCTGCATTTGTTCACCCAATCTCACCAATCCTCTCAGTCCAAGTGTCCCGCCTTATGCCACATCCAGCTGTCGTTGTAGATAGGGTCAGTCCAGGTTTCATCAGAGACTCTGAATGAATTGTAAAGAATTTCCCAGTTTTTTGTATTGTTTTTGAAATTCCTTTTTATAGTGGGTTTGAGCTGATTCTCGCTGCCATGTTTATGCCAGTCTAGACACACTTGGTTCCCTTACAGAGACATATCAATACATAGGTTTTAAGATTCTTACTAGTCAGATATATTCCTCTGCGGGAAATATGGGGTTTTGAGTCCCTTTCACTGAGGAAGGTGTAGGTCTTTCCTATTCCATAGTTGGTTTTTGGAACGGTACCTCTGCTTATATCAAACTCTGGTTTTATGCATCACCCCACCTCTCCTTCCCCCTTAAGCAGGCATAAGAGTGTTTTCTAAATGTGAGACACTGTTCTCTTTCCTAACTCAGTTCAAGTGTAGCCATGTTTACAGGATCTTCATAAGTGATATCTTATGATAAGTTTCTTTTTCTCTGTGACTTATTTCACTTAGAATCATCGTACCTGAATCCACCCATTTTGCTGCTACTGGTCTTATGACATTGATTTCATGGCTGAGGGATATTCCATCGTATGTAAGTACCACAATTTTTTGAACCATTTTTATATTTCCTGGGATATTTAAGGTGTACCCAAGTTGAGGTCCTTGTAAGCAGTGCAGCCCTAAATTTTGGGGTGGCTGTGTCTATTTGATTTTCAGTTTTCCCAAGGTATATTCCCTAGACTGGAAGTGCCCTTGGCTCTGTAGCTCTGTTGTTTACTTGTTTTAGGGAACACAATGCACTCCTCCAGAGAGGCAGTTGGCAATTTACATCCCGCCCATCAGCATAACAAGGCTCCCTGTTCTCCAGGGCCTGTCTTGCCTTTCTGGATTTTACACATTTTGTGGATGTCCCATTTGACCGGTGGGAAGTGATACTTCTTTGTAGTGCAGATTTGCATTGCCCGCTTGCTTGCTTGGCCAAAAGGGGCGTATGCGTTTTCTCATGAATATATTCAGGAGAAAACGCATACGCCCTTTTTGGCCAAGTGCATCATTGTCGAAGTTGTGCCCCTCTTCCAGTGCTTTAAAGGCGATTCCAACGTACCTCTTGAAATCTGTTTCCTGCTTTTCTGCCTCGCTTTCAAGTCCGCCTCGTGGCCTTCCCTCAACAGATATTTGGACGATAGTTGTCCTTTATTACTCGGCCAGTTTGTGAATTGCTGTGCCCCTGAGCTCCATTTTTCAACTCGTTTTTGGTTAGCTGACCGCAAGTCCAAAATTTTGGTTCAGGACCTATAGTGGTTCCCGGAGGGGGGCTGAGACTTTGGTTAATTCTTCTTCCTGCCAGGAAATTACAGTGATATGTGCCCGTCCAAATGCCTAACAGCTACTCTCTCATTGGTTCTCCCTCTTCCATTTCATCCTCTGCCAAATTGGCAACCTGTGCGAACCAGGAGGTTAAAGGGGCTGTCTCTCCAAGTTGGGAGGTTGATAGTAAAGCAGATGGAAAGTCAAACCGGAGCACCAGGAGAGGGACTATTCGTTGAGTTTTAGAAACCTTTCGTATTCACAGTGTGTCCGTTCTCTAGGTTTCCCGTACATGTTATAACTGTAGTAATATTCCCTTCAACCTGGAGAGTTGGGACCCATGGAATGTGTGCCATGCATTATTGCTTTAAATGGTCTGCATTTGTTCAGGCAATCTCACCAATCCTCTCAGTCCAAAGTGTCCAGCCTTATGCCACATCCAGCTGTCGGTGTAGATAGGGTCATTTCAGGTTTCATCAGAGACCCTGAAGGAATTGTAAAGAATTTCCCAGTTTTTTTGTTTTATTTTTGAAATTCCTTTTTATAGTGGGTTTGAGCTGATTCTCGCTGCCATATTTATCCCAGTCTAGACACACTTGATTCCCTTACGGAGACATATCAATACATAGGTTTTAAGATTCTTACTTTACTAGTCAGATATATTCCTCTGCGGGAAATATGGGGTTTTGAGTCCCTTTCACTGAGGAAGGTGTAGGTCTTGTCTATTCCATAGTTGGTTTTTGGAACGGTACCTGTGCTTATATCAAACTCTGGTTTTATGCATCACCCCACCTCTCCTTCCCCCTTAAGCAGGCATAAGAGTGTTTTCTAAATGTGAGACACTGTTCTCTTTCCTAACTCAGTTCAAGTGTAGCCATGTTTACAGGATCTTCATAAGTGATATCTTATGATAAGTTTCTTTTTCTCTGTGACTTATTTCACTTAGAATCATCGTACCTGAATCCACCCATTTTGCTGCTACTGGTGTTATGACATTGATTTCATGGCTGAGGGATATTCCATCGTACGTAAGTACCACAATTTTTTGAACCATTTTTATATTTCCTGGGATATTTAATGTGTACCCAAGTTGAGGTCCTTGTAAGCAGTGCAGCCCAAAATTTTGGGGTGGCTCTGTCTTATTGATTTTCAGTTTTTCCCAGGTATATTCCCTAGACTGGAAGTGCCCTTGGCTCTGTAGCTCTGTTGTTTACTTGTTTTAGGGAACACAATACACTCCTCCAGAGAGGCAGTTGGCAATTTACATCCCGTCCATCAGCATAACAAGGCTCCCTGTTCTCCAGGACCAGTCTTGCCTTTCTGGTTTTTACACATTTTGTGGATGTCCCTTTTGAACGGTGGGAAGTGATACTTCTTTGTAGTGGAGATTTGCATTGCCCGCTTGCTTGCTTGGGCAAAAAGGGCGTATGCGTTTTCTCCTGAATATATTCAGAAGAAAACGCATACGCCCTTTTTGGCCAAGTGCATCATTGTCGAAGTTGTGCCCCTCTTCCTGTGCTTTAAAGGCGATTCCAACGTACCTCTGGAAATCTGTTTCCTGCTATTCTGCCTCGCTTTCAAGTCCGCCTCGTTGCCTTCCCTCAACAGATTTTTGGACGATAGTTGTCCTTTATTACTCGGCCAGTTTGTGAATTGCTGTGCCCCTGAGCTCCATTTTTCAACTCGTTTTTGGTGAGCTGACCGCAAGTCCAAAATTTTGGTTCAGGATCTATACTGATTCCCGGTGGGTGGCTGAGGCTTTGGTTAATTCTTCTTCCTGCCGGGAAATTACAGTGATATGTGCCCGTCCAAATGCCTAACAGCTACTCTCTCATTGGTTCTCCCTCTTCCCTTTCATCCTCTGCCAAATTGGCAACCTGTGCGAACCAGGAGGTTAAAGGGGCTGTCTCTCCAAGTTGGGAGGTTGATAATAAAGCAGATGGAAAGTCAAACCGGAGCACCAGGAGAGGGACTATTCGTTGAGTTTTAGAAACCTTTCGTATTCACAGTGTGTCCGTTCTCTAGGATTCCCGTACATGTTATATCTGTAGTAATATTCCCTTCAACCTGGAGAGTTGGGACCCATGGAATGTGTGCCATGCATTATTGCTTTAAAGGGTCTGCATTTGCTCACCCAATCTCACCAATCCTCTCAGTCCCAAGTGTCCAGCCTTATGCCACATCCAGCTGTCATTGTAGATAGGGTCATTTCAGGTTTCATCAGAGACCCTGAAGGAATTGTAAAGAATTTCCCAGTTTTTTTGTTTTATTTTTGAAATTCCTTTTTATAGTGGGTTTGAGCTGATTCTCGCTGCCATATTTATCCCAGTCTAGACACACTTGATTCCCTTACGGAGACATATCAATACGTAGCTTTTAAGATTCTTACTAGTCAGATATATTCCTCTGCGGGAAATATGGGGTTTTGAGTCCCTTTCACTGAGGACGGTGTAGGTCTTGTCTATTCCATAGTTGGTTTTTGGAACGGTACCTGTGCTTATATCAAACTCTGGTTTTATGCATCACCCCACCTCTCCTTCCCCCTTAAGCAGGCATAAGAGTGTTTTCTAAATGTGAGACACTGTTCTCTTTCCTAACTCAGTTCAAGTGTAGCCATGTTTACAGGATCTTCATAAGTGATAACTTATGATAAGTTTCTTTTTCTCTGTGACTTATTTCACTTAGAATCATCGTACCTGAATCCACCAATTTTGCTGCTACTGGTCTTATGACATTGATTTCATGGCTAAGGGATATTCCATCGTACGTAAGTACCACAATTTTTTGAACCAATTTTATATTTCCTGGGATATTTAAGGTGTACCCAAGTTGAGGTCATTGTAAGCAGTGCAGCCCTAAATTTTGGGGTGGCTCTGTCTTATTGATTTTCAGTTTTTTCCAGGTATATTCCCTAGACTGGAAGTGCCCTTGGCTCTGTAGCTCTGTTGTTTACTTGTTTTAGGGAACACAATGCACTCCTCCAGAGAGGCAGTTGGCAATTTACATCCCGCCCATCAGCATAACAAGGCTCCGTGTTCTCCAGGGCCTGTCTTGCCTTTCTGGTTTTTACACATTTTGTGGATGTCCCTTTTGACCGGTGGGAAGTGATACTTCTTTGTAGTGCAGATTTGCATTGCCCGCCTGCTTGCTTGGCCAAAATGGGCGTATGCGTTTTCTCCTGAATATATTCAGGAGAAAACGCATACGCCCTTTTTGGCCAAGTGCATCATTGTCGAAGTTGTGCCCCTCTTCCTGTGCTTTAAAGGCGATTCCAACGTACCTCTTGAAATCTGTTTCCTGCTATTCTGCCTCGCTTTCAAGTCCGCCTCGTTGCCTTCCCTCAATAGATTTTTGGACGATGGTTGTCCTTTATTACTTGGCCAGTTTGTGAATTGCTGTGCCCCTGAGCTCCATTTTTCAACTCGTTTTTGGTGAGCTAACCGCAAGTTCAAAATTTTGGTTCAGGATCTATACTGATTCCCGGTGGGTGGCTGAGACTTTGGTTAATACTTCTTCCTGCTGGGAAATTACAGTGATATGTGCCCGTCCAAATGCCTAACAGCTACTCTCTCATTGGTTCTCCCTCTTCCTTTTCATCCTCTGCCATATTGGCAACCTGTGCGAACCAGGAGGTTAAAGGGACTGTCTCTCCAAGTTGGGAGGTTGATAATAAAGCAGATGGAAAGTCAAACCGGAGCACCAGGAGAGGGACTATTCGTTGAGTTTTAGAAACCTTTCGTATTCACAGTGTGTCCGTTCTCTAGGATTCCCGTACATGTTATATCTGTAGTAATATGCCCTTCAACCTGGAGAGTTGGGACCCATGGAATGTGTGCCATGCATTATTGCTTTAAAGGGTCTGCATTTGCTCACCCAATCTCACCAATCCTCTCAGTCCCAAGTGTCCAGCCTTATGCCACATACAGCTGTCATTGTAGATAGGGTCATTTCAGGTTTCATCAGAGACCCTGAAGGAATTGTAAAGAATTTCCCAGTTTTTTTGTTTTATTTTTGAAATTCTTTTTATAGTGGGTTTGAGCTGATTCTCGCTGCCATATTTATCCCAGTCTAGACACACTTGATTCCCTTACGGAGACATATCAATACATAGGTTTTAAGATTCTTACTAGTCAGATATATTCCTCTGCGGGAAATATGGGGTTTTGAGTCCCTTTCACTGAGGAAGGTGTAGGTCTTGTCTATTCCATAGTTGGTTTTTGGAACGGTACCTGTGCTTATATCAAACTCTGGTTTTATGCATCACCCCACCTCTCCTTCCCCCTTAAGCAGGCATAAGAGTGTTTTCTAAATGTGAGACACTGTTCTCTTTCCTAACTCAGTTCAAGTGTAGCCATGTTTACAGGACCTTCATAAGTGATATCTTATGATAAGTTACTTTTTCTGTGTGACTTATTTCACTTAGAATCATCGTACCTGAATCCACCCATTTTGCTGCTACTGGTCTTATGACATTGATTTCATGGCTGAGGGATATTCCATCGTATGTAAGTACCACAATTTTTTGAACCATTTTTATATTTCCTGGGATATTTAAGGTGTACCCAAGTTGAGGTCCTTGTAAGCAGTGCAGCCCTAAATTTTGGGGTGGCTGTGTCTTTTTGATTTTCAGTTTTCCCAAGGTATATTCCCTAGACTGGAAGTGCCCTTGGCTCTGTAGCTCTGTTGTTTACTTGTTTTAGGGAACACAATGCACTCCTCCAGAGAGGCAGTTGGCAATTTACATCCCGTCCATCAGCATAACAAGGCTTCCTGTTCTCCAGGGCCTGTCTTGCCTTTCTGGTTTTTACACATTTTGTGGATGTCCCTTTTGACCGGTGGGAAGTGATACTTCTTTGTAGTGCAGATTTGCATTGCCCGCTTGCTTGCTTGGCCAAAAAGGGCGTATGCGTTTTCTCCTGAATATATTCAGGAGAAAACGCTTACGCCCTTTTTGGCCAAGTGTATCATTGTCGAAGTTGTGCCCCTCTTCCTGTGCTTTAAAGGCGATTCCAACGTACCTCTTGAAATCTGTTTCCTGCTATTCTGCCTCGCTTTCAAGTCCGCCTCATTGCCTTCCCTCAACAGATTTTTGGACGACAGTTGTCCTTTATTACTCGGCCAGTTTGTGAATTGCTGTGCCCCTGAGCTCCATTTTTCAACTCGTTTTTGGTGAGCTGACCGCAAGTCCAAAATTTTGGTTCAGGATCTATACTGATTCCCGGTGGGTGGCTGAGACTTTGGTTATTTCTTCTTCCTGCCGGCAAATTACAGTGATATGTGCCCGTCCAAATGCCTAACAGCTACTCTCTCATTGGTTCTCCCTCTTCCCTTTCATCCTCTGCCAAATTGGCAACCTGTGCGAACCAGGAGGTTAAAGGGGCTGTCTCTCCAAGTTGGGAGGTTGATAATAAAGCAGATGGAAAGTCAAACCGGAGCACCAGGAGAGGGACTATTCGTTGAGTTTTAGAAACCTTTCGTATTCACAGTGTGTCCGTTCTCTAGGTTTCCCGTACATGTTATAACTGTAGTAATATTCCCTTCAACCTGTAGAGTTGGGACCCATGGAATGGGTGCCATGCATTAATGCTTTAAAGGTTCTGCATTTGTTCACCCAATCTCACCAATCCTCTCAGTCCAAGTGTCCCGCCTTATGCCACATCCAGCTGTCGTTGTAGATAGGGTCATTCCAGGTTTCATCAGAGACTCTGAAGGAATTGTAAAGAATTTCCCAGTTTTTTTGTTTTGTTTTTGAAATTCCTTTTTATAGTGGGTTTGAGCTGATTCTCGCTGCCATGTTTATGCCAGTCTAGACACACTTGGTTCCCTTACGGAGACATATCTATACATAGGTTTTAAGATTATTACTAGTCAGATATATTCCTCTGTGGGAAATATGGAGTTTTGAGTCCCTTTCACTGAGGAAGGTATAGGTCTTGCCTATTCCATAGTTGGTTTTTGGAACGGTACCTCTGCTTATATCAAACTCTGGTTTTATGCATCACCCCACCTCTCCTTCCCCCTTAAGCAGGCATAAGAGTGTTTTCTAAATGTGAGACACTGTTCTCTTTCCTAACTCAGTTCAAGTGTAGCCATGTTTACAGGATCTTCATAAGTGATATCTTATGATAAGTTTCTTTTTCTGTGTGACTTATTTCACTTAGAATCATCGTACCTGAATCCACCCATTTTGCTGCTACTGGTCTTATGACATTGATTTCATGGCTGAGGGATATTCCATCGTACGTAAGTACCACAATTTTTTGAACCATTTTTATATTTCCTGGGATATTTAAGGTGTACCCAAGTTGAGGTCCTTGTAAGCAGTGCAGCCCTAAATTTTGGGGTGGCTGTGTCTTTTTGATTTTCAGTTTTCCCAAGGTTTATTCCCTAGACTGGAAGTGCCCTTGGCTCTGTAGCTCTGTTGTTTACTTGTTTTAGGGAACACAATGCACTCCTCCAGAGAGGCAGTTGGCAATTTACATCCCGCCCATCAGCATAACAAGGCTCCCTGTTCTCCAGGGCCTGTCTTGCCTTTCTGGTTTTTACACATTTTGTGGATGTCCCTTTTGACCGGTGGGAAGTGATACTTCTTTGTAGTGGAGATTTGCATTGCCCGCTTGCTTGCTTGGCCAAAAAGGGCGTATGCGTTTTCTCCTGAATATATTCAGGAGAAAACGCATACGCCCTTTTTGGCCAAGTGCATCACTATCGAAGTTGTGCCGCTCTTCCTGTGCTTTAAAGGCGATTCCAACGTACCTCTTGAAATCTGTTTCCTGCTATTCTGCCTCGCTTTCAAGTCCGCCTCGTTGCCTTCCCTCAACAGATATTTGGACGATAGTTGTCCTTTATTACTCGGCCAGTTTGTGAATTGCTGTGCCCCTGAGCTCCATTTTTCAACTCGTTTTAGGTGAGCTGACCGCAAGTCCAAAATTTTGGTTCAGCACCTATACTGGTTGCCGGTGGGGGGCTGAGACTTCGGTTAATTCTTCTTCCTGCCGGGAAATTACAGTGATATGTGCCCGTCTAAATGCCTAACAGCTACTCTCTCATTGGTTCTCCCTCTTCCCTTTCATCCTCTGCCAAATTGGCAACCTGTGCGAACCAGGAGGTTAAAGGGGCTGTCTCTCCAAGTTGGGAGGTTGATAGTAAAGCAGATGGAAAGTCAAACCGGAGCACCAGGAGAGGGACTATTCGTTTAGTTTTAGAAACCTTTCGTATTCACAGTGTGTCCGTTCTCTAGGTTTCCCGTACATGTTATAACTGTAGTAATATTCCCTTCAACCTGGAGAGTTGGGACACATGGAATGTCTGCCATGCATTATTGCTTTAAATGGTCTGCATTTGTTCACCCAATCTCACCAATCCTCTCAGTCCAAAGTATCCAGTCTTATGCCACATCCAGCTGTCGTTGTAGATAGGGTCATTCCAGGTTTCATCAGAGACCCTGAAGGAATTGTAAAGAATTTCTCAGTTTTTTTGTTTTGTTTTTGAAATTCCTTTTTATAGTGGGTTTGAGCTGATTCTCGCTGCCATGTTTATGCCAGTCTAGACACACTTGATTCCCTTACGGAGACATATCAATACATAGGTTTTAAGATTCTTACTAGTCAGATATATTCCTCTGCAGGAAATATGGGATTTTGAGTCCCTTTCACTGAGGAAGGTGTAGGTCTTGTGTATTCCATAGTTGGTTTTTGGAACGGTACCTGTGCTTATATCAAACTCTGGTTTTATGCATCACCCCACCTCTCCTTCCCCCTTAAGCAGGCATAAGAGTGTTTTCTAAATGTGAGACACTGTTCTCTTTCCTAACTCAGTTCAAGTGTAGCCATGTTTACAGGATCTTCATAAGTGATATCTTATGATAAGTTTCTTTTTCTCTGTGACTTATTTCACTTAGAATCATCGTACCTGAATCCACCCATTTTGCTGCTACTGGTCTTATGACATTGATTTCATGGCTGAGGGATATTCCATCGTACGTAAGTACCACAATTTTTTGAACCATTTTTATATTTCCTGGGATATTTAAGGTGTACCCAAGTTGAGGTCCTTGTAAGCAGTGCAGCCCTAAATTTTGGGGTGGCTGTGTCTTTTTGATTTTCAGTTTTCCCAAGGTATATTCCCTAGACTGGAAGTGCCCTTGGCTCTGTAGCTCTGTTGTTTACTTGTTTTAGGGAACACAATGCACTCCTCCAGAGAGGCAGTTGGCAATTTACATCCCGCCCATCAGCATAACAAGGCTCCCTGTTCTCCAGGGCCTGTCTTGCCTTTCTGGTTTTTACACATTTTGTGGATGTCCCTTTTGACCGGTGGTAAGTGATACTTCTTTGTAGTGCAGATTTGCATTGCCCGCTTGCTTGCTTGGCCAAAAAGGGCGTATGCGTTTTCTCCTGAATATATTCAGGAGAAAACGCATACGCCCTTTTTGGCCAAGTGCATCATTGTCGAAGTTGTGCCGCTCTACCTGTGCTTTAAAGGCGATTCCAACGTACCTCTTGAAATCTGTTTCCTGCTATTCTGCCTCGCTTTCAAGTCCGCCTCGTTGCCTTCCCTCAACAGATATTTGGACGATAGTTGTCCTTTATTACTCGGCCAGTTTGTGAATTGCTGTGCCCCTGAGCTCCATTTTTCAACTCGTTTTAGGTGAGCTGACCGCAAGTCCAAAATTTTGGTTCAGCACCTATACTGGTTCCCGGTGGGGGGCTGAGACTTTGGTTAATTCTTCTTCCTGCCGGGAAATTACAGTGATATGTGCCCGTCCAAATGCCTAACAGCTACTCTCTCATTGGTTCTCCCTCTTCCCTTTCATCCTCTGCCAAATTGGCAACCTGTGCGAACCAGGAGGTTAAAGGGGCTGTCTCTCCAAGTTGGGAGGTTGATAGTAAAGCAGATGGAAAGTCAAACCGGAGCACCAGGAGAGGGACTATTCGTTTAGTTTTAGAAACCTTTCGTATTCACAGTGTGTCCGTTCTCTAGGTTTCCCGTACATGTTATAACTGTAGTAATATTCCCTTCAACCTGGAGAGTTGGGACACATGGAATGTGTGCCATGCATTATTGCTTTAAAGGGTCTGCATTTGTTCACCGAATCTCACCAATCCTCTCCGTCCAAAGTGTCCAGTCTTATGCCACATCCAGCTGTCGTTGTAGATAGGGTCATTCCAGGTTTCATCAGAGACCCTGAAGGAATTGTAAAGAATTTCCCAGTTTTTTTGTTTTGTTTTTGAAATTCCTTTTTTATAGTGGGTTTGAGCTGATTCTCGCTGCCATGTTTATGCCAGTCTAGACACACTTGATTCCCTTACGGAGACATATCAATACATAGGTTTTAAGATTCTTACTAGTCAGATATATTCCTCTGCGGGAAATATGGGGTTTTGAGTCCCTTTCACTGAGGAAGGTGTAGGTCTTGTCTATTCCATAGTTGGTTTTTGGAACGGTACCTGTGCTTATATCAAACTCTGGTTTTATGCATCACCCCACCTCTCCTTCCCCCTTAAGCAGGCATAAGAGTGTTTTCTAAATGTGAGACACTGTTCTCTTTCCTAACTCAGTTCAAGTGTAGCCATGTTTACAGGATCTTCATAAGTGATATCTTATGATAAGTTTCTTTTTCTCTGTGACTTATTTCACTTAGAATCATCGTACCTGAATCCACCCATTTTACTGCTACTGGTCTTATGACATTGATTTCATGGCTGAGGGATATTCCATCGTACGTAAGTACCACAATTTTTTGAACCATTTTTATATTTCCTGGGATATTTAAGGTGTACCCAAGTTGAGGTCCTTATAAGCAGTGCAGCCCTAAATTTTGGAGTGGCTCTGTCTTATTGATTTTCAGTTTTCCCAAGGTATATTCCCTAGACTGGAAGTGCCCTTGGCTCTGTAGCTCTGTTCTTTACTTGTTTTAGGGAACACAGTGTACTCCTCCAGAGAGGCAGTTGGCAATTTACATCCAGCCCATCAGCATAACAAGGCTCCCTGTTCTCCAGGGCCTGTTTTGCCTTTCTGGTTTTTACACATTTTGTGGATGTCCCTTTTGAACGGTGGGAAGTGATACTTCTTTGTAGTGCAGATTTGCATTGCCCGATTGCTTGCTTGGCCAAAAAGGGCGTATGCGTTTTCTCCTGAATATATTCAGGAGAAAACGCATACGCCCTTTTTGGCCACGTGCATCTTATCGAAGTTGTGCCCCTCATCCGGTGCTTTAAAGGCGATTCCAACGTACCTCTTGAAATCTGTTTCCTGCTATTCTGCCTCGCTTTCAAGTCTGCCTCGTTGCCTTCCATCAACAGATTTTTGGACGATAGTTGTCCTTTATTACTCGGCCAGTTTGTGAATTGCTGTGCCCCTGAGCTCCATTTTTCAACTCTTTTTTGGTGAGCTGACCGCAAGTCCAATATTTTGGTTCAGGAACTATGCTGGTTCCCAGTGGGGGGCTTAGACTTTGGTTAATTCTTCTTCCTGCCGGGAAGTTAGAGTGATATGTGCCCGTCCAAATGCCTAACAGCTACTCTCTCATTGGTTCTCCCTGTTCCATTTCATCCTCTGCCAAATTGGCAACCTGTGAGAACCAGGAGGTTAAAGGGGCTGTCTCTCCAAGTTGGGAGGTTGATAGTAAAGCAGATGGAAAGTCAAACCGGAGCACCAGGAGAGGGACTATTCGTTGAGTTTTAGAAACCTTTCGTATTCACAGTGTGTCCGTTCTCTAGGTTTCCCGTACATGTTATAACTGTAGTAATATTCCCTTCAACCTGGAGAGTTGGGACACATGGAATGTGTGCCATGCATTATTGCTTTAAATGGTCTGCATTTGTTCACCGAATCTCACCAATCCTCTCCGTCCAAAGTGTCCAGTCTTATGCCACATGCAGCTGTCGTTGTAGATAGGGTCATTCCAGGTTTCATCAGAGACCCTGAAGGAATTGTAAAGAATTTCCCAGTTTTTTTGTTTTGTTTTTGAAATTCATTTTTTATAGTGGGTTTGAGCTGATTCTCGCTGCCATGTTTATGCCAGTCTAGACACACTTGATTCCCTTACGGAGACATATCAATACATAGGTTTTAAGATTCTTACTAGTCAGATATATTCCTCTGCAGGAAATATGGGGTTTTGAGTCCCTTTCACTGAGGAAGGTGTAGGTCTTGTCTATTCCATAGTTGGTTTTTGGAACGGTACCTGTGCTTATATCAAACTCTGGTTTTATGCATCACCCCACCTCTCCTTCCCCCTTAAGCAGGCATAAGAGTGTTTTCTAAATGTGAGACACTGTTCTCTTTCCTAACTCAGTTCAAGTGTAGCCATGTTTACAGGATCTTCATAAGTGATATCTTATGATAAGTTTCTTTTTCTCTGTGACTTATTTCACTTAGAATCATCGTACCTGAATCCACCCATTTTACTGCTACTGGTCTTATGACATTGATTTCATGGCTGAGGGATATTCCATCGTACGTAAGTACCACAATTTTTTGAACCATTTTTATATTTCCTGGGATATTTAAGGTGTACCCAAGTTGAGGTCCTTATAAGCAGTGCAGCCCTAAATTTTGGAGTGGCTCTGTCTTATTGATTTTCAGTTTTCCCAAGGTATATTCCCTAGACTGGAAGTGCCCTTGGCTCTGTAGCTCTGTTCTTTACTTGTTTTAGGGAACACAGTGTACTCCTCCAGAGAGGCAGTTGGCAATTTACATCCAGCCCATCAGCATAACAAGGCTCCCTGTTCTCCAGGGCCTGTTTTGCCTTTCTGGTTTTTACACATTTTGTGGATGTCCCTTTTGACCGGTGGTAAGTGATACTTCTTTGTAGTGCAGATTTGCATTGCCCGATTGCTTGCTTGGCCAAAAAGGGCGTATGCGTTTTCTCCTGAATATATTAAGGAGAAAACGCATACGCCCTTTTTGGCCACGTGCATCTTATCGAAGTTGTGCCCCTCATCCGGTGCTTTAAAGGCGATTCCAACGTACCTCTTGAAATCTGTTTCCTGCTATTCTGCCTCGCTTTCAAGTCTGCCTCGTTGCCTTCCCTCAACAGATTTTTGGACGATAGTTGTCCTTTATTACTCGGCCAGTTTGTGAATTGCTGTGCCCCTGAGCTCCATTTTTCAACACGTTTTTGGTGAGCTAACCGCAGGTCCAATATTTTGGTTCAGGACCTATGCTGGTTCCCGGTGGGGGGCTGAGACTTTGGTTAATTCTTCTTCCTGCCGGGAAATTACAGTGATATGTGCCCGTCCAAATGCCTAACAGCTACTCTCTCATTGGTTCTCCCTCTTCCCTTTCATCCTCTGCCAAATTGGCAACCTGTGCGAACCAGGAGGTTAAAGGGGCTGTCTCTCCAAGTTGGGAGGTTGATAGTAAAGCAGGTGGAAAGTCAAACCGGAGCACCAGGAGAGGGACTATTCGTTGAGTTTTAGAAACCTTTCGTATTCACAGTGTCGCCGTTCTCTAGGTTTCCCGTACATGTTATAACTGTAGTAATATTCCCTTCAACCTGGAGAGTTGGGACCCATGGAATGTGTGCCAAGCACTATTGCTTTAAATGGTCTGCATTTGTTCACCCAATCTCAACAATTCTCTCAGTCCAAAGTGTCCAGCCTTATGCCACATCCAGCTGTCGTTGTAGATAGGGTCATTCCAGGTTTCATCAGAGACCCTGAAGGAATTGTAAAGAATTTCCCAGTTTTTTTGTTTTGTTTTTGAAATTCCTTTTTATAGTGGGTTTGAGCTGATTCTCGCTGCCATGTTTATGCCAGTCTAGACATACTTGATTCCCTTACGGAGACATATCAAGACATAGGTTTTAAGATTCTTACTAGTCAGATATATTCCTCTGCAGGAAATATGGGGTTTTGAGTCCCTTTCACTGAGGAAGGTGTAGGTCTTGCCTATTCCATAGTTGGTTTTTGGAACGGTACCTCTGCTTATATCAAACTCTGGTTTTATGCAGCACCCCACCTCTCCTTCCCCCTTAAGCAGGCATAAGAGTGTTTTCTAAATGTGAGACACTGTTCTCTTTCCTAACTCAGTTCAAGTGTAGCCATGTTTACAGGATCTTCATAAGTGATATCTTATGATAAGTTTCTTTTTCTCTGTGACTTATTTCACTTAGAATCATCGTACCTGAATCCACCCATTTTGCTGCTACTGGTCTTATGACATTGATTTCATGGCTGAGGGATATTCCATCGTATGTAAGTACCACAATTTTTTGAACCATTTTTATATTTCCTGGGATATTTAAGGTGTACCCAAGTTGAGGTCCTTGTAAGCAGTGCAGCCCTAAATTTTGGGGTGGCTCTGTCTTTTTGATTTTCAGTTTTTCCCAGGTATATTCCCTAGACTGGAAGTGCCCTTGGCTCTGTAGCTCTGTTGTTTACTTGTTTTAGGGAACACAATGCACTCCTCCAGAGAGGCAGTTGGCAATTTACATCCCGCCCATCAGCATAACAATGCTCCCTGTTCTCCAGGGCCTGTCTTGCCTTTCTGGTTTTTACACATTTTGTGGATGTCCCTTTTGACCGGTGGGAAGTGATACTTCTTTGTAGTGCAGATTTGCATTGCCCGCTTGCTTGCTTGGCCAAAAAGGGCGTATGCGTTTTCTCCTGAATATATTCAGGAGAAAACGCATACGCCCTTTTTGGCCAAGTGCATCATTGTCGAAGTTGTGCCCCTCTTCCTGTGCTTTAAAGGCGATTCCAACGTACCTCTTGAAATCTGTTTCCTGCTATTCTGCCTCGCTTTCAAGTCCGCCTCGTTGCCTTCCCTCAACAGATTTTTGGACGATAGTTGTCCTTTATTACTCGGCCAGTTTATGAAATGCTGTGCCCCTGAGCTCCATTTTTCAACTCGTTTTTGGTGAGCTGACCGCAAGTCCAAAATTTTGGTTCAGGACCTATACTGGTTCCCGGTGGGGGCCTGCGACTTTGGTTAATTCTTCTTCCTGCCGGGAAATTACAGTGATATGTGTCTGTCCAAATGCCTAACAGCTACTCTCTCATTGGTTCTCCCTCTTCCCTTTCATCCTCTGCCAAATTGGCAACCTGTGCGAACCAGGAGGTTAAAGGGGCTGTCTCTCCAAGTTGGGAGGTTGATAGTAAAGCAGATGGAAAGTCAAACCGGAGCACCAGGAGAGGGACTATTCGTTGAGTTTTAGAAACCTTTCGTATTCACAGTGTGTCCGTTCACTAGGTTTCCCGTACATGTTATAACTGTAGTAATATTCCCTTCAACCTGGAGAGTTGGGACCCATGGAATGGGTGCCATGCATTATTGCTTTAAAGGGTCTGCATTTGTTCACCCAATCTCACCAATTCTCTCAGTCCCAAGTGTCCAGCCTTATGCCACATCCAGCTGTCGTTGTAGATAGGGTCATTCCAGGTTTCATCAGAGACCCTGAAGGAATTGTAAAGAATTTCCCAGTTTTTTTTGTTTTGTTTTTGAAATTCCTTTTTATAGTGGGTTTGAGCTGATTCTCGCTGCCATGTTTCTGCCAGTCTAGACACACTTGATTCCCTTACGGAGACATATCAATACATAGGTTTTAAGATTCTTACTAGTCAGATATATTCCTCTGCGGGAAATATGGGGTTTTGAGTCCCTTTCACTGAGGAAGGTGTAGGTCTTGTCTATTCCATAGTTGGTTTTTGGAATGGTACCTCTGCTTATATCAAACTCTGTTTTTATGCATCACCCCACCTCTCCTTCCCCCTTAAGCAGGCATAAGAGTACTTTCTAAATGTGAGACACTGATCTCTTTCCTAACTCAGTTCAAGTGTAGCCATGTTTACAGGATCTTCATAAGTGATATCTTATGATAAGTTTCTTTTTCTGTGTGACTTATTTCACTTAGAATCATCGTACCTGAATCCACCCATTTTGCTGCTACTGGTCTTATGACATTGATTTCATGGGTGAGGGATATTCCATCGTACGTAAGTACCACAATTTTTTGAACCATTTTTATATTTCCTGGGATATTTAAGGTGTACCCAGTTGAGGTCCTTGTAAGCAGTGCAGCCCTAAATTTTGGGGTGGCTGTGTCTTTTTGATTTTCAGTTTTCCCAAGGTATATTCCCTAGACTGGAAGTGCCCTTGGCTCTGTAGCTCTGTTGTTTACTTGTTTTAGGGAACACAATGCACTCCTCCAGAGAGGCAGTTGGCAATTTACATCCCGCCCATCAGCATAACAAGGCTCCCTGTTCTCCAGGGCCTGTCTTGCCTTTCTGGTTTTTACACATTTTGTGGATGTCCCTTTTGACCGGTTGGAAGTGATACTTCTTTGTAGTGCAGATTTGCATTGCCTGCTTGCTTGCTTGGACAAAAAGGGCGTATGCGTTTTCTCCTGAATGTATTCAGGAGAAAACGCATACGCCCTTTTTGGCCAAGTGCATCATTGTCGAAGTTGTGCCCCTCTTCCTGTGCTTTAAAGGCGATTCCAACGTACCTCTTGAAATCTGTTTCCTGCTATTCTGCCTCGCTTTCAAGTCCGCCTCGTTGCCTTCCCTCAACAGATTTTTGGACGATAGTTGTCCTTTATTACTCGGCCAGTTTGTGAAATGCTGTGCCCCTGAGCTCCATTTTTCAACTCGTTTTTGGTGAGCTGACCGCAAGTCCAAAATTTTGGTTCAGGACCTATACTGGTTCCCGGTGGGGGCCTGAGACTTTGGTTAATTCTTCTTCCTGCCGGGAAATTACAGTGATATGTGTCTGTCCAAATGCCTAACAGCTACTCTCCCATTGGTTCTCCCTCTTCCCTTTCATCCTCTGCCAAATTGGCAACCTGTGCGAACCAGGAGGTTAAAGGGGCTGTCTCTCCAAGTTGGGAGGTTGATAGTAAAGCAGATGGAAAGTCAAACCGGAGCACCAGGAGAGGGACTATTCGTTGAGTTTTAGAAACCTTTCGTATTCACAGTGTGTCCGTTCACTAGGTTTCCCGTACATGTTATAACTGTAGTAATATTCCATTCAACCTGGAGAGTTGGGACCCATGGAATGTGTGCCATGCATTATTGCTTTAAATGGTCTGCATTTGTTCACCCAATCTCACCAATCCTCTCAGTCCCAAGTGTCCAGCCTTATGCCATATCCAGCTGTCGTTGTAGATAGGGTCATTCCAGGTTTCATCAGAGATTCTGAAGGAATTTTAAAGAATTTCCCAGTTTTTTTGTTTTGTTTTTGAAATTCTTTTTATAGTGGGTTTGAGCTGATTCTCGCTGCGATGTTTATGCCAGTCTAGACACTCTTGATTCCCTTACGGAGACATATCAATACATAGGTTTTAAGATTCTTACTAGTCAGATATGTTCCTCTGCGGGAAATATGGGGATTTGAGTCCCTTTCACTGAGGAAGGTGTAGGTCTTGTCTATTCCATAGTTGGTTTTTGGAACGGTACCTGTGCTTATATCAAACTCTGGTTTTATGCATCACCCCACCTCTCTTCCCCCTTAAGCAGGTATAAGAGTGTTTTCTAAATGTGAGACACTGTTCTCTTTCCTAACTCAGTTCAAGTGTAGCCATGTTTACAGGATCTTCATAAGTGATATCTTATGATAAGTTTCTTTTTCTGTGTGACTTATTTCACTTAGAATCATCGTACCTGAATCCACCCATTTTACTGCTACTGCTCTTATGTCATTGATTTCATGGCTGAGGTATATTCCATCGTACGTAAGTACCACAATTTTTTGAACCATTTTTATATTTCCTGGGATATTTAAGGTGTACCCAAGTTGAGGTCCTTGTAAGCAGTGCAGCCCTAAATATTGGGGTGGCTCTGTCTTATTGATTTTCAGTTTTCCCAAGGTATATTCCCTAGACTGGAAGTGCCCTTGGCTCTGTAGCTCTGTTGTTTACTTGTTTTAGGGAACACAATGCACTCCTCCAGAGAGGGAGTTGGCAATTTACATCCCGCCCATCAGCATAACAAGGCTCCCTGTTCTCCAGGGCCTGTCTTGCCTTTCTGGTTTTTACACATTTTGTGGATGTCCCTTTTGACCGGTGGGAAGTGATACTTCTTTGTAGTGCAGATTTGCATTGCCCGCTTGCTTGCTTGGCCAAAAAGGGCGTATGCGTTTTCTCCTGAATATATTCAGGAGAAAACGCATACGCCCTTTTTGGCCAAGTGCATCATTGTCGAAGTTGTGCCCCTCTTCCTGTGCTTTAAAGGCGATTCCAACGTACCTCTTGAAATCTGTTTCCTGCTATTCTGCCTCGCTTTCAAGTCTGTCTCGTTGCCTTCCCTCAACAGATTTTTGGATGATAGTTTTCCTTTATTACTGGGCCAGTTTTTGAATTGCTGTGCCCCTGAGCTCCATTTTTCAACTCGTTTTTGGTGAGCTGACCTCAAGTCCAAAGTTTTGGTTCAGGACCTATACTGGTTCCCGGTAGGTGGCTGAGACTTTGGTTAATTCTTCTTCCTGCCGGGAAATTACAGTGATATGTGCCCGTCCAAATGCCTATCAGGTACTCTCTCATTGGTTCTCCCTCTTCCCTTTCATCCTCTGCCAAATTGGCAACCTGTGCGAACCAGGAGGTTAAAGGGGCTGTCTCTCCAAGTTGGGAGGTTGATAGTAAAGCAGATGGAAAGTCAAACCGGAGCACCAGGAGAGGGACTATTCGTTGAGTTTTAGAAACCTTTCGTATTCACAGTGTGTCCGTTCTCTAGGTTTCCCGTACATGTTATAGCTGTAGTAATATTCCCTTCAACCTGGAGAGTTGGGATCCATGGAATGTGTGCCATGCATTATTGCTTTAAAGGGTCTGCATTTGCTCACCCAATCTCACCAATCCTCTCAGTCCCAAGTGTCCAGCCTTATGCCACATCCAGCTGTCGTTGTAGATAGAGTCATTCCAGGTTTCATCAGAGACCCTGAAGGAATTGTAAAGAATTTCCCAGTTTTCTTGTTTTGTTTTTGAAATTTCTTTTTATAGTGGGTTTGAGCTGATTCTCGCTGCCATGTTTATGCCAGTCTAGACACACTTGATTCCCTTACAGAGACATATCAATCCATAGGTTTTAAGATTATTACTAGTCAGATATATTCCTCTGCGGGAAATATGGGGTTTTGAGTCCCTTTCACTGAGGAAGGTGTAGGTCTTGTCTATTCCATAGTTGGTTTTTGGAACGGTACCTGTGCTTATATCAAACTCTGGTTTTATGCATCACCTCACCTCTCCTTCCCCCTTAAGCAGGCATAAGAGTGTTTTCTAAATGTCAGACACTGTTCTCTTTCCTAACTCAGTTCAAGTGTAGCCATGTTTACAGGATCTTCATAAGTGATATTTTATGATAAGTTTCTTTTTCTCTGTGACTTATTTCACTTAGAATCATCGTACCTGAATCCACCCATTTTGCTGCTACTGGTCTTATGACATTGATTTCATGGCTGAGGGATATTCCATCGTACGTAAGTACCACAATTTTTTGAACCATTTTTATATTTCCTGGGATATTTAAGGTGTACCCAAGTTGAGGTCCTTGTAAGCAGTGCAGCCCTAAATTTTGGGGTGGCTCTGTCTTTTTGATTTTCAGTTTTCCAAAGGTATATTCCCTAGACTGGAAGTGCCCTTGGCTCTGTAGCTCTGTTGTTTACTTGTTTTAGGGAATACAATGCACTCCTCCAGAGAGGCAGTTGGCAATTTACATCCCGCCCATCAGCAAAACAAGGCGCCCTGTTCTCCAGGGCCTGTCTTGCCTTTCTGGTTTTTACACATTTTGTGGATGTCCCTTTTGACCGGTGGGAAGTGATACTTCTTTGTAGTGCAGATTTGCATTGCCCGCTTTCTTGCTTGGCCAAAAAGGGTGTATGCGTTTTCTCCTGAATATATTCAGGAGAAAACGCATACGCCCTTTTTGGCCAAGTGCATCATTGTCGAAGTTGTGCCCCTCTTCCTGTGCTTTAAAGGTGATTCCAATGTACCTCTTGAAATCTGTTTCCTGCTATTCTGCCTCGCTTTCAAGTCCGCCTCGTTGCCTTCCCTCAACAGATTTTTGGACGATAGTTGTCCTTTATTACTCGGCCAGTTTGTTAATTGCTGTGCCCCTGAGCTCCATTTTTCAACTCGTTTTAGGTGAGCTGACCGCAAGTCCAAAATTTTGGTTCAGGACCTATACTGGTTCCCGGTGGGTGGCTGAGACTTTCGTTAATTCTTCTTCCTGCCGGGAAATTACAGTGATATGTGCCCGTCCAAATGCCTAACAGCTACTCTCTCATTGGTTCTCCCTCTTCCCTTTCATCCTCTGCCAAATTGGCAACCTGTGAGAACCAGGAGGTTAAAGGGGCTGTCTCTCCAAGTTCGGAGGTTGATAGTAAAGCAGGTGGAAAGTCAACCCGGAGCACCAGGAGAGGGACTATTCGTTGAGTTTTAGAAACCTTTCGTATTCACAGTGTGTCCGTTCTCTCGGTTTCCCGTACATGTTATAACTGTAGTAATATTCCCTTCAACCTGGAGAGTTGGGACCCATGGAATGGGTGCCATGCATTATTGCTTTAAAGGGTCTGCATTTGCTCACCCAATCTGACCAATACTCTCAGTCCCAATTTTCCAGCCTTATGCCATATCCAGCTGTCTTTGTAGATAGGGTCATTCCAGGTTTCATCATTGACCCTGAAGGAATTGTAAAGAATTTCCCAGTTTTTTTGTTTTGTTTTTGAAATTCCTTTTTCTAGTGGGTTTGAGCTGATTCTCGCTGCCATGTTTAAGCCAGTCTAGACACACTTGATTCCCTTATGGAGACATATCAATACATAGGTTTTAAGATTCTTACTAGTCAAATATATTCCTCTGCGGGAAATATGGTGTTTTGAGTCCCTTTCACTGAGGAAGGTGTAGGTCTTGTCTATTCCATAGTTGGTTTTTGGAACGGTACCTGTGCTTATATCAATCTCTGGTTTTATGCATCACCCCACCTCTCCTTCCCCCTTAAGCAGGCATAAGAGTGTTTTCTAAATATGAGACATTGTTCTCTTTCCTAACTCAGTTCAAGTGTAGCCATGTTTATAGGATCTTCATAAGTGATATCTTATGATAAGTTTCTTTTTCTGTGTGACTTATTTCACTTAGAATCATCGTACCTGAATCCACCCATTTTGCTGCTACTGGTCTTATGACATTGATTTCATGGCTGAGGGATATTCCATCGTACGTAAGTACCACAATTTTTTGAACCATTTTTGTATTTCCTGGGATACTTAAGGTGTATCCAAGTTGAGGTCTTTGTAAGCAGTGCAGCCCTAATTTTGGGGTGGCTCTGTCTTATTGATTTTCATTTTTCCCAAGGTATATTCCCTAGACTGGAAGTGCCCTTGGCTCTGTAGCTCTGTTGTTTACTTGTTTTAGGGAACACAATGCACTCCTCCAGAGAGGCAGTTGGCAATTTACATCCCGCCCATCAGCATAACAAGGCTCCCTGTTCTCCAGGGCCTGTCTTGCCTTTCTGGTTTTTACACATTTGTGGATGTCCCTTTTGACCAGTGGGAAGTGATACTTCTTTGTAGTGCAGACTTGCATTGCCCGCTTGCTTGCTTGGCCAAAAAGGGCGTATGCATTTTCTCCTGAATATATTCAGGAGAAAACGCATACACACTTTTTGGCCAAGTGCATCATTGTCGAAGTTGTGCCCCTCTTCCTGTGCTTTAAAGGCGATTCCAACGTACCTGTTGAAATCTGTTTCCTGCTATTCTGCCTCGCTTTCAAGTCCGCCTCGTTGCCTTCCCTCAACAGATTTTTGGACGATAGTTTTCCTTTATTACTCGCCCAGTTTGTGAAATGCTGTGCCCTTGAGCTCCATTTTTCAACTCTTTTTTGGTGAGCTGACCGCAAGTCCAAAATTTTGGTTCAGGACCTATACTGGTTCCTGGTGGGTGGCTGAGACGTTGGTTAATTCTTCTTCGTGCCGGGAAGTTAGAGTGATATGTGCCAGTCCAAACGCCTAACAGCTACTCTGTCATTGGTTCTCCCTCTTCCCTTTCATCCTCTGCCAAATTGGCAACCTGTGCAAACCAGGAGGTTAAAGGGGCTATCTCTCCAATTTGGGAGGTTGATAGTAAAGCAGATGGAAAGTCAAACCGGAGCACCAGGAGAGGGACTATTCGTTGAGTTTTAGAAACCTTTCGTATTCACAATGTGTCCATTCTCTACGTTTCCCGTACATGTTATAGCTGTAGTAATATTCCCTTCAACCTGGAGAGTTGGGACCCATGGAATGGGTGCCAGGCATTTGTGCTTTAAAGTGTCTGCATTTGCTCACCCAATCTCACCATTCGTCTCAGTCCCAAGTGTCCAGCCTTATGCAACATCCATCTGTCATTGTAGATAGGGTCATTCCAGGTTTCATCAGAGAAGCTGAAGGAATTGTAAAGAATTTCCCAGTTTTTTTGTTTTGTTTTTGAAATTCCTTTTTATAGTGGGTTTGAGCTGAGTCTCGCTGCCATGTTTATGCCAGTCTAGACACACTTGATTCCCTTATGGAGACATATCAATACATAGGTTTTAAGATTCTTACTAGTCAGATATATTCCTCTGCGGGAAATATGGGGTTTTGAGTCCCTTTCACTGAGGAAGGTGTAGGTCTTGTCTATTCCATAGTTGGTTTTTGGAACGGTACCTGTGCTTATATCAAACTCTGGTTTTATGCATCACCCCACCTCTCCTTCCATCTTAAGCAGGCATAAGAGTGTTTTCTAAATGTGAGACACTGTTCTCTTTCCTAACTCAGTTCAAGTGTAGCCATGTTTACAGGATCTTCATAAGTGATATCTTATGATAAGTTTCTTTTTCTGTGTGACATATTTCACTTAGAATCATCGTACCTGAATCCACCCATTTTGCTGCTACTGGTCTTATGACATTGATTTCATGGCTGAGAGATATTCCATCGTACGTAAGTACCACAATTTTTTGAACCATTTTTATATTTCCTGTGATATTTAAGGTGTACCCAAGTTGAGGTCCTTGTAAGCAGTGCAGCCCTAAATATTGGAGTGGCTCTGTCTTATTGATTTTCAGTTTTCCCAAGGTATATTCCCTAGACTGGAAGTGCCCTTGGCTCTGTAGCTCTGTTCTTTACTTGTTTTAGGGAACACAATGCACTCCTCCAGAGAGGCAGTTGGCAATTTACATCCCGCCCATCAGCATAACAAGGCTCCCTGTTCTCCAGGGCCTGTCTTGCCTTTCATGTTCTTACACATTTTGTGGATGTCCCTTTTGACCGGTGGGAAGTGATACTTCTTTGTAGTGCAGATTTGCATTGCCCGCTTGCTTGCTTGGCCAAAAAGGGCGTATGCGTTTTCTCCTGAATATATTCAGGAGAAAACGCATACGCCCTTTTTGGCCAAGTGCATCATTGTCGAAGTTGTGCCCTTCTTCCTGTGTTTTAAAGGTGATTCCAACGTACCTCTTGAAATCTGTTTCCTGGTATTCTGCCTCGCTTTCAAGTGCGCCTCGTTGCCTTCCCTCAACAGATTTTTGGACGATACTTGTCCTTTATTATTCTGCCAGTTTGTGAATTGCTGTGCCCCTAAGCTCCATTTTTCAACTCGTTTTTGGAGAGCTGACCGCAAGGCCAAAATTTTGGTGCAGGACCTATACTGGTTCCCAGTGGGTGGCTGAGACTTTATTTAATTCTTCTTCCTTCCGGGAAATTACAGTGTTATGTGCCCGTCCAAATGCCTAACAGCTACTCTCTCATTGGTTCTCCCTCTTCCCTTTCATCCTCTGCCAAATTGGCCACCTGTGCGAACCAGGAGGTTAAAGGGGCTGTCTCTCCAAGTTGGGAGGTTGATAGTTAAGCAGATGGAAAGTCAAACCGGAGCACCAGGAGAGGGACTATTCGTTGAGTTTTAGAAACCTTTCGTATTCACAGCATGTCCGTTCTCTAGGTTTCCCGTACATGTTATAACTGTAGTAATATTCCCTTCAACCTGGAGAGTTGGGACCCATGGAATGGGTGCCTTGCATTTGTGCTTTAAAGTGTCTTCATTTGTTCACCCAAACTCACCAATCGTCTCAGTCCCAAGTGTCCCTCCTTATGCCACATCCAGCTGTCGTTGTAGATAGGGTCATTCCAGGTTTCATCAGAGACACTGAAGGAATTGTAAAGAATTTCTCAGTTTTTTTGTTTTGTTTTTGAAATTCCTTTTTAGAGTGGGTTTGAGCTGATTCTCGCTGCCATGTTTATGTCAGTCTAGACACACTTGATTCCCTTACGGAGACATATCAATACATAGGTTTTAAGATTCTTACTAGTCAGATATATTCCTCTGCGGGAAATATGGGGTTTTGAATCCCTTTCACTGAGGAAGGTGTAGGTCTTGTCTATTCCATAGTTGGTTTTTGGAACGGTACCTGTGCTTATATCAAACTCTGGTTTTACGCATCACCCCACCTCTCCTTCCCTCTTAAGCAGGCATAAGAGTGTTTTCTAAATATGAGACACTGTTCTCTTTCCTAACTCAGTTCAAGTGTAGCCATGTTTATAGGATCTTCTTAAGTGATACCTTATGATAAGTTTCTTTTTCTGTGTGACTTATTTCGCTTAGAATCATCGTACCTGAATACACCCATTTTGCTGCTACTGGTCTTATGACATTGATTTCATGGCTGAGGGATATTCCATCGTACGTAAGTACCACAATTTTTTGACCCATTTTTATATTTCCTGGGATACTTAGGGTGTATCCAAGTTGAGGTCCTTGTAAGCAGTGCAGCCCTAAATTTTGGGGTGGCTCTGTCTTATTGATTTTCAGTTTTCCCAAGGTATATTCCCTAGACTGGAAGTGCCCTTGGCTCTGTAGCTCTGTTGTTTACTTGTTTTAGGGAACACAATGCACTCCTCCAGAGAGGCAGTTGGCAATTTACATCCCGCCCATCAGCATAACAAGGCTCCCTGTTCTCCAGGGCCTGTCTTGCCTTTCTGGTTTTTACACATTTTGTGGATGTCTCTTTTGACCGGTGGGAAGTGATACTTCTTTGTAGTGCAGATTTGCATTGCCCGCTTGCTTGCTTGGTCAAAAAGGGCGTATGCATTTTCTCCTGAATATATTCAGGAGAAAACGCATACGCCCTTTTTGGCCAAGTGCATCATTGTCGAAGTTGTGCCCCTCTTCCTGTGCTTTAAAGGCGATTTCAACGTACCTCTTGAAATCTGTTTCCTGCTATTCTGCCTCGCTTTCAAGTCCGCCTCGTTGCGTTCCCTCAACAGATTTTTGGACGATAGTTGTCCTTTATTACTCGGCCAGTTTGTGAATTGCTGTGCCCCTGAGCTCCATTTTTCAACTCGTTTTTGGTGAGCTGACCGCAAGTCCAAAATTTTGGTTCAGGACATATACTGGTTCCCGGTGGGTGGCTGAGACTTTGGTTAATTCTTATTCCTGCAGGGAAATTACAGTGATATGTGCCGGTCCAAATGCCTAAGAGCTACTCTCTCATTGTTTCTCCCTCTTCCCTTTCATCCTCTGCCAAATTGGCAACCTGTGCGAACCAGGAGGTTAAAGGGGCTGTCTCTCCAAGTTGGGAGGTTGATAGTAAAGCAGATGGAAAGTCAAACCAGAGCACCAGGATAGGGACTATTCGTTGAGTTTTAGAAACCTTTCGTATTCACAGTGTGTCCGTTCTCTAGGTTTCCCGTACATGTTATAGCTGTAGTAATATTCCCTTCAACCTGGACAGTTGGGACTTATGGAATGGGTTCCAAGCATTTGTGCTTTAAAGGGTCTGCATTTGCTCACCCAGTCTCACCAATCGTCTCAGTCCCAAGTGTCCCTCCTTAGGCCACATCCAGCTGTCGTATATAGGGTCAGTCCAGGTTTCCTCAGAGACCCTGAAAGAATTGTAAAAAATTTCCCATTTTTTTGTTTTGTTTTTGAAATTCCTTTTTATAGTGGGTTTGAGCTGATTCTCGCTGCCATGTTTATGCCAGTCTAGACACACTTGATTCCCTTACGGAGACATATCAATACATAGGTTTTAAAATTCATACTAGTCAGATATCTTCCTCTGCGGGAAATATGGTGTTTTGAGTCCCTTTCACTGAGAAAGGTGTAGGTCTTGTCTATTCCATAGTTGGTTTTTGGAACGGTACGTGTGCTTATATCAAACTCAGGTTTTATGCATCACCCCACCTCTCCATCCCCCTTAAGCAGGCATAAGAGTGTTTTCTAAATGTGAGACACTGTTCTCTTTCCTAACTCAGTTCAAGTGTAACCATGTTTACAGGATCTTCATAAGTGATATCTTATGATAAGTTTCCTTTTCTGTGTGACTTATTTCACTTAGAATCATCGTACCTGAATCCACTCATTTTGCTGCTGCTGGTCTTATGACATTGATTTCATGGCTGAGGGATAATCCATCGTACGTAATTACCACAATTTTTTGAACCATTTTTATATTTCCTGGGATATTTAAGGTGTACCCAAGTTGAGGTCCTTGTAAGCACTGCAGCCCTAAATATTGGGGTGGCTCTGTATTATTGATTTTCAGTTTTCCCAAGGTATATTCCCTAGACTGGAAGTGCCCTTGGCTCTGTAGCTCTGTTCTTTACTTGTTTTAGTAAACACAGTGCACTCCTCCAGAGAGGCAGTTGGCAATTTACATCCCGCCCATCAGCATAACAAGGCTCCCTGTTCTCCAGGGCCCGTCTTGCCTTACTGCTTTTTACACATTTTGTGGATGTCCCTTTTGACCGGTGGGAAGGGATACTTCTTTGTTGTGCCGATTTGCATTGCCCGCTTGCTTGCTTGGCCAAAAAGGGCGTATGCGTTTTCTCCTGAATATATTCAGGAGAAAACGCATACGCCCTTTTTGGCCAAAGGCATCAATGTCGAAGTTGTGCCCCTCTTCCTGTGCTTTAAAGGCGATTCCAACGTACCTCATGAAATCTGTTTCCTGCTATTCTGCCTCGCTTTCAAGTCCGCCTCGTTGCCTTCCCTCAACAGATTTTTGGACGATAGTTTTCCTTTATTACTCGGCCAGTTTGTGAATTGCTGTGCCCCTGAGCTCCATTTTTCAACTCGTTTTTGGTGAGCTGACCGCAAGTCCAAAATTTTGGTTCAGGACCTATACTGGTTCCCAGTGGGTGGCTGAGACTTTGGTTAATTCTTCTTCCTGCTGGGAAGTTAGAGTGATATGTGCCCGTCCAAATGCCTAACAGCTACTCTCTCATTGGTTCTCCCTCTTCCCTTTCATCCTCTGCCAAATTGGAAACCTGTGCGAACCAGGAGGTTAAAGGGGCTGTCTCTACAAGTTGGGAGGTTGATAGTAAAGCAGATGGAAAGTCAAACCGGAGCACGAGGAGAGGGACTATTCGTTGAGTTTTAGAAACCTTTCGTATTCACAGTGTGTCCGTTCTCTAGGTTTCCCGTACATGTTATAGCTGTAGTAATATTTCCTTCAACCTGGAGAGTTGGGACTCATGGAATGGGTGCCAAGCATTTGTGCTTTAAAGGGTCTGCATTTGCTCACCCAATCTCACCAATCCTCTCAGTCCCAAGTGTCCCTCCTTAATCCACATCCAGCTGTCGTTGTATATATGGTCACTCCAGGTTTCCTCAGAGACCCTGAAGTAATTGTAAAGAATTTCCCATTTTTTTTGTTTTGTTTTTGAAATTCCTTTTTATAGTGGGTTTGAGCTGATTCTCGCTGCCATGTTTATGCCAGTCTAGACACACTTGATTCCCTTACGGAGACATATCAATACATAGGTTTTAAGATTCTTACTAGTCAGATATATTCCTCTGCGGGAAATATGGTGTTTTGAGTCCCTTTCACTGAGAAAGGTGTAGGTCTTGTCTATTCCATAGTTGGTTTTTGGAACGGTACCTGTGCTTATATCAAACTCAGGTTTTATGCATCACCCCACCTCTCCTTCCCCCTTAAGCAGGCATAAGAGTGTTTTCTAAATGTGAGACACTGTTCTCTTTCCTAACTCAGTTCAAGTGTAGCCATGTTTATAGGGTCTTCATAAGTGATATCTTATGATAAGTTTCTTTTTCTGTGTGACTTATTTCACTTAGAATCATCGTACCTGAATCCACCCATTTTGCTTCTACTTGTCTTATGACATTGATTTCATGGTTGAGGGATATTCCATCGTACGTAAGTACCAGAATTTTTTGAACCATTTTTATATTTCCTGGGATACTTAAGGTGGATCCAAGTTGAGGTCCCTGTAAGCAGTGCAGCCCTAAATTTTGGGGTGGCTCTGTCTTATTGATTTTCAGTTTTCCCGAGGTATATTCCCTAGACTGGAAGGCCCTTGGCTCTGTAGCTCTGTTCTTTACTTGTTTTAGGGAACACAATGCACTCCTCCAGAGAGGCAGTTGGCAATTTACATCCCGCCCATCAGCATAACAAGGCTCCCTGTTCTCCAGGGCCTGTCTTGCCTTTCTGGTTTTTACACATTTTGTGGATGTCCCTTTTGACCCGTGGGAAGTGATACTTCTTTGTAGTGCAGATTTGCATTGCCCGCTTGCTTGCTTGGCCAAAAGGGCATATGCGTTTTCTCCTGAAGATATTCAGGAGAAAACGCATATGCCCTTTTTGGCCAAGTGCATCATTGTCGAAGTTGTGCCCTTCTTCCTGTGTTTTAAAGGCGATTCCAACGTACCTCTTGAAATCTGTTTCCTGGTATTCTGCCTCGCTTTCAAGTGCGCCTCGTTGCCTTCCCTCAACAAATTTTTGGACGATACTTGTCCTTTATTATTCTGCCAGTTTGTGAATTGCTGTGCCCCTAAGCTCCATTTTTCAACTCGTTTTTGGAGAGCTGACCGCAAGTCCAAAATTTTGGTGCAGGACCTATACTGGTTCCCAGTGGGTGGCTGAGACTTTATTTAATTCTTCTTCCTTCCGGGAAATTACAGTGTTATGTGCCCGTCCAAATGCCTAACAGCTACTCTCTCATTGGTTCTCCCTCTTCCCTTTCATCCTCTGCCAAATTGGCCACCTGTGCGAACCAGGAGGTTAAAGGGGCTGTCTCTCCAAGTTGGGAGGTTGATAGTTAAGCAGATGGAAAGTCAAACCGGAGCACCAGGAGAGGGACTATTCGTTGAGTTTTAGAAACCTTTCGTATTCACAGCATGTCCGTTCTCTAGGTTTCCCGTACATGTTATAACTGTAGTAATATTCCCTTCAACCTGGAGAGTTGGGACCCATGGAATGGGTGCCTTGCATTTGTGCTTTAAAGTGTCTTCATTTGTTCACCCAAACTCACCAATCGTCTCAGTCCCAAGTGTCCCTCCTTATGCCACATCCAGCTGTCGTTGTAGATAGGGTCATTCCAGGTTTCATCAGAGACACTGAAGGAATTGTAAAGAATTTCCCAGTTTTTTTGTTTTGTTTTTGAAATTCCTTTTTAGAGTGGGTTTGAGCTGATTCTCGCTGCCATGTTTATGTCAGTCTAGACACACTTGATTCCCTTACGGAGACATATCAATACATAGGTTTTAAGATTCTTACTAGTCAGATATATTCCTCTGCGGGAAATATGGGGTTTTGAATCCCTTTCACTGAGGAAGGTGTAGGTCTTGTCTATTCCATAGTTGGTTTTTGGAACGGTACCTGTGCTTATATCAAACTCTGGTTTTACGCATCACCCCACCTCTCCTTCCCTCTTAAGCAGGCATAAGAGTGTTTTCTAAATATGAGACACTGTTCTCTTTCCTAACTCAGTTCAAGTGTAGCCATGTTTATAGGATCTTCTTAAGTGATACCTTATGATAAGTTTCTTTTTCTGTGTGACTTATTTCGCTTAGAATCATCGTACCTGAATACACCCATTTTGCTGCTACTGGTCTTATGACATTGATTTCATGGCTGAGGGATATTCCATCGTACGTAAGTACCACAATTTTTTGACCCATTTTTATATTTCCTGGGATACTTAAGGTGTATCCAAGTTGAGGTCCTTGTAAGCAGTGCAGCCCTAAATTTTGGGGTGGCTCTGTCTTATTGATTTTCAGTTTTCTCAAGGTATATTCCCTAGACTGGAAGTGCCCTTGGCTCTGTAGCTCTGTTGTTTACTTGTTTTACGGAACACAATGCACTCCTCCAGAGAGGCAGTTGGCAATTTACATCCCGCCCATCAGCATAACAAGGCTCCCTGTTCTCCAGGGCCTGTCTTGCCTTTCTGGTTTTTACACATTTTGTGGATGTCTCTTTTGACCGGTGGGAAGTGATACTTCTTTGTAGTGCAGATTTGCATTGCCCGCTTGCTTGCTTGGTCAAAAAGGGCGTATGCGTTTTCTCCTGAATATATTCAGGAGAAAACGCATACGCCCTTTTTGGCCAAGTGCATCATTGTCGAAGTTGTGCCCCTCTTCCTGTGCTTTAAAGGCGATTTCAACGTACCTCTTGAAATCTGTTTCCTGCTATTCTGCCTCGCTTTCAAGTCCGCCTCGTTGCATTCCCTCAACAGATTTTTGGACGATAGTTGTCCTTTATTACTCGGCCAGTTTGTGAATTGCTGTGCCCCTGAGCTCCATTTTTCAACTCGTTTTTGGTGAGCTGACCGCAAGTCCAAAATTTTGGTTCAGGACATATACTGGTTCCCGGTGGGTGGCTGAGACTTTGGTTAATTCTTATTCCTGCAGGGAAATTACAGTGATATGTGCCGGTCCAAATGCCTAAGAGCTACTCTCTCATTGTTTCTCCCTCTTCCCTTTCATCCTCTGCCAAATTGGAAACCTGTGCGAACCAGGAGGTTAAAGGGGCTGTCTCTCCAAGTTGGGAGGTTGATAGTAAAGCAGATGGAAAGTCAAACCAGAGCACCAGGATAGGGACTATTCGTTGAGTTTTAGAAACCTTTCGTATTCACAGTGTGTCCGTTCTCTAGGTTTCCCGTACATGTTATAGCTGTAGTAATATTCCCTTCAACCTGGACAGTTGGGACTTATGGAATGGGTTCCAAGCATTTGTGCTTTAAAGGGTCTGCATTTGCTCACCCAGTCTCACCAATCGTCTCAGTCCCAAGTGTCCCTCCTTATGCCACATCCAGCTGTCGTATATAGGGTCAGTCCAGGTTTCCTCAGAGACCCTGAAGGAATTGTAAAAAATTTCCCATTTTTTTGTTTTGTTTTTGAAATTCCTTTTTATAGTGGGTTTGAGCTGATTCTCGCTGCCATGTTTATGCCAGTCTAGACACACTTGATTCCCTTACGGAGACATATCAATACATAGGTTTTAAAATTCTTACTAGTCAGATATATTCCTCTGCGGGAAATATGGTGTTTTGAGTCCCTTTCACTGAGAAAGGTGTAGGTCTTGTCTATTCCATAGTTGGTTTTTGGAACGGTACGTGTGCTTATATCAAACTCAGGTTTTATGCATCACCCCACCTCTCCATCCCCCTTAAGCAGGCATAAGAGTGTTTTCTAAATGTGAGACACTGTTCTCTTTCCTAACTCAGTTCAAGTGTAACCATGTTTACAGGATCTTCATAAGTGATATCTTATGATAAGTTTCCTTTTCTGTGTGACTTATTTCACTTAGAATCATCGTACCTGAATCCACTCATTTTGCTGCTGCTGGTCTTATGACATTGATTTCATGGCTGAGGGATAATCCATCGTACGTAATTACCACAATTTTTTGAACCATTTTTATATTTCCTGGGATATTTAAGGTGTACCCAAGTTGAGGTCCTTGTAAGCACTGCAGCCCTAAATATTGGGGTGGCTCTGTATTATTGATTTTCAGTTTTCCCGAGGTATATTCCCTAGACTGGAAGGCCCTTGGCTCTGTAGCTCTGTTCTTCACTTGTTTTAGGGAACACAATGCACTCCTCTAGAGAGGCAGTTGGCAATTTACATCCCGCCCATCAGCATAACAAGGATCCCTGTTCTCCAGGGCCTGTCTTGCCTTTCTGGTTTTTACACATTTTGTGGATGTCCCTTTTGACCCGTGGGAAGTGATACTTCTTTTTAGTGCAGATTTGCATTGCCCGCTTGCTTGCTTGGCCAAAAGGGCATATGCGTTTTCACCTGAAGATATTCAGGAGAAAACGCATACGCCCTTTTTGGCCAAGTGCATCATTTTCGAAGTTGTGCCCCTCTTCCTGTGCTTTAAAGGTGATTCCAACGTACTTCTTGAAATCTGTTTCCTGCTATTCTGCCTCACTTTCAAGTCCGCCTCGTTGCCTTCCCTCAACAGATTTTTGGACGATAGTTGTCCTTTATTACTCGGCCAGTTTGTGAATTGCTGTGCCCCTGAGCTCAATTTTTCAACTCGTTTTTGGTGAGCTGACCGCAAGTCCAAAATTTCGGTTCAGGAACTATACTGGTTACCGGTGGGTGGCTGAGAATTTGGTTAATTCTTCTTCCTGCCGGGAAATTACAGTGATATGTGCCCGTCCAAATTCCTAACAGCTACTCTCTCATTGGTTCTCCCTCTTCCCTTTCATCCTCTGCCAAATTGGCAACCTGTGCGAACCAGGAGGTTAAAGGGGCTGTCTCTCCAAGTTGGGCGGTTGATAGTAAAGCAGATGTAAAGTCAAACCCGAGCACCAGGAGAGGGACTATTCGTTGACTTTTAGAATCCTTTCGTATTCACAGTGTGTCCGTTCTCTAGGTTTCCCGTACATGTTATAGCTGTAGTAATATTCCCTTCAAACTGGAGAGTTGGGACCCATGGAATGGGTACCAGGCATTTGTGCTTTAAAGGGTCTTCATTTGCTCACCCAATCTCACCAATCCTCTCAGTCCCAAGTGTCCCTCCTTATGCCACATCCAGCTGTCGTTGTAGATAGGGTCATTCCAGGATTCATCAGAGACCCTGAAGGAATAGTAAAGAATTTCCCCGTTTTTTTGTTTTGTTTTTGAAATTACTTTTTATAGTGGGTTTGAGCTTATTCTCACTGCCATGTTTATGCCAGTCTAGACACCCTTGATTCCCTTACGGAGACATATCAATACATAGGTTTTAAGATTCTTACTAGTCAGATATATTCCTCTGCGGGAAATATGGTGTTTTGAGTCCCTTTCACTGAGGAAGGTGTAGGTCTTGTCTATTCCATAGTTGGTTTTTGGAACGGTACCTGTGCTTATATCAAACTCTGGTTTTATGCATCACCCCACCTCTCCTTCCCCCTTAAGCAGGCATAAGTGTGTTTTCTAAATGTGAGACACTGTTCTCTTTCCTAACTCAGTTCAAGTGTAGCCATGTTTACAGGATCTTCATAAGTGATATCTTATGATAAGTTTCTTTTTCTGTGTGACTTATTTCACTTAGAATCATCGTACCTGAATCCACCCATTTTGCTTCTACTGGTCTTATGATATTGATTTCATGGCTGAGGGATATTCCATCGTGCGTAAGTACCACAATTTTTTGAACCATTTTCATATTTCCTGGGATGCTTAATGTGTATCCAAGTTGAGTTCCTTGTAAGCAGTGCAGCCCTAAATTTTGGGTTGTCTCTGTCTTATTGATTTTCAGTTTTCCCAAGGTATATTCCCTAGACTGGAAGTGCCCTTGGCTCTGTAGCTCTGTTCTTTACTTGTTTTAGGGAACACAATGCACTCCTCCAGAGAGGCAGTTGGCAATTTACATCCCGCCCATCAGCATAACAAGGCTCCCTGTTCTCCAGGGCCTGTCTTGCCTTTCTGGTTTTTACACGTTTTGTGGATGTCCCTTTTGACCGGTGGGAAGTGTTACATCTTTGTAGTGCAGATTTGCATTGCCCGCTTGCTTGCTTGGCCAAAAAGGGCGTATACGTTTTCTCCTGAATATATTCAGGAGAAAACGCATACGCCCTTTTTGGCCAAGTGCATCATTGACGAAGTTGTGCCCCTCTTCCTGTGCCTTAAAGGCGATTCCAACGTACCTATTGAAATCTGTTTCCTGCTATTCTGCCTCGCTTTCAAGTCCGCCTCGTTGCCTTTCCTCAACAGATTTTTGGACGATAGTTGTCCTTTATTACTCGGCCAGTTTGTGAATTGCTCTGCCCCTGAGCTCCATTTATCAACTCGTTTTTGGTGAGCTGACCGCAAGTCCAAAATTTTGGTTCAGGACCTATACTGGTTCCCGGTAGGTGGCTCAGACTTTGGTTAATTCTTCTTCCTGCCGGGAAATTACAGTGATATGTGCCCGTCCAAATGCCTAATAGCTACTCTCTCATTGGTTCTCCCTCTCTCCTTTCATCCTCTGCCAAATTGGAAACCTGTGCGAACCAGGAGGTTAAAGGGGCTGTCTCTCCAAGTTGGGAAGTTGATAGTAAAGCAGATGGAAAGTCAAACCGGAACACCAGGATAGGGACTATTCGTTGAGTTTTAGAAACCTTTCGTATTCACAGTGTGTCCGTTCTCTAGGTTTCCCGTACATGTTATAGCTGTAGTAATATTCCCCTCAACCTGGAGAGTTGGGACTCATGGAATGGGTGCCAAGCATTTGTGCTTTAAAGGGGCTGCATTTGCTCACCCAATCTCACCAATCGTCTCAGTCCCAAGTGTCCCTCCTTATGCCACATCCAGCTGTCGTTGTATATAGGGTCATTCCAGGTTTCATCAGAGACCCTGAAGGAATTGTAAAGAATTTCCCAGTTTTTTTGTTTTGTTTTGAAATTCCTTTTTATAGTGGGTTTGAGCTGATTCTCGCTGCCATGTTTATGCCAGTCTAGACACACTTGATTCCCTTACGGAGACATATCAATACATAGGTTTTAAGATTCTTACTGGTCAGATATATTCCTCTCCAGGAAATATGGAGTTTTGAGTCCCTTTCAGTGAGGAAGGTGTAGGTCTTGTCTATTCCATAGTTGGTTTTTGGAACGGTACGTGTGCCTATATCAAACTCTGGTTTTATGCATCACCCCACCTCTCCTTCCCCTTAAGCAGGCATAAGAGTGTTTTCTAAATGTGAGACACTGTTCTCTTTCCTAACTCAGTTCAAGTGTAGCCATGTTTACAGGATCTTCATAAGTGATATCTTATGATAAGTTTCTTTTTCTGTGTGACTTATTTCACTTAGAATCACCGAACCTGAATCCACCCATTTTGCTGCTACTGGTGTTATGACATTGATTTCATGGCTGAGGGATATTCCATCGTACGTAAGTACCACAATTTTTTGAACCATTTTTATATTTCCTGGGATATTTAAGGTGTACCCAAGTTGAGGTCCTTGTAAGCAGTGCAGCCCTAAATTTTGGGGTGGCTCTGTCTTATTGATTTTCAGTTTTCCCAAGGTATATTCCCTAGACTGGAAGTGCCCTTGGCTCTTTAGCTCTGTCCTTTCCTTGTTTTAGGGAACACAATGCACTCCTCCAGAGAGGCAGTTGGCAATTTACATCCCGCCCATCAGCATAACAAGGCTCCCTGTTCTCCAGGGCCTGTCTTTCCTTTCTGGTATTTACACATTTTGTGGATGTCCCTTTTGACCGGTGGGAAGTGATACTTCTTTGTAGTTCAGATTTGCATTGCCCGCTTGCTTGCTTGGCCAAAAAGGGCGTATGCGTTTTCTCCTGAATATATTCAGGAGAAAACGCATACGCCCTTTTTGGCCAAGAGCATCATTGTCGAAGTTGTGCCCCTCTTCCTGTGCTTTAAAGGCGATTCCAATGTACCTCTTGAAATCTGTTTCCTGCTATTCTGCCTCGCTTTCAAGTCCGCCTCGCTACCTTCCCTCAACAGATTTTTGGACGATAGTTGTCCTTTATTACTCGGCCAGTTTGTGAATTGCTGTGCCTCTGAGCTCCAATTTTCAACTCGTTTTTGGTGAGCTGACCGCAAGTCCAAAATTTTGGTTCAGGACCTATACTGGTTCCTGGTGGGTGGCTGAGACTTTGGTTAATTCTTCTTCCTGCCGGGAAGTTACAGTGATATATGCCCGTCAAAATGCCTAACAGCTACTCTCTCATTGGTTCTCCCTCTTCCCTTTCATCCTCTGCCAAATTGGCAACCTGTGCGAACCAGGAGGTTAAAGGGGCTGTCTCTCCAAGTTGGGAAGTTGATAGTAAAGCAGATGTAAAGTCAAACCGGAGCACCAGGAGAGGGACTATTCGTTGAGTTTTAGAAACCTTTCGTATTCACAGTGTGTCCGTTTTCTAGGTTTCCCGTACATGTTATTGCTGCAGTAATATTCCCTTCAACCTGGAGAGCTGGGACCCATGGAATGGGTGCCAGGCATTTGTGCTTTAAAGGGTCTGCATTTGCTCACCCAATCTCACCAATCCTCTCAGTCCCAAGTGTCCCTCCTTATGCCACATCCAGCTGTCGTTGTAGATAGGGTCATTCCAGGTTTCATCAGAGACACTGAAGGAATTGTAAAGAATTTCCCAGTTTTTTTTGTTTTGTTTTTGAAATTCCTTTTTATAGTGGGTTTGAGCTGATTCTCGCTGCCATGTTTATGCCGGTGTAGACACACTTGATTCCCTTACGGAGACATATCAATACATAGGTTTTAAGATTCTTACTAGTCAGATATATTCCTCTGCGGGAAATATGGTGTTTTCAGTCCCTTTCACTGAGGAATGTGTAGGTCTTGTCTATTCCATAGTTGGTTTTTGGAACGGTACCTGGGCTTATATCAAACTCTGGTTTTATGCATCACCCCACCTCTCCTTCCCCCTTAAGCAGGCATAAGAGTGTTTTCTAAATATGAGACACTGTTCTCTTTCCTAACTCAGTTCAAGTGTAGCCAAGTTTATAGGGTCTTCATAAGGGATATCTTATGATAAGTTTCTTTTTCTGTGTGACTTATTTCACTTAGAATCATCGTACCTTAATCCAACCATTTTGCTGCTACTGGTCTTATGACATTGATTTCATGGCTGAGGGATATTCCATCGTACGTAAGTACCACAATTTTTTGAACCATTTTTATATTTCCTGGGATATTTAAGGTGTACCCAAGTTGAGGTCCTTGTAAGCAGTGCAGCCCTAAATTTTGGGGTGTCTCTGTCTTATTGATTTTCAGATTTCCCTAGGTATATTCCCTAGATTGGAAGTGCCCTTGGCTCTGTAGCTCTGTTCTTTACTTGTTTTAGGGAACACAATTCACTCCTCCAGAGAGGCAGTTGGCAATTTGCATCCCGCCCATCAGCATAACAAGGCTCCCTGTTCTCCAGGGCCTGTCTTTCCTTTCTGGTTTTTACACATTTTGTGGATGTCCCTTTTGACCGGTGGGAAGTGATACTTCTTTGTAGTGCAGATTTGCATTGCCCGCTTGCTTGCTTGGGCAAAAAGGGCGTATGCGTTTTCTCCTGAATATATTCAGGAGAAAACGCATACGCACTTTTTGGCCAAGTGCATCAGTGTCAAAGTTGTGTCCTTCTTCCTGTGCTTTAAAGGCGATTCCAACGTACCTCTTGAAATCTGTTTCCTGCTATTCTGCCTCGCTTTCAAGTCCGCCTCGTTGCCTTCCCTCAACAGATTTTTGGACGATAGTTGTCCTTTATTACTCGGCCAGTTTGTGAATTGCTGTGCCCCTGAGCTCCATTTTTCAAATCGTTTTTGGTGAGCTGACCGCATGTCCAAAATTTTGGTTCAGGACCTATACTGGTTCCCGGTGGGTGGCTGAGACTTTGGTTAATTCTTCTTCCTGCCGGGAAATTACAGTGATATGTGCCCGTCCAAATGCCTAACAGCTACTCTCTCATTGGTTCTCCCTCTTCCCTTTCATCCTCTGCCAAATTGGCAACCTGTGCGAACCAGGAGGTTAAAGGGGCTGTCTCTCCAAGTTGGGAGGTTGATAGTAAAGCAGATGGAAAGTCAAAGCGGAACACCAGGTGAGGGACTATTCGTTGAGTTGTAGAAACCTTTCGTATTCACAGTGTGTCCGTTCTCTAGGTTTCCCGTACATGTTATAGCTGGAGTAATATTCACTTCAACCTGGAGAGTTGGGGCCCATGGAATGGGTGCCAGGCATTTGTGATTTAAAGGGTCTGCATTTGCTCACCCAATCTCACCAATCCTCTCAGTCCCAAGTGTCCCTCCTTATGCCACATCCAGCTGTCGTTGTAGATAGGGTCATTCCAGGTTTCATCAGGGACCCTGAAGGAATTGTAAAGAATTTCCCAGTTTTTTTGTTTTGTTTTTGAAATTCCTTTTTATAGTGGGCTTGAGCTGATACTCGCTGCCATGTTTATGCCAGTCTAGACACACTTGTTTCCCTTACTGAGACACATCAATACATAGGTTTTAAGATTCTTACTAGTCAGATATATTCCTCTGTGGGAAATATGGTGTTTTGAGTCTCTTTCACTGAGGAAGGGGTAGGTCTTGGCTATTCCATAGTTGGTTTTTGGAACGGTACGTGTGCTTATATCAAACTCTGGTTTTATGCATCACCCCACCTCTCATTCCCCCTTAAGCAGGCATAAGAGTGTTTTCTAAATATGAGACACTGTTCTCTTTCCTAACTCAGTTCAAGTGTAGCCATATTTATAGGATCTTCATAAGTGATATCTTATGATAAGTTTCTTTTTCTGTGTGACTTATTTCACTTAGAATCATCGTACCTGAATCCACCCATTTTGCTGCTACTGGTCTTATGACATTGATTTCATGGCTGAGGGATATTCCATCGTACGTAAGTACCACAATTTTTTGAACCATTTTTATATTTCCTGGGATACTTAAGGTGTATCCAAGTTGAGGTCCTTGTAAGCAGTGCAGCCCTAAATTTTGGGGTGGCTCTGTCTTATTGATTTTCATTTTTCCCAAGGTATATTCCGTAGACTGGAAGTGCCCTTGGCTCTGTAACTCTGTTCTTTACTTGTTTTAGGGAACACAATGCACTCCTCCAGAGAGGCAGTTGGCAATTTACTTCACGCCCATCAGCATAACAAGGCTCCCTGTTCTCCAGGGCCTGTCTTGCCTTTCTGGTTTTTACACATTTTGTGGATGTCCCTTTTGACCGGTGGGAAGTGATACTTCTTTGTAGTGCAGATTTGCATTGCCCGCTTGCTTGCTTGGCCAAAAAGGGCGTAGGCGTTTTCTCCTGAATATATTCAGGAGAAAACGCATACGCCCTTTTTGGCCAAGTGCATCATTGTCGAAGTTGTGCCCCTCTTCCTGTGCTTTAAAGGTAATTCCAACGTACCTCTTGAAATCTGTTTCCTGCTATTCTGCCTCGCTTTCAAGTCCACCTCGTTGCCTTCCCTCAACAGATTTTTGGACGATAGTTTTCCTTTATTACTCGGCCAGTTTGTGAATTGCTCTGCCCCTGAGCTCCATTTTTCAACTCGTTTTTGGTGAGCTGACCGCAAGTCCAAAATTTTGGTTCAGGAACTATACTGGTTCCCGGTGGGTGGCTGAGACTTTGGTTAATTCTTCTTCCTGCCGGGAAATTACAGTGATATGTGCTCGTCCAAATGTCTAAAAGCTACTCTCTCATTGGTTCTCCCTCTTCCCTTTCATCCTCTGCCAAATTGGCATCCTGTGCGAACCAGGAGGTTAAAGGGGCTGTCTCTCCAAGTTGGGAGGTTGATAGTAAAGCAGATGTAAAGTCAAACCGGAGCACCAGGAGAGGGACTATTCGTTGAGTTTTAGAAACCTTTCGTATTCACAGTGTGTCCGTTCTCTAGTTTTCCCGTACATGTTATAGCTGTAGTAATATTCCCTTCAACCTGGAGAGTTGGGACCCATGGAATGGGTGCCATGCATTATTGCTTTGAAGGGTCTGCATTTGCTCACCCAATCTCACCAATTCTCTCAGTCACACGTGTCCAGCCTTATGCCACATCCAGCTGTCGCTGTAGATAGGGTCATTCCAGATTTCATCAGAGACCCTGAAGGAATTGTATAGAATTTCCCAGTTTTTTTGTTTTGTTGTTGAAATTCCTTTTTATAGTGGGCTTGAGCTGATTCTCGCTGCCATGTTTATGCCAGTCTAGACACATTTGATTCCCTTACAGAGACATATCAATACATAGGTTTTAAGATTCTTACTAGTCAGATATATTCCTCTGCGGGAAATATGGTGTTTTGAGTCCCTTTCACTGAGGAAGGTGTAGGTGTTGTCTATTCCATAGTTGGTTTTTGGAACGGTACCTGTGCTTATATCAAACTCTGGTTTTATGCATCACCCCACCTCTCCTTCCCCCTTAATCAGGCATAAGAGTGTTTTCTAAATATGAGACACTGTTCTCTTTCCTAACTCAGTTCAAGTGTAGCCATGTTTATAGGATCTTCATAAGTGATATGTTATGATAAGTTTCTTTTTCTGTGTGACTTATTTCACTTAGAATCATCGTACCTGAATCCACCCATTTTGCTGCTACTGGTCTTATGACATTGATTTCATGGCTGAGGGATACTCCATCGTACGTAAGTACCACAATTTTTTGAACCATTTTTATATTTCCTGGGATACCTAAGGTGTATCCAAGTTGAGGTCCTTGTAAGCAGTGCAGCCCTAAATTTTGGGGTAGCTCTGTCTTATTGATTTTCAGTTTTTGAAGGTATATTCCGTAGACTGGAAGTGCCTTGGCTCTGTAGCTCTGTTGTTTACTTGTTTTAGGGAACACAATGCACTCCTCCAGAGAGGCAGTTGGCAATTTACATCCCGCCCATCAGCATAACAAGGCTCCCTGTTCTCCAGGGCCTGTCTTGCCTTTCTGGTTTTTACACATTTTCTGGATGTCCCTTTTGACCGGTGGGAAGTGATACTTCTTTGTAGTGCAGATTTGCATTGCCCGCTTGCTTGCTTGGCCAAAAAGGGCGTATGCGTTTTCTCCTTAATATATTCAGGAGAAAACGCATACGCCCTTTTTGGCCAAGTGCATCATTGTCGAAGTTGTGCCCCTCTTCCTGTGCTTTAAAGGTGATTCCAACGTACCTCTTGAAATCTGTTTCCTGCTATTCTGCCTCGCTTTCAAGTCCGCCTCGTTGCCTTCCCTCAACAGATTTTTGGACGATACTTGTCCTTTATTACTTGGCCAGTTTGTGAATTGCTGTGCCCCTGAGCTCCATTTTTCAACTCGTTTTTTGTGAGCTGACCGCAAGTACAAAATTTTGGTTCAGGACCTATGCTGGTTCCCGGTGGGTGGCTGAGACTTTGGTTAATTCTTCTTCCTGCCGGGAAATTACAGAGTTATGTGCCCGTCCAAATGCCTAACAGCTACTCTCTCAATGGTTCTCTCTCTTCCCTTTCATCCTCTGCCAAATGGGCAACCTGTGTGAACTGGGAGGTTAAAGGGGCTGTCTCTCCAAGTTGGGAGGTTGATAGTAAAGCAGATGGAAAGTCAAAACGGAGCACCAGGAGACGGACTATTCGTTGAGTTTTAGGAACCTTTCGTATTCACAGTGTGTCCGTTCTCTAGGTTTCCCGTACGTGTTATAACTGTAGTAATATTCCCTTCAACCTGGAGAGTTGGGACCCATGTGATGGGTGCCATGCATTATTGCTTTAAAGGGTCTGCATTTGCTCACCCACTCTCACCAATCCTCTCAGTCCCAAGTGTCCAGCCTTATGCCTCATCCAGCTGTCGTTGTAGATAGGGTCATTCCAGGTTTCATCAGAGACCCTGAAGGAATTGTAAAGAATTTCCCAGTTTTTTTGTTTTGTTTTTGAAATTCCTTTTTATAGTGGGTTTGAGCTGAATCTCGCTGCCATGTTTATGCCAGTCTAGACACACTTCATTCCCTTACGGAGACATATCAATACATAGGTTTTAAGATTATTACTAGTCAGATATATTCCTCTGCGGGAAATATGGGATTTTGAGTCCCTTTCACTGAGGAAGGTGTAGGTCTTGTCTATTCCATAGTTGGTGTTTGGAACGGTACCTGTGCTTATATCAAACTCTGGTTTTATGCATCACCCCATCTCTCCTTCCCCCTTAATCAGGCATAAGTGTGTTTTCTAAATGTGAGACACTGTTCTCTTTCCTAACTCAGTTCAAGTGTAGCCATGTTTATAGGGCCTTCATAAGTGATATCTTATGATAAGTTTCTTTTTCTGTGTGACTTATTTCACTTAGAATCATCGTACCTGAATCCTCCCATTTTGCTGCTACTGGTCTTATGACATTGATTTCATGGCTGAGGGATATTCCATCGTACGTAAGTAACACAATTTTTTGAACCATTTTTATATTTCCTGGGATACTTAAGGTGTATCCAAGTTGATGTCCTTGTAAGCAGTGCAGCCCTAAATTTTGGGGTGGCTCTGTCTTATTGATTTTCAGTTCTCCCGAGGTATATTCCCTAGACTGGAAGTGCCCTTGGCTCTCTAGCTCTGTTCTTTACTTGTTTTAGGGAACACAGTGCACTCCTCCAGAGAGGCAGTTGGCAATTTACATCCCGCCCATCAGCATAACAAGGCTCCCTGTTCTCCAGGGCCTGTCTTGCCTTTCTGGTTTTTACACATTTTGTGGATGTCCCTTTTGACCGGTGGGAAGTGATACTTCTTTGTAGTGCAGATTTGCATTGCCCGCTTGCTTGCTTGGCCAAAAAGGGCGTATGCGTTTTCTCCTTAATATATTCAGGAGAAAACGCATACGCCCTTTTTGGCCAAGTGCATCATTGTCGAAGTTGTGCCCCTCTTCCTGTGCTTTAAAGGCGATTCCAACGTACCTCTTGAAATCTGTTTCCTGCTATTCTGCCTCGCTTTCAAGTCCGCCTCGTTGCCTTTCCTCAACAGATTTTTGGACGATTGTTGTCCTTTATTACTCGGCCAGTTTGTGAATTGCTGTGCCCCTTAGCTCCATTTTTCACCTCGTTTTTGGTGAGCTGACCGCAAGTCCAAAATTTTGGTTCAGGACCTATATTGGTTCCCAGTGGGTGGCTGAGACTTTGTTTAATTCTTCTTCCTGCCGGGAAATTACAGTGATATGTGCCCGTCCAAATGCCTAACAGCTACTCTCTCATTGGTTCTCCCTCTTCCCTTTCATCCTCTGCCAAATTGGCAACCTGTGTGAACCAGGAGGTTAAAGGGGCTGTCTCTGCAAGTTGGGAGGTTGATAGTAAAGCAGATGTAAAGTCAAAGCGGAGCACCAGGAGAGGGACTATTCGTTGAGTTTTAGAAACCTTTTGTATTCACAGTGTGTCCATTCTCTAGGTTTCCTGTACATGTTATAGCTGTAGTAATATTCCCTTCAACCTGGAGAGTTGGGACCGATGGAATGGGTGCCAGGTATTTGTGCTTTAAAGTGTCTGCATTTGCTCACCCAATCTCACCAATCGTCTCAGTCCCAAGTGTCCAGCCTTATGCAACATCCATCTGTCATTTTAGATAGGGTCATTCCAGGTTTCATCAGAGAAGCTGAAGGAATTGTAAAGAATTTCCCAGTTTTTTTGTTTTGTTTTTGAAATTCCTTTTTATAGTGGGTTTGAGCTGAGTCTCGCTGCCATGTTTATGCCAGTCTAGACACACTTGATTCCCTTATGGAGACATATCAATACATAGGTTTTAAGATTCTTACTAGTCAGATATATTCCTCTGCGGGAAATATGGGGTTTTGAGTCCCTTTCACTGAGGAAGGTGTAGGTCTTGTCTATTCCATAGTTGGTGTTTGGAACGGTACCTGTGCTTATATCAAACTCTGGTTTTATGCATCACCCCATCTCTCCTTCCCCCTTAAGCAGGCATAAGTGTGTTTTCTAAATGTGAGACACTGTTCTCTTTCCTAACTCAGTTCAAGTGTAGCCATGTTTATAGGGCCTTCATAAGTGATATCTTATGATAAGTTTCTTTTTCTGTGTGACTTATTTCACTTAGAATCATCGTACCTGAATCCTCCCATTTTGCTGCTACTGGTCTTATGACATTGATTTCATGGCTGATGGATATTCCATCGTACGTAAGTAAAACAATTTTTTGAACCATTTTTATATTTCCTGGGATACTTAAGGTGTATCCAAGTTGAGGTCCTTGTAAGCAGTGCAGCCCTAAATTTTGGGGTGTCTCTGTCTTATTGATTTTCAGTTCTCCCGAGGTATATTCCCTAGACTGGAAGTGCCCTTGGCTCTCTAGCTCTGTTCTTTACTTGTTTTAGGGAACACAGTGCACTCCTCCAGAGAGGCAGTTGGCAATTTACATCCCGCCCATCAGCATAACAAGGCTCCCTGTTCTCCAGGGCCTGTCTTGCCTTTCTGGTTTTTACACATTTTGTGGATGTCCCTTTTGACCAGTGGGAAGTGATACTTCTTTGTAGTGCAGACTTGCATTGCCCGCTTGCTTGCTTGGCCAAAAAGGGCGTATGCATTTTCTCCTGAATATATTCAGGAGAAAACGCATACACACTTTTTGGCCAAGTGCATCATTGTCGAAGTTGTGCGACTCTTCCTGTGCTTTAAAGGCGATTCCAACGTACCTCTTGAAATCTGTTTCCTGCTATTCTGCCTCGCTTTCAAGTCTGCCTCGTTGCATTTCCTCAACAGATTTTTGGACGATAGTTGTCCTTTATTACTCGGCCAGTTTGTGAATTGCTGTGCCCCTGAGCTCCATTTTTCAACTCGTTTTTGGTGAGCTGACCACAAGTCCAAAATTTTGGTTCAGGACCTATACTGGTTCCCGGTGGGTGGCTGAGACTTTGGTTAATTTTTCTTCCTGCCGGGAAATTACAGTGATATGTGCCCGTCCAAATGCCTAACAGCTACTCTCTCATTGGTTCTCCCTCTTCCCTTTCATCCTCTGCCAAATTGGCAACCTGTGCGAACCAGGAGGTTAAAGGGGCTGTCTCTCCAAGTTGGGAGGTTGATAGTAAAGCAGATGTAAAGTCAAACCGGAGCACCAGGAGAGGAACTATTCGTTGAGTTTTAGAAACCTTTCGTATTCACAGTGTGTCCGTTCTCTAGTTTTCCCGTACATGTTATAGCTGTAGTAATATTCCCTTCAACCTGGAGAGTTGGGACCCATGGAATGGGTGCCATGCATTATTGCTTTGAAGGGTCTGCATTTGCTCACCCAATCTCACCAATTCTCTCAGTCACACGTGTCCAGCCTTATGCCACATCCAGCTGTCGCTGTAGATAGGGTCATTCCAGATTTCATCAGAGACCCTGAAGGAATTGTAAAGAATTTCCCAGTTTTTTTGTTTTGTTTTTGAAATTCCTTTTTATAGTGGGCTTGAGCTGATTCTCGCTGCCATGTTTATGCCAGTCTAGACACATTTGATTCCCTTACGGAGACATATCAATACATAGGTTTTAAGATTCTTACTAGTCAGATATATTCCTCTGCGGGGAATATGGTGTTTTGAGTCCCTTTCACTGAGGAAGGTGTAGGTGTTGTCTATTCCATAGTTGGTTTTTGGAACGGTACCTGTGCTTATATCAAACTCTGGTTTTATGCATCACCCCACCTCTCCTTCCCCCTTAAGCAGGCATAAGAATATTTTCTTAATATGAGACACTGTTCTCTTTCCTAACTCAGTTCAAGTGTAGCCATGTTTATAGGATCTTCATAAGTGATATCTTATGATAAGTTTCTTTTTCTGTGTGACTTATTTCACTTAGAATCATCGTACCTGAATCCACCCATTTTGCTGCTACTGGTCTTATGACATTTATTTCATGGCTGAGGGATACTCCATCGTACGTAAGTACCACAATTTTTTGAACCATTTTTATATTTCCTGGGATACCTAAGGTGTATCCAAGTTGAGGTCCTTGTAAGCAGTGCAGCCCTAAATTTTGGGGTGGCTCTGTCTTATTGATTTTCAGTTTTCGAAGGTATATTCCGTAGACTGGAAGTGCCCTTGGCTCTGTAGCTCTGTTCTTTACTTGTTTTAGGGAACACAATGCACTCCTCCAGAGAGGCAGTTGGCAATTTACATCCCGCCCATCAGCATAACAAGGCTCCCTGTTCTCCAGGGCCTGTCTTGCCTTTCTTGTTCTTACACATTTTGTGGATGTCCCTTTTGACCGGTGGGAAGTGATACTTCTTTGTAGTGCAGATTTGCATTGCCCGCTTGCTTGCTTGGCCAAAAAGGGCGTATGCGTTTTCTCCTGAATATATTCAGGAGAAAACGCATACGCCCTTTTTGGCCAAGTGCATCATTGTCGAAGTTGTGCCCTTCTTCCTGTGCTTTAAAGGCGATTCCAATGTACCTCTTGAAATCTGTTTCCTGGTATTCTGCCTCGCTCTCAAGTCCGCCTCGTTGCCTTCCCTCAACAGATTTTTGGACGATACTTGTCCTTTATTACTCTGCCAGTTTGTGAATTGCTGTGCCCCTGAGCTCCATTTTTCAACTCGTTTTTGGAGAGCTGACCGCAAGTCCAAAATTTTGGTGCAGGACCTATACTGGTTCCCAGTGGGTGGCTGAGACTTTATTTAATTCTTCTTCCTTCCGGGAAATTACAGTGTTATGTGCCCGTCCAAATGCCTAACAGCTACTCTCTCATTGGTTCTCCCTCTTCCCTTTCATCCTCTGCCAAATTGGCAACCTGTGCGAACCAGGAGGTTAAAGGGGCTGTCTCTCCAAGTTGGGAGGTTGATAGTTAAGCAGATGGAAAGTCAAACCGGAGCACCAGGAGAGGGACTATTCGTTGAGTTTTAGAAACCTTTCGTATTCACAGCATGTCCGTTCTCTAGGTTTCCCGTACATGTTATAACTGTAGTAATATTCCCTTCAACCTGGAGAGTTGGGACCCATGGAATGGGTGCCTTGCATTTGTGCTTTAAAGTGTCTTCATTTGCTCACCCAAACTCACCAATCGTCTCAGTCCCAAGTGTCCCTCCTTATGCTACATCCAGCTGTCGTTGTAGATAGGGTCATTCCAGGTTTCATCAGAGACACTGAAGGAATTGTAAAGAATTTCCCAGTTTTTTTGTTTTGTTTTTGAAATTCCTTTTTAGAGTGGGTTTGAGCTGATTCTCGCTGCCATGTTTATGTCAGTCTAGACACACTTGATTCCCTTACGGAGACATATCAATACATAGGTTTTAAGATTCTTACTAGTCAGATATATTCCTCTGCGGGAAATATGGGGTTTTGAATCCCTTTCACTGAGGAAGGTGTAGGTCTTGTCTATTCCATAGTTGGTTTTTGGAACGGTACCTGTGCTTATATCAAACTCTGGTTTTATGCATCACCCCACCTCTCCTTCCCTCTTAAGCAGGCATAAGAGTGTTTTCTAAATATGAGACACTGTTCTCTTTCCTAACTCAGTTCAAGTGTAGCCATGTTTATAGGATCATCTTAAGTGATACCTTATGATAAGTTTCTTTTTCTGTGTGACTTATTTTGCTTAAAATCATCGTACCTGAATCCACCCATTTTGCTGCTACTGGTCTTATGACATTGATTTCATGGCTGAGGGATATTCCATCGTACGTAAGTACCACAATTTTTTGACCCATTTTTATATTTCCTGGGATACTTAAGGTGTATCCAAGTTGAGGTCCTTGTAAGCAGTGCAGCCCTAAATTTTGGGGTGGCTCTGTCTTATTGATTTTCAGTTTTCTCAAGGTATATTCCCTAGACTGGAAGTGCCCTTGGCTCTGTAGCTCTGTTGTTTACTTGTTTTAGGGAACACAATGCACTCCTCCAGAGAGGCAGTTGGCAATTTACATCCCGCCCATCAGCATAACAAGGCTCCCTGTTCTCCAGGGCCTGTTTTTCCTTTCTGGTTTTTACACATTTTGTGGATGTCTCTTTTGACCGGTGGGAAGTGATACTTCTTTGTAGTGCAGATTTGCATTGCCCGCTTGCTTGCTTGGTCAAAAAGGGCGTATGCGTTTTCTCCTGAATATATTCAGGAGAAAACGCATACGCCCTTTTTGGCCAAGTGCATCATTGTCGAAGTTGTGCCCCTCTTCCTGTGCTTTAAAGGCGATTCCAACGTACCTCTTGAAATCTGTTTCCTGCTATTCTGCCTCGCTTTCAAGTCCGCCTCGTTGCCTTCCCTCAACAGATTTTTGGACGATAGTTGTCCTTTATTACTCGGCCAGTTTGTGAATTGCTGTGCCCCTGAGCTCCATTTTTCAACTCGTTTTTGGTGAGCTGACCGCAAGTCCAAAATTTTGGTTCAGGACATATACTGGTTCCCGGTGGGTGGCTGAGACTTTGGTTAATTCTTATTCCTGCAGGGAAATTACAGTGATATGTGCCGGTCCAAATGCCTAACAGCTACTCTCTCATTGTTTCTCCCTCTTCCCTTTCATCCTCTGCCAAATTGGAAACCTGTGCGAACCAGGAGGTTAAAGGGGCTGTCTCTCCAAGTTGGGAGGTTGATAGTAAAGCAGATGGAAAGTCAAACCAGAGCACCAGGATAGGGACTATTCGTTGAGTTTTAGAAACCTTTCGTATTCACAGTGTGTCCGTTCTCTAGGTTTCCCGTACATGTTATAGCTGTAGTAATATTCCCTTCAACCTGGACAGTTGGGACTTATGGAATGGGTGCCAAGCATTTGTGCTTTAAAGGGTCTGCATTTGCTCACCCAATCTCACCAATCCTCTCAGTCCCAAGTGTCCCTCCTTATGCCACATCCAGCTGTCGTATATAGGGTCAGTCCAGGTTTCCTCAGAGACCCTGAAGGAATTGTAAAAAATTTCCCATTTTTTTTGTTTTGTTTTTGAAATTCCTTTTTATAGTGGGTTTGAGCTGATTCTCACTGCCATGTTTATGACAGTCTAGACACACTTGATTCCCTTACGGAGACATATCAATACATAGGTTTTAAGATTCTTACTAGTCAGATATATTCCTCTGCGGGAAATATGGGGTTTTGAATCCCTTTCACTGAGGAAGGTGTAGGTCTTGTCTATTCCATAGTTGGTTTTTGGAACGGTACGTGTGCTTATATCAAACTCTGGTTTTATGCATCACCCCACCTCTCCTTCCTCCTTAAGCAGGCATAAGAGTGTTTTCTAAATGTGAGACACTGTTCTCTTTCCTAACTCAGTTCAAGTGTAGCCATGTTTACAGGATCTTCATAAGTGATATCTTATGATAAGTTTCTTTTTCTGTGTGACTTATTTCACTTAGAATCATCGTACCTGAATCCACCCATTTTGCTGCTACTGGTCTTATGACATTGATTTCATGGCTGAGGGATAATCCATCGTACGTAATTACCACAATTTTTTGAACCATTTTTATATTTCCTGGGATATTTAAGGTGTACCCAAGTTGAGGTCCTTGTAAGCACTGCCGCCCTAAATATTGGGGTGGCTCTGTATTATTGATTTTCAGTTTTCCCAAGGTATATTCCCTAGACTGGAATTGCCCTTGGCTCTGTAGCTCTGTTCTTTACTTGTTTTAGTAAACACAGTGCACTCCTCCAGAGAGGCAGTTGGCAATTTACATCCCGCCCATCAGCATAACAAGGCTCCCTGTTCTCCAGGGCCCGTCTTGCCTTACTGCTTTTTACACATTTTGTGGATGTCCCTTTTGACCGGTGGGAAGGGATACTTCTTTGTTGTGCCGATTTGCATTGCCCGCTTGCTTGCTTGGCCAAAAAGGGCGTATGCGTTTTCTCCTGAATATATTCAGGAGAAAACGCATACGCCCTTTTTGGCAAAGGGCATCAATGTCGAAGTTGTGCCCCTCTTCCTGTGCTTTAACGGTGATTCCAACGTACCTCATGAAATCTGTTTCCTGCTATTCTGCCTCGCTTTCAAGTCCGCCTCGTTGCCTTCCCTCAACAGATTTTTGGACGATAGTTTTCCTTTATTACTCGGCCAGTTTGTGAATTGCTGTGCCCCTGAGCTCCATTTTTCAACTCGTTTTTGGTGAGCTGACCGCAAGTCCAAAATTTTGGTTCAGGACCTATACTGGTTCCCAGTGGGTGGCTGAGACTTTGTTTAATTCTTCTTCCTGCCGGGAAGTTAGAGTGATATGTGCCCGTCCAAATGCCTAACAGCTACTCTCTCATTGGTTCTCCCTCTTCCCTTTCATCCTCTGCCAAATTGGAAACCTGTGCGAACCAGGAGGTTAAAGGGGCTGTCTCTACAAGTTGGGAGGTTGATAGTAAAGCAGATGGAAAGTCAAACCGGAGCACCAGGATAGGGACTATTCGTTGAGTTTTAGAAACCTTTCGTATTCACAGTGTGTCCGTTCTCTAGGTTTCCCGTACATGTTATAGCTGTAGTAATATTTCCTTCAACCTGGAGAGTTGGGACTCATGGAATGGGTGCCAAGCATTTGTGCTTTAAAGGGTCTGCATTTGCTCACCCAAACTCACCAATCCTCTCAGTCCCAAGTGTCCCTCCTTATGCCACATCCAGCTGTCGTTGTATATATGGTCATTCCAGGTTTCTTCAGAGACCCTGAAGGAATTGTAAAGAATTTCCCATTTTTTTTGTTTTGTTTTTGAAATTCCTTTTTATAGTGGGTTTGAGCTGATTCTCGCTGCCATGTTTATGCCAGTGTAGACACGCTTGATTCCCTTACGGAGACATATCAATACATAGGTTTTAAGATTCTTACTAGTCAGATATATTCCTCTGCGGGAAATATGGGGTTTTGAGTCCCTTTCACTGAGAAAGGAGTAGGTCTTGTGTATTCCATTGTTGGTTTTTGGAACGGTACCTGTGCTTATATCAAACTCTGGTTTTATGCATCACCCCACCTCTCCTTCCACCTTAAGCAGGCATAAGAATGTTTTCTAAATATGAGATACTGTTCTCTTTCCTAACTCAGTTCAAGTGTAGCCATGTTTACAGGATCTTCATAAGTGATATCTTATGATAAGTTTCTTTTTCTGTGTGACTTATTTCACTTAGAATCATCGTACCTGAATCCACCCATTTTGCTGCTACTGGTCTTATGACATTGATTTCATGGCTGAGGGATATTCCATCGTACGTAAGTACCACAATTTTTTGAACCATTTTTATATTTCCTGGGATACTTAAGGTGTATCCAAGTTGAGGTCCTTGTAAGCAGTGGAGCCCTAAATTTTGGGGTGGCTCTCTCTTATTGATTTTCAGTTTTCCCAAGGTTTATTCCCTAGACTGGAAGGGCCCTTGGCTCTGTAGCTCTGTTCTTCACTTGTTTTAGGGAACACAATGTACTCCTCCAGAGAGGCAGTTGGCAATTTACATCCCGCCCATCAGCATAACAAGGCTCCCTGTTCTCCAGGGCCTGTCTTGCCTTTCTGGTTTTTACACATTTTGTGGATGTCCCTTTTGACCGGTGGGAAGTGATACTTCTTTGTAGTGCAGATTTGCATTGCCCGCTTGCTTGCTTGGCCAAAAAGGGCATATGCGTTTTCTCCTGAATATATTCAGGAGAAAACGCATACGCCCTTTTTGGCCAAGTGCATCATTTTCGAAGTTGTGCCCCTCTTCCTGTGCTTTAAAGGCGATTCCAACGTACTTCTTGAAATCTGTTTCCTGCTATTCTGCCTCACTTTCAAGTCCACCTCGTTGCCTTCCCTCAACAGATTTTTGGACGATAGTTGTCCTTTATTACTCGGCCAGTTTGTGAATTGCTGTGCCCCTGAGCTCCATTTTTCAACTCGTTTTTGGTGAGCTGACCGCAAGTCCAAAATTTCGGTTCAGGAACTATACTGGTTCCCGGTGGGTGGCTGAGACTTTGGTTAATTTTTCTTCCTGCCGGGAAATTACAGTGATATGTGCCCGTCCAAATTCCTAACAGCTACTCTCTCATTGGTTCTCCCTCTTCCCTTTCATCCTCTGCCAAATTGGCAACCTGTGCGAACCAGGAGGTTAAAGGGGCTGTCTCTCCAAGTTGGGCGGTTTATAGTAAAGCAGATGTAAAGTCAAACCCGAGCACCAGGGGAGGGACTATTCGTTGAGTTTTAGAATCCTTTCGTATTCACAGTGTGTCCGTTCTCTAGGTTTCCCGTACATGTTATAGCTGTAGTAATATTCCCTTCAAACTGGAGAGTTGGGACCCATGGAATGGGTGCCAGGCATTTGTGCTTTAAAGGGTCTTCATTTGCTCACCCAATCTCACCAATCGTCTCAGTCCCAAGTGTCCCTCCTTATGCCACATCCAGCTGTCGTTGTAGATAGGGTCATTCCAGGATTCATCAGAGACCCTGAAGGAATTGTAAAGAATTTCCCCGTTTTTTTGTTTTGTTTTTGAAATTACTTTTTATAGTGGGTTTGAGCTTATTCTCACTGCCATGTTTATGCCAGTCTAGACACACTTGATTCCCTTACGGAGACATATCAATACATAGGTTTTAAGATTCTTACTAGTCAGATATATTCCTCTGCGGGAAATATGGTGTTTTGAGTCCCTTTCACTGAGGAAGGTGTAGGTCTTGTCTATTCCATAGTTGGTTTTTGGAACGGTACCTGTGCTTATATCAAACTCTGGTTTTATGCATCACCCCACCTCTCCTTCCCCCTTAAGCAGGCATAAGTGTGTTTTCTAAATGTGAGACACTGTTCTCTTTCCTAACTCAGTTCAAGTGTAGCCATGTTTACAGGATCTTCATAAGTGATATCTTATGATAAGTTTCTTTTTCTGTGTGACTTATTTCACTTAGAATCATCGTACCTGAATCCACCCATTTTGCTGCTACTGGTCTTATGACATTGATTTCATGGCTGAGGGATATTCCATCGTACGTAAGTACCACAATTTTTTGAACCATTTTTATATTTCCTGGCATATTTAAGGTGTACCCAAGTTGAGGTCCTTGTAAGCAGTGCAGCCCTAAATTTTGGGGTGGCTCTGTCTTATTGATTTTCAGTTTTCCCAAGGTATATTCCCTAGACTGGAAGTGCCCTTGGCTCTGTAGCTCTGTTGTTTACTTGTTTTAGGGAACACAATGCACTCCTCCAGAGAGGCAGTTGGCAATTTACATCCCGCCCATCAGCATAACAAGGCTCCCTGTTCTCCAGGGCCTGTCTTGCATTTCTGGTTTTTACACATTTTGTGGATGTCCCTTTTGACCGGTGGGAAGTGATACTTCTTTGTAGTGCAGATTTGCATTGCCCGCTTGCTTGCTTGGCCAAAAAGGGCGTATGCGTTTTCTCCTCAATATATTCAGGAGAAAACGCATACGCCCTTTTTGGCCAAGTGCATCATTGTCGAAGTTGTGCCCCTCTTCCTGTGCTTTAAAGGCGATTCCAACGTACCTCTTGAAATCTCTTTCCTGCTATTCTGCCTCGCTTTCAAGTCCGCCTCGTTGCCTGTTCCTCAACAGATTTTGGGACGATAGTTGTCCTTTATTACTCGGCCAGTTTGTGAATTAATGTGCCCCTGAGCTCCATTTTTCAACTCGTTTTTGGTGAGCTGACCGCAAGTCCAAAATTTTGGTTCAGGACGTATACTGGTTCCCGGTGGGTGACTGAGACTTTGGTTAATTCTTCTTCCTGCGGGGAAGTTAGAGTGATATGTGCCCGTCTAAATGCCTAAGAGCTACTCTCTCATTGGTTCTCCCTGTTTCCTTTCATCCTCTGCCAAATCGGCAACCTGTGCAAACCAGGAGGTTAAAGGGGCTGTTTCTCCAAGTTGGGCGGTTGATAGTAAAGCTGATGGAAAGTCAAACCGGAGCACCAGGAGTGGGGCTATTCGTTGAGTTTTAGAAACCTTTCGTATTCACAGTGTGTCCGTTCTCTAGGTTTCCCGTACATGTTATAACTGTAGTAATATTCCCTTCAACCTGGAGAGTTGGGACCCAAGGAATGGGTGCCATGCATTATTGCTTTAACGGGTCTGCATTTGCTCTCCCAATCTCACCAATTCTCTCAGTCCCATGTGTCCAGCCTTATGCCACATCCAGCTGTCGTTGTAGATAGGGTCATTCCAGGTTTCATCAGAGACCCTGAAGGAATTGTAAAGAATTTCCCAGTTTTTTTGTTTTGTTTTTGAAATTCCTTTTTATAGTGGGTTTGAGCTGATTCTCGCTGCCATGTTTATGCCAGTGTAGACACGCTTGATTCCCTTACGGAGACATATCAATACATAGGTTTTAAGATTCTTACTAGTCAGATATATTCCTCTGCGGGAAATATGGGGTTTTGAGTCCCTTTCACTGAGAAAGGAGTAGGTCTTGTGTATTCCATTGTTGGTTTTTGGAACGGTACCTGTGCTTATATCAAACTCTGGTTTTATGCATCACCCCACCTCTCCTTCCACCTTAAGCAGGCATAAGAATGTTTTCTAAATATGAGATACTGTTCTCTTTCCTAACTCAGTTCAAGTGTAGCCATGTTTACAGGATCTTCATAAGTGATATCTTATGATAAGTTTCTTTTTCTGTGTGACTTATTTCACTTAGAATCATCGTACCTGAATCCACCCATTTTGCTGCTACTGGTCTTATGACATTGATTTCATGGCTGAGGGATATTCCATCGTACGTAAGTACCACAATTTTTTGAACCATTTTTATATTTCCTGGGATACTTAAGGTGTATCCAAGTTGAGGTCCTTGTAAGCAGTGGAGCCCTAAATTTTGGGGTGGCTCTCTCTTATTGATTTTCAGTTTTCCCAAGGTTTATTCCCTAGACTGGAAGGGCCCTTGGCTCTGTAGCTCTGTTCTTCACTTGTTTTAGGGAACACAATGTACTCCTCCAGAGAGGCAGTTGGCAATTTACATCCCGCCCATCAGCATAACAAGGCTCCCTGTTCTCCAGGGCCTGTCTTGCCTTTCTGGTTTTTACACATTTTGTGGATGTCCCTTTTGACCGGTGGGAAGTGATACTTCTTTGTAGTGCAGATTTGCATTGCCCGCTTGCTTGCTTGGCCAAAAAGGGCATATGCGTTTTCTCCTGAATATATTCAGGAGAAAACGCATACGCCCTTTTTGGCCAAGTGCATCATTTTCGAAGTTGTGCCCCTCTTCCTGTGCTTTAAAGGCGATTCCAACGTACTTCTTGAAATCTGTTTCCTGCTATTCTGCCTCACTTTCAAGTCCACCTCGTTGCCTTCCCTCAACAGATTTTTGGACGATAGTTGTCCTTTATTACTCGGCCAGTTTGTGAATTGCTGTGCCCCTGAGCTCCATTTTTCAACTCGTTTTTGGTGAGCTGACCGCAAGTCCAAAATTTCGGTTCAGGAACTATACTGGTTCCCGGTGGGTGGCTGAGACTTTGGTTAATTTTTCTTCCTGCCGGGAAATTACAGTGATATGTGCCCGTCCAAATTCCTAACAGCTACTCTCTCATTGGTTCTCCCTCTTCCCTTCCATCCTCTGCCAAATTGGCAACCTGTGCGAACCAGGAGGTTAAAGGGGCTGTCTCTCCAAGTTGGGCGGTTTATAGTAAAGCAGATGTAAAGTCAAACCCGAGCACCAGGGGAGGGACTATTCGTTGAGTTTTAGAATCCTTTCGTATTCACAGTGTGTCCGTTCTCTAGGTTTCCCGTACATGTTATAGCTGTAGTAATATTCCCTTCAAACTGGAGAGTTGGGACCCATGGAATGGGTGCCAGGCATTTGTGCTTTAAAGGGTCTTCATTTGCTCACCCAATCTCACCAATCGTCTCAGTCCCAAGTGTCCCTCCTTATGCCACATCCAGCTGTCGTTGTAGATAGGGTCATTCCAGGATTCATCAGAGACCCTGAAGGAATTGTAAAGAATTTCCCCGTTTTTTTGTTTTGTTTTTGAAATTACTTTTTATAGTGGGTTTGAGCTTATTCTCACTGCCATGTTTATGCCAGTCTAGACACACTTGATTCCCTTACGGAGACATATCAATACATAGGTTTTAAGATTCTTACTAGTCAGATATATTCCTCTGCGGGAAATATGGTGTTTTGAGTCCCTTTCACTGAGGAAGGTGTAGGTCTTGTCTATTCCATAGTTGGTTTTTGGAACGGTACCTGTGCTTATATCAAACTCTGGTTTTATGCATCACCCCACCTCTCCTTCCCCCTTAAGCAGGCATAAGTGTGTTTTCTAAATGTGAGACACTGTTCTCTTTCCTAACTCAGTTCAAGTGTAGCCATGTTTACAGGATCTTCATAAGTGATATCTTATGATAAGTTTCTTTTTCTGTGTGACTTATTTCACTTAGAATCATCGTACCTGAATCCACCCATTTTGCTGCTACTGGTCTTATGACATTGATTTCATGGCTGAGGGATATTCCATCGTACGTAAGTACCACAATTTTTTGAACCATTTTTATATTTCCTGGCATATTTAAGGTGTACCCAAGTTGAGGTCCTTGTAAGCAGTGCAGCCCTAAATTTTGGGGTGGCTCTGTCTTATTGATTTTCAGTTTTCCCAAGGTATATTCCCTAGACTGGAAGTGCCCTTGGCTCTGTAGCTCTGTTGTTTACTTGTTTTAGGGAACACAATGCACTCCTCCAGAGAGGCAGTTGGCAATTTACATCCCGCCCATCAGCATAACAAGGCTCCCTGTTCTCCAGGGCCTGTCTTGCATTTCTGGTTTTTACACATTTTGTGGATGTCCCTTTTGACCGGTGGGAAGTGATACTTCTTTGTAGTGCAGATTTGCATTGCCCGCTTGCTTGCTTGGCCAAAAAGGGCGTATGCGTTTTCTCCTCAATATATTCAGGAGAAAACGCATACGCCCTTTTTGGCCAAGTGCATCATTGTCGAAGTTGTGCCCCTCTTCCTGTGCTTTAAAGGCGATTCCAACGTACCTCTTGAAATCTCTTTCCTGCTATTCTGCCTCGCTTTCAAGTCCGCCTCGTTGCCTTTCCTCAACAGATTTTGGGACGATAGTTGTCCTTTATTACTCGGCCAGTTTGTGAATTAATGTGCCCCTGAGCTCCATTTTTCAACTCGTTTTTGGTGAGCTGACCGCAAGTCCAAAATTTTGGTTCAGGACGTATACTGGTTCCCGGTGGGTGACTGAGACTTTGGTTAATTCTTCTTCCTGCGGGGAAGTTAGAGTGATATGTGCCCGTCTAAATGCCTAAGAGCTACTCTCTCATTGGTTCTCCCTGTTTCCTTTCATCCTCTGCCAAATCGGCAACCTGTGCAAACCAGGAGGTTAAAGGGGCTGTTTCTCCAAGTTGGGCGGTTGATAGTAAAGCTGATGGAAAGTCAAACCGGAGCACCAGGAGTGGGGCTATTCGTTGAGTTTTAGAAACCTTTCGTATTCACAGTGTGTCCGTTCTCTAGGTTTCCCGTACATGTTATAACTGTAGTAATATTCCCTTCAACCTGGAGAGTTGGGACCCAAGGAATGGGTGCCATGCATTATTGCTTTAACGGGTCTGCATTTGCTCTCCCAATCTCACCAATTCTCTCAGTCCCATGTGTCCAGCCTTATGCCACATCCAGCTGTCGTTGTAGATAGGGTCATTCCAGGTTTCATCAGAGACCCTGAAGGAATTGTAAAGAATTTCCCAGTTTTTTTGTTTTGTTTTTGAAATTCCTTTTTATAGTGTGTTTGAGCTGATTCTCGCTGCCATGTTTATGCCAGTCTAGACACACTTGTTTCCCTTACGGTGACATATCAATACATAGGTTTTAAGATTCTTACTAGTCAGATATATTCCTCTGCGGGAAATATGGTGTTTTGAGTCCCTTTCACTGAGGAAGGGGTAGGTCTTGGCTATTCCATAGTTGGTTTTTGGAACGGTACCTGTACTTATATCAAACTCTGGTTTTATGCATCACCCCACCTCTCCTTCCCTCTTAAGCAGACATAAGAGTGTTTTCTAAATGTGAGACACTGTTCTCTTTCCTAACTCAGTTCAAGTGTAGCCATGTTTATAGGATCTTCATAGTTATATCTTATGATAAGTTTTATTTTCAGTGTGACTTATTTCGCTTAGAATCATCGTACCTGAATACACCCATTTTGCTGCTACTGGTCTTATGACATTGATTTCATGGCTGAGGGATATTCCATCGTACGTAAGTAACACAATTTTTTGAACCATTTTTATATTTCCTGGGATACTTAAGGTGTATCCAAGTTGAGGTCCTTGTAAGCAGTGCAGCCCTAAATTTTGGGGTGGCTCTGTCTTATTTATTTTCAGTTTTCCCAAGGTATATTCCTTAGTTTGGAAATGCCCTTGGCTCTGTAGCTCTGTTCTTTACTTGTTTTAGGGAACACAGTGCACTCCTCCAGAGAGGCAGATGGCAATTTACATCCCGCCCATCAACATATCAAGGCTCCCTGTTCTCCAGGGCCTGTCTTGCCTTTCTGGTTTTTACACATTTTGTGGATGTCCCTTTTGACCGGTGGGAAGTGATACTTCTTTTTAGTGCAGCTTTGCATTGCCCGCTTGCTTGCTTGGCCAAAAAGGGCGTATGCGTTTTCTCCTGAATATATTCAGGAGAAAACGCATACGCCCTTTTTGGCCAAGTGCATCATTGTCGAAGTTGTGCCCCTCTTCCTGTGCTTTAAAGGCGATTCCAACGTACCTCTTGAAATCTGTTTCCTGCTATTCGGCCTCGCTTTCAAGTCCGCCTCGTTGCCTTCCCTCAACAGATTTTTGGACGATAGTTGTCCTTTATTACTCGGCCAGTTTGTGAATTGCTGTGCCCCTGAGCTCCATTTTTCAACTTGTTTTTGGTGAGCTGACTGCAAGTCCAAAAATTTTGGTTCAGGACCTATACTGGTTCCTGGTGGGTGGCTGAGACTTTGGTTATTTCTTCTTCCTGCCGGGAAATTACAGTGATATGTGCCCGTCCAAATGCCTAACAGCTACTCTCTCATTAGTTCTCCCTCTTCCCTTTCATCCTTTGCCAAATTGGCAACCTGTGCAAACCAGGAGGTTAAAGGGCCTGTCTCTCCAAGTTGGGAGGTTGATAGTAAAGCAGATGGAAAGTCAAACCGGAGCACCAGGAGAGGGACTATTCGTTGAGTTTTAGAAACCTTTCGTATTCACAGTGTGTCCGTTCTCTAGGTTTCCCGTACATGTTATAGCTGTAGTAATATTCCCTTCAACCTGGAGAGTTGGGACCCATGGAATGGGTGCCAGTCATTTGTGCTTTAAAGGGTCTGCATTTGCTCACCCAATCTCACAAATCGTCTCAGTCCCAAGTGTCCCTCCTTATGCCACATCCAGCTGTTGTTGTAGATACGGTCATTCCAGGTTTCATCAGAGACCCTGAAGGAATTGTAAAGAATTTCCCAGTTTTCTTGTTTTGTTTTTGAAATTCCTTTTTATAGTGGGTTTGAGCTGATTCTCGCTGCCATGTTTATGCCTGTCTAGACACATTTGATTCCCTTACGGAGACATATCAATACATAGGTTTTAAGATTCTTACTACTCAGATATATTCCTCTGCGGGAAATATGGTGTTTTGAGTCCCTTTCACTGAGGAAGGTGTAGGTCTTGTCTATTCCATAGTTGGTTTTTGGAACGGTACGTGTGCTTATATCAAACTCTGGTTTTATGCATCACCCCACCTCTCCTTCCCCCTTAAGCAGGCATAAGAGTGTTTTCTAAATGTGAGACACTGTTCTCTTTCCTAACTCAGTTCAAGTGTAGCCATGTTTAGAGGATCTTCATAAGTGATATCTTATGATAAGTTTCTTTTTCTGTGAGACTTATTTCACTTAGAATCATCGTACCTGAATCCACCCATTTTGCTGCTACTGGTGTTATGACATTGATTTCATGGCTGAGGGATATTCCATCGTACGTAAGTACCACAATTTTTTGAACCATTTTTATATTTCCTGGGATATTTAAGGTGTACCCAAGTTGAGGTCCTTGTAAGCAGTGCAGCCCTAAATTTTGGGGTGGCTCTGTCTTATTGATTTTCAGTTTTCCCAAGGTATATTCCCTAGACTGGAAGTGCCCTTGGCTCTGTAGCTCTGTTGTTTACTTGTTTTAGGGAACACAATGCACTCCTCCAGAGAGGCAGTTGGCAATTTACATCCCGCCCATCAGCATAACAAGGCTCCCTGTTCTCCAGGGCCTGTCTTGCCTTTCTGGTTTTTACACATTTTGTGGATGCCCATTTCAACCCGTGGGAAGTGATACTTATTTGTAGTGCAGATTTGCATTGCCCGCTTGCTTGCTTGGCCAAAAAGGGCGTATGCGTTTTCTCCTGAATATATTCAGAAGAAAACGCATACGCCCTTTTTGGCCAAGTGCATCATTGTCGAAGTTGTGCCCCTCTTCCTGTGCTTTAAAGGTGATTCCAACGTACATCTTGAAATCTGCTTCCTGCTATTCTGCTTCGCTTTCAAGTCTGCCTCGTTGCCTTCCCTCAACAGATTTTTGGACGATAGTTGTCCTTTATTACTCGGCCATTTTGTGAATTGCTGTGCCCCTGAGCTCCATTTTTCAACTCGTTTTTTGTGAGCTGACCGCAAGTCCAACATTTTGGTTCAGGACCTATGCTGGTTCCCGGTGGGTGGCTGAGAGTTTGGTTAATTCTTCTTCCTGCCGGGAAATTAGAGTGATATATGCCCGTCCAAATGCCTAACAGCTACTCTCTCATTGGTTCTCCCTCTTCCCTTTCATCCTCTGCCAAATTGGAAACCTGTGCGAACCAGGAGGTTAAAGGGGCTGTCTCTCCAAGTTGGGAGGTTGATAGTAAAGCAGATGGAAAGTCAAACCGGAGCACCAGGAGAGAGACTATTCGTTGTGTTTTAGAAACCTTTCGTATTCACAGTGTGTCCGTACTCTAGGTTTCCCATACATGTTATAACTGTAGTAATATTCCCTTCAACCTGGAGATTTGGGACCCGTGGAATGGGTGCCATGCATTATTGCTTTAAAGGGTCTGCATTTGCTAACCCAATCTCACCAATCATCTCAGTCCCAAGTGTCCAGCCTTATGCCACATCCACCTGTCGTTGTAGATAGGGTCATTCCAGGTTTCATCAGAGACCCTGAAGGAATTGTAAAGAATTTCCCAGTTTTTTTGTTTTGTTTTTGAAATTCCTTTTTATAGTGGGTTTGAGCTGATTCTCGCTGCCATGTTTATGCCAGTCTAGACACACTTGATTCCCTTACGGAGACATATCAATACATAGGTTTTAAGATTCTTACTAGACAGATATATTCCTCTGCGGGAAATATGGGGTTTTGAGTCCCTTTCACTGAGGAAGGTGTAGGTCTTGTCTATTCCATAGTTGGTTTTTGGAACGGTACCTGTGCTTATATCAAACTCTGTTTTTATGCATCACCCCACCTCTCCTTCTCCCTTAAGCAGGCATAAGAGTGTTTTCTAAATGTGAGACACTGTTCTCTTTCCTAACTCAGTTCAAGTGTAGCCATGTTTACAGGATCTTCATAAGTGATATCTTATGATAAGTTTCTTTTTCTGTGTGACTCATTTCACTTAGAATCATCGTACCTGAATCCACCCATTTTGCTGCTACTGGTCTTATGACATTGATTTCATGGCTGAGGGATATTCCATCGTACGTAAGTACCACAATTTTTTGAACCATTTTAATATTTCCTGGGATATTTAAGGTGTACCCAAGTTGAGGTCCTTGTAAGCAGTGCAGCCCTAAATTTTGGGGTGGCTCTGTCTTATTGATTTTCAGTTTTCCCAAGGTATATTCCGTAGACTGGAAGTGCCCTTCGCTCTGTAGCTCTGTTGTTTACTTGTTTTAGGGAACACAATGCACTCCTCCAGAGAGGCAGTTGGCAATTTACATCCCGCCCATCAGCATAACAAGGCTCCCTGTTCTCCAGGGCCTGTCTTGCCTTTCTGGTTTTTACACATTTTGTGGATGTCCCTTTCAACCCGTGGGAAGTGATAATTATTTGTAGTGCAGATTTGCATTGCCCGCTTGCTTGCTTGGCCAAGAAGGGCGTATGCGTTTTCTCCTGAATATATTCAGAAGAAAACGCATACGCCCTTTTTGGCCAAGTGCATCATTGTCGAAGTTGTGTCCCTCTTCCTGTGCTTTAAAGGTGATTCCAACGTACCTCTTGACATCTGTTTCCTGCTATTCTGCTTCGCTTTCAAGTATGCCTCGTTGCCTTCCCTCAACAGATTTTTGGACGATAGTTGTCCTTTATTACTCGGCCATTTTGTGAATTGCTGTGCCCCTGAGCTCGATTTTTCAACTCGTTTTTTGTGACCTGACCGCAAGTCCAACATTTTGGTTCAGGACCTATGCTGGTTCCCGGTGTGTGGCTGAGACTTTGGTTAATTCTTCTTCCTCCCGGGAAATTAGAGTGATATGTGCCCGTCCAAATGCCTAACAGCTACTCTCTCATTGGTTCTGCCTCTTCCCTTTCATCCTCTGCCAAATTGGAAACCTGTGCGAACCAGGAGGTTAAAGGGGATGTCTCTCCAAGTTGGGAGTTTGATAGTAAAGCAGATGGAAAGTCAAACCGGAGCACCAGGAGAGGGACTATTCATTGAGTTTTAGAAACCTTTCGTATTCACAGTGTGTCCGTACTCTAGGTTTCCCGTACATGTTATAACTGTAGTAATATTCCCTTCAACCTGGAGAGTTGGGACCCATGGATTGGGTGCCATGCATTATTGCTTTAAAGGGTCTGCATTTGCTCACCCAATCTCACCAATCGTCTCAGTCCCAAGTGTCCAGCCTGATGCCACATCCAGCTGTCATTGTAGATAGGGTCATTCCAGGTTTCATCAGAGACCCTGAAAGAATTGTAAAGCATTTCCCAGTTTTTTTGTTTTGTTTGTGAAATTCCTTTTTATAGTGTGTTTGAGCTGATTCTCGCTGCCATGATTATGCCAGTCTAGACACACTTGATTCCCTTATGGAGACATAACAATACATAGGTTTTAAGATTCTTACTGGTCAGATATATTCCTCTGCGGGAAATATGGTGTTTTGAGTGCCTTTCACTGAGGAAGGTGTAGGTCTTGTCTATTCCATACTTGGTTTTTGGAACGGTACCTGTGCTTATATCAAACTCTGTTTTTATGCATCACCCCACCTCTCTTTCCCCCTTAAGCAGGCATAAGAGTGTTTTCTAAATGTGAGACACTGTTCTCTTTCCTAACTCAGTTCAAGTGTAGCCATGTTTACAGGATCTTCATAAGTGATATCTTATGATAAGTTTCTTTTTCTGTGTGACTTATTTCACTTAGAATCATCGTAGCTGAATCCACCCATTTTGCTGCTACTGGTCTTATGACATTGATTTCATGGCTGAGGGATATTCCATCGTACGTAAGTACCACAATTTTTTGAACCATTTTTATATTTCCTGGGATATTTAAGGTGTACCCAAGTTGAGGTCCTTGTAAGCAGTGCAGCCCTAAATTTTGGGGTGGCTCTGTCTTATTGATTTTCAGTTTTCCCAAGGTATATTCCCTAGACTGGAAGTGCCCTTGGCTCTGTAGCTCTGTTCTTTACTTGTTTTAGGGAACACAATGTACTTCTCCAGAGAGGCAGTTGGCAATTTACATCCCGCCCATCAGCATAACAAGGCTTCCTCTTCTCCAGGGCCTGTCTTGCCTTTCTGGTTTTTACATATTTTGTGGAAGTCCCTTTTGACCAGTGGGAAGGGATACTTCTTTGGAGTGCAGATTTGCATTGCCCGCTTGCTTGCTTGGCGAAAAAGGGCGTATGCGTTTTCTCCTGAATATATTCAGGAGAAAACGCATACGCACTTTTTGGCCAAGTGCATCATTGTCGAAGTTGTGCCCCTCTTCCTGTGCTTTAAAGGCGATTCCAACGTACCTCTTGAAATCTGTTTCCTGCTATTCTGCCTCGCTTTCAGGTCCGCCTCGTTGCCTTCCCTCAACAGATCTTTGGACGATAGTTGTCCTTTATTACTCGGCCAGTTTGTGAATTGCTGTGCCCCTGAGCTCCATTTTTCAACTCGTTTTTAGTGAGCTGACCACAAGTCCAACATTTTGGATCAGGACCTATGCTGGTTCCCGGTGGGGGGCTGAGACTTTGGATACTACTTCTAACTGCCGGGAAGTTAGAGTGTTATGTGCCCGTCCAAATGCCTAACAGCTACTCTCTCATTGGTTCTCCCTCTTTCCTTTCATCCTCTGCCAAATTGGAAACCTGTGCGAACCAGGAGGTTAAAGGGGCTGTCTCTCTAAGGTAGGAGGTTGATAGTAAAGCAGATGGAAAGTCAAACCGGAGCACCAGGAGAGGGACTATTCGTTGAGTTTTAGAAACCTTTCGTATTCACAGTGTGTCTGTTCTCTAGGTTTCCCGTACATGTTATAACTGTAGTAATATTCCCTTCAACCTGGAGAGTTGGGACCCATGGAAAGGTTGCCATGCATTATTGCTTTAAAGGGTCTGCATTTGCTCACCCAATCTCACCAATCCTCTCAGTCCCAAGTGTCCCTCCTTATGCCACATCCAGCTGTCATTGTAGATAGCGTCATTCCAGGTTTCATCAGAGACCCTGAAGGAATTGTAAAGAATTTCCCAGTTGTTTTGTTTTGTTTTTGAAATTCCTTTTTACAGTGGGTTTGAGCTGATTCTCGCTGCCATGTTTATGCCAGTCTAGACACACTTGATTCCCTTATGGAGACATATCAATACATAGGTTTTAAGATTCTTACTAGTCAGATATATTCCTCTGCGGGAAATATGGGGTTTTGAGTCCCTTTCACTGAGGAAGGTGTAGGTCTTGTCTATTCCATAGTTGGTTTTTGGAACGGTACCTGTGCTTATATCAAACTCTGGTTTTATGCATCTCCCCACCTCTCCTTCCTCCTTAATCAGGCATAAGAGTGTTTTCTAAATGTGAGACACTGTTCTCTTTCCTAACTCAGTTCAAGTGTAGCCATGTTTACAGGATCTTCATAAGTGATATCTTATGATAAGTTTCTTTTTCTGTGTGACTCATTTCACTTAGAATCATCGTACCTGAATCCACCCATTTTGCTGCTACTGGTCTTATGACATTGATTTCATGGCTGACGGATATTCCATCATACGTAAGTACCACAATTTTTTGAACCATTTTTATACTTCCTGGGATATTTAAGGTGTACCCAAGTTGAGGTCCTTGTAAGCAGTGCAGCCCTAAATTTTGGGGTGGCTCTCTCTTATTGATTTTCAGTTTTCCCAAGGTATGTTCCCTAGACTGGAAGTGCTCTTGGCTCTGTAGCTCTGTTGTTTACTTGATTTAGGAAACACAATGCACTCCTCCAGAGAGGCAGTTGGCAATTTACATCCCGCCCATCAGCATAACAATGCTCCCTGTTCTCCAGGGCCTGTCTTGCCTTTCTGGTTTTTACACATTTTGTGGATGTCCCTTTCGACCCGTGGGAAGTGATACTTCTTGGTAGTGCAGATTTGCATTGCCCGCTTGCTTGCTTGGCCAAAAAGGGCGTATGCGTTTTCTCCAGGAGAAAACGCATACGCCCTTTTTGGCCAAGTGCATCATTGTGGAAGTTGTGCCCCTCTTCCTGTGCTTTAAAAGCGATTCCAACGTACCTCTTGAAATCTGTTTCCTGCTATTCTGCCTCGCTTTCAAGTCCTCCTCGTTGCCTTCCCTCAACAGATTTTTGGACGATAGTTGTCCTTTATTACTCGGCCAGTTTGTGAATTGCTGTGCCCCTGAGCTCCATTTTTCAACTCGTTTTTGGTTAGCTGACCGCAAGTCCAACATTTTGGTTCAGGACCTCTGCTGGTTCCCGGTGGGGGGCTGAGACTTTGGTTAATTCTTCTTCCTGCCGGGAAGTTAGAGTGATATGTGCCCGTCCAAATGCCTAACAGCTACTCTCTCATTGGTTCTCCCTCTTCCCTTTCATCCTCTGCCAAATTGGCAACCTGTGCGAACCAGGAGGTTAAAGGGGCTGTCTCTCCAAGTTGGGAGGTTGATAGTAAAGCAGATGGAAAGTCAAACCAGAGCACCAGGAGAGGGACTATTCGTTGAGTTTTAGAAACCTTTCGTATTCACAGTGTGTCCGTTCTCTTGGTTTCCCGTACATGTTATAGCTGTTGTAATATTCTCTTCAACCTGGAGAGTTGGGACCCATGGAATGTGTGCCAGGCATTTGTGCTTTAAAGGGTCTGCATTTGCTCACCCAATCTCACCAATCCTCTCAGTCCCAAGTGTCCCACCTTATGCCACATCCAGCTGTCATTGTAGATAGGGTCATTCCAGGTTTCATCAGAGACCCTGAAGGAATTGTAAAGAATTTCCCAGTTTTTTTGTTTTGTTTTTGAAATTCCTTTTTATAGTGGGTTTGAGCTGATTCTCACTGCCATGTTTATGCCAGTCTAGACACACTTGATTACCTTAAGGAGACATATCAATACATAGGTTTTAAGATTCTTTCTAGTCAGATATATTCCTCTGCGGGAAATATGGGGTTCTGAGTCCCTTTCACTGAGGAAGATGTAGGTCTTGTCTATTCCATTATTGGTTTTTGGAACGGTACCTGTGCTTATATCAAACTCTGGTTTTATGCATCACCCCACATCTCCATCCCCCTTAAGCAGGCATCAGAGTGTTTTCTAAATGTGAGACACTGTTCTCTTTCCTAACTCAGTTCAAGTGTAGCCATGTTTAAAGGATCTTCATAAGTGATATCTTATGATAACTTTCTCTGTGTGACTCATTTCACTTAGAATCATCGTACCTGAATCCACCCATTTTGCTGCTCCTGGTCTTATGACATTGATTTCAAGGCTGAGGGATATTCCATCATACGTAAGTACCACAATTTTTTGAACCACTTTTATATTTCCTGGGATATTTAAGGTGTACCCAAGTTGAGGTCCTTGTAAGCAGTGCAGCCCTAAATTTTGGGGTGGCTCTGTCTTATTGATTTTCAGTTTTCCCAAGGTATATTCCCTAGACTGGAAGTGCCCTTGGCTCTGTTGCTCTGTTGTTTACTTGATTTAGGGAACACAATGCACTCCTCCAGAGAGGCAGTTGGCAATTTACATCCCACCCATCAGCATAACAAGACTCCCTGTTCTCCAGGGCCTGTCTTGCCTTTCTGGTTTTTACATATTTTGTGGAAGTCCCTTTTGACTGGTGGGAAGTGATACTTCTTTGTAGTGCAGATTTGCATTGCCCGCTTGCTTGCTTGACCAAAAAGGGCGTATGCGTTTTCTCCTGAATATATTCAGGGGAAAACGCATACGCCCTTTTTGGCCAAGTGCATCATTGTCGAAGTTGTGCCACTCTTCCTGTGCTTTAAAGGCGATTCCAACGTACCTCTTGAAATCTGTTTCCTGCTATTCTGCCTTGCTTTCAAGTCCGCCTCGTTGCCTTCCCTCAACAGATTTTTGGACGATAGTTGTCCTTTATTACTCGGCCAGTTTGTGAATTGCTGTGCCCCTGAGCTCCATTTTTCAACTCGTTTTAGGTGAGCTGACCGCAAGTCCAACATTTTGGTTCAGGACCCTTGCTGGTTCCCGGTGCGGGGCTGAGACTTTGGTTACTTCTTCTTCCTGCCGGGAAGTTAGAGTGATAGGTGCCCGTCCAAATGCCTAACAGCTACTCTCTCATTGGTTCTCTCTCTTCCCTTTCACCCTGTGCCAAATTGGAAACCTGTGCGAACCAGGAGGTTAAAGGGGCTGTCTCTCCAACTTGGGAGATTGATAGTAAAGCAGATGGAAAGTCAAACCGGAGCACCAGGAGAGACACTATTCGTTGAGTTTTAGAAACCTTTCGTATTCACAGTGTGTCCGTTCTCTAGGTTTCCCGTACATGTTATAACTGTAGTAATATTCCCTTCAACCTGGAGAGTTGGGACCCATGTAATGGGTGCCAGGCATTTGGGCTTTAAAGGGTCTGCATTTGCTCACCCAATCTCACCAATCCTCTCAGTCCCAAGTGTCCAGCCTTATGCCACATCCAGCTGTCGTTGTAGATAGGGTCATTCCGGGTTTCATCAGAGACCCTGAAGAAATTGTAAAGAATTTCCCAGTTTTTTTGTTTTGTTTTTGATATTCCTTTTTATAGTGGGTTTGAGCTGATTCCCGCTGCCATGTTTATGCCAGTCTAGACACACTTGATTCCCTTACGGTGACATATCAATACATAGGTTTTAAGATTCTTACTAGTCAGATATATTCCTCTGCGTGAAATATGGGGTTTTGAGTCCCTTTCACTGAGGAAGGTGTAGGTCTTGTCTATTCCATAGTTGGTTTTTGGAACGGTACCTGTGCTTATATCAAACTCTGGTTTTATGCATCACCCCACCTCTCCTTCCCCCTTAAGCAGGCATAAGAGTGTTTTCTAAATGTGAGACACTGTTCTCTTTCCTAACTCTGTTCAAGTGTAGCCATGTTTACAGGATCTTCATAAGTGATATCTTATGATAAGTTTCTTTTTCTGTGTGACTTATTTCACTTAGAATCATCGTACCTGAATCCACCCATTTTGCTGCTACTGGTCTTATGACATTGATTTCATGGCTGAGGGATAGTCCATCGTACATAAGTACCACAATTTTTGAACCATTTTTATATTTCCTGGGATATTTAAGGTGTACCCAAGTTGAGGTCCTTATAAGCAGTGGAGACCTAAATTTTGGGGTGGCTCTGTCTTATTGATATTCAGTTTTCCCAAGGTATATTCCCTAGACTGGAAGTGCCCTTGGCTCTGTAGCTCAGTTCTTTACTTGTTTTAGGAAACACAATGTACTCGTCCAGAGAGGCAGTTGGCAATTTACATCCCGCCCATCAGCATAACAAGGCTCCCTGTTCTCCAGGGCCTGTCTTGCCTTTCTGGTTTTTACAAATTTTGTGGATGTCCCTTTTGACCGGTGGGAAGTGATACTTCTTTGTAGTGCAGATTTGCATTGCCCGCTTGCTTGCTTGGCCAAAAAGGGCGTATGCGTTTTCTCCTGAATATATTCAGGAGAAAACGCATACGCCCTTTTTGGGCAAGTGCATCATTGTCGAAGTTGTGCGACTCTTCCTGTGCTTTAAAGGCGATTCCAACGTACCTCTTGAAATCTGTTTCCTGCTATTCTGCCTCACTTTCAAGTCCGCCTCGTTGCCTTCCCTCAACAGATTTTTGGACGATAGTTGTCCTTTATTACTCGGCCAGTTTGTGAATTGCTGTGCCCCTGAGCTCCATTTTTCTACTCGTTTTTGGTGAGCTGACCGCCAGTCCAACATTTTGGTTCAGGACCTTTGCTGGTTCCCGGTGGTGGGCTGAGACTTTGGTTAATTCTTCTTCCTGCCGGGAAATTACAGTGATATGTGCCCGTCCAAATACCTAACAGCTACCCTCTCATTGGTTCTCCCTCTTCCCTTTCATCCTCTGCCAAATTGGCAACCTGTGCGAACCAGGAGGTTAAAGGGGCTGTCTCTCCAAGTTGGGAGGTTGATAGTAAAGCAGATGGAAAGTCAAACCGGAGCACCAGGAGAGGGACTATTCGTTGAGTTTTAGAAACCTTTCGTATTCACAGTGTGTCTGTTCTCTAGGTTTCCCGTACATGTTATAGCTGTAGTAATATGCCCTTCAACCTGGAGAGTTGGGACCCATGGAATGGGTGCCAGGCATTTGTGCTTTAAAGGGTCTGCATTTGCTCACCCAATCTCACCAATACTCTCAGTCCCAAGTGTCCCTCCTTATGCCACATCCAGCTGTCATTGTAGATAGGGTCATTCCAGGTTTCATCAGAGACCCTGAAGGAATTGTAAAGAATTTCCCAGTTTTTTTGTTTTGTTTTTGATATTCCTTTTTATAGTGGGTTTGAGCTGATTCCCGCTGCCATGTTTATGCCAGTCTAGACACACTTGATTCCCTTACGGAGACATATCAATACATAGGTTTTAAGATTCTTACTAGTCAGATATATTCCTCTGCGGGAAATGTGGGGTTTTGAGTCCCTTTCACTGAGGAAGGTGTATGTCTTGTCTATTCCATAGTTGGTTTTTGGAACGGTACGTGTGCTTATATCAAACTCTGGTTTTATGCATCACCCCACCTCTCCTTCCCCCTTAAGCAGGCATAAGAGTGTTTTCTAAATGTGAGACACTGTTCTCTTTCCTAACTCTGTTCAAGTATAGCCATGTTTACAGGATCTTCATAAGTGATATCTTATGATGTTTCTTTTTCTGTGTGTCTTATTTCACTTAGAATCCTCGTACCTGAATCCACCCATTTTGCTGCTACTGGTCTTATGACATTGATTTCATGGCTGAGGGATATTCCATCGTACATAAGTACCACAATTTTTTGAACCATTTTTATATTTCCTGGGATATTTAAGGTGTACCCAAGTTGAGGTCCTTGTAAGCAGTGCAGCCCTAAATTTTGGGGTGGCTTTGTCTTATTGATTTTCAGTTTTCCCAAGGTATATTCCCTAGACTGGAAGTGCTCTTGGCTCTGTAGCTCTGTTCTTTACTTGTTTTAGGGAACACAATGTACTCCTCCAGAGAGGCAGTTGGCAATTTACATCCCTCCCATCAGCATAACAAGGCTCCCTGTTCTCCAGTGCCTTTCTTGCCTTTCTGGTTTTTACATATTTTGTGGATGTCCCTTTTGACCGGTGGGAAGTGATACGTCTTTGTAGTGCAGATTTGCATTGCCCGCTTGCTTGCTTGGCCAAAAAGGGCGTATGCGTTTTCTCCTGAATATATTCAGGAGAATACGCATACGCCCTTTTTGGCCAAGGGCATCATTGTCGAAGTTGTGCCCCTCTTCCTGTGCTTTAAAGGCGAATCCAACGTACCTCCTGAAATCTGTTTCCTGCTATTCTGCCTCGCTTTCAAGTCCGCCTCGTTGCCTTCCCTCAACAGATTTTTGGATGATAGTTGTCCTTTATTACTCGGCCAGTTTGTGAATTGCTGTGCCCCTGAGCTCCATTTATCAACTCGTTTTTTGTGAGCTGACCGCAAGTCCAACAATTTGTTTGAGGACCTATGCTGGTTCCCGGTGGGGGGCTGAGACTTTGGTTAATTCTTCTTCCTGCCGGGAAGTTAGAGTGATATGTGCCCGTCCTAATGTCTAACAGCTACCCTCTCATTGGTTCTTCCTCTTCCCTTTCATCCTCTGCCAAATTGGAAACCTGTGCGAATCAGGAGGTTAAATGGGCTGTCTCTCCAAGTTGGGAGGTTGATAGTAAAGCAGATGGAAAGTCAAACCAGAGCACCAGGAGAGGGACTATTCGTTGAGTTTTAGAAACCTTTCGTATTCACAGTGTGTCCGTTCTCTAGGTTTCCCGTATATGTTATAGCTGTAGTAATATTCCCTTCAAGCTAGAGAGTTGGGACCCATGGAATGGGTGCCAGGCATTTGTGCTTTAAAGGGTCTGCATTTGCTCACCCAATCTCACCAATCCTCTCAGTACCAAGTGTCCCTCATTATGCCACATCCAGCTGTCATTGTAGATAGGGTCATTCCAGGTTTCATCAGAGACCCTGAAGGAATTGTAAAGAATTTCCCAGTTTTTTTGTTTTGTTTTTGAAATTCCTTTTTAGAGTGGGTTTGAGCTGATTCTCGCTCCCATGTTTATGCCAGTCTAGACACACTTGATTCCCTTACGGAGACATATCAATACAGAGTTTTTAAAATTCTTACTAGTCAGATATATTGCTCTGCGGGAAACATGGGGTTTTGAGTCCCTTTCACTGAGGAAGGTGTAGGTCTTGTCTATTCCATACTTGGTTTTTGGAACGGTACCTGTGCTTATATCAAACTCTGGGTTTATGCATCACCCCACCTCTCCTTCCCCCTTAAGCAGGCATAAGAGTGTTTTCTAAATGTGAGACACTGTTCTCTTTCCTAACTCAGTTCAAGTGTAGCCATGTTTATAGGGCCTTCATAAGTGATATCTTATGATAAGTTTCTTTTTCTGTGTGACTTATTTCACTTAGAATCATCGTACCTGAATCCACTCATTTTGCTGCTACTGGTCTTATGACATTTATTTCATGGTTGAGGGATATTCCATCGTACGTAAGTACCACAATATTTTGAACCATTTTTATATTTCCTGGGATATTTAATGTGTACCCAAGTTGAGGGTCTTGTAAGCAGTGCAGCCCTAAATTTTGAGGTGGCTCTTTCTTATTGATTTTCAGTTTTCCCAAGGTATATTCCCTAGACTGGAAGTGCCCTTGGCTCTGTAGCTCTGTTGTTTACTTGTTTTAGGCCACACAATGCATTCCTCCAGAGAAGCACTTGACAGTTTTTATCTCGCCCAACACCATAACAAGGCTCCCTGTTCTCCAGGGCCTGTCTTGCATTTCTGGATTTTACACATTTTGTTGCTGTCCCTTTTGACCAGTGGGAAGTGATACTTCTTTGTAGTGCAGATTTGCATTGTCCGCTTACTTGCTTGGCTAAGAAGGGCGTATGCGTTTTCTCCTGAATATATTCAGGAGAAAACGCATACGCCTTTTTGGCCAAGTGCATTATTGTCAAAGTTTTGCCCCTGTTCCTGTGCTTTAAAGGCGATTCCAACGTACCTCTTGAAATCTGTTTCCTGCTATTCTGCCTGCCTTTCAAATCCGCCTCGTTTCCTTCCCTCAACAGATTTTTGGACGATAGTTGTCCTTTATTACTCTGCCAGTTTTTAAATTGCTGTGCCCCTGAGCTGCATTTTTCAACTCGTTTTTTGTGAGCTGAACGCAAGTCCAAAATTTTGGTTCAGTACCTATACTGGTTCCCGGTGTGTGGCTGAGACTTTTGTTAATTCTTCTTCCTGCCGGGAAATTAGAGTGACATGTGCCCGTCCAAATCCCTAACAGCTACTCTCTCATTGGTTCTTCCTCTTCCCTTTCATCCTCTGCCAAATTGGCAACCTGTTCGAACCAGCATGTTAAAGTGGCTGTCTCTTCAAGTTGGAAGACTGACAATAAAGCAGTTGTAAAGTGAAACCGGAGCACCAGGAGAGGGACTATTCTTTGAGGTTTAGAAACCTTTCGTATTCACAGTGTGTCCGTTCTCTAGGTTTTCCGTACATGTTTTAGCTGTAGTAATAGTTCCTTCAACCTGGAGAGTTGAGACCCATGGAATGGGTGCCACATTTTATTGTTTTAAAGGGTCTGCATTTGCTCACCCTCTCTCACCAACCCTCTCAGTCCTAAGTGTCCAGCCTTATGCCACATCCCGGTGTCGTTGTAGATAGGGTCATTCCAGGTTTCATCAGAGACCCTGAAGGAATTGTAAAGAATTTCCCTGTTTTTTTTTTTTGTTTTTGAATTTCCTTTTCTATTGGGTTTGATCTGATTCTCGCTGCCATGTTTATGCCAGTCTAGACACACTTGATTCCCTTACGGAGACATATCAATACATAGGTTTTAAGATTCTTACTAGTAAGATATATTCTTCTGCGGGAAATATGGGGTTTTGAGTCCCGTTCACAGAGGAAGTAGTAGGTCTTGTCTATTCTGTATTTGGATTATGGAACCGTACCTGTGCTAATATCAAACTCTGGGTTTATTCATCACCCCACCTCTGCTTTCCCCTTAAGCATGCATAAGAGTGTTTTCTAAATATGAGACTCTGTTCCTTTTCCTAATTCATTCCATGTGTAGCCATGTTTATATACCCTTCATAAGTGATATCTTATGATAAGTTTATTTTTCTGTGTGACTTATTTCAGTTAGAATCATCGTACATGAATCCCGTCATTATGCTGCTACTGGCCTTATGACATTGACTTCATGGCTGAGGGATATTCCATCATACGTATGTACCACAATTTCTTTACCATTTTTGTCTTTCCTGGTATTTATAAGGTGTCCCGAAGTCGAGGTTCTTGTAAGCAGTGCTGCCATAAATTTTGGGGTGGCTGTGTCTTATTGATTTTCAATTTTCCCAAGGTATATTCCCGTGACTGGACGTGCCTTAGGTTGTGAAGCACTGTTGTTTACTTCTTTTTGGGAACACAATGCACTCCTCCAGAGTGGCTGTTGGCAATTTACATCCCACCCATCCGTATAACAAGGCTCACTCTTCTCCAGATCCTGTCTTGCCTTTCTTGTTTTTACACATTTTATGGATATCCCTTTTGACCAGTTGGAAGTGATACTTCTTTGTAGTGCAGATTTGCATTGTGCGGTTGCTTGGTTGGCCAAAATGGGCGTATGCGTTTTCTCCTGAATATATTCAGGAGAAAACGCATGTGCCCTTTATGGACAATTCCATAATTGTCGAAGTTGTGATGCTTTTCCTGTGTTTAAAGGCGATTCCAATGTACTTCTGGAAATCTGTTTCGTGCCCTTTTGCCTCATTTTCAAATCCGCCTCATGGCTTTCTCTCAACAGATTTTTGGAAGAGAGTAGTCCTTTATAACTCTGCAAGTTAGTGAATTGCTGTGCCCCTGAGCTCCATTTTTCAACTCGCGTTTTTTTGAGCTGACTGCCAATCCACTATTTTGCTTCAGGACCTATACTGGTTCCATTGGGGGGGCTGGCTCAGAGTTTGTTAATTCTTCTTTGTGACGGGAATTTAGAGTGACATGTGACCATCCAAATGTCTACAGCTACTCTCTAATTGTTTCTCCCTCTTCCCTTATATCCTCTACACCATGTGCCAACTGTGCGAACCAGGAGGTTATAGGTGCTGACTCTCCAATTTGGGAGATTGATACTAAAGCAGTTGGAATGTCAAACTGGTGCACAAGGAGATAAAAAAATTAGTAGAGTTTTAGAAACCTTTCACCATCAGATGGTGTCCATTCTCTAGGTTTCCCATACATGTTATAACTGTAGTGATATTCCCTTCTACCTGGAGAGTTGGGACCCATGGAATGGGTGCCAGGTATTATTGCTTTAAACGGTCTGCATTTTCTCACCCAATCTCACCAATCCTCTCAGTCCCAAGTGACCACCCTTATGCCACATCCAGCTGTCGTTGTAGATAGGGTCATTCTAAGTTTCATCAGAACCCCTGAAGGTATTGTGTAAGAATTTCACTGTTTATTTGTTTTGTTTTGAAATTCATTTTTATAGTGGGTTTGAGCTGATTCTCTCTGCCGTGTTTATGTCATTCTAGACATACTTAGTTACCTTATGGAGACATATCAATACATAGGTTTTAAGATTCTTACTAGTCAGATATACTACTCTGCGGGGAATAGGGGTGTTGAGCCCCGTTCAGTGAGGAAAGAGTAGGTCTTGGCTATTTTGTATTTGGATTATGCAACCGTACCTGTGCTAATATCAAACTCTGGTTTTATGCATCACCCCACCTCTCCTTTCCTCTTGAGCAGGCATAAGAGTGTTTTCTAAATGTGAGACTCTTCTCTTTCCTAATTCAGTTCATGTGTAGACATGTTTACAAGACCTTCATAAGTGATATCTTATGATAAGTTTCTTTTTCTGTGTGACTTATTTCAGTTAGAATCATCGTACATGAATCCACTCATTATGCTGCTACTTGCCTTATCACATTGATTTCATGGCTGAGGGATATTCCATCGTACGTATGTACCACAATTTCTTTACTATTTTTGTCTTTACTGGGATATTTAAGGTGTCCCGAAGTCGAGGTTCTTGTAAGCAGTGCTGCCCTATATTTTGGGTTGGCTGTGTCTTATTGATTTTCAATTTCCCCAAGGTATATTCCCATGACTGGAAGTGCCTTTGGTTGTGAAGCTCTGTTGTTTAATTCTTTTAGGGAACACAATGCACTCCTCCAGAGTGGCTGTTGGCAATCTGCATCCCACCCATCAGCATAACAAGGCTCCCTGTTCTCTAGAGCCCCTCTTGCCTTTCTGGTTTTTACACATTTTACAGATATCCCTTTTGACTGGTGGGAAGTGATACTTCTTTGTAGTGCAGATTTGCATTGTGCGGTTGCTTGGTTGGCTAAAATGGGTGTATGCGTTTTCTCCTGAATATATTCAGGAGAAAACACATGCGCCCTTTATGGACAATTCCCTAATTGTCGAAGTTGTGATGCTTTCCCTGTGTTTAAAGGTGATTCCAATGTACTTCTGGAAATCTGTTTCGTGCAAATCTCCCTAATTTTCAAGTCCGCCTCATGGCTTTTCCTCAACAGATTTTTCGAAGAGAGTAGTCCTGTATAACTCTGCAAGTTAGTGAATTGCTGTGCCCCTGAGCTCCATTTTTCAACTTGTGTTTTTGTGAGCTGACCTTAAACCCACAATTTTGCTTCAGGACCTATACTAGTTATGGGGGTGGGGCAGGCTGAGAGTTTGGTTAATTCTTCTTCATGACGGGAAATTAGAGTGACATGTGGCCGTCCAAATGCCTACAGCTACTCTCTCATTGGTTCTCCCTCTTCCCTTATATCCTCTGCACAATGTGCCAACTGTGCGAACCAGGATGTTATAGGGGCTGACTCTCCAAGTTGGGAGATTGATATTAAAGCAGTTGGAATGTCAAGCTGCAGCACATGGAGAGAAAAAAATTAGTAGAGTTTTAGAAACCTTTCACCATCAGAGGGTGTCCATTCTCTAGGTTTCCCATACATGTTATAACTGTAGTGATATTCCCTTCTACCTGGAGAGTTGGGAACCATGGAATCAGTGGCAGGCATTATTGCTTTAAAGCATCTGCATTTTCTCACCCAATCTCACCAATCCTCTCAGTCCCAGGTGAACAGCCTTATGCCACATCCAGCTGTTGTTGTAGATAGGGTCATTCCAAGTTTCATCAGAACCCCTGAAGGTGTTGTGTAAGAATTTCACTGTTTCTTTGTTTTGTTTTGAAATTCCTTTTTATAGTGGGTTTGAGCTGATTCTCACTGCCGTGTTTATGTCATTCTAGACACACTTGGTTCCCTTATGGAGACATATCAATACATAGGTTTTAAGATCCTTACTAGTCAGATATATTTCTCTCTGGGGAATAGGGGTGTTGAGTCCCATTCACTGAGGAAGGAGTCGGGCTTGTCTCTTCTGTATTTGGATTATGGAACGGTACCTGTGTTAATATCAAACTCTGGTTTTGTGTGTCTCCCCACCTCTCCTTCCCCCTTAAGCAAGCATAAGAGTGTTTTCTAAATCTGAGACTCTGTTCTCTTTCCTAATTCAGTTCATATGTAGCCAGGTTTACAGTCCCTTCATAAGTGATATCTTATATCAGAATGCACCATGGCCCTTGTCATAATAATGCTCCATGACCCCTGTCATCACAATGCTCCATTCCCTGGTTATCACAATGCTCCATGTCCCTTGTCATAACAATTCTCCACGTACTTGTCATCACAATGCTACATGACACTTCTCTTCACAAAGTTACATGCTCGTTTCATCACAATTCTCCATGCACTTGTCATTGCAATGTTCCATGACCCCTGTCATAGCAAGCTCCAAGTGTTTGTCATCACAATGCTTCACGACTTTATCATCTAAATTCTCAATGGCACTTTCCATCACAATGTTACGTACCCTTGTCATCACAATGCTCCATGCCCTTGTCATCACAATGCTCCCTGACACCTATCATCACAATGCTTCATGCCCCTTGTCATTACAGTGCTCCATGATGCTCGTCATCACAATTACCCATGGTCTTCTCATCACAATGCTCCACGGTTTTGCCATCACAATGCTCCATGCCCTGGTCATCTCAAAGCTCAATGTCCCTTGTCCTCACAATTCTCCACGTCCTTGTCATCACAATGCTCCATGGCACTTCTCATCACAATGTTATATGCTCTTGTCATAACAATACTCCATGCACTTGTCATCGCAATGCTCCATGACCCCTGTCATAGGAAGCTCCATGCGCTTGTCATCACAATGTTTCACGACATGGACATTAAAATTATCAATGGCCCTTGTCATCTCAATGCTCCATGCGCTTATCATCACAATGCTCCTTTACCTTTGTCACAACAATCCTCCATGACACTTGGCATCACAATGCTCCGTGCTATTGTCATCACAATGGAACATGACATATGTCATCACAATGCTCCCTGACACCTATCTTCACAATACTCCATGACCTTGTCATCACAATGCTCCATGCCCTTGTCATCACAATGTGCCATGCCCACTGTCATCAAAATAATCCATGAAACTTGTCAGACCAAAGCTCCATGCCACCTTTCATCACAATGCTCCATGAACCCTGTCATCACAATGCACCATGCCCATCATCATAATGCTTCATGCTCTTGTCAGCACAATGAAATCAAAATGCTCCATGACCTCTGTCATCACAATGCTCCAAACCCTTGTGATCACAATGTTCCATAACACTTGTCATCACAATACCCCATGACGCTACTCATCACAATTATCCATGGACTTCTCATCACAATGCCCCATGACATTTGTCATCACAATGCGCAATACACATGTCATCACAATTCTCCCTGACTCTTGCCATCAGTATGCTCCCTGAACCCTTTCATGACAAGGCTCCATGCCTTTTTCATCACAATTATCCATGCCATTTTCATCACAATGCGTCAAGACCCCTTTAATCACAATGCTCCATGCCCTTGTCATCACAAAGCTCCATGATGCATGTCATCAGAATGCTCAATGGCCTTCTCATCACAATGCTCCATGCCCTTGTCATCACAATGCTCCAAGACCCCTGTAATCACAATGGTCCATGCCCCTTTTCATCAGAATGCTCCATGAGACTTGTCATCACAAGGCTCCATGGTCTTCTCATCACAATGCTCCAGGACATTGTCATCAAAATGCTCCATTCCCTTATCATCACAATGCTCCATGACCCCTGTCATCACAATACTCCATGAACATTTTCAGCCCAATGCTCCATGACCTTCTCATCACAATGCTCCATGACCAATATCATCACAATGCTCCATGACCACAGTCATCACAACGCTCAATATCACCTGACAACACAATGATCCGGGACTCTTGTCATCACAATGTTCCATTCCCTAGTCATCACAATGCTCCATGACCCCTGTCATCACAATACTCCATGAACATTTTCAGCCCAATGCTCCATGACACTTGTCATCACAATGATGCATGCCCTTGTCATCCCAATGCTCCATGACCCCTGTAATCACAATGCTCCGTGACGCTTGTCATCACAGTGCTCCATGACACCTGTCATCACAATGCTCCATGCCTTTGTCAGCAAAATGCTACATGACTTGTCATTACAATGTTCTATGCACTTGTCATCACAATACTCCATTACCATTGCCATCACAATCCTCCATGAACCTTGGGATCACATTGCTCCATGCCCTTGTCATCACAATGCTCCATGCTCCTTGAAATCAAAATGATCCATGACCTCTGTCATCACAATGCTCCAAACCCTTGTGATCACAATGTTCCATAACACTTGTCATCACAATGCTCCATGATGCCTGTCATCACAATACTCCATGCCCTTTTCATCACAATGCTCCATGACCTTTGTCATCACAATTCTCGATACACTTGTCATCACAATGCTCCCTGACACTTGTCATCAGAATGCTCCTTGAACCCTCTCACAAAAAGGCTCCATGCCTTTTTCATCAAAATGCACCATGCCGTTTTCATCACAATGCTCCATGCCATTGTCATCAAAATACTCCACAAGCTTGTCATCAGAATGCTCCATGTCCCTTGTCATCACAATTTTCCATGCACTTGTCAGCACAATGCTCCCTGACCCTTGTCATCACAATGCTCCAAGCCATTGTCATCACAATGCTCCATTACCTTTGTCATCAGAATCCTCCATGACACTTGGCATCACAATGCTCCATGGCATTGTCATCACAATGGGCCATTACATATGTCATCACAATGCTCCCTGACACCTGTCTTCACAATAATGAATGACCTGGTCATCACAATGCTCCATGCCCTTGTCACCACAATGCGCCATTCCAACTGTCATCGCAATAAGCCATGAAACTTATTAGACCAATGCTCCATGCCCTTGTCATCACAATGCCCCATGCCCTTGTTATCACAATGCTCCATGACCCCTGTCATCACAATGCTCCGTGACTCCAGTAATCACAAGGCTTCATGACCTTTGTCATCACAATGGTCCATGCCCTTGTCATCAACAGTCTCTGTGACCTTTTTAACCACAATGCTTCATGAACTTTTCATCACAATGCTCTTTGACCCTTGTCATCACAATGCTCTATGCCTTTCTCAGCACAATGCTCCATGCCCTTGTCATTACAATCCTCCATGACCCATGTATCACTGTGTTCCATGCCCTTTTCATCACAATGCTCCATGCCCACTCTCATCACAATAATCCATGAAACTTTTCAGACAAATGTTCCATGCCCTTGTCATCACAATGCTCCATTACCCCTGTCATAACAATGCTCCATGACCCCTGCCATCACAACGTTCCACGGCCTTGTCATCACATGGCTCCATGACCCTTGTCATCACAATGCTCCAAGACCCCTGTAATCACAGTGCTACATGCCCTTGTCATCACAAAGCTCCATGATGCATGTCATCACAATGCTCCATGCCCTTGCCATCACAATGCTCCATTACCCCTGTGATAACAATGCTCCATGACCCCTGCCATCAAGATGTTCCATGGCCTTGTCATCACAAGGCTCCATGACCCTTCTCATCACAATGCTCCAAGACCCCTGTAATCACAATGCTCCATGTCCCTTTTTATCTCAATGATCCATGAACCCTGTCATCACAATGCACCATGACCATCATCATAATGCTTCAGGCTATTGTCATCACAATGAAATCAAAATTCTCCATGACCTCTGTCATAACACTGCTCCAAACCCTTGTGATCACAATATTCCATAACACCTGTCATCACAATGCCCCATGATGCTCGTCATCACAATTATCTATGGTCTTCTCATCACAATGCTCCATGACCTTTGTCATCACAGTGCTCAATACACTTGTCATCAAAATGCTCCCAGACACTTGTTCTCTGTATGCTCCTTGAACTCTGTCATGACAAGGCTCCATGCCTTTTTCATCACAATGATCCATGCCTTTTTCATCACAATGCTCCAAGACACCTGTAATTACAATGCTCCATGCCCTTGTCATCACAAAGCTCAATGACGCATGTCATCAGACTGCTCCTTGGCCTTCTCATCACAATGCTCCATGCCCTTGTCATCACAATTTTCCAAGACACTCTAATCACAATGCTCCATGCCCCTTTTCATCAGTATGCTCCATGAGACTTGTCTCACAAGGCTCCATGGTTTTCTCATCACAATGCTCCAGCACCTTGTCATCACAATGCTTCACGACCTTGTCATGAAAATTTTCAATGGCACTTGTCATCATAATGCTCCAAGCCCTAGTCATCACAATGCTCCATTATATTTGTCATCACAATCCTCCATTACATTTGGCATCACAATGCTCCATGCCATTGTCATCGCAATGGACCATGACATATGTCATCACAATGCTCCCTGACACTTGTCTTCACAATACTCCATGACCTTCTCATCACAATGCCCCATGCCCTTGTCATCACAATGCCCCATGCCCACTGTCATCACATTAATCTATTAAACTTGTCAGACCAATGCTCCATGCCCCTGTCATCACAATGCTCCATGCCCTTGTCATCACAATGCTCCATGACCCCTGTCATCACAATGCTCTGTGACTCCAGTCATCACAATGCTTCATAACATTTGTCATCACAGTGTTCCATGCCCACATCATCACAAGGCTCTGTGACCTTTGTAACCACAATACTCCATGAACTTTTCATCACAATACTCCGTGACCCTTGTCATCACAATGCTCCATGCCTTTGTCAGAACAATGCTCCATGACCCTTGTCATCACAATGTGCCACGTGATTTTCATCACAACGGTCCACAACCTTGTCATCGTAATGCTCCATAAACCTTGTAATCACAATGCTCCATGCACTTCTCATCAAAATGCTCTCTCAACAGAGATATCACAATGTTCCATCACTAGTCATCACAATACTCCCTCACCCCTGTAATCACAATGTTGCATGACCCCTGTCATCACAATGCTACATCCCCTTATCATCACAATGTTCCATGACCCCTGACATCACAATGTTCCATAACCCCTGTCATCAAAATGCTCCATGACCCTTTTCATCCCAAAGCTCCATGACCCCTGACATCACAATGTTCTATAACCCCTGTCATCAAAATGTTCCATTACACTTTTCATCAAATTGCTGCATGACACTGTCATCAAAATGCTCCCTGCCCTTCTCATCACAATGCACCACGCCCTTGACATCAAAATGCTCCATGACTTTTGTCATCACAAAGCTCCATAACCCTTGGAATCACAGTGTTCCATGAACCCTCTCATCACATTGTTCCATGCCCTTGTCATCACAAAGCTCCATGACGCTTGTCAAAACAATGTTCGATGCCCTTCTCATCACAATGCTCCATGCCCTTGTCATTACAATCCTCCATGACCCATGGATCACAGTGTTCCGTGACCTTGTCATCACAATGCTCCATGCCCACTCTCATCACAATAATCCATGAAACTTTTCAGACCAATGCTCCATGCCCTTCTCATCACAATGCTCCATTACCCCTGTCATAACAATGCTCCATGACCACTGCCATCACAATGTTCCACACCATTGTCATCACAAGGCTCCATGACCCTTGTCATCACAATGCTCCAAGACCCATGTAATCACAATGCTCCATGCCCTTGTCATCACAAAGCTCAATGACGCATGTCATCAGAATGCTCCATGGCCTTCTCATCACAATGCTCCTTGCCCTTGTCATCACAATGCTCCAAGACCCCTGTAATCACAATGCTCCATGCCCCTTTTCATCTCAATGCTCCATGAACCCTGTCATCACAATGCACCATGCCCATCACCATAATGCTTCAGGCTATTGTCATCACAATGAAATCAAAATGCTCCATGACCTCTGTCATCACAATGCTCCGAAACCTTGTGATCACAGTGTTCCATAAAACTTATCATCACAACACCCCATGACGCTCATCATCACAATTATCCATGGTCTTCTCATCACAATGCTCCATGAACTTTGTCATCACAATGCTCAATACACTTGTCATCACAATGCTCCGTGACACTTGTCGTCAGTATGCTCCTTGAACCCTGTCATGACAAGGCTCCATGCCTTTTTCATAACAATGATCCATGCCATTTTCATCACAATACTCCATGCCCTTGTCAGCACAAAGCTCCATGACGCATGTCATCAGAATGCTCCATGGCCTTCTCATCACAATGCTCCAAGACCCCTGTAATCACAATGCTCCATGCCCCATTTCATCAGAATGTTCCATGAGAATTGTCATCACAAGGCTCCATGGACTTCCCATCACAATGCTCCAGGACCTTCTCATCACAGTGCTCAATTCCCTTCTCATTACAATGCTCCATGACCCCTGTCATCACAATACTCCATGAACATTTTCAGCCCAATGCTTCATGACCTTCTCATCACAATGCTCCATGACCCATATCATCACAGTCCTCCATGACCACTGTCATCACAACACTCCATGACCCCTGACAACACAATGATCCGGGACTCTTGTCATCACAATGCTCCATTCCCTTGTCATCACAATGCTCCATGAACATTTTCAGCCCAATGCTCCATGACACTTGTCATCACAATGATCCATGCCCTTGTCATCCCAATGCTCCATGACCCCTGTAATCACAATGCTCCATGACGCTTATCATCACAGTGCTCCATGACCCTTATCATCACAATTCTCCATGCCTGTGTCATCAAAATCCTACATGACCTTGTCATCACAATGCTCCATGAGCTTGTCATCACAATACTCCATTACCATTTTCATCACAATCCTCCATGAACCTTGGGATCACATTGCTCCATGCCCTTGTCATCACAATGCTCCATGCTCCTTGAAATCAAAATGGTCCATGACCTCTGTCATCACAATGCTCCAACCCCTTGTGATCACAATGTTCCATAACACTTGTCATCACAACACTCCATGATGACTGTCATGACAATACTCCATGCACTTGTCGTCACAATGCTCCATGACCTTTGTCATCACAATTCTCAATACACTTGTCATCACAATGCTCCCTGACACTTGTCGTCAGAATACTCCTTGAACACAGTCATGAAAAGGCTCCATGCTTTTTTCATCAGAATGCTCCATGCCCTTTTCATCACAACGATCCAGGTCATTGTCATCACAATACTCCACAAGCTTGTCATCAGAATGCTCCATGATCATTGTCTTCAGAATGCTCCATGACCCCTGTCATCACAATGCTCCATACCCCTTGTCATTACAGTGTTCCATGACGCTCGTCATGACAATTATCCATGGTCTTCTCATCACAATGCTCCACAGTCTTGCCATCACAATGCTCCATGCCTTCGTCATCACGATGCTCCATGTCCCCAGTCATCACAATGCTCCATGACCCCTGTCATCACAATGCTCCATACCCCTTGTCATTACAGTGCTCCATGACGCTCGTCATCACAATTATCCATGGTCTTCTCATCACAATGCTCCACGGTCTTGCCATCACAATGCTCCATGCCCTGGTCATCACAATGCTCCATGTCCCCTGTCATCACAATTCTCCACGTTCTTGGCATCACTATGCTCCATGATACTTCTCATCACAGTGTTACATGTTTTGTCATAACAATTCTCTATGCACTTGTCATCGTAATGCTCCATGACCCCTGTCATAGCAAGCTCCATGTGATTGTCATCACAATGCTTCATGAACATGTCATCAAAATTCTCAATGGCCCTTGTTATTACAATGCGCCATGACCCTTGTCATCACAATGCTCCAAGCCCTTGTCATCAAAATGCTCCATTACCTTTGTCATCACAATCCTCCATGACACTTGGCATCACAATGCTACATTCCATTGTCATTGCAATAGACCATGACATATGTCATCACAATGCTCCCTGACACCCTTCTTCACAATACTCCATGACTTTCTCATCACAATGCTCCATGCCCTTGTCACCACAATGCGCCATGCCCACTGTCATCACAATAATCCATGAAACTTGTCAGAAAAATGCTCCATGACCCTGTCATCACAAGGCTCCATGCCCTTTCATCACAATGCTCTATGACCCCTGTCATCACAATGCTCTGTGACTCCAGTTATCACAATGCTTCATGACCTTTGTCATCACAATGGTCCATGCCCTCGTCATCACAAGACTCTGTGACCTTGGTGACCACAACACTCCATGAACATTTCATCACAATGCTCGGTGACCCTTGTCATCACAATGCTCCATGCCTTTGTCAGCACATTACTCCATGACACATGGCATCAAATGTGCCATGTGCTTGTCATCACAATGCTCCACATCGCTGTCATCACAATGCTCCACAAAACTTGTCATCACAATGCTCCATGCGTTTGTCAGCACAATGATCCATGACCCATGTCATCACAATGTGCCCTGCGTTTCTCATCACAATGCTCCACAGCCTTGTCATCACAATGCTCCATGCACCTCTCATCAAAATGCTCTCTCACCACTGATATCACAGTGTTCCACCACTAGTCAACACAGTACTCCCTCCACCCTGTCATCCCAATGTTCCATGACCCTTGTCACAACAATGCTACATGCTCTTATCATCACAATGCTCCATGACCCTTTTCATCACAATGCTCCATGACCCCTAACATCACAATGTTCCATAAACACTGTCATCAAAATGTTCCATGACCCTTTTCATCCAATTGCTCCATAACCCTGTCATCACAATGCTCCCTGCCCTTCTCATCACAATACACCACGCTCTTGTCATCAAAATGCTGCATGGCCTATGTCATCACAAAGCTCCATGACCCTTGGAATCACAATGCTCCATGCCATTGTCATCACAAAGCTCCATGAAACCTCTCATCACATTGCTCCATGCCATTGTCATCACAAAGCTCCATGACGCTTGTCATCACAATGCTCCATGCCCTTGTCATTGCAATCCTCCATGACACATGTATCACTGTGTTCCGTGCCCTTGTCATCACAATGCTCCATGCTCACTCTCATCACAATAATCCATGAAACTTTTCAGACCAATGCTCCATGCCCTTGTCATCACAATGCTCCATTACACCTGTCATAACAATGCTCCATGACCCCTGCCATCACAATGTTCTACGGCCTTGTCATCACAAGACTCCATGGCCCTTGTCATCACAATGCTCCAAGACCCCTGTAATCACAATGCTCCATGCCCATGTCATCACAAAGCTCCCTGACGCATGTCATCAGAATGCTCCATGGCCTTCTCATCACAATACTCCATGCCCTTGTCATCACAATGCTCCAAGACCCTTGTTATTACAATGATCCATGCCTCTTTGCATCTCAATGCTCCATGAACCCTGTCATCACAATGCACCATGCCCATCATCATAATGCTTCATGCTATTGTCATCACAATGAAATCAAAATTCTCCATGACCTCTCTCATCACAATGCTCCAAACCCTTGTGATCACAATGTTCCATAACACTTGTCATCACAACGCCCCATGACGCTGGTCATCACAATTATCCATGGACTTCTCATCACAATGCTCCATGACCTTTGTCATCACAATTCTCAATACACTTGTCATCACAATGCTCCCTGATACTTGTCATCAGTATGCTCATTGAACCCTGTCATGACAAGTCTCCATGCCTTTTTCATCACAATGATCCATGCCCTTTTCATCACAATGCTCCATGCCATTGTCATCACAATACTCCACAAGCTTGTCATCAGAATGCTCCGTGACACTTTTCATCTCAATGATCCATGGGCCCTGTCATCACAATGCTCCATGACACCTGTCATCACAATGCTCCATGCCCCTTGTCATTACAGTGCTCCATGATGTTCGTTATCACAATTATCCATGGTCTTCTCATCACAGTGCTCCACGGTCTTGCCATCACAATGCTCCATGCCCTGGTCATCACAATGCTCCATGTCCCCAGTCAACACAATGCTCCATGACCCCTGTCATCACAATGCTCCATACCGCTTGTCATTACAGTGCTCCATGACACTCGTAATCACAATTGTCCATGGTCTTCTCATCACAATGCTCCACGCCATTGTCATCAAAATGCTCCATGACCCTTGTCATCACAATGCTCCATGACCACTGTCATAAAAATGCTCCATGACCCTTGTCATCACAAGGCTCCATACCACTTGTCATTACAGTGCTCCATGACGCTCCTCATCACAATTATCCATGGTCTTCTCATCACAATGCTCCACGGTCTTGTCATCACAGTGCTCCATGCCTTGGGCATCACAATGCTCCATGTCCCCGGTCATCACAATGCTCCATGACCACTGTCATCACAATGCTCTATACCCCTTGTCATTACAGTGCTCCATGACCCTCGTCATCACAATTATCCATGATCTTCTCATCACAGTGCTCCACGACCTTGCCATCACAAGGCTCCATGCCCTGGTCATCACAATGCTCCATGTCCCCAGTCATCACAATGCTCCATGTCCCCGGTCATCACAATGCTCCATGACCACTGTCATCACAATGCTCTATACCCCTTGTCATTACAGTGCTCCATGACGCTCGTCATCACAATTATCCATGGTCTTCTCATCACAGTGCTCCACGGTCTTGCCATCACAATGCCCCATGCCCTGGTCATCACAATGCTCCATGTCCCCTGTCATCACAATTCTCCACGTTCTTGTCATCACTATGCTCCATGATACTTCTCCTCACAGTGTTACATGTTTTGTCATCACAATTCTCTATGCACTTGTCATCGCAATGCTCCATGACCCCTGTCATAGCAAGCTCCATGTGATTGTCATCACAATGCTTCATGAACATGTCATCAAAATTCTCAATGGCCCTTGTTATCACAATGCTCCATGACCCTTGTCATCACAATGCTCCAAGCCCTTGTCATCAAAATGCTACATTACCTTTGTCATCACAATCCTCCATGACACTTGGCATCACAATGCTACATTCCATTGTCATTGCAATAGGCCATGACATATGTCATCACAATGCTCCCTGACACCCTTCTTCACAATACTCCATGACCTTCTCATCACAATGCTCCATGCCCTTGTCATCACAATGCGCCATGCCCACTGTCATCACAATAATCCCTGAAACTTGTCAGAAAAATGCTCCATGACCCTGTCATCACAATGCTCCATGCCCTTTCATCACAATGCTCTATGACCCCTGTCATCACAATGCTCCGTGACTCCAGTCATCACAATGCTTCATGACCTTTGTCATCACAATGGTCCATGACCTCGTCATCACAAGGCTCTGTGACCTTTGTGACCACAACACTCCATGAACATTTCATCACAATGCTCGGTGACCCTTGTCATCACAATGCTCCATGCCTTTGTCAGCACATTACTCCATGACACATGGCATCAAATGTGCCATGCGCTTGTCATCACAATGCTCCACATCGTTGTCATCACAATGCTCCATAAACCTTGTCATCACAATGCTCCATGCGTTTGTCATCACAATGTTCCATGACCCATGTCATCACAATGTGCCCTGAGTTTCTCATCACAATGCTCCACAGCTTTGTCATCACAATGCTCCATGCACCTCTCATCAAAATGCTCTCTCACCACTGATATCACAATGTTCCATCACTAGTCAACACAATACTCCCTCCACCCTGTCATCCCAATGTTCCATGACCCTTGTCACAACAATGCTACATGCTCTTATCATCACAATGCTCCATGACCCCTGACATCACAATGTTCCATAACCCCTGTCATCACAATGCTCCATGACCCTTTTCATCACAATGCTCCATGACCCCTAACATCACAATGTTCCATAAACACTGTCATCAAAATGTTCCATGACCCTTTTCATCCAATTGCTCCATGACCCTGTCATCACAATTCTCCCTGCCCTTCTCATCACAATGCACCACGCCCTTGTCATCAAAATGCTCCATGGCCTATGTCATCACAAAGCTCCATGACCCATGGAATCACAATGCTCCATGCCATTGTCATCACAAAGCTCCATGAAACCTCTCATCACATTGCTCCATGCCGTTGTCATCACAAAGCTCCATGACGCTTGTCATCACAATGCTCCATGCCCTTGTCATTGCAATCCTCCATGACACATGTATCACTGTGTTCCGTGCCCTTGTCATCACAATGCTCCATGCTCACTCTCATCACAATAATCCATGAAACTTTTCAGACCAATGCTCCATGCCCTTGTCATCACAATGCTCCATTACCCCTGTCATAACAATGCTCCATGACCCCTGCTATCACAATGTTCTACGGCATTGTCATCACAAGACTCCATGACCCTTGTCATCACAATGCTCCAAGACCCCTGTAATCACAATGCTCCATGTCCATGTCATCACAAAGCTCCCTGACGCATGTCATCAGAATGCTCCATGGCCTTCTCATTACAATACTCCATGCCCTTGTCATCACAATGCTCCAAGACCCTTGTTATTACAATGATCCATGCCTCTTTGCATCTCAAAGCTCCATGAACCCTGTCATCACAATGCACCATGCCCATCATCATAATGCTTCATGCTATTGTCATCACAATGAAATCAAAATTCTCCATGACCTCTCTCATCACAATGCTCCAAACCCTTGTGATCACAATGTTCCATAACACTTGTCATCACAACGCCCATGACGCTGGTCATCACAATTATCCATGGACTTCTCATCACAATGCTCCATGACCTTTGTCATCACAATTCTCAATACACTTGTCATCACAATGCTCCCTGACACTTGTCATCAGTATGCTCATTGAACCCTGTCATGACAAGTCTCCATGCCTTTTTCATCACAATGATCCATGCCCTTTTCATCACAATGCTTCATGCCATTGTCATCACAATACTCCACAAGTTTGTCATCAGAATGCTCCGTGACCCTTGTCATCTCAATGATCCATGACCCCTGTCATCACAATGCTCCATGACACCTGTCATCACAATGCTCCATGCCCCTTGTCATTACAGTGCTCCATGATGTTCGTTATCACAATTATCCATGGTCTTCTCATCACAGTGCTCCACGGTCTTGCCATCACAATGCTCCATGCCCTGGTCATCACAATGCTCCATGTCCCCAGTCATCACAATGCTCCATGACCCCTGTCATCACAATGCTCCATACTGCTTGTCATTACAGTGCTCCATGACACTCGTAATCACAATTGTCCATGGTCTTCTCATCACAATGCTCCATGCCCTTGTCATCAAAATGCTCCATGACCATTGTCATCACAATGCTCCATGACCACTGTCATAACAATGCTCCATGACCCCTGTCATCACAAGGCTCCATACCACTTGTCTTTACAGTGTTCCATGATGCTCCTCATCACAATTATCCATGGTCTTCTCATCACAATGCTCCACGGTCTTGCCATCACAGTGCTCCATGCCTTGGACATCAAAATGCTCCATGTCCCCGGTCAACACAATACTCCCTCACCCCTGTCATCACAATATTCCATGACCCTTGTCACAACAATGCTACATGCCTTTATCATCACAATGCTCCATTCCCCTGACATCACAATGTTCCATAACCCCTGTCATCACAATGCTCCCTGCCCTTCACAACAGAATGCACCGCCCCCCTGTCATCAAAATGCTCCATGACCTTTGTCATCACAAAGCTCAATGACCCTTGTCATCACAATGCTGCATGCCATTGTCATCACAATGCTCCATGAACCCTCTCATCAAATTGTTCCATGCCCTTGTCATCACAGGCTCCATGATGCTTTTCATCACAATGCTCGATGCCATTCTTATCACAATGCTCCATGCGCTTCTCATTACAATCCTCCATGACCCATGTATCACAGTGTTCCATGCCCTTGTCATCACAATGCTCCTTGCCCCCTCTCATCACAATAATCCATGAAACTTTTCAGACCAATGCTCCATGCCCTTGTCATCACAATGTTCCATTACCCCTGTCATAACAATGCTCCATGACCCCTGCCATCACAATGTTCCACAGCCTTGTCATCACAAGGCTCCATGACCCTTGTCATCACAATGCTCCAAGACCCCTGTAATCACAATGCTCCATGCCCTTGTCATCACAAAGCTCAATGATGCATGTCAACAAAATGCTCCATGGCCTTCTCATTCACGATGTTCCATGCCTTTGTCATCACAATGCTCCAAGACTCCTGTAATCGCAATGCTCCATGCCCCTTTTCATCTCAATGCTCCATGAACCCTGTCATCACAATGCACCATGCCCATCATCATAATGCTTCAGGCTATTGTCATCACAATGAAACCAAAATGCTCCATGACCTCTGTCATCACAATGCTCCAAATCCTTGAGATCAATATGTTCCATAACACTTATCATCACAACGCCCCATGACACTCGTCATCACAATTATCCATCGTCTTCTCATCACAATGCTCCATGACCTTTGTCATCACAATACTCAATACCCTTGTCATCACAATGCTCCCTGACACTTGTTGTCAGTTTGCTCCTTGAACCCTGTCATGACAAGGCTCCATGACTTTTTCATCACAATGATCCATGCCCTTTTCATCACAGTGCTCCAAGACCGCTGTAATCACAGTGCTCCATGCCCTTGTCCTCACAAAGCTCCATGATGCATGTCATCAGAACACTCCATGGCCTTCTCATCCCAATGCTCCATGCCCTTGTCATCACAATGCTCCAAGACCCCTGTAATCACAATGCTCCATGGCACTTTTCATCACAATGCTCCATGAGACCTGTCATCACAAGGCTCCATGGTCTTCTCATCACAGTGCTCCAGTACCTTGTCATCACAATGCTCCATGACCCCTGTCATCCCAGTACTCCATGGACATTTTCAGCCCAATGCTCCACGACCTTCTCATCACAATGCGCCATGACCCCTGTCATCACAATGCTCCATGACCACTGTCATCACAACGCTCCATGAACCCTGACAACACAATGATCCGGGACTCTTGTCATTAAAATGCTCCATGACCATTGTCATCACAATGATCCTTGTGCTTGTCATCCCAATGCTCCATGACCCCTGTAATCACAATGCTCCGTGATGCTTCTCATCACAGTGCTCCATGAACCTTGTCATCATAATGCTCCTTGCCTTTGTCAACAAAATGGTACATAAACTTTTCATCACAATTCTCCATGCGCTTGTCAACACAATCCTCCATGACCATTGGGATCACATTGCTTCATGCCCTTGCCATCTCTCTCTTTCCTTTCTGGATTTTACAGATATTCGGATGTCCCTTTTGACCGGTGGTAAGTGACAATTCTTTGTAGTGTGGATTTGTATTGCGCGCTTGCTTGATTGGCCAAAAAGGGCGTATGCGTTTTCTTCTGAATATATTCAGGAGAAAAGGCATACGCCCTTTTTGGCCAAGTGCATCTCTGTCCAAGTTGGGATGCTTTTCCTGTGCTTTAAAGGCGATTCCAATTTACCTCTTGAAATATGTTTTGTGCAATTCTGCCTCATTTTCAAGTCCGCTTCATTGCCTTCCCTCAACAGATTTTTGGAAGAGAGTAGTCCTTTATAAGTCTGCAGGTTTGTGAAATGCTGTTCCCCTGAGCTCCAATTTTCAAATCCCATCTTTGTGAGCTGGCCGCAAATCCACAATTTTGCTTCAGGACCTATACTGGTTCCAGGGGTCGCTATATTGGTTCCCTGTGGGTGGTTGAGGCTTTGGTTAATTCTTCTTCCTGCCGGGAACTTAGAGTGACATGTGCCCGTCCAAATGCCTACATCTACTCTCTGATTGGTTCTCCCTCTTCACTTTCATCCTCTGCACAATTAGCAAACTGTGCGAACCAGGAGGTTATAGGGGCTGACTCTCCTAAGTTGGGAGATTGATAGTAAAGCAGTTGGAATGCCAAAGTGGAGCACAAGGAGAGGAAAAATTAGGAGAGTTTTAGAAACCTTTCGCCATCACAGGGTGTCCATTTTCTAGGTTTCCCATACATGTTATAATTGTAGTGATATACCCTTCTACCTGGAGATTTGGGACACATGGAATGGTGGCATGCATTACTACTTTAAAAGGTCTGCATTTTCTCTCCCAATCTCACCAGTCCTCTCAGTCCCAAGTGTCCAGCCTTATGTCTCATCCATCTGTCTTTGCAGATAGGGTCATTCCAGGTTTCATCAGAAACCCTGAAGGAATTGTGTAAGAATTTCGCTGTTTTTTGGGGTTTTTTTGAAATTCATTTTTATAATGGGGTTGAGCTGATTTTCACTGACGTGTTTATGCCAGTCTAGACACAATTGATTCCCTTACGGAGACATATCAATACATAGGTTTTAAGATTCTTAGTAGTCAGATATATTCCTCTGTGGGGCATAGGGGTGTTGAGTCCCGTTCACTGAGGATGGTGTAGGACTTGTCTATTCTGTATTTGGTTTATGGAATGGTACCTGTGCTAATATCAAACTCTGGTTTTATGCATCACCCCACCTCTCCTTTCCCCTGAAGCAGGCATAAGAGATTTTTGCTAAATGTGAGACTCTGTTATCTTTCCTAATTCAGTTCATGTGTTGTGATATTGACATTCCCTCTATAAGTGATATCTTATGATAAGATTATTTTTCTGTGTGACTAATTTCCCTTAAAATCATCATACCTAAATCCACTCTTTATGCTGCTACTGGCCTTATATACATTGATTTCACGTCTGAGTGATATTCCGTTGTACAAAATTACCACAAGTTCTTTATGCATTTCTCTTTTTCCTGGGATATTTTAGGTGTACCAAAGTTGAGGTTCTTGTATGCAGAGCAGCCCTAAACTTTGGGGTGCCTGTGTCTTATTGACATTTAGTCTTCCCAAGTTATATGTCCATGAGTTGAAGTCCCCTTGCTCCGGGGCTTTGTATTTTAGATGTTTTAAAAGCAGCATACACTTCTTCAGAGTGGCTCTTGGATATTTATACCCCACCCATCAGCGTGACTAGGCTCCCTGTTTTCCATGGCCTCTCCTGCATTTCTGGTTTGTACACATTTTTTGGATGGCCTTTCTGAGCAGTGGAAATTGAGACTTCTTTGTTGTGCGGATTTGCATTTCCCTCTTGCTTGGTTGGCCAAAAACTCTGCATGTGTTGTTTTCCTGAAGATATTCACGAAAAAAACGCATACACCCTTTTGCCCAGCCGCATCATTTTAGAAATTCTGCTGCTTTTCATATGCTTTAAATGTGAGTACAATCTACCTTTTGAAATCTGTTTCCTGCAATTCTGCCTCTCATTCAGATCCTCTTCGTTACCTTACCTGAATATATTTTTGGACGTTGGTTATCATTTATATCTTTGCAGGTCTTTGAATTGTCTGCTCCTGAGCTCCATTTTGCAACTCGCTTTTTTTGTGAGCTGGCCGCCAAACATTTGGATTACTTCTGGCCCTATTCTGGTTCTGGGGAGGCAGGCTGAGCCTTTGGTTAATTCTTCTTCCTAATGGGAAATTAGAGTGACATGTGCCTGTCAAAAGTCCTACAGCTAATCTCTCATTGGTTCCCCCGCTTCCCATTTATCCTCTGCACAAATTGCAAACTGTGTGAAACAGGAGGTTAAAGGTGCTGATTCTCCAAGTGGGGAGGTTGTTAGTAATGTGGCTGGAATGGCGAACCCCAGCAGCAGGAGATCAAAAATGAGGTGCATTTTAGACACCTTTCCTGAGCACACGGTGTACATTCATCTCGGTTTCCCAGGCATGTTTTCGCTGTCAGAAGATTCCCTTGAACCTGCAGATTTGGGACCCATGGAATGGGTACCAGGCAGTATTACTTTAAAAGGTCTGCATTTCCTCACCCAGCCTCTCTAACATCTCTTAGCGTGCATAGATTCCAGCCTTATATAATCATCCTGCTGTGGGTCTACATGTGTTCAATCCATGTTACATCGTAGCCCTTCAACAAAAGTTGTAAGAATTTTTGCCTGTCTCACTGTTTTTATAAATAGTTTTAAATTTATTTTTATATTGGTTACAGCTGATTTTCAAAGCTCTGTTTTTTGCTGCTGTACATCCACTTGATTCATGTACTGTGAGACAACAATAACTTCTTTTTCAGATGCTTACCAGTCATATGTATTATTTTCCAGTAACTTGAGTGGGCTGAGTGCAGTTCTTTGAGGTACCGTGTAGGCCTTGTCAGTTATTCAATTTGGTACTTGGAATGGTATCTTTGCTAATTTCAACCTCCTGGATAATACCTCACCATTCCCCACCTTTCCCATTTAGCAGCCTTATGTCTATTTTCTACATATTTGACTATGTTTCTGTTTTGTGATTTATTTCATGTGTAGCCATTTTTGATTCCACCTTTAAGTGACATCTTATGATATGTGTCTTTTTCTTTCTGACATATGTCACTTAGAATGATCGTATGTAACTCCTCCAGAGTTGTTACAACTGGCCTTATTTCATTGATTTCTGGATGAGTAATATTCCACTCTACATAAGTACCCTATCTCTTTTATCCATTTTATCCTTCCAGGGACATTTAGGTTATATCCAAGTTGAGGCCCTTTTTAACAGAGAGGTGGTAAACGTTCGGGTGCCTGTTTTCTGTCGATTTTTGTTTTTCCCAAGGTACACGCCCATGAGTGCAAGTGCCCTATGCTCTGTAGCTCATTTTTTAGATGTTTTAGCAAACACAATACACTTCTCCAGAGTGGCCGTTGGCAAATTACATTTCCACTATCAGCCTCACAGGGCTCCCTTTTCTCCTCGCCCTGTCCTGCATTTCTGGTGTTTACACTTTATGTGGATGGCCCTTCTGACTGATGTGAAGTGATACATTTTGTGATATTGATTTCCAGTGCCCACCTGTTTGGTTGGATAAAAAGTGTGTATGGCCTTTACTTGAATATATTCAGAAAAAAATACGTACACCCTTTTTGGCCAACTGCATCATTGGCGATGTTCAGCCCCTTTTCTTGTGCTTTAATGGGGAGTCCTTTCTACCTCTTCAAATCTGTTTCCTGCCACTCTCCCTTGCTTACAATTCCTTTTCTGTGACTTACCTCAAGACATTTTTCGACGATAGATATTTTCAACTCTGCAGTTTCATGAATTTTAGTGCCCCTGAGTTCCATTTTTCAACTTGTGTTTTTGGAAACTGGACACAAAACAGCGGGATTTCCTCTAGCCCTATTCTGTTTCCGTGGGCAATTCTAGCCTTTGATGAATTTGTCTTCTGGATTGGAAATTAGAGTGGCATGTGCCTGTCCGAACACCTAAGACTTGTCTCTAAATTTTTCTCATCCTTCCGCTTCATCCTCTGGACAAATTCCAAACTGTGTGCAACAGGATGTTGACGGTGCTGATATCCCCAAGTGAGGAGATTGTTAGGAAAGATGCTGGAGGGTTGAACCCGAGCACCAGGCGATGAGGAGATGAGGTGCCTTTTCCAAACTCTTTCCGATCAAACGGTGTACCATCCTCTAGGTGTGACAGGCATGTTTTTGCTGTAGGAAGGGTCCCGTGCATGTAAGGAGAACACCAGGGATTTTTCCAATTCAGTGCCTCCCCGAACCCCAAACTGGGGAATTTTTAAGCTACGGCTACACGTATGTCCTTTAAGGGCCTTGGGAAATAGGCAGAGCCCAAACTTTAGATGACTGAAATCTTCAGGGTCAGAAGCGCTCACCATCGGCCTTGCTTAGGTTACATTTTATCTGTCATTGATAGATGATGTCAATAAAAATATCTATTCTTTTTCAGATTATTTCCCCTTATAGGTTATTGCAAAATATTCAGTGTAGTTCCCTGTGCTATACAGTAGTTCATTGTTGATGATCTATTTTATACATAGCAGTGTGTATGTGTTAATCCCAAACTGTTAATTTATCCCTTCTCTTACATTTCCCCTTTGGTAATAATAAATTATAAGGTTTTATACTTCGCAGAAATGGGGGAGCTGAAAGAGAGGTATCATTTTCAATGGAAAAGCATTCAAAACAAGATTGAAGCTTCAGCCAAGAGTATTCGATGTACATCCATGGAAATAAATCACTTCATTTCTCTAATGTTGACCTGACAAATAAGACAGACGTCTTCACTGAACTTGCTTATAGGAAAGTGATGGAAATATCAAATGTAAGTCTTAGAAACATCTTATTTTACCCGAGCATTATACACTGCTCTATGTTAACTACAGTTTGGCTCACACATCTGTTCATTGAAGTTACAATGTTCTCAATTTCTGTTACTGATCCTCCAGAGTGGACCCCAACAGGAGTCCCCGTGCCCAGTGTCATTGGAGCCAACAGATCAAGACTGAGTTTGGTTCAGAAGCAAAGGAAACATTATTTTGAAAACAGAATGGAGAGGTGAGAGCGTGCACTCCCCCATGGGCTGTGGGCTGGGCTGCTGTGTAGGGTCCCCGGCAGCGTCAGTGGGAGGGAGGTGATGGAGCTCTCGAGGGCTGCATTGGCTGCAGCTCAGGCTCTATGCCGCGGAGTCTGCATGGGACCCCACTAGCTGAGGTGTCGACCCAGCCATTCTGCACTAGGAAATCGGGTCTGAAGTGCCGGGTGTGGGACCTCTGCATGCGGAACCCTAGGAGCACGTGAAATTAGACAAAGCACAAAGGAAAAACAGGTTAGACTTTATTTTATTGCCCAGATTCTCTTTTTATCTCCCAGGAATTTTTAATGAACGTTGCCGGAGACGAACACCTCCTCTGCTTTTTGTTCCGTTCCTTATTCTTGGGGTGTTGAGGGTGCAGACCCCTCTTTTGTAACTGCTTCATGCTGTGGTGGGAGCCCTGATACATGGGGGGAGGGGCAAAACGTCTCCCCACCAGCCTCCTGGTGAGGTTGATTGTCCCAAGGCCTCCTGCCTCACTTCTCGTCCGCCTGAGCACCAGCATTGGAAGTGTTACAGATTCTAATGACCTTTAAGGGTCCAGGAAAGAGAGGCGCAGAGATGCTGCGGTGGCAGGTTTCACCCCACCCCACATATGTTCGGCGACCTTAGGCTGACAGTTTTTGCCAGACTAGATGCTCTGACCAGTAGACTGTGCTTTCTTTAATTAGGTCCCTGAATTAATGTACAAACAGCACCATGTGTCAGAGCCCTGCCCGCGCAACTCCCAGACAGTCCAGGGTCAGTGGTGATCCAGGACCATGACGTCCACTGAGTCAACGGCCTTTAGAAGTAGCCAGCAGTCCAGCCGGTCATATTGGCCACCATCACCACGGTGTCTGTAGGGTTTTCTATGGTGAAAGCGTGATATACGTTTCCCCCGCCAAGCTTATTAGCTCCCCTCTGGGTGCAGTAAGTCCTGCAAGCAGTAGTCTGCTCTTTCGGGGCACAGTCTTGTCGTTTTCTGAGAGAAACTCCAGGTCAAGTGATGGTCACACGAGTCATCTTGGGGGCCCGTTGCCCCCGTTTATCTCTCTGGAGGTTGGAGTTGGAGGGCCTCCTCACTCGAGGTCAGTGTGTCCACAGAGCGACCCCTGCAACTTCAGGGCATGATGGGTGGTTAAGATCACCACGAGGGGTCCTTTTCCCTTAGGAGGGAGCTGGCCTTGTGGGCTGCTGATTTCCAGCTTTTTAGATACCCCAGTATCCTGGCCTGATGAGTCGGTGGGCAAAGCCCTTGGTGACCATAGTTTATCATACCTGAAGGGCATTCTTGTGTTGCTCCATTTCAAGTGGTCCCAGTTTTTGCACTAAGGCTCCAAGGGCGATTAACCTTTGACCGGGTATGTAAAGGTCAAAGGGTTTAGCTAAATTAGGGAGTTCCTGGGCAAGGGTCTGTATTGACTGCTCTTTCCATTCTTGAAAGGCTGCTTCTGGATTCTATTCAAAAGGATCATCATCTTTTCGTGTCAGTGTTTCATGTAGAGGCCCAGCTATTAGACTGTAGTTAGGGATCCAGATGCAGAAAACCTTGGCCTCCCCAGGAACCCCTAAGCTGTCTTCTAGTTGTAGAAGAGGTAAGGCTGCAAATGGCTTCTTCCCTATCCTGGGATGCGTTTCTCCGAATATCTGTGAGAATGAAGCCCAGGCATGTCACCTTAGCCTGGGATATTTGAGCGTTTTTCTTGGACACCTTCTATCCTTTCTTGGCTAGGTAGTTCAGAGGCGTCTTTAGTAGGCCTGGCGATCAGAATGTCATCTGCATATTGAAGGAGGGTTCCCTTTTACAGAGGTTGAACTTTTAGGTCTTTAGAGGACATTTCCCCAATGATGGTGTGGGGATTTTTGAACCATTGGGGCAGGACGGCCCAGCATTATTGCTTTTGTTGCATGTTGTGTCCTGCCACTCACAAGCCAAAAATTCTTGTGACTCTGAGATGAATGGAATACAGAAGAAGGCATCATTGAAGTCTAATACAGAATGCCATGGCCTGGTGGAAGGTAGAATGACCAGCAGGGAGTAGGAAATAGGAGCTACTGGATGTATATCCTCGGTGGCTTCACTGACTGTCCTGATATACTTTATCAGGTCTCCAGCAGCCCATGGGGCTCTCATGGTCAGGCCAATCCCAGGATATGGAGCTCACCTGGGCTGCACCCCTACCCCACAGCCCACGGGGCTCTCGTGGTCAAGTCCCTCCCAGGGTATGGAGCTCAACTCTGCAGCTACCGAGCCGCCCATGGGGCTCTCCTACTCAGGCCCTTCCCAGGATACGGAGCTCCCCTGGGCAGGTACCCCCGCAGGGCTGGACATACAGGAACTGTGCACATAGCCCACCTTGCAGAGAACCCCCAGCTCACCTGTCGCTCACAGCTGACACAGAATACCTCAGAGCAGGACTTGAACTAACAAACAGCAGCTCTGACAGGTCTGTGACCATGGCTATCACTCTCTGCAGGCTCTTTCTGCCTGGTCTTCCAGACACTTCCACTGCAGCCAGGGCACCAGGCCTCTGTCTCCACCCACCATCACTCCTCTCCCTGACTCCTGGGTTCCTCTCATTAGGATAGGGTCTTCTTGAAGTTGTTTTCCACTCATGGACCAGATAAAATGATAAGAAAACAAGCCGCAGCTGCAGCCCCTTGTCTATCCTGACTCTCAAGAGCCCACACCTGTTCCTAGGGCCTGGCCCGTTTAGCAAGTTTCATTTTCTGCAACTGTGAGCCCCTGAGGGGTGAGGATTGGCTGATTTTGGTAGCCTGAAACTGCCTGCCAGCCCTCCACAGGTGTGCCTGGGTTGAGGGCAATATAAACAGCTCTCCAGTGAGCGACAGCCCTTGTAGCTGTGACTGACGCCATATTCTCTGCCCCGTAGGCAGTGCCGGGGCTGTGCTGGTGGGAGGGAGTGAGGGGCCGTGGCTTTGTGGGTGGCCAGGTGTGAGTGGGGCTCTGCTGGACTTTCTGCAGGAGTTGTCAGGCTGCCACCTGCTAAAGAAGAAGATGTGTCACCGATACCTGCCGCTGGAATTTCTCCCCAGGCAGAGGTGAGGAAGTAAAAAAGCAGTGGGGGCCGTGGCAGGAGGGGTATCTCAGGCAGGGAAATGGAAAGCTTCCAGAAGAGCATCTGGGGCCAGGACCATCCTGACTGGCCTGCAGGCACCAAGTTGGCCTGTGTGCTGTCGCTGGTGTGGCTCCACAGCCCTTCCTCTAAGCTTGCAAGTTCTTGTACATATTCAGGTGTTTTACCTGGAAAGGGTGGGAAGAGTTCAGCTGCCGCAGGACTGGGGCTCAGCTCACGTTTACTCACAGATGCCTTGGCTTGGTCCCCCAGCTTTGCAATGAGGACCCTCCTTGCTTGGGGGGTGGGCTGCTGGCTGTATGGGTGATGATTCCCCACCTATGACCAATTTCAGAATTGTTTACCGCTGGAGCAAGTGCCCTGATAGGGTTTTCCTCTGTCTAACTCGTGGGTTCAGGTTTTTTTTTTTCTTTTTTGGTTCAAGTTAGATTTTATTCCTCTTTTATGTATTTATTGATATAAGCATGGAAATAATTCATTCATATAAATACATCTGTGTGAAGGGAAGAACTTTTTTCTGTTTTATTTTTAAATTTTATTTTTAAAAATTTTGAAATTTAATTTTATTTATTTTTTTATACAGCAGGTTATTATTAGTTATGTATTTTATGCATATACATGTATACAGGTCAATCCCAATCTCCCAACTCATCCCAACACCACCTCCCCATGGCTTCCCACACTTGGTGTCCATACGTGTGTTCTCTACCTCTGTGTCTCTATTTCTTCCCTGCAAAGCAGTTCATCTGTACCACTTTTCTAGGTTCCACGTATATGCATTAATATACAATATTTGTTTTTCTCTTTCTGACTTACTTCATTCTGTATGACAGTCTCTAGATCCATCGACGTCTCTACAAATGACCCAGTTTCATTCCTTCTTATGGCTGAGTAATATTCCATTTTATATATGTACCACATCTTTATCCATTCGTCTGTCTGTGGGTATTTAGGTTGCTTCCATTACCTGGCTATCGTAAATAGTGCTGAAATGAGCATTGTGGTGCATGTGCCTTTTTGATTTATGGTTTTCTCTGGGTATATGCCCAGAAGTGGGATTGCTGGATCATATGGTAATTCTATTTCTAGTTTTTTTAAGGAAACTCCATACTGTTCTCCATCGTGACTGTATCAATTTACATTTCCACCACTAGTGGAAGAGGGATCCTTTTGTCCACACCCTCCCCAGAATTCGTTGTTTGTAGATTTTCTGATGATGCCGATTCTAACAGGTGTGAGGTGATACCTCATTGTAGTTTTGATTTGCATTTCTCTAATAATTAGTGATGTTGAGCAGCTTTTCATGTGCGTCTTGGCCATCTGTGTGTCTTCTTTGAAGAAATGTCTCTTTAGATCTTCGGCCCATTTTTGTATTGGGTTTTTTGTTGTTTTAATATTAAGCTGCATGAGCTCTTTATATATATTGGAGATTAAACCTTTGTCCATTGATTCGTTTGCAAATATTTTCGCCCATTCTGAGGGATGCTTTTTGCCATTCCCGTTTTTTTAACAAAAAAAGAAAGAAAGAAAAAGAAGCAGAAGACTAATGTGTGTAAAATATGCCTTTTGAAACTGTCGTTTTGAAATATGGACGTCCTTTGAATTTTTTGGTCGATATATGAACCCAGGATTTGTTTTCAGGGCAGGTGTCATTTACAGGCCTGCAATGATTTTGAATATCAACTGACCATTAGCGCTGGGATTAAAGCTGCTGTTGTGTGAAATGGCCACAAGGTGACAGCAGTTCTCCCTTACCAAATCTGGTGTCAGGGGCAACAGAGCCTCAATGGAAGTCGTGTTCTAGATTGGAATTTAGAATGGAATGTGCCAGGAGAAAGCCCCTCAAGTTTGTCTCACTACTTCTTGTTCGTGTTTTTAATTTAATTTTTTATTTTTTATTACAGCAAATTTGATTACAATGTTTGGCTCGTTGTAGGTGTGGAAGATGTGGTTCTTTTACACATACACATATGTCTGTTCTTCCTGGGATCCTTTTCCCATGTACCTTATGACAGAATGTTGAGTAGTCTTCTCTTGGTATTCTGTAGGTCTTTGGTGATTCTATATGTCACCTGTGTTTGTATATTTCTGTTAACCCCAATATCATAATGAAACCAATCCTCACACCTTTCCATTGGTGAACCATAAGTTTGTTGAATGAATCTGTGATAGCCCTTCTCCGTGGAAATATCTGCCCTGGTATCCATTTTTCGGTCACACCTATAAGAGATATGATACGATATGTGTCTTTCACTTTCTGACTTACTACAAGTCACGTGATTGCCTATAGACACACCTACGGTGCTGCAAATGGCATTGTTTCCTTCTATTCCTTGGCTTCTCTTCTGCCTTAGCGATGTCCCTTTTCAACAATGTGATTCCCTGAGTGCTGAGGATTAGCTGACCTGTGTAGCCTGACCCTGCCGGACGGCCCTCCCCTGGTGTGCCTGGGTTGAGGTCAATAAAAACAGCGCTGCAGGCAGCAATAGCCCCTGAAGCTGTGCCTGACTCCATATTCTCTGCCCCGTCAGCAGTCTCGGGGCTGTGCTGGTGGGAGGGAGTGAGGGGCCACGGCTTTGTGGGTGGCCCGGTGTGAGTGGGTCTCTGCTGGACTTTCTGCAGGAGATGCCAGGCTTCCACCTGTAAAGAAGAGGATGTGTCAACCATACCTTCCGCTGGAATTTCTCTCCGGACAGAGGTGAGGAAGGAAAAAAGCAGTGGGGGCCGGGACAGGAGGGGTATCTCAGGCAGGGCAATGGAAAGTTTTCAGAAGAGCGCCCAGGTCCAGGACCATCCTGGCTGGCCTGCAGGCACCAAGTTTTCCTGCGTGCTGTCGCTGGTGTGGCTCCACGGCCCTTCCTCTAGGCTTTCAAGCCCTTGTACATATTCAGGTGTTTTACCTGGGAAGGGTGGGAAAAGTTCAGCAGCAGCTGGCCTCGGGCTCAGCTCACGGTTACTCACAGATGCCTCGGGTCCCCTTCACTGAGGAAAGTGTAGGTCTTGTCTATTCCATAGTTGGTTTTTGGAACGGTACCTGTGCTTATATCAAACTCTGCTTTTATGCATCACCCCACCTCTCCTTCCCCCTTAAGCAGGCATAAGAGTGTTTTCTAAATGTGATACACTGTTCTCTTTCCTAACTCAGTTCAAGTGTAGCCATGTTTACAGGATCTTCATAAGTGATATCTTATGATAAGTTTCTTTTTCTGTGTGACTTATTTCACTTAGAATCATCGTACCTGAATCCACCCATTTTGCTATTACTGGTCTTATGACATTGATTTCATGGCTGAAGGTTATTCTATCGTACCTAAGTACCACAATTTTTTGAATCATTTTTATATTTCCTGGGATATTTAAGGTGTACCCAAGTTGAGGTCCTTGTAAGCACTGCAGCCATAAATTTTGGGGTGCCTCTGTCTTATTGATTTTCAGTTTTCCCAATGTATATTCCCTAGACTGGAAGTGCCCTTGGCTCTGTAGCTCTGTTGTTTACTTGTTTTAGGGATCACAATGCACTCCTCCAGAGAGGCAGTTGGCAATTTACATCCCGCCCATCAGCATAACAAGGCTCCCTGTTCTCCAGGGCCTGTCTTACCTTTCTGGTTTTTACACATTTTGTGGATGTCCCTTTTGACCGGTGGGAAGTGATACTTCTTTGTAGTGCAGATTAGCATTGCCTGCTTGCTTGCTTGGCCCAAAAGGGTGTATGCGTTTTCTCCTGAATATATTCAGGAGAAAACGCATACGCCCTTTTTGGACAAGTGCATCATTGTCGAAGTTGTGCCCCTCTTCCTGTGCTTTAAAGGCGATTCCAACGTACCTCTTGAAATCTATTTCCTGCTATTCTGCCTCGCTTTAAAGTCTGCCTCGTTGCCTTCCCTTAACACATTTTGGACGATAGTTGTCCTTTATTACTCTGCCATTTTGTGAATTGCTGTGCCCTTGAGCTCCATTTTTCAACTCGTTTTTTGTGAGCTGACCGCAAGTCCAAAATTTTGGTTCAGGACCTATGCTGTTTCCCGTTGGGGGGCTGAGACTTTGGTTAATTCTTCTTCCTGCTGGAAAGTTAGAGTGATATGTGCCCGTACAAATGCCTAACAGCTACTCTCAAACTGGTTCTCCCTCTTCCCTTTCATCCTCTCCCAAATTGGAAACCTGTGCGAACCAGGAGGTTAAATGGGCTGTCTCTCCAAGTTGGGAGATTGATAGTAAAGCAGATGGAAATTCAAACCGGAGCACCAGGTGAGGGACTATTCGTTGAGTTTTAGAATCCTTTCGTATTCACAGTGGGTCCGTTCTCTAGGTTTCCCGTACATGTTATAGCTGTAGTAATATTCCCTTCAACCTGGAGAGTTGTGACCCATGGAATGGGTGCCAGGCATTTGTGCTTTAAAGGGTCTGCATTTGCTCACCCAATCTCACCAATCCTCTCAGTCCCAAGTGTCCAGACTTATGCCACATCCAGCTGTCGTTGTAGACAGGGTCTTTCCAGGTTTCATCAGAGACCCTGAAGGAATTGTTAAGAATTTTCCAGTTTTTTGTTTTGTTTTTGATATTCCTTTTTATAGTGGGTTTGAGCTGATTCTCGCTGCCAAGTTTATGCCAGTCTAGACACACTTGATTCCCTTACGGAGACATATCAATACATAGGTTTTAAGATTCTTACTAGTCAGATATATTCCTCTGCGGGAAATATGGTGTTTTGATTCCCTTTCACTGAGGAAGGTGTACGTCTTGTCTATTCCATAGTTGGTTTTTGGAACGGTACCTGTGCTTATATCAAACTCTGGTTTTATGCATCACCCCACCTCTCCTTCCCCCTTAAGCAGGCATAAGAGTGTTTTCTAAATGTGAGACACTGTTCTCTTTCCTAACTCAGATCAAGTGTAGCCATGTTTACAGGATCTTCATAAGTGATATCTTATGATAAGTTTCTTTTTCTGTGTGACTTTTTTCATTTAGAATCATCGTACCTGAATCCACCGATTTTGCTGCTACTCGTCTTATGACATAGATTTCATGGCTGAGGGATATTCCATCGTACGTAAGTACCACAATTTTTTGAACCATTTTTATATTTCCTGGGATATTTAAGGTGTACCCAAGTTGAAGTCATTGTAAGCACTGCAGCCCTAAATTTTGGGGTGGCTCTGTCTTATTGATTTTCAGTTTTCCCAAGGTATATTCCCTAGACTGGAAGTGCCTTTGGCTCTGTAGCTCTGTTGTTTACTTGTTTTAGGGAACACAATGCACTCCTCCAGAGAGGCAGTTGGCAGTGTACATCCGCCCATCAGGATAACAAGGCTCCCTGTTCTCCAGGGCCTGTCTTACCTTTCTGGTTTTTACACATTTTGTGGATGTCCCTCTTGACTGGTGGGAAGTGATATTTCTTTGTAGTGCAGATTAGCATTGCCCGCTTGCTTGCTTGGCCAAAAAGGGCGTATGCGTTTTCTCCTGAATATATTCAGGAGAAAACGCATACACCCTTTTTGGCCAAGTGCATCATTGTCGAAGTTGTGCCCCTCTTCCTGTGCTGTAAAGGCGATTCCAACGTACCTCTTGAAATGTATTTCCTGCTATTCTGCCTCGCTTTAAAGTCTGCCCCGTTGTCTTCCCTTAACAAATTTTGGAAGATAGTTTTCCTTTATTACTCTGCCATTTTGTGAATTGCTGTGCCCTTGAGCTCAATTTTTCAACTCGTTTTTTGTGAGCTGACCGCAAGTCCAAAATTTTGGTTCAAGACCTATGCTGTTTCCCGTTGGGGGGCTGAGACTTTGGTTAATTCTTCTTCCTGCTGGGAAGTTAGAGTGATATGTGCCCGTCTAAATGCCTAACAGCTACTCTCTCACTGGTTCTCCCTCTTCCCTTTCATCCTCTGCCAAATTGGAAACCTGTGCGAACCAGGAGGTTAAATGGGCTGTGTCTCCAAGTTGGGAGATTGATAGTAAAGCACATGGAAAGTCAAACCGGAGCACCAGGAGAGGGACTATTCGTTGAGTTTTAGAATCCTTTCGTATTCACAGTGGGTCCGTTCTCTAGGTTTCCCGTACATGTTATAGCTGTAGTAATATTCCCTTCAACCTGGAGAGTTGTGACCCATGGAAAGGGTGCCAGGCATTTGTGCTTTAAAGGGTCTGCATTTGCTCACCCAATCTCACCAATCCTCTCAGTCCCAAGTGTCCAGCCTTATGCCACATCCAGCTGTCGTTGTAGATAGGGTCTTTCCAGGTTTCATCATAGACCCTGAAGGAATTGTTAAGAATTTTCCAGTTTTTTGTTTTGTTTTTGATATTCCTTTTTATAGTGGGTTTGAGCTGATTCTCGCTGCCATGTTTATGCCAGTCTAGACACACTTGATTCCCTTACGGAGCCATATCAATACATAGGTTTTAAGATTCTTACTAGTCAGATATATTCATCTGCGGGAAATATGGGGTTTTGAGTCCCTTTCACTGAGGAAGGTGTAGGTCTTGTCTATTCCATAGTTGGTTTTTGGAACGGAACCTGTGCTTATATCAAACTCTGGTTTTATACATCACCCCACCTCTCCTTCCCCCTTAAGCAGGCATAAGAGTGTTTTCTAAATGTGAGACACTGTTCTCTTTCCTAACTCAGTTCAAGTGTAGCCATGTTTACAGGATCTTCATAAGTGATATCTTATGATAAGTTTCTTTTTCTGTGTGACTTATTTCATTTAGAATCATCGTACCTGAATCCACCCATTTTGCTGCTACTGGTCTTATGACATTGATTTCATGGCTGAGGGATATTCCATCGTACGTAAGTGCCACAATTTTTTGAACCATTTTTAGATTTCCTGGGATATTTAAGGTGTACCCACGTTGAGGTCCTTGTAAGCACTGCAGCCCTAAATTTTGGGGTGTCTCTGTCTTATTGATCTTCAGTTTTCCCAAGGTATATTCCCTAGACTGGAAGTGCCCTTGGCTCTGTAGCTTTGTTGTTTACTTGTTTTAGGGAACACAATGCACTCCTCCAGAGAGGCAGTTGGCAGTGTACATCCCGCCCATCAGGATAACAAGGCTCCCTGTTCTCCAGGGCCTGTCTTACCTTTCTGGTTTTTACACATTTTGTGGATGTCCCTCTTGACTGTTGGGAAGTGATACTTCTTTGTATTGCAGATTGGCATGGCCCGCTTGCTTGCTTGGCCAAAAAGGGTGTATGCGTTTTCTCCTGAATATATTCAGGAGAAAACGCATATGCCCTGTTTGGCCATGTGCATCATTGTCGAAGTTGTGCCCCTCTTCCTGTGCTTTAAATGCGATTCCAACGTACCTCTTGAAATATATTTCCTGCTATTCTACCTAGCTTTCAACTCCGCCTCGTTGCCTTCCCTTAACAGATTTTGGACGAGTGTTGTCCTTTATTACTCTGCCAGTTTGTGAATTGCTGTGCCCTTGAGCTCCATTTTTCAACTCGTTTTTTGTGAGCTGACCGCAAGTCCAAAATTTTGGTTCAGGACCTATGCTGGTTCCCGGTGGGGTGCTGAGACTTTGGTTAATTCTTCTTCCTGCTGGGAAGTTAGGGTGATATGTGCCCGTCCAAATGCCTAACAGCTACTCTCTCATTGGTTCTCCCTCTACCCTTTCATCCTCTGCTAAATTGGAAACCTGTGCGAACCAGGAGGTTAAAGGGGCTGTCTCTCCAAGGTGGGAGGTTGATAGTAAAGCAGATGGAAAGTGAAACCGGAGCACCAGGAGATTGACAATTCGTTGAGTTTTAGAAACCTTTCGTATTCACAGTGTGTCCGTTCTCTAGGTTTCCCGTACATGTTATTGCTGTAGTAATATTCCCTTCAACCTGGAGAGTTGGGACCCATGGAATGGGTGCCATGCATTATTGCTTTAAAGGGTCTGCATTTGCTCTCCCAATCTCACCAGTCGTGTCAGTCCCAAGTGACCCTCCTTATGCCACATCCAGCTGTCATTGTAGATAGGGTCATTCCAGGTTTCATCTGAGACCCTGAAGGAATCGTAAAGAATTTCCCAGTTTTTTTGTTTTGTTTTTGAAATTCCTTTTTATAGTGGGTTTGAGCTGATTCTCGCTGCCATGTTTATGCCAGTCTAGAAACACTTGATTCCCTTATGGAGACATATCAATACATAGGTTTTAAGATTCTTACTAGTCAGATATATTCCTCTGTGGGAAATATGGGGTTTTGAGTCCCTTTCACTGAGGAAGGTGTAGGTCTTGTCTATTCCATAGTTGGTTTTTGGAACGGTACCTGTGCTTATATCAAACTCTGGTTTTATGCATCACCCCACCTCTCCTTCCCCCTTAAGCAGGCATAAGAGTGTTTTCTAAATGTGAGACACTGTTCTCTTTCCTATCTCAGTTCAAGTGTAGCCATGTTTACAGGATCTTCATAAGTGATATCTTATGATAAGTTTCTTTTTCTGTGTGACTTATTTCACTTAGAATCATCGTACATGAATCCACCCATTTTGCTGCTACTGGTCTTATGACATTGATTTCATGGCTGAGGGATATTCCATCGTACGTAAGTACCACAATTTTTTGAACCATTTTTATATTTCCTGGGATATTTAAGGTGTACCCAAGTTGAGGTCCTTGTAAGCAGTGCAGCCCTAAATTTTGGGGTGGGTCTGTCTTATTGATTTTCAGTTTTCCCAAGTTATATTCCCTAGACGGGAAGTGCACTTGGCTCTGTAGCTCTGTTCTTTACTTGTTTTAGGGAAAACAATGTACTCCTCCAGAGAGGCAGTTGGCAATTACATCCCGCCCATCAGCATTACAAGGCTCCCTGTTCTCCAGGGCCTGTCTTGCCTTTCTGGTATTTACACATTTTGTGGATGTCCGTTCTGACCGGTGGGAAGTGATACTTCTTTGTAGTGCAGATTTGCCTTGCCCGCTTGCTTGCTTGGTCAAAAAGGGTGTATGCGTTTTCTCCTGAATATATTCAGGAGAAAACGCATACGCCCTTTTTGGCCAACTGCATCATTGTCGAAGTTCTGCCCCTCTTCCTGTGCTTTAAAGGCGATTCCAACGTACCTCTTGAAATCTGTTTCCTGCTATTCTGCCTCGCTTTCACGTCCGCCTCGTTGCCTTCCCTCAACAGATTTTTGGATGATAGTTTTCCTTTATTTCTCTGCAAGTTTGTGAATTGCTGTGCCCTTGAGCTCCATTTTTCAACTCGTTTTTTGTGAGCTGACCGGATGTCCAAAATTTTGGTTCAGGACCTATGCTGGTTCCCGGTGGGTGGCTGAGACTTTGGTTAATACTTCTTCCTGTGGGAAATTACAGTGATATGTGCCCGTACAAATGCCTAACAGCTACTCTCTCATTGGTTCTCCCTCATCCCTTTCATCCTCTGCCAAATTGGAAACCTGTCCGAAAGAGGAGGTAAAAGGGGCTGTCTCTCCAAGTTGGGAGATTGATAGTAAAGCAGATGGAAAGTCAAACCGGAGCACCAGGAGAGGGACTGTTCGTTGAGTTTTAGAAACCTTTCGTATTCACAGTGTGTCCGTTCTCTAGGTTTCCCGTACATGTTATAGCGGTAGTAATATTCCCTTCAACCTGGAGAGTTGGGACCCATGGAATGGGTGCCAGGCATTATTGCTTTAAAGGGTCTGCATTTGCTCACCCAATCTCACCAATCGTCTCAGTCCCAAGTGTCCCTCCTTATGCCACATCCAGCTGTCGTTGTAGATAGGGTCATTCCAGGTTTCATCAGAGACCCTGAAGGAATTGTAAAGAATTTACAAGTTTTTTTGGTTTGTTTTTGAAATTCCTTTTTATAGTGGGTTTGAGCTGATTCTCGCTGCCATGTTTTTGCCAATCTAGACACACTTGATTCCCTTACGGAGACATATCAATGCATAGGTTTTAAGATTCTTACTAGTCAGATATATTCCTCTGCGGGAAATATGGGGTTTTGAGTCCCTTTCACTGAGGAAGGTGTAGGTCTTGTCTATTCCATAGTTGGTTTTTGGAACGGTAACTGTGCTTATATCAAACTCTGGTTTTATGCATCACCCCACCTCTCCTTCCCCCTTAAGCAGGCATAAGAGTGTTTTCTAAATGTGAGACACTGTTCTCTTTCCTAACTCAGTTCAAGTGTAGTCATGTTTACAGGATCTTCATAAGTGATATCTTATGATAAGTTTCTTTTTCTGTGTGACTTATTTCACTTAGAATCATCGTACCTGAATCCACCCATTTTGCTGCTACTGGTTTTATGACATTGATTTCATGGCTGAGGGATATTCCATCGTACGTAAGTACCACAATTTTTTGAACCATTTTTATATTTCCTGGGATATTTAAGGTGTACCCAAGTTGAGGTCCTTGTAAGCAGTGCAGCCCTAAATTTTGGGGTGGGTCTGTCTTATTGATTTTCAGTTTTCCCAAATTATATTCCCTAGACGGGAATTGCCCTTGGCTCTGTAGCTCTGTTCTTTACTTGTTTTAGGGAAAGCAATGTACTCCTCCAGAGAGGCAGTTGGCAATTTACATCCCGCCCATCAGCATTACAAGGCTCCCTGTTCTCCACGGCCTGTCTTGCCTTTCTGGTTTTTACACATTTTGTGGATGTCCGTTCTGACCGGTGGGAAGTGATACTTCTTTGTAGTGCAGATTTGCCTTGCCCGCTTGCTTGCTTGGCCAAAAAGGGCGTATGCGTTTTCTCCTGAATATATTCAGGAGAAAACGCATACGCCCTTTTTGGCCAAGTGCATCATTGTCGAAGTTCTGCCCCTCTTCCTGTGCTGTATAGGCGATTCCAACGTACCTCTTGAAATCTGTTTCCTGCTATTCTGCCTCGCTTTCACGTCCGCCTCGTTGCCTTCCCTCAACAGATTTTTGGATGATAGTTGTCCTTTATTTCTCTGCAAGTTTGTGAAATGCTGTGCCCTTGAGCTCCATTTTTCAACTCGTTTTTTGTGAGCTGACCGCATGTCCAAAATTTTGGTTCAGGACCTATGCTGGTTCCCGGTGGGTGGCTGAGACTTTGGTTAATACTTCTTCCTGTGGGAAATTACAGTGATATGTGCCCGTACAAATGCCTAACAGCTACTCTCTCATTGGTTCTCCCTCTTCCCTTTCATCCTCTGCCAAATTGGAAACCTGTCCGAAAGAGGAGGTTAAAGGGGCTGTCTCTCCAAGTTGGGAGATTGATAGTAAAGCAGATGGAAAGTCAAAACGGAGCACCAGGAGAGGGACTATTCGTTGAGTTTTAGAAACCTTTCGTATTCACAGTGTTTCCGTTCTCTAGGTTTCCTGTACATGTTATAGCTGTAGTAATATTCCCTTCAACCTGGAGAGTTGGGACCCATGGAATGGGTGCCAGGCATTTGTGCTTTAAAGGGTCTGCATTTGCTCACCCAATCTCACCATTCCTCTCTGTCCCAAGTGTCCAGCCTTATGCCACATCCAGCTGTCGTTGTAGATAGGGTCATTCCAGGTTTCATCAGAGACCCTGAAGGAATTGTAAAGAATTTCCCAGATTTTTTGTTTTGTTTTTGAAATTCCTTTTTATAGTGGGTTTGAGCTGATTCTCACTGCCATGTTTATGCCAGTCTAGACACACTTGATTCCCTTACGGAGACATATCAATACATAGGTTTTAAGATTCTTACTAGTCAGATATATTCCTCTGCAGGAAATATGGAGTTTTGAGTCCCTTTCACTGAGGAAGGTGTAGGTCTTGTCTATTCCATAGTTGGTTTTTGGAACGGTACCTGTGCTTATATCAAACTCTGGTTTTATGCATCACCCCACCTCTCCTTCCCCCTTAAGCAGGCATAAGAGTGTTTTCTAAATGTGAGACACTGTTCTCTTTCCTAACTCAGTTCTAGTGTAGCCATGTTTACAGGATCTTCATAAGTGATATCTTATGATAAGTTTCTTTTTCTCTGTGACTTATTTCACTTAGAATCATCGTACCTGAATCCACCCATTTTGCTGCTACTGGTCTTATGACATTGATTTCATGGCTGAGGGATATTCCATCGTACGTAAGTACCCCAGTTTTTTGAACCGCTGTTATATTTCCTGGGATATTTAAGGTGTACCCAAGTTGAGATCCTTGTAAGCAGTGCAGCCGTAAATTTTGGGGTGGCTCTGTCTTATTGATTTTCAATTATCCCAAGGTATATTCCCTAGACTGGAAGTGCCCTTGGCTCTGTAGCTCTGTTGTTTACTTGTTTTAGGGAACACAATGCACTCCTCCAGAGAGGCAGTTGGCAATTTACATCCCGCCCATCAGCATAACAAGGCTCCTTGTTCTCCAGGGCCTGTCTTGCCTTTCTGGTTTTTACACATTTTGTGGATGTCCCTTTTGACCGGTGGGAAGTGATACTTCTTTGTAGTGCAGATTTGCATTGACCGATTGCTTGCTTGGCCAAAAAGGGCGTATGCGTTTTCTCCTGAATATATTCAGGAGAAAACGCATACGCCCTTTTTGGCCAAGTGCATCATTGTCGAAGTTGTGGCCCTCTTCCTGTGCTTTAAAGGCGATTCCAACGTACCCCTTGAAATCTGTTTCCTGCTATTCTGCCTCGCTTTCAAGTCCGCCTCGTTGCCTTCCCTCATCAGATTTTGGACGATAGTTGTCCTTTATTACTCGGCCAGTTTGTGAATTGCTGTGCGCCTGAGCTCCATTTTTCAACTCGTTTTTGATGAGCTGACCGCAAGTCCAAAATTTTGGTTCAGGACCTATGCTGGTTCCCGGTGGGTGGCTGAGACGTTGGTTAATTCTTCCTCCTGCCGGGAAGTTAGAGTGATATGTGCCCATCCAAATGCCTAACAGCTACTCTCTCATTGGTTCTCCCTCTTCCCTCTCATCCTCTGCCAAATTGGCAACCTGTGTGAACGAGGAGTTTAAAGGGGCTGTGTCTCCAAGTTGGGAGATTGATCGTAAAGCAGATGGAAAGTCAAACCGGGGCACCAGGAGAGGGACTATTCGTTGAGTTTTAGAATCCTTTCGTATTCACAGTGTGTCAGTTCTCTATGTTTCCCGTACATGTTATAGCTGTAGTAATATTCCCTTCAACCTGGAGAGTTCGGACCCATGGAATGGGTGCCATGCATTATTGCTTTAAAGGGTCTGCATTTGCTCACCCAATCTCACCAATCGTCTCAGTCCCAAGTGTCCCTCCTTATGCCACATCCAGCTGTCGTTGTAGATAGGGTCATTCCAGCTTTCATCAGAGACCCTGAAGGAATTGTAAAGAATTTCCCAGTTTTTTTGTTTTGTTTTTGAAATTCCTTTTTATAGTGGGTTTGAGCTGATTCTCGCTGCCATGTTTATGCCAGTCTAGACACACTTGATTCCCTTACGGAGACATATCAATACATAGGTTTTAAGATTCTTACTAGTCAGATATTTTCCTCTGCGGGAAATATGGGGTTTTGAGTCCCTTTCACTGAGGAAGGTATAGGTCTTGTCTATTCCATAGTTGGTTTTTGGAACAGTACCTGTGCTTATATCAAACTCTGGTTTTATGCATCACCCCACCTCTCCTTCCCCCTTAAGCAGGTATAAGAGTGTTTTCTAAATGTGAGACACTGTTCTCTTTCCTAACTCAGTTCAAGTGTAGCCATGTTTACAGGATCTTCATAAGTGATATCTTATGATAAGTTTCTTTTTCTGTGTGACTTATTTCACTTAGAATCATCGTACCTGAATCCACCCATTTTGGTGCTACTGGTCTTATGACATTGATTTCATGGCTGAGGGATATTCCATCGTACGTAAGTACCACAATTTTTTGAACCATGTTTATATTTTCTGGGATACTTAAGGTGTATCCAAGTTGAGGTCCTTGTATGCAGTGCAGCCCTAAATTTTGGGGTGGCTCTGTCTTATTGATTTTCAGTTTTCCCAACGTATATTCCCTAGACTGGTAGTGCCCTTGGCTCTGTAGCTCTGTTCTTTACTTGTTTTAGGGAACAGAATGCACTCCTCCAGAGAGGCAGTTGGCAATTTACATCCCGCCCATCAGCATAACAAGGCTCCCTGTTCTCCAGGGCCTGTCTTGCCTTTCTTGTTCTTACACATTTTGTGGATGTCCCTTTTGACCGGTGGGAAGTGATCCTTCTTTGTAGTGCAGATTTGCATTGCCCGCTTGCTTGCTTGGCCAAAAAGGGCGTATGCGTTTTCTCCTGAATATATTCAGGAGAAAACGCATACGCCCTTTTTGGCCAAGTGCATCATTGTCGAAGTTGTGCCCCTCTTCCTGTGCTTTAAAGGCGATTCCAACGTACCTCTTGAAATCTGTTTCCTGCTATTCTGCCTCACTTTCAAGTCCGCCTCGTTGCCTTCCCTCAACAGATTTTTGGACGATAGTTGTCCTTTATTACTCGGCCAGTTTGTGAATTGCTGTGCCCCTGAGCTCCATTTTTCAACTCGTTTTTGGTAAGCTGACCACAAGTCCAAAATTTTGGTTCAGGACCTATACTGGTTCCCGGTGGGTGGCTGAGAATTTGGTTAATTCTTCTTCCTGCCGGGAAATTACAGTGATATGTGACCGTCCAAATGCCTAACAGCTACTCTCTCATTGGTTCTCCCTCTTCCCTTTCATCCTCTGCCAAATTGGCAACCTGTGCGAACCAAGAGGTTAAAGGGGCTGTCTCTCCAAGTTGGGAGGTTGATAGTAAAGCAGACGGAAAGTCAAACCGGAGCACCAGGAGAGGGACTATTCGTTGAGTTTTAGAAACCTTTCGTATTCACAGTGTGTCCGTTCTCTAGGTTTCCCGCACATGTTATAGCTGTAGTAATATTCCCTTCAACCTGGAGAGTTCGGACCCATGGAATGGGTGCCATGCATTATTGCTTTAAAGGATCTGCATTTGCTCACCCAATCTCACCAATCGTCTCAGTCCCAAGTGTCCCTCCTTATGCCACATCCAGCTGTCGTTGTAGATAGGGTCATTCCAGCTTTCATCAGAGACCCTGAAGGAATTGTAAAGAATTTCCCAGTTTTTTTGTTTTGTTTTTGAAATTCCTTTTTATAGTGGGTTTGAGCTGATTCTCGCTGCTATGTTTATGCCAGTCTAGACACACTTGATTCCCTTACGGAGACATATCAATACATAGGTTTTAAGATTCTTACTAGTCAGATACTTTCCTCTGCGGGAAATATGGGGTTTTGAGTCCCTTTCACTGAGGACGGTGTAGGTCTTGTCTATTCCATAGTTGGTTTTTGGAACGGTACCTGTGCTTATATCAAACTCTGGTTTTATGCATCACCCCACCTCTCCTTCCCCCTTAAGCAGGTATAAGAGTGTTTTCTAAATGTGAGACACTGTTCTCTTTCCTAACTCAGTTCAAGTGTAGCCATGTTTACAGGATCTTCATAAGTGATATCTTATGATAAGTTTCTTTTTCTGTGTGACTTATTTCACTTAGAATCATCGTACCTGAATCCACCCATTTTGCTGCTACTGGTCTTATGACATTGATTTCCTGGCTGAGGGATATTCCATCGTACGTAAGTACCACAATTTTTTGAACCATGTTTATATTTTCTGGGATACTTAAGGTGTATCCAAGTTGAGGTCCTTGTATGCAGTGCAGCCCTAAGTTTTGGGGTGGCTCTGTCTTATTGATTTTCAGTTTTCCCAAGGTATATTCCCTAGACTGGTAGTGCCCTTGGCTCTGTAGCTCTGTTCTTTACTTGTTTTAGGGAACAGAATGCACTCCTCCAGAGAGGCAGTTGGCAATTTACATCCCGCCCATCAGCATAACAAGGCTCCCTGTTCTCCAGGGCCTGTCTTGCCTTTCTTGTTCTTACACATTTTGTGGATGTCCCTTTTGACTGGTGGGAAGTGATACTTCTTTGTAGTGCAGATTTGCATTGCCCGCTTGCTTGCTTGGCCAAAAAGGGCGTATGCGTTTTCTCCTGAATATATTCAGGAGAAAATGCATACGCCCTTTTTGGCCAAGTGCGTCATTGTGGAAGTTGTGCCCCTCTTCCTGTGCTTTAAAGGCGATTCCAACGTACCTCTTGAAATCTGTTTCCTGCTATTCTGCCTCACTTTCAAGTCCGCCTCGTTGCCTTCCCTCAACAGATTTTTGGACGATAGTTGTCCTTTCTTACTCGGCCAGTTTGTGAATTGCTGTGCCCCTGAGCTCCATTTTTCAACTCGTTTTTGGTGAGCTGACCACAAGTCCAAAATTTTGGTTCAGGACCTATACTGGTTCCCGGTGGGTGGCTGAGAATTTGGTTAATTCTTCTTCCTGCCGGGAAATTACAGTGATATGTGCACCTCCAAATGCCTAACAGCTACTCTCTCATTGGTTCTCCCTCTTCCCTTTCATCCTCTGCCAAATTGGCAACCTGTGCGAACCAAGAGGTTAAAGGGGCTGTCTCTCCAAGTTGGGAGGTTGATAGTAAAGCAGACGGAAAGTCAAACCGGAGCACCAGGAGAGGGACTATTCGTTGAGTTTTAGAAACCTTTCGTATTCACAGTGTGTCTGTTCTCTAGGTTTCCCGCACATGTTATAGCTGTAGTAATATTCCCTTCAACCTGGAGAGTTCGGACCCATGGAATGGGTGCCATGCATTATTGCTTTAAAGGGTCTGCATTTGCTCACCCAATCTCACCAATCGTCTCAGTCCCAAGTGTCCCTCCTTATGCCACATCCAGCTGTCGTTGTAGATAGGGTCATTCCAGCTTTCATCAGAGACCCTGAAGGAATTGTAAAGAATTTCCCAGTTTTTTTGTTTTGTTTTTGAAATTCCTTTTTATAGTGGGTTTGAGCTGATTCTCGCTGCCATGTTTATGCCAGTCTAGACACACTTGATTCCCTTACGGAGACATATCAATACATAGGTTTTAAGATTTTTACTAGTCAGATATTTTCCTCTGCGGGAAATATGGGGTTTTGAGTCCCTTTCACTGAGGACGGTGTAGGTCTTGTCTATTCCATAGTTGGTTTTTGGAACGGTACCTGTGCTTATATCAAACTCTGGTTTTATGCATCACCCCACCTCTCCTTCCCCCTTAAGCAGGTATAAGAGTGTTTTCTAAATGTGAGACACTGTTCTCTTTCCTAACTCAGTTCAAGTGTAGCCATGTTTACAGGATCTTCATAAGTGATATCTTATGATAAGTTTCTTTTTCTGTGTGACTTATTTCACTTAGAATCATCGTACCTGAATCCACCCATTTTGCTGCTACTGGTCTTATGACATTGATTTCATGGCTGAGGGATATTCCATCGTACGTAAGTACCACAATTTTTTGAACCATGTTTATATTTTCTGGGATACTTAAGGTGTATCCAAGTTGAGGTCCTTGTATGCAGTGCAGCCCTAAATTTTGGGGTGGCTCTGTCTTATTGATTTTCAGTTTTCCCAAGGTATATTCCCTAGACTGGTAGTGCCCTTGGCTCTGTAGCTCTGTTCTTTACTTGTTTTAGGGAACAGAATGCACTCCTCCAGAGAGGCAGTTGGCAATTTACATCCCGCCCATCAGCATAAAAAGGCTCCCTGTTCTCCAGGGCCTGTCTTGCCTTTCTTGTTCTTACACATTTTGTGGATGTCCCTTTTGACTGGTGGGAAGTGATACTTCTTTGTAGTGCAGATTTGCATTGCCCGCTTGCTTGCTTGGCCAAAAAGGGCGTATGCGTTTTCTCCTGAATATATTCAGGAGAAAACGCATACGCCCTTTTTGGCTAAGTGCATCATTGTCGAATTTGTGCCCCTCTTCCTGTGCTTTAAAGGCGATTCCAACGTACCTCTTAAATCTGTTTCCTGTTATTCTGCCTCGCTTTCAAGTCCGCCTCGTTGCCTTCCCTCAACAGATTTTTGGACGATAGTTGTCCTTTATTACTCGGCCAGTTTGTGAATTGCTGTGCCCCTGAGCTCCATTTTTCAACTCGTTTTTGGTGAGCTGACCGCAAGTCCAAAATTTTGGTTCAGGACCTATACTGGTTCCCGGTGGGTGGCTGAGAATTTGGTTAATTCTTCTTCCTGCTGGGAAATTAGAGTGATATGTGCCCGTCCAAATGCCTAACAGCTACTCTCTCATTGGTTCTCCCTCTTCCCTTTCATCCTCTGCCAAATTGGCAACCTGTGCGAACCAAGAGGTTAAAGGGGCTGTCTCTCCAAGTTGGGAGGTTGATAGTAAAGCAGACGGAAAGTCAAACCGGAGCACCAGGAGAGGGTCTATTCTTTGAGTTTTAGAAACCTTTCGTATTCACAGTGTGTCCGTTCTCTAGGTTTCCCGCACATGTTATAGCTGTAGTAATATTCCCTTCAACCTGGAGAGTTCGGACCCATGGAATGGGTGCCATGCATTATTGCTTTAAAGGGTCTGCATTTGCTCACCCAATCTCACCAATCGTCTCAGTCCCAAGTGTCCCTCCTTATGCCACATCCAGCTGTCGTTGTAGATAGGGTCATTCCAGCTTTCATCAGAGACCCTGAAGGAATTGTAAAGAATTTCCCAGTTTTTTTGTTTTGTTTTTGAAATTCCTTTTTATAGTGGGTTTGAGCTGATTCTCGCTGCCATGTTTATGCCAGTCTAGACACACTTGATTCCCTTACGGAGACATATCAATACATAGGTTTTAAGATTCTTACTAGTCAGATATTTTCCTCTGCGGGAAATATGGGGTTTTGAGTCCCTTTCACTGAGGACGGTGTAGGTCTTGTCTATTCCATAGTTGGTTTTTGGAACGGTACCTGTGCTTATATCAAACTCTGGTTTTATGCATCACCCCACCTCTCCTTCCCCCTTAAGCAGGTATAAGAGTGTTTTCTAAATGTGAGACACTGTTCTCTTTCCTAACTCAGTTCAAGTGTAGCCATGTTTACAGGATCTTCATAAGTGATATCTTATGATAAGTTTCTTTTTCTGTGTGACTTATTTCACTTAGAATCATCGTACCTGAATCCACCCATTTTGCTGCTACTGGTCTTATGACATTGATTTCATGGCTGAGGGATATTCCATCGTACGTAAGTACCACAATTTTTTGAACCATGTTTATATTTTCTGGGATACTTAAGGTGTATCCAAGTTGAGGTCCTTGTATGCAGTGCAGCCCTAAATTTTGGGGTGGCTCTGTCTTATTGATTTTCAGTTTTCCCAACGTATATTCCCTAGACTGGTAGTGCCCTTGGCTCTGTAGCTCTGTTCTTTACTTGTTTTAGGGAACAGAATGCACTCCTCCAGAGAGGCAGTTGGCAATTTACATCCCGCCCATCAGCATAACAAGGCTCCCTGTTCTCCAGGGCCTGTCTTGCCTTTCTTGTTCTTACACATTTTGTGGATGTCCCTTTTGACCGGTGGGAAGTGATACTTCTTTGTAGTGCAGATTTGCATTGCCCGCTTGCTTGCTTGGCCAAAAAGGGCGTATGCGTTTTCTCCTGAATATATTCAGGAGAAAACGCATACGCCCTTTTTGGCCAAGTGCATCATTGTCGAAGTTGTGCCCCTCTTCCTGTGCTTTAAAGGCGATTCCAACGTACCTCTTGAAATCTGTTTCCTGCTATTCTGCCTCGCTTTCAAGTCCGCCTCGTTGCCTTCCGTCAACAGATTTTTGGACGATAGGTGTCCTTTATTACTCAGCCAGTTTGTGAATTGCTGTGTCGCTGAGCTCCATTTTTCAACTCGTTTTTGGAGAGCTGACCGCAAGTCCAAAATTTTGGTTCAGGACCTATACTGGTTCCCAGTGGGTGGCTGAGAATTTGGTTAATTCTTCTTCCTGCCGGGAAATTGCAGTGATATGTGCCCGTCCAAATGCCTAACAGCTACTCTCTCATTGGTTCTCCCTCTTCCCTTTCATCCTCTGCCAAATTGGCAACCTGTGCGAACCAAGAGGTTAAAGGGGCTGTCTCTCCAAGTTGGGAGGTTGATAGTAAAGCAGACGGAAAGTCAAACCGGAGCACCAGGAGAGGGACTATTCGTTGAGTTTTAGAAACCTTTCGTATTCACAGTGTGTCCGTTCTCTAGGTTTCCCGCACATGTTATAGCTGTAGTAATATTCCCTTCAACCTGGAGAGTTCGGACCCATGGAATGGGTGCCATGCATTATTGCTTTAAAGGATCTGCATTTGCTCACCCAATCTCACCAATCGTCTCAGTCCCAAGTGTCCCTCCTTATGCCACATCCAGCTGTCGTTGTAGATAGGGTCATTCCAGCTTTCATCAGAGACCCTGAAGGAATTGTAAAGAATTTCCCAGTTTTTTTGTTTTGTTTTTGAAATTCCTTTTTATAGTGGGTTTGAGCTGATTCTCGCTGCCATGTTTATGCCAGTCTAGACACACTTGATTCCCTTACGGAGACATATCAATACATAGGTTTTAAGATTCTTACTAGTCAGATACTTTCCTCTGCGGGAAATATGGGGTTTTGAGTCCCTTTCACTGAGGACGGTGTAGGTCTTGTCTATTCCATAGTTGGTTTTTGGAACGGTACCTGTGCTTATATCAAACTCTGGTTTTATGCATCACCCCACCTCTCCTTCCCCCTTAAGCAGGTATAAGAGTGTTTTCTAAATGTGAGACACTGTTCTCTTTCCTAACTCAGTTCAAGTGTAGCCATGTTTACAGGATCTTCATAAGTGATATCTTATGATAAGTTTCTTTTTCTGTGTGACTTATTTCACTTAGAATCATCGTACCTGAATCCACCCATTTTGCTGCTACTGGTCTTATGACATTGATTTCATGGCTGAGGGATATTCCATCGTACGTAAGTACCACAATTTTTTGAACCATGTTTATATTTTCTGGGATACTTAAGGTGTATCCAAGTTGAGGTCCTTGTATGCAGTGCAGCCCTAAATTTTGGGGTGGCTCTGTCTTATTGATTTTCAGTTTTCCAAAGGTATATTCCCTAGACTGGAAGTGCCCTTGGCTCTGTAGCTCTGTTCTTTACTTGTTTTAGGGAACAGAATGCACTCCTCCAGAGAGGCAGTTGGCAATTTACATCCCGCCCATCAGCATAACAAGGCTCTCTGTTCTCCAGGGCCTGTCTTGCCTTTCTTGTTCTTACACATTTTGTGGATGTCCCTTTTGACTGGTGGGAAGTGATACTTCTTTGTAGTGCAGATTTGCATTGCCCCCGCTTGCTTGCTTGGCCAAAAAGGGCGTATGCGTTTTCACCTGAATATATTCAGGAGAAAATGCATACGCCCTTTTTGGCCAAGTGCATCATTGTCGAAGTTGTGCCCCTCTTCCTGTGCTTTAAAGGCGATTCCAACGTACCTCTTGAAATCTGTTTCCTGCTATTCTGCCTCGCTCTCAAGTCCGCCTCGTTGCCTTCCCTCAACAGATTTTTGGACGATAGTTGTCCTTTATTACTCGGCCAGTTTGTGAATTGCTGTGCCGCTGAGCTCCATTTTTCAACTCGTCTTTGGTGAGCTGACCGCAAGTCCAAAATTTTGGTCCAGGACCTATTCTGGTTCCCGGTGGGTGGCTGAGACTTTGGTTAATTCTTCCTCCTGCTGGGAAGTTAGAGTGATATGTGCCCGTCCAAATGCCTAACAGCTACTCTCTCATTGGTTCTCCCTCTTCCCTTTCATCCTCTGCCAACTTGGAAACCTGTGCGAACCAGGAGGTTAAAGGGGCTGTCTCTCCAAGATGGGAGATTGAAAGTAAACGGATGGACAGTCAAACCGGAGCACAAGGAGATAGACTATCCGTTGAGTTTTAGAAACCTTTCATATTCACAGTGTGTCCGTTCTCTAGATTTCTCGTACATGTTATAACTGTAGTAATATTCCCTTCAACCTGGAGAGTTGGGACCCATGGCATTGGTGCCATGCATTATTGCTTTAAAGGGTCTGCATTTGCTCACCCAATCTCACCAATCCTCTCAGTCCCAAGTGTCCAGCCTTATGCCACATCCAGCTGTCGTTGTAGATAGGGTCTTTCCAGGTTTCATCAGAGACCCTGAAGGAATTGTAAGGAATATCCCAGTTTTTTTGTTTTGTTTTTGAAATTCCTTTTTATAGTGGGTTTGAGCGGATTCTCGCTGCCATGTTTATGCCAGTCTAGAATCACTTGATTCCCTTACGGAGACATATCAATACATAGGTTTTAAGATTCTTACTAGTCAGATATATTCTTCTGTGGGAAATATGGGGTTTTGAGTCCCTTTCACTGAGGAAGGTGTAGGTCTTGTCTATTCCATAGTTGGTTTTTGGAACGGTACCTCTGCTTATATCAAACTCTGGTTTTATGAATCACCCCTCCTCTCCTTCCCCCTTAAGCAGCCATAAGAGTGTTTTCTAAATGTGAGACACTGTTCTCTTTCCTAACTCAGTTCAAGTGTAGCCATGTTTACAGGATCTTCATAAGTGATATCTTATGATAAGTTTCTTTTTCTGTGTGACTTATTTCACTTAGAATCATCGTAACTGAATCCACCCATTTTGCTGCTACTGGTATTATGACATTGATTTCATGGATGAGGTATATTCCATCGTACGTAAGTACCACAATTTTTTGAACCATTTTTATATTTCCTGGGATATTTAAGGTGTACCCAAGTTGAGGTCCTTGTAAGCAGTGCAGCCCTAAATTTTGGGGTGGCTCTGTCTTATTGATTTTCAGTTTACTCAAGGTATATTCCCTAGACTGGAAGTGCCCTTGGCTCTGTAGCTCTGTTCTTTTCCTTGTTTTAGGGAACGCAATGTACTCCTCCAGAGGGGCAGTTGGCAATTTACATCCTGCCCATCATCATAACAAGGCTTCCTGTTCTCCAGGGCCTGTCTTGCCTTTCAGGTTTTTACACATTTTGTGGATGTCCCTTTTGACCGGTGGGAAGTGATACTTCTTTGTAGTGCAGATTTGCATTGCCCGCTTGCCTGCTTGGCCAAAAAGGGCGTATGAGTTTTCTCCTGAATATATTCAGGATAAATCGCATACACCCTTTTTGGCCAAGTGCATCATTGTCGAAGTTGTGCCCCTCTTCCTGTGCCTTAAAGTCGATTCCAACGTACCTCTTGAAATCTGTTTCCTGCTATTCTGCCTCGCTTTCAAGTCCGCCTCGTTGCCTACCCTCAACAGATTTTTGGACGATAGTTGTCCTTTATTACTCGGTCAGTTGGTGAATTGCTGTGCCCCTGAGCTCCATTTTTCAACTCGTTTTTTGTGAGCTGACCGCAAGCCCAAAATTTTGCTTCAGGACCGATACTGGTTCCCGGTGGGTGGCTGACACCTTGGTTAATTCTTCTTCCGGCGGGGAAATTACAGTGATATGTGCCCGTGCAAACGCCTAACAGCTACTCTCTCATTGTTTCTCCCTCTTCCCTTTCATCCTCTGCCAAATTGGCAACCCGTGGAAACCAGGTGGTTAAAGGGGCTGTCTCTCCAAGTTGGGAGGTTGATAGTAAAGCATATGGAAAGTCAAACCGGGGCTCCAGGAGAGTGACTATTCGTTGAGTTTTAGAAACCTTTCATATTCACAGTGTGTCCGTTCTCTAGGTTTCCCTTACATGTTATAACTGTAGTAATATTCCCTCTAACCTGGAGAGTTGGGAACCATGGAATGGGTGCCAGGCATTTGTGCTTTAAAGGGTCTGCATTTGCTCACCCAATCTCACCAATCGTCTCAGTGTCAAGTGTCCCTCCTTATGCCACATCCAGCTGTCATTGTACATAGGGTCATTCCAGGTTTCATCAGAGACCCTGAAGGAATTTTAAAGAATTATGCAGTTTTTTCGTTTTGTTTTTGAAATTCCTTTTTATAATGGGTTTGAGCTGATTCTCGCTGCCATGTTTATGCCAGTCTAGGCACACTTGATTGCCTTACGGAGACATATCAATACATAGGTTTTAAGATTCTTACTAGTCAGATATATTTCTCTGCAGGAAATATGGGGTTTTGAGACCCTTTCACTGAGGAAGGTGTAGGTCTTGTCTATTCCATAGTTGGTTTTTGGAACGGTACCTGTGCTTATATCAAACTCTGGTTTTATGCATCACCCCACCTCTCCTTCCCCCTTAAGCAGGCATAAGAGTGTTTTCTAAATGTGAGACACTGTTCTCTTTCCTAACTCAGTTCAAGTGTAGCCATGTTTACAGAATCTTCATAAGTGATATCTTATGATAAGTTTCTTTCTCTGTGTGACTTATTTCACTTAGAATCATCGTACCTGAAACCACCCATTTTGCTGCTACTGGTCTTATGACATTGATTTCATGGCTGAGGGATATTCCATCGTACGTAAGTACCACAATTTTTTGAACCATTTTTATATTTCCTGGGATATTTAATGTGTACCCAAGTTGAGGTCCTTGTAAGCAGTGCAGCCCTAAATTTCGGGGTGGCTCTGTCTTATTGATTTTCAGTTTTCCCAAGGTATATTCCCTAGACTGGAAGTGCCCTTGCCTCTGTAGCTCTGTTCTTTACTTGTTTTAGGGAACACAATGTACTCCTCCAGAGAGGCAGTTGGCAATTTACATCCCGCCCATCAGCATAACAAGGCTCCCTGTTCTCCAGGGCCTGTCTTGCCTTTCTAGTTTTTACACATTTTGTGGTTGTCCCTTTTGACCGGTGGGAAGTGATACATCTTTGTAGTGCAGATTTGCATTTTCCGTTTGATTGCTTGGTCAAAAATGCCGTATGCGTTTTCTCCTGAATATATTCAGGAGAAAACGCATACGCCCTTTTTGGACAAGTGCATCATTGTCGAAGTGTTGCCCCTCTTCCTGTGCTTTAAAGGCGATTCCAACATACCTCTTGAAATCTGTTTCCTGCTATTCTGCCTCGCTTTCAAGTCCGCCTCGTTGCCTTCCCTCAACAGATTTTTGGACGATAGTTGTCCTTTATTACTCGGCCAGTTTGTGAATTGCTGTGCCCCTGAGCTCCATTTTTCAACTCGTTTTCGGTGAGCTGATCGCGAGTCCAAAATTTTGGTTCAGGACCTATGCTGGTTCCCAGTGCGGGGCTGAGACTTTGGTTAATTCTTCTTCCTGCCGGGAAGTTAGAGTGATATGTGCCCGTCCAAATGTCTAACAGCTACTCTCTCATTGGTTCTCCCTCTTCCCTTTCATCCTCTGCCAAATTGGAAACCTGTGCGAACCAGGAGGTTAAAGGGGCTGTCTCTCCAAGTTGGGAGATTGATAGTAAAGCAGAAGGAAAGTCAAACCGGAGCACCATGGGAGGGTCTATTCGTTGAGTTTTAGAAACCTTTCATATTCACAGTGTGTCCGTTCTCTAGTTTTCCCGTACATGTTAGAGCTGTAGTAATATTCCCTTCAATCTGGAGAGTTGGGACCCATGGAATGGGTGCCAGGCATTATTGCTTTAAAGGGACTGCATTTGCTCACCCAATCTCACCAATCGTCTCAGTCCCAAGTGTCCAGCCTTATGCCACCTCCAGCTGTCGTTGTAGAAAGGGTCATTCCAGGTTTCATCAGAGACCCTGAAGGAATTGTAAAGAATTTCCCAGTTTTTTTGTTTTGTTTTTGAAATTCCTTTTTATAGTGGGTTTGAGCTGATTCTCGCTGCCATGTTTATGCCAGTCTAGACACACTTGATTCCCTTACGGAGACATATCAATACATAGGTTTTAAGATTTTTACTAGTCAGATATATTCCTCTGCGGGAAATATGGGGTTTTGAGTCCCTTTCACTGAGGAAGGTGTAGGTCTTGACTATTCCATAGTTGGTTTTTGGAACGGTATCTGTGCTTATATCAAACTCTGGTTTTATGCATCACCCCACCTCTCCTTCCGCCTTAAGCAGGCATAAGAGTGTTTTCTAAATGTGAGACACTGTTCTCTTTCCTAACTCAGTTCAAGTGTAGCCATGTTTACAGGATCTTCATAAGTGATATCTTATGATAAGTTTCTTTTTCTGTGTGACTTATTTCACTTAGAATCATCGTACCTGAATCCAGCAATTTTGCTGGTACTGCTCTTATGCCATTGATTTCATAGCTGAGGGATATTCCATCGTACGTAAGTACCACAATTTTTTGAACCATATTTGTATTTCCCGTGATATTTAAGGCGTACCCAGCTTGAGGTCCTTGTAAGCAGTGCAGCCCTAAATATTGGGGTGGCTCTGTCTTATTGATTTTCAGTTTTCCCAAGGTATATTCCCTAGACTGAAGTGCCCTTGGCTCTGTAGCTCTGTTCTTTACTGGTTTTAGAGAACACAATGCACTCCTTCAGAGAGGCAGTTGGCAATTTACATCCCGCCCATCAGCATAACAAGGCTCCCTGTTCTCCAGGGCCTGGCTTGCCTTTCTGGTTTTTACACATTTTTTGGATGTCCCTTTTGACCGGTGGGAAGTGATACTTCTTTGTAGTGCAGATTTGCATTGCCCGCTTGCTTGCTTGGCCAAAAAGGGCGTATGCGTTTTCTCCTGAATATATTCAGGAGAAAACGCATACGCCCTTTTTGGCCAAGTGCATCATTGTCGAAATTGTGCCCCTATTCCTGTGCTTTAAAGGCGATTCCAACGTACCTCTTGAAACCTGTTTCCGGCTATTCTGCCTCATTTTCAATCTGCCTCGTTGCCTTTCCTCAACAGATTTTTGGACGATAGTTGTCCTTTATTACTCGGCCTGTTTGTGAATTGCTGTGCCCCTGAGCTCCATTTTTCAACTCGTTTTTTGTGAGCTGACCGCAAGTCCAAAATTTTGGTGCAGGACCTATACTGGTTCCCGGTGGGTGGCTGAGACTTTGGTTAATTCTTCTTCCTGCCGGGAAATTACAGTGACATGTGCCCGTCCAAATGCCTAACAGCTAATCTCTCATTGGTTCTCCCTCTTCCCTTTCATCCTCTGCCAAATTGGCAACCTGTGCGAACCAGGAGGTTAAAGGGGCTGTCTCTCCAAGTTTGGAGGTTGATAGTAAAGCAGATGGAAAGTCAAACCCGAGCACCAGGATAGGGACTATTCGTTGAGTTTTAGAAATCATTCGTATTCACAGTGTGTCCGTTCTCTAGGTTTCCCGTACATGTTATAGCTGTAGTAATATTCCCTTCAACCTGGAGAGTTGGGACCCATGGAATGGGTGCCAGGCATTTGTGCTTTAAAGGGTCTGCATTTGCTCACCCAATCTCACCAATCCTCTCAGTCCCAAGTTTCCAGCCTTATGCCACATCCAGCTGTCGTTGTAGATATGGTCATTCCAGATTTCATCAGAGACCCTGAAGGAATTGTAAAGAATTTCCCAGTTTTTTTGTTTTGTTTTTGAAATTCCTTTTTATAGTGGGTTTGAGCTGATTCTCGCTGCCATGTTTATGCCAGTCTGACACACTTGATTCCCTTATGGAGACATATCAATACATACGTTTTAAGATTCTTACTAGTCAGATATATTCCTCTGCAGGAAATATGGGGTTTTGAGTCCCTTTCCCTGAGGAAGGTGTAGGTCTTGTCTATTCCATAGTGGGTTTTTGGAACGGTACCTGTGCTTATATCAAACTCTGGTTTTATGCATCACCCCACCTCTCCTTCCCCCTTAAGCAGGCATAAGAGTGTTTTCTAAATGTGAGACACTGTTCTCTTTCCTAACTCAGTTCAAGTGTAGCCATGTTTACAGGATCTTCATAAGTGATATCTTATGATAAGTTTCTTTTTCTGTGTGACTTATTTCACTTAGAATCATCGTACCTGAATCTACCCATTTTGCTGCTACTGGTCTTATGACATTGATTTCATGGCTGTGGGATATTCCATCGTACGTAAGTACCACAATTTTTTGAACCATTTTTATATTTCCTGGGATATTTAAGGTGTACCCAAGTTGAGGTCCTTGTAAGCAGTACAGCCCTAAATTTTGGGATGGCTCTGTCTAAATGATTTTCAGATTTCCCAAGGTATATTCCCTAGACTGGAAGTGCCCTTGGCTCTGTAGCTCTGTTCTTTACTTGTTTTAGGGTACACAATGCACTCCTCCAGAGAGGCGGTTGGCAATTTACATCCCGCCCATCAGCATAACAAGGCTCCCTGTTCTCCAGGGCCTGTCTTGCCTTTCTGGTTTTTACGTATTTTGTGGATGTCCCTTTTGACCGGTGGGAAGTGATACTTCTTTGTAGTGCAGATTGGCATTGCCCCCTTCCTTGCTTGGCCAAAATGGGTGTATGCGTTTTCTCATGAACATATTCAAGAGAAAACGCATACGCGCTTTTTGGCCAAGTGCATCATTGTCGAAGTTGTGCCCCTCTTCCTGTGCTTTAAAGGCGATTCCAACGTACCTCTTGAAATCTGTTTCCTGCTATTGTGTCTCGCTTTCAACTCCACCTCGTTGTCTTCCCTCAACAGATTTTTGGACGATAGTTGTCCTTTATTACTCTGCCAGTTTGTGAATTGCTGTGCCCCTGAGCTCCATTTTTCAACTCGTTTTTTGTGAGCTGACCGCGTGTCCAAAATTTTGGTTCAGGAACTATGCTGTCTCCCGGTGGGTGGCTGAGACTTTGGTTAATTCTTCTTCCTGCCGGGACATTAGACTGATATGTGCCCGTCCAAATGCCTAACAGCTACTCTCTCATTGGTTCTCCCTCTTCCCTTTCATCCTCTGCCAAATTGGCAACCTGTGCGAACCAGGAGGTTAAAGGGGCTGTCTCTCCAAGTTGGGAGGTTGATAGTAAAGCAGATGGAAAGTAAAACGGGAGCACCAGGAGAGGGACTATTCGTTGAGTTTTAGAAACCTTTCTATTCACAATGTGTCCGTTCTCTAGGTTTCCCGTACATGTTATAGCTGTAGTAATATTCCCTTCAACCTGGAGAGTTGGGACCCATGGAATGGGTGCCAGGCATTTGTGATTTAAAGGGTCTGCATTTGCTCACCCAATCTCACCAATCGACTCAGTCCCAAGTGTCCCTCCTTATGCCACATCCAGCTGTCGTTGTTGATAGGGTCATTCCAGGTTTCTTCGTTGACCCTGAAGGAATTGTAAAGAATTTCCCAGTTTTTTTGTTTTATTTTTGAAATTCCTTTTTATAGTGGGTTTGAGCTGATTCTCGCTGCCATGTTTATGCCAGTCTAGACACACTTGATTCCCTTACGGAGACATATCAATACATAGGTTTTAAGATTCTTACTAGTCAGATATATTCCTCTGCGGGAAATATGAGGTTTTGAATACCTTTCACTGAGGAAGGTGTAGGTCTTGTCTATTCCATAGTTGGTTTTTGGAACGGTACCTGTGCTTATATCAAACTCTGGTTTTATGCATCACCCCACCTCTCCTTCCCCCTTAAGCAGGCATAAGAGTGTTTTCCAAATGTGAGACTCTGTTCTCTTTCCTAGCTAAGTTCAAGTGTAGCCATGTTTACAGGTTCTTCATAAGTGATATCTTATGATAAGTTTCTTTTTCTGTGTGTCTTATTTCACTTAGAATCATCATAACAGAATCCACACATTTTGTTGCTACTGGTCTTATGACATTGATTTCATGGCTGAGGGATATTCCATCGTACGTAAGTACCACAATTTTTTGAACCATTTTTATATTTCCTGGGATATTTAAGGTGTACCGAAGTTGAGGTTATTGTGAGCAGTGCAGCCGTAAATTTTGGGGTGGCTCTGTCTTATTGATTTTCAGTTTTCCCAAGGTATATTCCCTAGACTGGTAGTGCCCTTGGCTCTGTAGCTCTGTTGTTTACTTGTTTTAGGGAACACAATGCACTCCTCCATAGAGGCAGTTGGCAATTTACATCCCGCCCATCAGCATAAAAAGGCTCCCTGTTCTCCAGGGCCTGTCTTGCCTTTCTGGTTTTTACACATTTTGCGGATGTCCCTTTTGACCGGTGGGAAGTGATACTTCTTTGTAGTGCAGATTTGCATTGCCCGCTTGCTTGCTTGGCCAAAAAGGGCGTATGCGTTTTCTCCTGAATATATTCAAGAGAAAACGCATACGCCCTTTTTGGCCAAGTGCATCATTGTCGAAGTTGTTCCACTCTTCCTGTGCTTTAAAGGCGATTCCAATGTACCTCTTGAAATCTGTTTCCTGCTATTCTGCCTCGATTTCAACTCCGCCTCGTTCCCTTCCCTCAACAGATTTTTGGATGATAGTTGTCCTTTATTACTCTTCCAGTTTGTGAATTGCTGTGCCCTGAGCCCCATTTTTCAACTTATTTTTTGTGAGCTGACCGCACGTCCAAAATTTTGGTTCAGGACCTCTACTTGTTCCCCGTGGGAGGCTGAGACTTTGGTTAATTCTTCTTCCTACCGTGAAATTAGAGTGACATATGCCCGTCTAAATGCCTAACAGCTACTCTGTCATTGGTTCTCCCCCTTTCCTTTCATCCTCTGCCAAATTGGCAACGTGTGTGTACCAGGAGGTTAAAAGCGGTGTCTCTCCAATTTGGGAGATTGATAGTAAAGCAGTGGGAAAGTCAAACCGGAACACCAGGAGAGGTACTATTCGTTGAGTTTTAGAAACCTTTTGTATTCACAGTGTGTCCATTCTCTAGGTTTCCTGTACATGTTATAGCTGTATTAATATTCCCTTCAACCCGCAGAGTTGGGACCCATGGAATGGGTGCCATGCATTATTGGTTTACAAGGTCTGCATTTGCTCACCCAATCTCACCAATCCTCTAAGTCCCAAGTGTCCAGCCTTATGCCACATCCAGCGGTCGTTGTAGATAGGGTCATTCCAGATTTCATCAGAGACCCTGAAGGAATTGTAAAGAATTTGCCTGTTTTTTTGTTTTGTTTGTGAAATTCCTTTTGATAGTGGATTTCAGCTGATTCTCGCTGCCATGTTTATGCCAGTCTAGACACTTGATTCCCTTACAGAGACATATCAATACATAGGTTTTAAGATTCTTACTAGTCAGATATATTCGTCTGCGGGAAATATGGGGTTTTGAGTCCCTTTCACTGTGGAAGGTGTAGGTCTTGTCTATTCCATAGTTGGTTTTTGGAACGGTACCTGTGCTTATATCAAACTCTGGTTTTATGCATCACCCCACCTCTCCTTCCCCCTTAAGCAGGCATAAGAGTGTTTTCCAAATGTGAGACTCTGTTCTCTTTCCTAGCTCAGTTCAAGTGTAGCCATGTTTACAGGATCTTCGTAAGTGATATCTTATGATAACTTGCTTTTTCTGTGTGACTTATTTCACTTAGAATCATCGAACCTCATTCCACTCATTTTGCTGCTACTGGTCTTATGACATTGATTTCATGGCTGAGGGATATTCCATCGTACGTAAGTACCACAATTTTTTGAACCATTTTTATATTTCCTGGGATAATTAAGGTGTACCCATGTTGAGGTTCTTGTAAGCAGTGCAGCCCTAAACGTTGGGGTGGCTCTGGCTTATTGATTTTCAGTTTTCCCAAGGTATATTCCCTAGACTGGAAGTGCCCTTGGCTCTGTAGCTCTGTTGTTTACTTGTTTTAGGGAACACAATTCACTCCACCAGAGAGGCAGTTGGCAATTTACATCCTGCCCATCAGCATAACAATGCTCCCTGTTCTCCAGGGCCTGTCTTGCCTTTCTGGTTTTTACACATTTTGCGGATGTCCCTTTTGACCGGTGGGAAGTGATACTTCTTTGTAGTGCAGATTTGCATTGCCTGCTTGCTTGCTTGGCCAAAAAGGTCGTATGCATTTTCTCCTGAAAATATTCAGCAGAAAATGCAAACGCCCTTTTTGGCCAAGTGCATCATTGTCGAAGTTGTGCCCCACTTCTGGTGCTTTAAAGGCGATTCCAACATACCTCTTGAAATCTGTTTCCTGCTATTCTGCCTCGATTTCATGTCCACCTCGTTGCCTTCCCTCAACAGATTTTTGGATGATAGTTGTCCTTTATTACTCTTCCAGTTTGTGAATTGCTGTGCCCTGAGCCCCATTTTTCAACTCATTTTTTGTGAGCTGACCGCAAATGCAAAATTTTGGTTCAGATCCTCTACTTGTTCCCCAAGGGTGGCTGAGAATTTGGTTAATTCTTCTTCCTCCCGTGAAATTAGAGTGACATGTGCCCGTCCAAATGCCTAACAGCTACTCTCTCATTGGTTCTCCCTCTTCCCTTTCATCCTCTGCCAAATTGGCAATGTGTGCGAACCAGGAGGTTAAAGGGGCTGTCTCTCCATGTTTTGAGATTGATAGTAAATCAGTTGGAAAGTCACACCTGAGCACCAGGAGAGGGACTATTATTTGAGTTTTAGAAACCGTTCGTATTCACAGTATGTCCATTCTCTAGGTTTCCCGTACATGTTATAGCTGTAGTAATATTCCCTTCAACCTGGAGAGTTGGGACCCAAGGAGTGGGTGCCATGCATTATTGCTTTAAAGGGTCTGCATTTGCTCACCCAATCTCACCAATCCTCTCAGTCCCAAGGGTCCAGCCTTATGCAACATCCAGCTGTCCTTGTAGATAGGGTTATTCCAGGTTTCATCAGAGACCCTGAAGGAATTGTAAAGAATTTTCCTGTTTTTTTGTTTTGTTTGTGAAATTCGTTTTGATAGTGGATTTCAGCTGATTCTCGCTGCCATGTTTATGCCAGTCTAGACACACTTGATTCCCTTACAGAGACATATCAATACATAGGTTTTAAGATTCTTACTAGTCAGATATATTCTTCTGCGGGAAATATGGGGTTTTGTGTCCCTTTCACTGAGGAAGGTGTAGGTCTTGTCTATTCCATAGTTGGTTTTTGGAACGGTACCTGTGCTTATATCAAACTCTGGTTTTATGCATCACCCACCTCTCCTTCCCCCTTAAGCAGGCATAAGAGTGTTTTCCAAATGTGAGACTCTGTTCTCTTTCCTAGCTAAGTTCAAGTGTAGCCATGTTTACAGGATCTTCATAAGTGATATCTTATGATAAGTTGCTTTTTCTGTGTGACTTATTTCACTTAGAATCATCGAACCGGAATCCACTCATTTTGCTGCTACTGGTCTTATGACATTGATTTCATGGCTGAGGGATATTCCATCGTACGTAAGTACCACAATATTTTGAACCAATTTTATATTTCCTGGGTTATTTAAGGTGTACCCAAGTTGAGGTTCTTGTAAGCAGTGCAGCCCTAAATTTTGGTGTGGCTCTGTCTTATTGATTTTCAGTTTTCTCAAGGTATATTCCCTAGACTGGAAGTGCCCTTGGCTCTGTAGCTCTGTTGTTTACTTGTTTTAGGGAACACAATGCACTCCTCCAGAGAGGGAGTTGGCAATTTACATCCCGCCCATCAGCATAACAAGGCTCCCTGTTCTCCAGGGCCTGTCTTGCCTTTCTGGTTTTTACACATTTTGTGGATGTCCCTTTTGTACCGGTGGGAAGAGATACTTCTTTGTATTGCAGATTTGCATTGTCTGCTTGCTTGCTTGGCCAAAACGGGCATATGAGTTCTCTCCTAAATATATACAGGAGAAAATGCATACGCCCTTTTTGGCCAAGTGCATCATTGTCGAAGTTGTGCCCCTTTTCCTGTGCTTTAAAGGCGATTCCAACGTACCTCTTGAAATCTGTTTCCTGCTATTCTGCCTAGCTTTCAAATCTACCTCGCTGCCTTCCCTCAACAGATTTTTGGATGATAGTTGTCCTTTATTACTCTGCCAGTTTGTGAAGTATTGTGCCCCTGAGCCCCATTTTGCAACTCGTTTTTTGTGAGCTGAACGCAAGACCAATATTTTGGTTCAGGACGTATATTGGTTCACGGTGGGTGGCTGAGACTTTGGTTAATTCTTCTTCCTGCCGGGAAATTAGAGTGACATGTGCCCGTCCAAATGCCAAACAGCTACTCTCTCATTGGTTCTCCCTCTTCCCTTTCATCCTGTGCCAAATTGGCAACGTGTGCCAACAAGGGGGTTAAATGTGCTGTCTCTAAGTTGGGAGATTGATAGTAAAGCAGTTGCAGTGTCAAACATGAGCACCAGGAGACGGAGTATTAGTTGAGTTTTAGAAACGTTTCTTGTTCACAGTGTGTCCATTCTCTAGGTTTCCGGTACATGTTATAGTTGTAGTAATATCCCCTTCAACTTGGAGAGTTGGGACGCATGTAATGTGTGCCATGCATTATTGCTTTGAAGGGTCTGCATTTGCTCACCCAATCTCACCAATCCTCTCAGTGCCACGTGTCCAGCCTTATGTAACATCCAGCTGTCATTGTAGATAGGGTCATTCCAGGTTTCATCAGAGACCCTGAAGGAATTGGAAAGAATTTGCCTGTTTCTTTGTTTTGTTTTTGAAATTCCTTTTTATAGTGGGTTTGAGCTGATTCTCGCTGCCATGCTTATGCCAGTCTAGACACTCTTGATTCCCTTACAGAGACATATCAATACATAGGTTTTAAGATTCTTACTTGTCAGATATATTCTTCTGCGGGAAATATGGAGTTTTGAGTCCCTTTCACTGAGGAAGGTGTAGGTCTTGTCTATTCCATAGTTGGTTTTTGGAACGGTACCTGTGCTTATATCAAACTCTGGTTTTATGCATCACCCCACCTCTCCTTCCCCCTTAAGCAGGCATAAGAGTGTTTTCTAAATGTGAGACTATGTTCTCTTTCCTAGCTCAGTTCAAGTGTAGCCATGTTTACAGGATCTTCATAAGTGATATCTTATGATAAGTTGCTTTTTCTGTGTGACTTATTTCACTTAGAATCATCGAACCTGAATCCACTCATTTTGCTGCTACTGGTCTTATGACATTGATTTCATGGCTGAGGGATATTCCATCGTACGTAAGTACCACAATTTTTTGAACCATTTTTATATTTCCTGGGATATTTAAGGTGTACCCAAGTTGAGGTTCTTGTAAGCAGTGCAGCCCTAAACGTTGGGGTGGCTCTGGCTTATTGATTTTCAGTTTTCCCAAGGTTTATTCCCTAGACTGGAAGTGCCCTTGGCTCTGTAGCTCTGTTGTTTACTTGTTTTAGGGAACACAGTTCACTCCACCAGAGAGGCAGTTGGCAATTTACATCCCGCCCATCAGCATAACAATGCTCCCTGTTCTCCAGGGCCTGTCTTGCCTTTCTGGTTTTTACACATTTTGCGGATGACCCTTTTGACCGGTGGGAAGTGATACTTCTTTGTAGTGCAGATTTGCATTGCCTGCTTGCTTGCTAGGCCAAAAAGGGCGTATGCGTTTTCTCCTGAATATATTCAGGAGAAAATGCAAACGCCCTTTTTGGCCAAGTGCATCATTGTCGAAGTTGTGCCCCACTTCTGGTGCTTTAAAGGCGATTCCAACATACCTCTTGAAATCTGTTTCCTGCTATTCTGCCTCGATTTCAAGTCCGCCTCGTTGCCTTCCCTCAACAGATTTTTGGATGATAGTTGTCCTTTATTACTCTTCCAGTTTGTGAATTGCTGTGCCCTGAGCCCCATTTTTCAACTCATTTTTTGTGTGCTGACCGCAAGTCCAAAATTTTGGTTCAGGACCTCTACTTTTTACCCGTGGGAGGCTGAGACTTTGGTTAGTTCTTCTTCCTCCCGTGAAATTAGAGTGACATGTGCCCGTCTAAATGCCTAACAGCTACTCTGTCATTGGTTCTCCCCCTTTCCTTTCATCCTCTGCCAAATTGGCAACGTGTGTGTACCAGGAGGTTAAAAGTGGTGTCTCTCCAAGTTGGGAGATTGATAGTAAAGCAGTTGGAAAGTCAAACCGGAACACCAGGAGAGGGACTATTCGTTGAGTTTTAGAAACCTTTTGTATTCACAGTGTGTCCATTCTCTAGGTTTCCTGTATATGTTATAGCTGTATTAATATTCCCTTCAACCCGCAGAGTTGGGACCCATGGAATGGGTGCCATGCATTATTGGTTTACAAGGTCTGCAGTTGCTCACCCAATCTCACCAATCCTCTCAGTCCCAAGTGTCCAGCATTATGCCACATCCAGCTGTCGTTGTAGATAGGGTCATTCCAGGTTTCATCAGAGACCCTGAAGGAATTGTAAAGAATTTTCCTGTTTTTTTGTTTTGTTTGTGAAATTCCTTTTGATAGTGGGTTTCAGCTGATTCTCGCTGCCAAGTTTATGCCAGTCTAGACACACTTGATTCCCTTACAGAGACATATCAATACATAGGTTTTAAGATTCTTACTAGTCAGATATATTCTTCTGCGGGAAATATGGGCTTTTCAGTCCCTTTCACTGAGGAATGTGTAGGTCTTGTCTATTCCATAGTTGGTTTTCGGAACGGTAGGTGTGCTTATATGAAACTCTGGTTTTATGCATCACCCCACCTCTCCTTCCCCCTTAAGCAGGCATAAGAGTGTTTTCCAAATGTGAGACTCTGTTCTCTTTCCTAGCTAAGTTCAAGTGTAGCCATGTTTACAGGTTCTTCATAAGTGATATCTTATGATAAATTTCTTTTTCTGTGTGTCTTATTTCACTTAGAATCATCATAACAGAATCCACACATTTTGTTGCTACTGGTCTTATGACATTGATTTCATGGCTGAGGGATATTCCATCGTACGTAAGTACCACAATTTTTTGAACCATTTTTATATTTCCTGGGATATTTAAGGTGTACCGAAGTTGAGGTTATTGTGAGCAGTGCAGCCGTAAATTTTGGGGTGGCTCTGTCTTATTGATTTTCAGTTTTCCCAAGGTATATTCCCTAGACTGGTAGTGCCCTTGGCTCTGTAGCTCTGTTGTTTACTTGTTTTAGGGAACACAATGCACTCCTCCATAGAGGCAGTTGGCAATTTACATCCCGCCCATCAGCATAAAAAGGCTCCCTGTTCTCCAGGGCCTGTCTTGCCTTTCTGGTTTTTACACATTTTGCGGATGTCCCTTTTGACCGGTGGGAAGTGATACTTCTTTGTAGTGCAGATTTGCATTGCCTGCTTGCTTGCTAGGCCAAAAAGGGCGTATGCGTTTTCTCCTGAATATATTCAGGAGAAAATGCAAACGCCCTTTTTGGCCAAGTGCATCATTGTCGAAGTTGTGCCCCACTTCTGGTGCTTTAAAGGCGATTCCAACATACCTCTTGAAATCTGTTTCCTGCTATTCTGCCTCGATTTCAAGTCCGCCTCGTTGCCTTCCCTCAACAGATTTTTGGATGATAGTTGTCCTTTATAACTCTTCCAGTTTGTGAATTGCTGTGCCCTGAGCCCCATTTTTCAACTCATTTTTTGTGTGCTGACCGCAAGTCCAAAATTTTGGTTCAGGACCTCTACTTTTTACCCGTGGGAGGCTGAGACTTTGGTTAGTTCTTCTTCCTCCCGTGAAATTAGAGTGACATGTGCCCGTCTAAATGCCTAACAGCTACTCTGTCATTGGTTCTCCCCCTTTCCTTTCATCCTCTGCCAAATTGGCAACGTGTGTGTACCAGGAGGTTAAAAGTGGTGTCTCTCCAATTTGGGAGATTGATAGTAAAGCAGTGGGAAAGTCAAACCGGAACACCAGGAGAGGGACTATTCGTTGAGTTTTAGAAACCTTTTGTATTCACAGTGTGTCCATTCTCTAGGTTTCCTGTACATGTTATAGCTGTATTAATATTCCCTTCAACCCGCAGAGTTGGGACCCATGGAATGGGTGCCATGCATTATTGGTTTACAAGGTCTGCATTTGCTCACCCAATCTCACCAATCCTCTAAGTCCCAAGTGTCCAGCCTTATGCCACATCCAGCGGTCGTTGTAGATAGGGTCATTCCAGATTTCATCAGAGACCCTGAAGGAATTGTAAAGAATTTGCCTGTTTTTTTGTTTTGTTTGTGAAATGCCTTTTGATAGTGGATTTCAGCTGATTCTCGCTGCCATGTTTATGCCAGTCTAGACACTTGATTCCCTTACAGAGACATATCAATACATAGGTTTTAAGATTCTTACTAGTCAGATATATTCTTCTGCGGGAAATATGGGGTTTTGAGTCCCTTTCACTGTGGAAGGTGTAGGTCTTGTCTATTCCATAGTTGGTTTTTGGAACGGTACCTGTGCTTATATCAAACTCTGGTTTTATGCATCACCCCACCTCTCCTTCCCCCTTAAGCAGGCATAAGAGTGTTTTCCAAATGTGAGACTCTGTTCTCTTTCCTAGCTCAGTTCAAGTGTAGCCATGTTTACAGGATCTTCGTAAGTGATATCTTATGATAACTTGCTTTTTCTGTGTGACTTATTTCACTTAGAATCATCGAACCTCATTCCACTCATTTTGCTGCTACTGGTCTTATGACATTGATTTCATGGCTGAGGGATATTCCATCGTACGTAAGTACCACAATTTTTTGAACCATTTTTATATTTCCTGGGATATTTAAGGTGTACCCATGTTGAGGTTCTTGTAAGCAGTGCAGCCCTAAACGTTGGGGTGGCTCTGGCTTATTGATTTTCAGTTTTCCCATGGTATATTCCCTAGACTGGAAGTGCCCTTGGCTCTGTAGCTCTGTTGTTTACTTGTTTTAGGGAACACAATTCACTCCACCAGAGAGGCAGTTGGCAATTTACATCCTGCCCATCAGCATAACAATGCTCCCTGTTCTCCAGGGCCTGTCTTGCCTTTCTGGTTTTTACACATTTTGCGGATGTCCCTTTTGACCGGTGGGAAGTGATACTTCTTTGTAGTGCAGATTTGCATTGCCTGCTTGCTTGCTTGGCCAAAAAGGTCGTATGCATTTTCTCCTGAAAATATTCAGCAGAAAATGCAAACGCCCTTTTTCGCCAAGTGCATCATTGTCGAAGTTGTGCCCCACTTCTTGTGCTTTAAAGGCGATTCCAACATACCTCTTGAAATCTGTTTCCTGCTATTCTGCCTCGATTTCAACTCCGCCTCGATGCCTTCCCTCAACAGATTTTTGGATGATAGTTGTCCTTTATTACTCTTCCAGTTTGTGAATTGCTGTGCCCTGAGCCCCATTTTTCAACTCATTTTTTGTGAGCTGACCGCAAGTCCAAAATTTTGGTTCAGGACCTCTACTTGTTCCCCGTGGGTGGCTGAGACTTTGGTTAATTCTTCTTCCTCCCGTGAAATTAGAGTGACATGTGCCCGTCTAAATGCCTAACAGCTACTCTGTCAATGGTTCTCCCCCTTTCCTTTCATCCTCTGCCAAATTGGCAACGTGTGTGTACCAGGAGGTTAAAAGTGGTGTCTCTCCAAGTTGGGAGATTGTTAGTAAAGCAGTTGGAAAGTCAAACCGGAACACCAGGAGAGGGACTATTCGTTGAGTTTTAGAAACCATTTGTATTCACAGTGTGTCCATTCTCTAGGTTTCCTGTATATGTTATAGCTGTATTAATATTCCCTTCAACCCGCAGAGTTGGGACCCATGGAATGGGTGCCATGCATTATTGGTTTACAAGGTCTGCATTTGCTCACCCCATCTCACCAATCCTCTCAGTCCCAAGTGTCCAGCCTTATGCCACATCCAGCGGTCGTTGTAGATAGGGTCATTCCAGGTTTCATCAGAGACCCTGAAGGAATTGTAAAGAGTTTCCCTGTTTTCTTTGTTTTGTTTTTGAAATTCCTTTTGATAGTGGGTTTGAGCTGATTCTCGCTGCCATGTTTATGCCAGTCTAGAAACACTTGATTCCCTTACGGAGACATATCAATACATAGGTTTTAAGATTCTTACTAGTCAGATATATTCCTCTGCCGGAAATATGGGGTTTTGAGTCCGTTTCAGTGAGGAACTTGTAGGTCTTCTGTATTCCATAGTTGGTTTTTGGAACAGTACCTGTGCTTATATCAAACTCTGGTTTTATGCATCACCCCACCTCTCCTTCCAACTCTAGCAGGCATAAGTGTGTTTTCTAAATGTGAGACTCTGTTCTCTTTCCTAACTCAGTTCAAGTGTAGCCATGTTACAGGATCTTCATAAGTGATATCCTATGATAAATTTCTTTTTCTGTGTGTCTTATTTCACTTAGAATCATCATAACAAAATCCACTCATTTTGTTTCTACTGGTCTTATGACATTGATTTCATGGCTGACGGATATTCCATCATACATAAGTACCACAATTTTTTGAGCCATTTTTATATTTCCTGGGATATTTAAGGTGTACCCAAGTTGAGGTTCTTGTAAGCAGTGCAGCCCTAAATATTGAGGTGGCTGTGTCTTATTGATTTTCAATTTTCCCAAGGTATATTCCCTAGACTGCAAGTGCCCTTGGCTCTGTAGATCTGTTGTTTACTTGTTTTAGGGAACCCAATGCACTCCTCCAGAGAGGCAGTTGGCAATTTACATCCCGCCCATCAGCATAACAAGGCTCCCTGTTCTCCAGGGCCTGTCTTGCCTTTCTGGTTTTTACACATTTTGTGGATGTCCCTTTTGTACCGGTGGAAAGAGATACTTCTTTGTATTGCAGATTTGCATTGTCCGCTTGCTTGCTTGGCCAAAACGGGCATATGAGTTCTCTCCTAAATATATTCAGGAGAAAATGCATACGCCCTTTTTGGCCAAGTGCATCATTGTCGAAGTTGTGCCCCTTTTCCTGTGCTTTAAAGGCGATTCCAACGTACCTCTTGAAATCTGTTTCCTGCTATTCTGCCTAGCTTTCAAGTCTACCTCGCTGCCTTCCCTCAACAGATTTTTGGATGATAGTTGTCCTTTATTACTCTGCCAGTTTGTGAATTGTTGTGCCCCTGAGCCCCATTTTGCAACTCGTTTTTTGTGAGCTGAACGCAAGACCAATATTTTGGTTCAGGACGTATATGGGTTCCCGGTGGGTGGCTGAGACTTTGGTTAATTCTTCTTCCTGCCGGGAAATTAGAGTGACATGTGCCCGTCCAAATGCCAAACAGCTACTCTCTCATTGGTTCTCCCTCTTCCCTTTCATCCTGTGCCAAATTGGCAACGTGTGCCAACAAGGGGGTTAAATGTGCTGTCTCTAAGTTGGGAGATTGATAGTAAAGCAGTTGCAGTGTCAAACATGAGCACCAGGAGACGGAGTATTAGTTGAGTTTTAGAAACGTTTCTTGTTCACAGTGTGTCCATTCTCTAGGTTTCCGGTACATGTTATAGTTGTAGTAATATCCCCTTCAACTTGGAGAGTTGGGACGCATGTAATGTGTGCCATGCATTATTGCTTTGAAGGGTCTGCATTTGCTCACCCAATCTCACCAATCCTCTCAGTGCCACGTGTCCAGCCTTATGTAACATCCAGCTGTCATTGTAGATAGGGTCATTCCAGGTTTCATCAGAGACCCTGAAGGAATTGGAAAGAATTTGCCTGTTTCTTTGTTTTGTTTTTGAAATTCCTTTTTATAGTGGGTTTGAGCTGATTCTCGCTGCCATGCTTATGCCAGTCTAGACACTCTTGATTCCCTTACAGAGACATATCAATACATAGGTTTTAAGATTCTTACTTGTCAGATATATTCTTCTGCGGGAAATATGGAGTTTTGAGTCCCTTTCACTGAGGAAGGTGTAGGTCTTGTCTATTCCATAGTTGGTTTTTGGAACGGTACCTGTGCTTATATCAAACTCTGGTTTTATGCATCACCCCACCTCTCCTTCCCCCTTAAGCAGGCATAAGAGTGTTTTCTAAATGTGAGACTATGTTCTCTTTCCTAGCTCAGTTCAAGTGTAGCCATGTTTACAGGATCTTCATAAGTGATATCTTATGATAAGTTGCTTTTTCTGTGTGACTTATTTCACTTAGAATCATCGAACCTGAATCCACTCATTTTGCTGCTACTGGTCTTATGACATTGATTTCATGGCTGAGGGATATTCCATCGTACGTAAGTACCACAATTTTTTGAACCATTTTTATATTTCCTGGGATATTTAAGGTGTACCCAAGTTGAGGTTCTTGTAAGCAGTGCAGCCCTAAACGTTGGGGTGGCTCTGGCTTATTGATTTTCAGTTTTCCCAAGGTTTATTCCCTAGACTGGAAGTGCCCTTGGCTCTGTAGCTCTGTTGTTTACTTGTTTTAGGGAACACAGTTCACTCCACCAGAGAGGCAGTTGGCAATTTACATCCCGCCCATCAGCATAACAATGCTCCCTGTTCTCCAGGGCCTGTCTTGCCTTTCTGGTTTTTACACATTTTGCGGATGACCCTTTTGACCGGTGGGAAGTGATACTTCTTTGTAGTGCAGATTTGCATTGCCTGCTTGCTTGCTAGGCCAAAAAGGGCGTATGCGTTTTCTCCTGAATATATTCAGGAGAAAATGCAAACGCCCTTTTTGGCCAAGTGCATCATTGTCGAAGTTGTGCCCCACTTCTGGTGCTTTAAAGGCGATTCCAACATACCTCTTGAAATCTGTTTCCTGCTATTCTGCCTCGATTTCAAGTCCGCCTCGTTGCCTTCCCTCAACAGATTTTTGGATGATAGTTGTCGTTTATTACTCTTCCAGTTTGTGAATTGCTGTGCCCTGAGCCCCATTTTTCAACTCATTTTTTGTGTGCTGACCGCAAGTCCAAAATTTTGGTTCAGGACCTCTACTTTTTACCCGTGGGAGGCTGAGACTTTGGTTAGTTCTTCTTCCTCCCGTGAAATTAGAGTGACATGTGCCCGTCTAAATGCCTAACAGCTACTCTGTCATTGGTTCTCCCCCTTTCCTTTCATCCTCTGCCAAATTGGCAACGTGTGTGTACCAGGAGGTTAAAAGTGGTGTCTCTCCAAGTTGGGAGATTGATAGTAAAGCAGTTGGAAAGTCAAACCGGAACACCAGGAGAGGGACTATTCGTTGAGTTTTAGAAACCTTTTGTATTCACAGTGTGTCCATTCTCTAGGTTTCCTGTATATGTTATAGCTGTATTAATATTCCCTTCAACCCGCAGAGTTGGGACCCATGGAATGGGTGCCATGCATTATTGGTTTACAAGGTCTGCAGTTGCTCACCCAATCTCACCAATCCTCTCAGTCCCAAGTGTCCAGCATTATGCCACATCCAGCTGTCGTTGTAGATAGGGTCATTCCAGGTTTCATCAGAGACCCTGAAGGAATTGTAAAGAATTTTCCTGTTTTTTTGTTTTGTTTGTGAAATTCCTTTTGATAGTGGGTTTCAGCTGATTCTCGCTGCCAAGTTTATGCCAGTCTAGACACACTTGATTCCCTTACAGAGACATATCAATACATAGGTTTTAAGATTCTTACTAGTCAGATATATTCTTCTGCGGGAAATATGGGCTTTTCAGTCCCTTTCACTGAGGAATGTGTAGGTCTTGTCTATTCCATAGTTGGTTTTCGGAACGGTAGGTGTGCTTATATGAAACTCTGGTTTTATGCATCACCCCACCTCTCCTTCCCCCTTAAGCAGGCAAAAGAGTGTTTTCCAAATGTGAGACTCTGTTCTCTTTCCTAGCTAAGTTCAAGTGTAGCCATGTTTACAGGTTCTTCATAAGTGATATCTTATGATAAATTTCTTTTTCTGTGTGTCTTATTTCACTTAGAATCATCATAACAGAATCCACACATTTTGTTGCTACTGGTCTTATGACATTGATTTCATGGCTGAGGGATATTCCATCGTACGTAAGTACCACAATTTTTTGAACCATTTTTATATTTCCTGGGATATTTAAGGTGTACCGAAGTTGAGGTTATTGTGAGCAGTGCAGCCGTAAATTTTGGGGTGGCTCTGTCTTATTGATTTTCAGTTTTCCCAAGGTATATTCCCTAGACTGGTAGTGCCCTTGGCTCTGTAGCTCTGTTGTTTACTTGTTTTATGGAACACAATGCACTCCTCCATAGAGGCAGTTGGCAATTTACATCCCGCCCATCAGCATAAAAAGGCTCCCTGTTCTCCAGGGCCTGTCTTGCCTTTCTGGTTTTTACACATTTTGCGGATGTCCCTTTTGACCGGTGGGAAGTGATACTTCTTTGTAGTGCAGATTTGCATTGCCTGCTTGCTTGCTAGGCCAAAAAGGGCGTATGCGTTTTCTCCTGAATATATTCAGGAGAAAATGCAAACGCCCTTTTTGGCCAAGTGCATCATTGTCGAAGTTGTGCCCCACTTCTGGTGCTTTAAAGGCGATTCCAACATACCTCTTGAAATCTGTTTCCTGCTATTCTGCCTCGATTTCAAGTCCGCCTCGTTGCCTTCCCTCAACAGATTTTTGGATGATAGTTGTCCTTTATTACTCTTCCAGTTTGTGAATTGCTGTGCCCTGAGCCCCATTTTTCAACTCATTTTTTGTGTGGTGACCGCAAGTCCAAAATTTTGGTTCAGGACCTCTACTTTTTACCCGTGGGAGGCTGAGACTTTGGTTAGTTCTTCTTCCTCCCGTGAAATTAGAGTGACATGTGCCCGTCTAAATGCCTAACAGCTACTCTGTCATTGGTTCTCCCCCTTTCCTTTCATCCTCTGCCAAATTGGCAACGTGTGTGTACCAGGAGGTTAAAAGTGGTGTCTCTCCAATTTGGGAGATTGATAGTAAAGCAGTGGGAAAGTCAAACCGGAACACCAGGAGAGGGACTATTCGTTGAGTTTTAGAAACCTTTTGTATTCACAGTGTGTCCATTCTCTAGGTTTCCTGTACATGTTATAGCTGTATTAATATTCCCTTCAACCCGCAGAGTTGGGACCCATGGAATGGGTGCCATGCATTATTGGTTTACAAGGTCTGCATTTGCTCACCCAATCTCACCAATCCTCTAAGTCCCAAGTGTCCAGCCTTATGCCACATCCAGCGGTCGTTGTAGATAGGGTCATTCCAGATTTCATCAGAGACCCTGAAGGAATTGTAAAGAATTTGCCTGTTTTTTTGTTTTGTTTGTGAAATGCCTTTTGATAGTGGATTTCAGCTGATTCTCGCTGCCATGTTTATGCCAGTCTAGACACTTGATTCCCTTACAGAGACATATCAATACATAGGTTTTAAGATTCTTACTAGTCAGATATATTCTTCTGCGGGAAATATGGGGTTTTGAGTCCCTTTCACTGTGGAAGGTGTAGGTCTTGTCTATTCCATAGTTGGTTTTTGGAACGGTACCTGTGCTTATATCAAACTCTGGTTTTATGCATCACCCCACCTCTCCTTCCCCCTTAAGCAGGCATAAGAGTGTTTTCCAAATGTGAGACTCTGTTCTCTTTCCTAGCTCAGTTCAAGTGTAGCCATGTTTACAGGATCTTCGTAAGTGATATCTTATGATAACTTGCTTTTTCTGTGTGACTTATTTCACTTAGAATCATCGAACCTCATTCCACTCATTTTGCTGCTACTGGTCTTATGACATTGATTTCATGGCTGAGGGATATTCCATCGTACGTAAGTACCACAATTTTTTGAACCATTTTTATATTTCCTGGGATATTTAAGGTGTACCCATGTTGAGGTTCTTGTAAGCAGTGCAGCCCTAAACGTTGGGGTGGCTCTGGCTTATTGATTTTCAGTTTTCCCATGGTATATTCCCTAGACTGGAAGTGCCCTTGGCTCTGTAGCTCTGTTGTTTACTTGTTTTAGGGAACACAATTCACTCCACCAGAGAGGCAGTTGGCAATTTACATCCTGCCCATCAGCATAACAATGCTCCCTGTTCTCCAGGGCCTGTCTTGCCTTTCTGGTTTTTACACATTTTGCGGATGTCCCTTTTGACCGGTGGGAAGTGATACTTCTTTGTAGTGCAGATTTGCATTGCCTGCTTGCTTGCTTGGCCAAAAAGGTCGTATGCATTTTCTCCTGAAAATATTCAGCAGAAAATGCAAACGCCCTTTTTCGCCAAGTGCATCATTGTCGAAGTTGTGCCCCACTTCTTGTGCTTTAAAGGCGATTCCAACATACCTCTTGAAATCTGTTTCCTGCTATTCTGCCTCGATTTCAACTCCGCCTCGATGCCTTCCCTCAACAGATTTTTGGATGATAGTTGTCCTTTATTACTCTTCCAGTTTGTGAATTGCTGTGCCCTGAGCCCCATTTTTCAACTCATTTTTTGTGAGCTGACCGCAAGTCCAAAATTTTGGTTCAGGACCTCTACTTGTTCCCCGTGGGTGGCTGAGACTTTGGTTAATTCTTCTTCCTCCCGTGAAATTAGAGTGACATGTGCCCGTCTAAATGCCTAACAGCTACTCTGTCAATGGTTCTCCCCCTTTCCTTTCATCCTCTGCCAAATTGGCAACGTGTGTGTACCAGGAGGTTAAAAGTGGTGTCTCTCCAAGTTGGGAGATTGTTAGTAAAGCAGTTGGAAAGTCAAACCGGAACACCAGGAGAGGGACTATTCGTTGAGTTTTAGAAACCATTTGTATTCACAGTGTGTCCATTCTCTAGGTTTCCTGTATATGTTATAGCTGTATTAATATTCCCTTCAACCCGCAGAGTTGGGACCCATGGAATGGGTGCCATGCATTATTGGTTTACAAGGTCTGCATTTGCTCACCCCATCTCACCAATCCTCTCAGTCCCAAGTGTCCAGCCTTATGCCACATCCAGCGGTCGTTGTAGATAGGGTCATTCCAGGTTTCATCAGAGACCCTGAAGGAATTGTAAAGAGTTTCCCTGTTTTCTTTGTTTTGTTTTTGAAATTCCTTTTGATAGTGGGTTTGAGCTGATTCTCGCTGCCATGTTTATGCCAGTCTAGAAACACTTGATTCCCTTACGGAGACATATCAATACATAGGTTTTAAGATTCTTACTAGTCAGATATATTCCTCTGCCGGAAATATGGGGTTTTGAGTCCGTTTCAGTGAGGAACTTGTAGGTCTTCTGTATTCCATAGTTGGTTTTTGGAACAGTACCTGTGCTTATATCAAACTCTGGTTTTATGCATCACCCCACCTCTCCTTCCAACTCTAGCAGGCATAAGTGTGTTTTCTAAATGTGAGACTCTGTTCTCTTTCCTAACTCAGTTCAAGTGTAGCCATGTTACAGGATCTTCATAAGTGATATCCTATGATAAATTTCTTTTTCTGTGTGTCTTATTTCACTTAGAATCATCATAACAAAATCCACTCATTTTGTTTCTACTGGTCTTATGACATTGATTTCATGGCTGACGGATATTCCATCATACATAAGTACCACAATTTTTTGAGCCATTTTTATATTTCCTGGGATATTTAAGGTGTACCCAAGTTGAGGTTCTTGTAAGCAGTGCAGCCCTAAATATTGAGGTGGCTGTGTCTTATTGATTTTCAATTTTCCCAAGGTATATTCCCTAGACTGCAAGTGCCCTTGGCTCTGTAGATCTGTTGTTTACTTGTTTTAGGGAACCCAATGCACTCCTCCAGAGAGGCAGTTGGCAATTTACATCCCGCCCATCAGCATAACAAGGCTCCCTGTTCTCCAGGGCCTGTCTTGCCTTTCTGGTTTTTACACATTTTGTGGATGTCCCTTTTGTACCGGTGGAAAGAGATACTTCTTTGTATTGCAGATTTGCATTGTCCGCTTGCTTGCTTGGCCAAAACGGGCATATGAGTTCTCTCCTAAATATATTCAGGAGAAAATGCATACGCCCTTTTTGGCCAAGTGCATCATTGTCGAAGTTGTGCCCCTTTTCCTGTGCTTTAAAGGCGATTCCAACGTACCTCTTGAAATCTGTTTCCTGCTATTCTGCCTAGCTTTCAAGTCTACCTCGCTGCCTTCCCTCAACAGATTTTTGGATGATAGTTGTCCTTTATTACTCTGCCAGTTTGTGAATTGTTGTGCCCCTGAGCCCCATTTTGCAACTCGTTTTTTGTGAGCTGAACGCAAGACCAATATTTTGGTTCAGGACGTATATGGGTTCCCGGTGGGTGGCTGAGACTTTGGTTAATTCTTCTTCCTGCCGGGAAATTAGAGTGACATGTGCCCGTCCAAATGCCAAACAGCTACTCTCTCATTGGTTCTCCCTCTTCCCTTTCATCCTGTGCCAAATTGGCAACGTGTGCCAACAAGGGGGTTAAATGTGCTGTCTCTAAGTTGGGAGATTGATAGTAAAGCAGTTGCAGTGTCAAACATGAGCACCAGGAGACGGAGTATTAGTTGAGTTTTAGAAACGTTTCTTGTTCACAGTGTGTCCATTCTCTAGGTTTCCGGTACATGTTATAGTTGTAGTAATATCCCCTTCAACTTGGAGAGTTGGGACGCATGTAATGTGTGCCATGCATTATTGCTTTGAAGGGTCTGCATTTGCTCACCCAATCTCACCAATCCTCTCAGTGCCACGTGTCCAGCCTTATGTAACATCCAGCTGTCATTGTAGATAGGGTCATTCCAGGTTTCATCAGAGACCCTGAAGGAATTGGAAAGAATTTGCCTGTTTCTTTGTTTTGTTTTTGAAATTCCTTTTTATAGTGGGTTTGAGCTGATTCTCGCTGCCATGCTTATGCCAGTCTAGACACTCTTGATTCCCTTACAGAGACATATCAATACATAGGTTTTAAGATTCTTACTTGTCAGATATATTCTTCTGCGGGAAATATGGAGTTTTGAGTCCCTTTCACTGAGGAAGGTGTAGGTCTTGTCTATTCCATAGTTGGTTTTTGGAACGGTACCTGTGCTTATATCAAACTCTGGTTTTATGCATCACCCCACCTCTCCTTCCCCCTTAAGCAGGCATAAGAGTGTTTTCTAAATGTGAGACTATGTTCTCTTTCCTAGCTCAGTTCAAGTGTAGCCATGTTTACAGGATCTTCATAAGTGATATCTTATGATAAGTTGCTTTTTCTGTGTGACTTATTTCACTTAGAATCATCGAACCTGAATCCACTCATTTTGCTGCTACTGGTCTTATGACATTGATTTCATGGCTGAGGGATATTCCATCGTACGTAAGTACCACATTTTTTTGAACCATTTTTATATTTCCTGGGATATTTAAGGTGTACCCAAGTTGAGGTTCTTGTAAGCAGTGCAGCCCTAAACGTTGGGGTGGCTCTGGCTTATTGATTTTCAGTTTTCCCAAGGTTTATTCCCTAGACTGGAAGTGCCCTTGGCTCTGTAGCTCTGTTGTTTACTTGTTTTAGGGAACACAGTTCACTCCACCAGAGAGGCAGTTGGCAATTTACATCCCGCCCATCAGCATAACAATGCTCCCTGTTCTCCAGGGCCTGTCTTGCCTTTCTGGTTTTTACACATTTTGCGGATGACCCTTTTGACCGGTGGGAAGTGATACTTCTTTGTAGTGCAGATTTGCATTGCCTGCTTGCTTGCTAGGCCAAAAAGGGCGTATGCGTTTTCTCCTGAATATATTCAGGAGAAAATGCAAACGCCCTTTTTGGCCAAGTGCATCATTGTCGAAGTTGTGCCCCACTTCTGGTGCTTTAAAGGCGATTCCAACATACCTCTTGAAATCTGTTTCCTGCTATTCTGCCTCGATTTCAAGTCCGCCTCGTTGCCTTCCCTCAACAGATTTTTGGATGATAGTTGTCGTTTATTACTCTTCCAGTTTGTGAATTGCTGTGCCCTGAGCCCCATTTTTCAACTCATTTTTTGTGTGCTGACCGCAAGTCCAAAATTTTGGTTCAGGACCTCTACTTTTTACCCGTGGGAGGCTGAGACTTTGGTTAGTTCTTCTTCCTCCCGTGAAATTAGAGTGACATGTGCCCGTCTAAATGCCTAACAGCTACTCTGTCATTGGTTCTCCCCCTTTCCTTTCATCCTCTGCCAAATTGGCAACGTGTGTGTACCAGGAGGTTAAAAGTGGTGTCTCTCCAAGTTGGGAGATTGATAGTAAAGCAGTTGGAAAGTCAAACCGGAACACCAGGAGAGGGACTATTCGTTGAGTTTTAGAAACCTTTTGTATTCACAGTGTGTCCATTCTCTAGGTTTCCTGTATATGTTATAGCTGTATTAATATTCCCTTCAACCCGCAGAGTTGGGACCCATGGAATGGGTGCCATGCATTATTGGTTTACAGGTCTGCAGTTGCCTCACCCAATCTCACCAATCCTCTCAGTCCCAAGTGTCCAGCATTATGCCACATCCAGCTGTCGTTGTAGATAGGGTCATTCCAGGTTTCATCAGAGACCCTGAAGGAATTGTAAAGAATTTTCCTGTTTTTTTGTTTTGTTTGTGAAATTCCTTTTGATAGTGGGTTTCAGCTGATTCTCGCTGCCAAGTTTATGCCAGTCTAGACACAACTTGATTCCCTTACAGAGACATATCAATACATAGGTTTAAGATTCTTACTAGTCAGATATATTCTTCTGCGGGAAATATGGGCTTTTCAGTCCCTTTCACTGAGGAATGTGTAGGTCTTGTCTATTCCATAGTTGGTTTTCGGAACGGTAGGTGTGCTTATATGAAACTCTGGTTTTATGCATCACCCCACCTCTCCTTCCCCCTTAAGCAGGCATAAGAGTGTTTCCAAATGTGAGACTCTGTTCTCTTTCCTAGCTAAGTTCAAGTGTAGCCATGTTTACAGGTTCTTCATAAGTGATATCTTATGATAAATTTCTTTTTCTGTGTGTCTTATTTCACTTAGAATCTTCATAACAGAATCCACACATTTTGTTGCTACTGGTCTTATGACATTGATTTCATGGCTGAGGGATATTCCATCGTACGTAAGTACCACAATTTTTTGAACCATTTTATATTTCCTGGGATATTTAAGGTGTACCGAAGTTGAGGTTATTGTGAGCAGTGCAGCCGTAAATTTTGGGGTGGCTCTGTCTTATTGATTTTCAGTTTTCCCAAGGTATATTCCCTAGACTGGTAGTGCCTTGGCTCTGTAGCTCTGTTGTTTACTTGTTTTAGGGAACACAATGCACTCCTCCATAGAGGCAGTTGGCAATTTACATCCCGCCCATCAGCATAAAAAGGCTCCCTGTTCTCCAGGGCCTGTCTTGCCTTTCTGGTTTTTACACATTTTGCGGATGTCCCTTTTGACCGGTGGGAAGTGATACTTCTTTGTAGTGCAGATTTGCATTGCCTGCTTGCTTGCTAGGCCAAAAAGGGCGTATGCGTTTCTCCTGAATATATTCAGGAGAAAATGCAAACGCCCTTTTTGGCCAAGTGCATCATTGTCGAAGTTGTGCCCCACTTCTGGTGCTTTAAAGGCGATTCCAACATACCTCTTGAAATCTGTTTCCTGCTATTCTGCCTCGATTTCAAGTCCGCCTCGTTGCCTTCCCTCAACAGATTTTTGGATGATAGTTGTCCTTTATTACTCTTCCAGTTTGTGAATTGCTGTGCCCTGAGCCCCATTTTTCAACTCATTTTTTGTGTGGTGACCGCAAGTCCAAATTTTGGTTCAGGACCTCTACTTTTTACCGTGGGAGGCTGAGACTTTGGTTAGTTCTTCTTCCTCCCGTGAAATTAGAGTGACATGTGCCCGTCTAAATGCCTAACAGCTACTCTGTCATTGGTTCTCCCCCTTTCCTTTCATCCTCTGCCAAATTGGCAACGTGTGTGTACCAGGAGGTTAAAAGTGGTGTCTCTCCAATTTGGGAGATTGATAGTAAAGCAGTGGGAAAGTCAAACCGGAACACCAGGAGAGGGACTATTCGTTGAGTTTTAGAAACCTTTTGTATTCACAGTGTGTCCATTCTCTAGGTTTCCTGTACATGTTATAGCTGTATTAATATTCCCTTCAACCCGCAGAGTTGGGACCCATGGAATGGGTGCCATGCATTATTGGTTTACAAGGTCTGCATTTGCTCACCCAATCTCACCAATCCTCTAAGTCCCAAGTGTCCAGCCTTATGCCACATCCAGCGGTCGTTGTAGATAGGGTCATTCCAGATTTCATCAGAGACCCTGAAGGAATTGTAAAGAATTTGCCTGTTTTTTTGTTTTGTTTGTGAAATGCCTTTTGATAGTGGATTTCAGCTGATTCTCGCTGCCATGTTTATGCCAGTCTAGACACTTGATTCCCTTACAGAGACATATCAATACATAGGTTTTAAGATTCTTACTAGTCAGATATATTCTTCTGCGGGAAATATGGGGTTTTGAGTCCCTTTCACTGTGGAAGGTGTAGGTCTTGTCTATTCCATAGTTGGTTTTTGGAACGGTACCTGTGCTTATATCAAACTCTGGTTTTATGCATCACCCCACCTCTCCTTCCCCCTTAAGCAGGCATAAGAGTGTTTTCCAAATGTGAGACTCTGTTCTCTTTCCTAGCTCAGTTCAAGTGTAGCCATGTTTACAGGATCTTCGTAAGTGATATCTTATGATAACTTGCTTTTTCTGTGTGACTTATTTCACTTAGAATCATCGAACCTCATTCCACTCATTTTGCTGCTACTGGTCTTATGACATTGATTTCATGGCTGAGGGATATTCCATCGTACGTAAGTACCACAATTTTTTGAACCATTTTTATATTTCCTGGGATATTTAAGGTGTACCCATGTTGAGGTTCTTGTAAGCAGTGCAGCCCTAAACGTTGGGGTGGCTCTGGCTTATTGATTTTCAGTTTTCCCATGGTATATTCCCTAGACTGGAAGTGCCCTTGGCTCTGTAGCTCTGTTGTTTACTTGTTTTAGGGAACACAATTCACTCCACCAGAGAGGCAGTTGGCAATTTACATCCTGCCCATCAGCATAACAATGCTCCCTGTTCTCCAGGGCCTGTCTTGCCTTTCTGGTTTTTACACATTTTGCGGATGTCCCTTTTGACCGGTGGGAAGTGATACTTCTTTGTAGTGCAGATTTGCATTGCCTGCTTGCTTGCTTGGCCAAAAAGGTCGTATGCATTTTCTCCTGAAAATATTCAGCAGAAAATGCAAACGCCCTTTTTCGCCAAGTGCATCATTGTCGAAGTTGTGCCCCACTTCTTGTGCTTTAAAGGCGATTCCAACATACCTCTTGAAATCAGTTTCCTGCTATTCTGCCTCGCTTCCAAGTCCGCCTCGTTGCCTTCCCTCAACAGATTTTTGGACGATAGTTGTCCTTTATTACTCGGCCAGTTTGTGAATTGCTGTGCCCTGAGCCCCATTTTTCAACTCATTTTTTGTGAGCTGACCGCAAGTCCAAAATTTTGGTTCAGGACCTCTACTTGTTCCCCGTGGGTGGCTGAGACTTTGGTTAATTCTTCTTCCTCCCGTGAAATTAGAGTGACATGTGCCCGTCTAAATGCCTAACAGCTACTCTGTCAATGGTTCTCCCCCTTTCCTTTCATCCTCTGCCAAATTGGCAACGTGTGTGTACCAGGAGGTTAAAAGTGGTGTCTCTCCAAGTTGGGAGATTGTTAGTAAAGCAGTTGGAAAGTCAAACCGGAACACCAGGAGAGGGACTATTCGTTGAGTTTTAGAAACCATTTGTATTCACAGTGTGTCCATTCTCTAGGTTTCCTGTATATGTTATAGCTGTATTAATATTCCCTTCAACCCGCAGAGTTGGGACCCATGGAATGGGTGCCATGCATTATTGGTTTACAAGGTCTGCATTTGCTCACCCCATCTCACCAATCCTCTCAGTCCCAAGTGTCCAGCCTTATGCCACATCCAGCGGTCGTTGTAGATAGGGTCATTCCAGGTTTCATCAGAGACCCTGAAGGAATTGTAAAGAGTTTCCCTGTTTTCTTTGTTTTGTTTTTGAAATTCCTTTTGATAGTGGGTTTGAGCTGATTCTCGCTGCCATGTTTATGCCAGTCTAGAAACACTTGATTCCCTTACGGAGACATATCAATACATAGGTTTTAAGATTCTTACTAGTCAGATATATTCCTCTGCCGGAAATATGGGGTTTTGAGTCCGTTTCAGTGAGGAACTTGTAGGTCTTCTGTATTCCATAGTTGGTTTTTGGAACAGTACCTGTGCTTATATCAAACTCTGGTTTTATGCATCACCCCACCTCTCCTTCCAACTCTAGCAGGCATAAGTGTGTTTTCTAAATGTGAGACTCTGTTCTCTTTCCTAACTCAGTTCAAGTGTAGCCATGTTACAGGATCTTCATAAGTGATATCCTATGATAAATTTCTTTTTCTGTGTGTCTTATTTCACTTAGAATCATCATAACAAAATCCACTCATTTTGTTTCTACTGGTCTTATGACATTGATTTCATGGCTGACGGATATTCCATCATACATAAGTACCACAATTTTTTGAGCCATTTTTATATTTCCTGGGATATTTAAGGTGTACCCAAGTTGAGGTTCTTGTAAGCAGTGCAGCCCTAAATATTGAGGTGGCTGTGTCTTATTGATTTTCAATTTTCCCAAGGTATATTCCCTAGACTGCAAGTGCCCTTGGCTCTGTAGATCTGTTGTTTACTTGTTTTAGGGAACCCAATGCACTCCTCCAGAGAGGCAGTTGGCAATTTACATCCCGCCCATCAGCATAACAAGGCTCCCTGTTCTCCAGGGCCTGTCTTGCCTTTCTGGTTTTTACACATTTTGTGGATGTCCCTTTTGTACCGGTGGAAAGAGATACTTCTTTGTATTGCAGATTTGCATTGTCCGCTTGCTTGCTTGGCCAAAACGGGCATATGAGTTCTCTCCTAAATATATTCAGGAGAAAATGCATACGCCCTTTTTGGCCAAGTGCATCATTGTCGAAGTTGTGCCCCTTTTCCTGTGCTTTAAAGGCGATTCCAACGTACCTCTTGAAATCTGTTTCCTGCTATTCTGCCTAGCTTTCAAGTCTACCTCGCTGCCTTCCCTCAACAGATTTTTGGATGATAGTTGTCCTTTATTACTCTGCCAGTTTGTGAATTGTTGTGCCCCTGAGCCCCATTTTGCAACTCGTTTTTTGTGAGCTGAACGCAAGACCAATATTTTGGTTCAGGACGTATATGGGTTCCCGGTGGGTGGCTGAGACTTTGGTTAATTCTTCTTCCTGCCGGGAAATTAGAGTGACATGTGCCCGTCCAAATGCCAAACAGCTACTCTCTCATTGGTTCTCCCTCTTCCCTTTCATCCTGTGCCAAATTGGCAACGTGTGCCAACAAGGGGGTTAAATGTGCTGTCTCTAAGTTGGGAGATTGATAGTAAAGCAGTTGCAGTGTCAAACATGAGCACCAGGAGACGGAGTATTAGTTGAGTTTTAGAAACGTTTCTTGTTCACAGTGTGTCCATTCTCTAGGTTTCCGGTACATGTTATAGTTGTAGTAATATCCCCTTCAACTTGGAGAGTTGGGACGCATGTAATGTGTGCCATGCATTATTGCTTTGAAGGGTCTGCATTTGCTCACCCAATCTCACCAATCCTCTCAGTGCCACGTGTCCAGCCTTATGTAACATCCAGCTGTCATTGTAGATAGGGTCATTCCAGGTTTCATCAGAGACCCTGAAGGAATTGGAAAGAATTTGCCTGTTTCTTTGTTTTGTTTTTGAAATTCCTTTTTATAGTGGGTTTGAGCTGATTCTCGCTGCCATGCTTATGCCAGTCTAGACACTCTTGATTCCCTTACAGAGACATATCAATACATAGGTTTTAAGATTCTTACTTGTCAGATATATTCTTCTGCGGGAAATATGGAGTTTTGAGTCCCTTTCACTGAGGAAGGTGTAGGTCTTGTCTATTCCATAGTTGGTTTTTGGAACGGTACCTGTGCTTATATCAAACTCTGGTTTTATGCATCACCCCACCTCTCCTTCCCCCTTAAGCAGGCATAAGAGTGTTTTCTAAATGTGAGACTATGTTCTCTTTCCTAGCTCAGTTCAAGTGTAGCCATGTTTACAGGATCTTCATAAGTGATATCTTATGATAAGTTGCTTTTTCTGTGTGACTTATTTCACTTAGAATCATCGAACCTGAATCCACTCATTTTGCTGCTACTGGTCTTATGACATTGATTTCATGGCTGAGGGATATTCCATCGTACGTAAGTACCACATTTTTTTGAACCATTTTTATATTTCCTGGGATATTTAAGGTGTACCCAAGTTGAGGTTCTTGTAAGCAGTGCAGCCCTAAACGTTGGGGTGGCTCTGGCTTATTGATTTTCAGTTTTCCCAAGGTTTATTCCCTAGACTGGAAGTGCCCTTGGCTCTGTAGCTCTGTTGTTTACTTGTTTTAGGGAACACAGTTCACTCCACCAGAGAGGCAGTTGGCAATTTACATCCCGCCCATCAGCATAACAATGCTCCCTGTTCTCCAGGGCCTGTCTTGCCTTTCTGGTTTTTACACATTTTGCGGATGACCCTTTTGACCGGTGGGAAGTGATACTTCTTTGTAGTGCAGATTTGCATTGCCTGCTTGCTTGCTAGGCCAAAAAGGGCGTATGCGTTTTCTCCTGAATATATTCAGGAGAAAATGCAAACGCCCTTTTTGGCCAAGTGCATCATTGTCGAAGTTGTGCCCCACTTCTGGTGCTTTAAAGGCGATTCCAACATACCTCTTGAAATCTGTTTCCTGCTATTCTGCCTCGATTTCAAGTCCGCCTCGTTGCCTTCCCTCAACAGATTTTTGGATGATAGTTGTCCTTTATTACTCTTCCAGTTTGTGAATTGCTGTGCCCTGAGCCCCATTTTTCAACTCATTTTTTGTGTGCTGACCGCAAGTCCAAAATTTTGGTTCAGGACCTCTACTTTTTACCCGTGGGAGGCTGAGACTTTGGTTAGTTCTTCTTCCTCCCGTGAAATTAGAGTGACATGTGCCCGTCTAAATGCCTAACAGCTACTCTGTCATTGGTTCTCCCCCTTTCCTTTCATCCTCTGCCAAATTGGCAACGTGTGTGTACCAGGAGGTTAAAAGTGGTGTCTCTCCAAGTTGGGAGATTGATAGTAAAGCAGTTGGAAAGTCAAACCGGAACACCAGGAGAGGGACTATTCGTTGAGTTTTAGAAACCTTTTGTATTCACAGTGTGTCCATTCTCTAGGTTTCCTGTATATGTTATAGCTGTATTAATATTCCCTTCAACCCGCAGAGTTGGGACCCATGGAATGGGTGCCATGCATTATTGGTTTACAAGGTCTGCAGTTGCTCACCCAATCTCACCAATCCTCTCAGTCCCAAGTGTCCAGCATTATGCCACATCCAGCTGTCGTTGTAGATAGGGTCATTCCAGGTTTCATCAGAGACCCTGAAGGAATTGTAAAGAATTTTCCTGTTTTTTTGTTTTGTTTGTGAAATTCCTTTTGATAGTGGGTTTCAGCTGATTCTCGCTGCCAAGTTTATGCCAGTCTAGACACACTTGATTCCCTTACAGAGACATATCAATACATAGGTTTTAAGATTCTTACTAGTCAGATATATTCTTCTGCGGGAAATATGGGCTTTTCAGTCCCTTTCACTGAGGAATGTGTAGGTCTTGTCTATTCCATAGTTGGTTTTCGGAACGGTAGGTGTGCTTATATGAAACTCTGGTTTTATGCATCACCCCACCTCTCCTTCCCCCTTAAGCAGGCATAAGAGTGTTTTCCAAATGTGAGACTCTGTTCTCTTTCCTAGCTAAGTTCAAGTGTAGCCATGTTTACAGGTTCTTCATAAGTGATATCTTATGATAAATTTCTTTTTCTGTGTGTCTTATTTCACTTAGAATCATCATAACAGAATCCACACATTTTGTTGCTACTGGTCTTATGACATTGATTTCATGGCTGAGGGATATTCCATCGTACGTAAGTACCACAATTTTTTGAACCATTTTTATATTTCCTGGGATATTTAAGGTGTACCGAAGTTGAGGTTATTGTGAGCAGTGCAGCCGTAAATTTTGGGGTGGCTCTGTCTTATTGATTTTCAGTTTTCCCAAGGTATATTCCCTAGACTGGTAGTGCCCTTGGCTCTGTAGCTCTGTTGTTTACTTGTTTTAGGGAACACAATGCACTCCTCCATAGAGGCAGTTGGCAATTTACATCCCGCCCATCAGCATAAAAAGGCTCCCTGTTCTCCAGGGCCTGTCTTGCCTTTCTGGTTTTTACACATTTTGCGGATGTCCCTTTTGACCGGTGGGAAGTGATACTTCTTTGTAGTGCAGATTTGCATTGCCTGCTTGCTTGCTAGGCCAAAAAGGGCGTATGCGTTTTCTCCTGAATATATTCAGGAGAAAATGCAAACGCCCTTTTTGGCCAAGTGCATCATTGTCGAAGTTGTGCCCCACTTCTGGTGCTTTAAAGGCGATTCCAACATACCTCTTGAAATCTGTTTCCTGCTATTCTGCCTCGATTTCAAGTCCGCCTCGTTGCCTTCCCTCAACAGATTTTTGGATGATAGTTGTCCTTTATTACTCTTCCAGTTTGTGAATTGCTGTGCCCTGAGCCCCATTTTTCAACTCATTTTTTGTGTGCTGACCGCAAGTCCAAAATTTTGGTTCAGGACCTCTACTTTTTACCCGTGGGAGGCTGAGACTTTGGTTAGTTCTTCTTCCTCCCGTGAAATTAGAGTGACATGTGCCCGTCTAAATGCCTAACAGCTACTCTGTCATTGGTTCTCCCCCTTTCCTTTCATCCTCTGCCAAATTGGCAACGTGTGTGTACCAGGAGGTTAAAAGTGGTGTCTCTCCAATTTGGGAGATTGATAGTAAAGCAGTGGGAAAGTCAAACCGGAACACCAGGAGAGGGACTATTCGTTGAGTTTTAGAAACCTTTTGTATTCACAGTGTGTCCATTCTCTAGGTTTCCTGTACATGTTATAGCTGTATTAATATTCCCTTCAACCCGCAGAGTTGGGACCCATGGAATGGGTGCCATGCATTATTGGTTTACAAGGTCTGCATTTGCTCACCCAATCTCACCAATCCTCTAAGTCCCAAGTGTCCAGCCTTATGCCACATCCAGCGGTCGTTGTAGATAGGGTCATTCCAGATTTCATCAGAGACCCTGAAGGAATTGTAAAGAATTTGCCTGTTTTTTTGTTTTGTTTGTGAAATGCCTTTTGATAGTGGATTTCAGCTGATTCTCGCTGCCATGTTTATGCCAGTCTAGACACTTGATTCCCTTACAGAGACATATCAATACATAGGTTTTAAGATTCTTACTAGTCAGATATATTCTTCTGCGGGAAATATGGGGTTTTGAGTCCCTTTCACTGTGGAAGGTGTAGGTCTTGTCTATTCCATAGTTGGTTTTTGGAACGGTACCTGTGCTTATATCAAACTCTGGTTTTATGCATCACCCCACCTCTCCTTCCCCCTTAAGCAGGCATAAGAGTGTTTTCCAAATGTGAGACTCTGTTCTCTTTCCTAGCTCAGTTCAAGTGTAGCCATGTTTACAGGATCTTCGTAAGTGATATCTTATGATAACTTGCTTTTTCTGTGTGACTTATTTCACTTAGAATCATCGAACCTCATTCCACTCATTTTGCTGCTACTGGTCTTATGACATTGATTTCATGGCTGAGGGATATTCCATCGTACGTAAGTACCACAATTTTTTGAACCATTTTTATATTTCCTGGGATATTTAAGGTGTACCCATGTTGAGGTTCTTGTAAGCAGTGCAGCCCTAAACGTTGGGGTGGCTCTGGCTTATTGATTTTCAGTTTTCCCATGGTATATTCCCTAGACTGGAAGTGCCCTTGGCTCTGTAGCTCTGTTGTTTACTTGTTTTAGGGAACACAATTCACTCCACCAGAGAGGCAGTTGGCAATTTACATCCTGCCCATCAGCATAACAATGCTCCCTGTTCTCCAGGGCCTGTCTTGCCTTTCTGGTTTTTACACATTTTGCGGATGTCCCTTTTGACCGGTGGGAAGTGATACTTCTTTGTAGTGCAGATTTGCATTGCCTGCTTGCTTGCTTGGCCAAAAAGGTCGTATGCATTTTCTCCTGAAAATATTCAGCAGAAAATGCAAACGCCCTTTTTCGCCAAGTGCATCATTGTCGAAGTTGTGCCCCACTTCTTGTGCTTTAAAGGCGATTCCAACATACCTCTTGAAATCTGTTTCCTGCTATTCTGCCTCGATTTCAACTCCGCCTCGATGCCTTCCCTCAACAGATTTTTGGATGATAGTTGTCCTTTATTACTCTTCCAGTTTGTGAATTGCTGTGCCCTGAGCCCCATTTTTCAACTCATTTTTTGTGAGCTGACCGCAAGTCCAAAATTTTGGTTCAGGACCTCTACTTGTTCCCCGTGGGTGGCTGAGACTTTGGTTAATTCTTCTTCCTCCCGTGAAATTAGAGTGACATGTGCCCGTCTAAATGCCTAACAGCTACTCTGTCAATGGTTCTCCCCCTTTCCTTTCATCCTCTGCCAAATTGGCAACGTGTGTGTACCAGGAGGTTAAAAGTGGTGTCTCTCCAAGTTGGGAGATTGTTAGTAAAGCAGTTGGAAAGTCAAACCGGAACACCAGGAGAGGGACTATTCGTTGAGTTTTAGAAACCATTTGTATTCACAGTGTGTCCATTCTCTAGGTTTCCTGTATATGTTATAGCTGTATTAATATTCCCTTCAACCCGCAGAGTTGGGACCCATGGAATGGGTGCCATGCATTATTGGTTTACAAGGTCTGCATTTGCTCACCCCATCTCACCAATCCTCTCAGTCCCAAGTGTCCAGCCTTATGCCACATCCAGCGGTCGTTGTAGATAGGGTCATTCCAGGTTTCATCAGAGACCCTGAAGGAATTGTAAAGAGTTTCCCTGTTTTCTTTGTTTTGTTTTTGAAATTCCTTTTGATAGTGGGTTTGAGCTGATTCTCGCTGCCATGTTTATGCCAGTCTAGAAACACTTGATTCCCTTACGGAGACATATCAATACATAGGTTTTAAGATTCTTACTAGTCAGATATATTCCTCTGCCGGAAATATGGGGTTTTGAGTCCGTTTCAGTGAGGAACTTGTAGGTCTTCTGTATTCCATAGTTGGTTTTTGGAACAGTACCTGTGCTTATATCAAACTCTGGTTTTATGCATCACCCCACCTCTCCTTCCAACTCTAGCAGGCATAAGTGTGTTTTCTAAATGTGAGACTCTGTTCTCTTTCCTAACTCAGTTCAAGTGTAGCCATGTTACAGGATCTTCATAAGTGATATCCTATGATAAATTTCTTTTTCTGTGTGTCTTATTTCACTTAGAATCATCATAACAAAATCCACTCATTTTGTTTCTACTGGTCTTATGACATTGATTTCATGGCTGACGGATATTCCATCATACATAAGTACCACAATTTTTTGAGCCATTTTTATATTTCCTGGGATATTTAAGGTGTACCCAAGTTGAGGTTCTTGTAAGCAGTGCAGCCCTAAATATTGAGGTGGCTGTGTCTTATTGATTTTCAATTTTCCCAAGGTATATTCCCTAGACTGCAAGTGCCCTTGGCTCTGTAGATCTGTTGTTTACTTGTTTTAGGGAACCCAATGCACTCCTCCAGAGAGGCAGTTGGCAATTTACATCCCGCCCATCAGCATAACAAGGCTCCCTGTTCTCCAGGGCCTGTCTTGCCTTTCTGGTTTTTACACATTTTGTGGATGTCCCTTTTGTACCGGTGGAAAGAGATACTTCTTTGTATTGCAGATTTGCATTGTCCGCTTGCTTGCTTGGCCAAAACGGGCATATGAGTTCTCTCCTAAATATATTCAGGAGAAAATGCATACGCCCTTTTTGGCCAAGTGCATCATTGTCGAAGTTGTGCCCCTTTTCCTGTGCTTTAAAGGCGATTCCAACGTACCTCTTGAAATCTGTTTCCTGCTATTCTGCCTAGCTTTCAAGTCTACCTCGCTGCCTTCCCTCAACAGATTTTTGGATGATAGTTGTCCTTTATTACTCTGCCAGTTTGTGAATTGTTGTGCCCCTGAGCCCCATTTTGCAACTCGTTTTTTGTGAGCTGAACGCAAGACCAATATTTTGGTTCAGGACGTATATGGGTTCCCGGTGGGTGGCTGAGACTTTGGTTAATTCTTCTTCCTGCCGGGAAATTAGAGTGACATGTGCCCGTCCAAATGCCAAACAGCTACTCTCTCATTGGTTCTCCCTCTTCCCTTTCATCCTGTGCCAAATTGGCAACGTGTGCCAACAAGGGGGTTAAATGTGCTGTCTCTAAGTTGGGAGATTGATAGTAAAGCAGTTGCAGTGTCAAACATGAGCACCAGGAGACGGAGTATTAGTTGAGTTTTAGAAACGTTTCTTGTTCACAGTGTGTCCATTCTCTAGGTTTCCGGTACATGTTATAGTTGTAGTAATATCCCCTTCAACTTGGAGAGTTGGGACGCATGTAATGTGTGCCATGCATTATTGCTTTGAAGGGTCTGCATTTGCTCACCCAATCTCACCAATCCTCTCAGTGCCACGTGTCCAGCCTTATGTAACATCCAGCTGTCATTGTAGATAGGGTCATTCCAGGTTTCATCAGAGACCCTGAAGGAATTGGAAAGAATTTGCCTGTTTCTTTGTTTTGTTTTTGAAATTCCTTTTTATAGTGGGTTTGAGCTGATTCTCGCTGCCATGCTTATGCCAGTCTAGACACTCTTGATTCCCTTACAGAGACATATCAATACATAGGTTTTAAGATTCTTACTTGTCAGATATATTCTTCTGCGGGAAATATGGAGTTT